>NC_139151.1:84395258-85034644 GCF_964270905.1 Leucopleurus acutus
TACTATTTTTCATGGTGGCTGCACCAATCTACATTCCTACCAACAGTACACAGAGATTCTTTTGCTCCATATCCTTGCCAACGCTTGTTGTCTCTTGTCTTTTGATAATAGCCATTCTAACAGGTGTGAGATGGTATCTCATTGTGGTTTTGATTTGCATTTCCTCGATGATTCGTTATGTTGACCACCTTTTCATGTATCTGTTGGCCATCTGTATGTCTTCTTCGGAAAAATGTATTTCGTTCTGATCTTCTGCCTATTTTTTAATCTGATTGTTTTTTTGCTTCTGAGTTGTATGAGTTCTTTATATATTTTGGATATTAACCCCTTATCAAATATATAATTTTTGAATATTTTTTTCTGTTCTGTAGATTGCCTTTTCATTTTGTTGGTGGTTTCCTTTGCTATGCAGAAGCTTTTTAGTTTGATGTAGTTCCATTTGTTTATTTTTGCTTTGGTTGCCAGTAGAGTCTTATTAAAATGAAGGAAGCAAAAGGCTTTAAAAGATTAGAAATCTGAGCACTCTAGTTTTACATTAAAATCATTTGTTTGAACCACACCAAATCAAATGGTAGCAGAGGAAAAAATAATGATGAATTTTACTCCTTTGGCTACCGTGGTCACATAATTATTGGTAAAATAATTTGGTACCATCTGTGTATCAAAAAGCATATGACATATCCCTTACACTTATCTTTGAACTACAGCTATGTGAAAATTGACTGATGATGATTGCTATAGTACTATTCAACAGTAAGGCAAAGGCAAAATGTGGGGTTTTTCGGTAAAATACTTAATCATGCAGTGAATTTTCTCCTAAAGCGAAATTCTAAATAAAAAAAGTCCACTATGGGGGCCAAACTAAAAATTACATAATTTAAAAAATTGACATATAGTTGATTTACAGTATTGTGTTATTTCAGGTGTACAACATAATGATTCCTTTTTTCTTGTAGATTATATTCTATTATAGGTTATTACAAGATATTGGGTATAATTCCCTATGCTCTACAGTATATTTTTGTTGCTTACCTATTTTATGTATAGTAGTTTGTATCTGTTAATCCCATACTCCTAATTTGTCCCTCCTCACCTCCCTCTCCCCTTTGTAACCATGAGTTTGTTTTCTATGTCTGTGAGTCTGTTTCTGTTTTGTATATAGATTCATTTGTATTATTGTTTAGAATCCACATGTAAGTTATATCATATAGTATTTTTCTTTCTCTGACTTATTTCACTAAGCACAATATTCTCTAGGTCCATCCATGTGCTACAAATGGCAATATTTCATTCTCTTCTATGGCTGAGTAATATTTTATATATATATACCACAACATATGTATACCACATCTTCTTAAACCAATTGTCTGTTCATGGGCACTTGGGTTGCTTCTATGTCTTGCCTATCATAAATAGTGCTGCTATGAACGCTATTTATTTGGGTGCATGTAACTTTTTGAATTAGAGTTTTTGTTTTTTCTGGATATATACCCAGGAGTGGAATTGCTGGATCATTTGGTATTCTATTTTTATTTTTTTAAGGAAACTCCATACTATTTTTCATAGTGGCTGCACCAATTTACATTCCCACCAGCAGTGTACAGGGGTTCCCTTTTCTCCACATCCTCTCCAGCATTTGTTGTTTGTAGACTTTTTGATGATGGCCATTCTGACCAGTGTGAGGTGATACCTGACTGCGGTTTTGATTTGCAAAAAATGCACAATTTTCATAAGTGACAAAAAACAATCAAACCTAACCAGCTCTAGCAGAAGTTTCTCATTTTTGGATCAAATTTTTGTATAAGTGCATAATGAAATACAGGAAGCTAGGTATAATGTGTCACTGTATGAGTCTCACCTATAAAATAATTTTCCTTGACATTTCTGGAATCTAAGTCTTGTGATGGGTGAAAATTTGGGGGACAGTTTCTTCTGTCCTCTTACTTCTGCTTGCATCAGGGACAATTACTATGGCTCTTTTTAGAAAGAGAAATACTTGTTTCTTCCTCTTGTATCATGGAAGTTCCATATGCCCAATCCTCTACATGTCTGAAGATATCAGAATCCTTTAAAAGTCTCATATTTAAATATTTAATCCACAAACTTTTATGGAGGTCCTATTCTATGCTTTGAATCTACAGCATACTGTAATTCAAAGATAAGTAGGATACAGATTTTGCCTTCCAGAAACTCAGTATGGATTAAAATGTACAACTACTAAATTACCTTAAAAAGTATAAATAAATTCTAGACTTCAATAAAGGTATTTAAACATTAGAATGCAACTATGAAAATGATGGCAGGAAGGTCACTATGTTAGATTTATTAAATATGAAGCTGTCGTTATCCCCCAATTGATCTATAGTTTCAAAACAATTACAGTCAAAATATAAGCAGGTTTTTTTGAGACCCATACAAGTACAAACAGCTGACTTTTGACCAAGTGTCCAGGTAATCCAACGGAGAAAGTATAGCTTTTTCAGCACATGGTATTAGAACAATTGGAAATCCATGTGCAAAAACCTGTCTCAACTTATACCTCATACCTTATATAAAATTAATTCAAAATGGATAACAGACCTAAGTAAAACTATATAACTTTTAGGAAGAAACAAAGGAGAAAAACTTGCTTTTACCTTGGATTAAGCAAAGAGTTTTCCAGATATGATGCCAAAAGCGTATTTAATCCATAAAAGAAAATACTGATAAATTGGACTTTTTCAAAATTAAAAAGGTTTTGTTCTTTGGAAGACATCATTAAGAGAATAAAAAGACAAGCTGCAGACTTTGGTAAAATGTTTACAAAGCACATATCTGACAAAAGAGTTGTATCCAGATACAAAGAACTCTTGAAACCTAATACGGAAACAACACGACTAAAAAATGAGCAAAACATTTGAACAGCCACTTGATGAAAAAATAAAAGCAGAAGGCAAATAAGCACATGGAAAGATGCTCAATTTCATTAGTCATTAAGGAAAGGCAAATTGAAACTGATAGGTTATGACTACAAACCTATTAGTAGTGGATGGCAAGACAACACCTGACAATACCAGGTGCTGATGAGGATGCAAAGCAGCTGCAACGCTTATACGTTGCTTGTGGAAATGCAAAATTGTGCAGACAGTTTTTAAAAGTTTGGCAGTCTCTAATAATGTCAAATGTATACTTACTGTGTGACCCCAAAATTCCACTCCTAAGTATCAATATTTACCCCAAGACAAATAAAAATTGTCTTCACACAAAACAATATACAAATGTTTATGGCAACTTTATTCATAATCTCTAAAGACTGGGAATAAACCAAATGTCCATGAACTGGTATTGAATTAATGAACTATGGCACATCTATGTAAAGAAATACTGTTCAACAATTTTTAGGAACATCTATTGATATGATAAACAAAATAGTATGGATGAATCCCAAATGCGTTATGTTTAGTGAAAGAAGCCAGATTCAAAAGACTACATATTGACTGATTCCATTTATACGATATTCTGGAAAAGGAAAAACTATAGGGATAGAGATGGAGACCAAATCAGCCGTTAATTTCACCAGGCAATAATGACAATTCTAAACTTGTATGATCTTCCTTCTTTGTTTCTTATCTCCCAAATTTAGAATGCTCCAGGACTCAGTTCTTAGAACTTTCCTAACACAATCTTTTCCTTGATGGTCACAATTAGGTTCCAGGGATTCACATACCAGCTATATGCTAACTCCCAATTTTATTTCTTCAGCCAATACTTCTATTCTGCACTCCAGACTTCTTAAACCAATTGCCTATGTGATATTTCCACATGCGAATCTAATGGTACCTCAAATTTATGTCCAAAACCAAGCTTCTGATCTTACTTGCCAAACCTGCTCTTCTCCTAGGCTTTACCATCTCCGAAAATGGCAACTACATCTTTCTATTTGCTTAGGCCAAAAGCAATGCAGTCATCGTGCATCCTAGCAGACTAATTTGACTCTGCTTTCTATTCATCACTCCTACAGGCTACACATGACTCTGGAACTCATGTTCAAGGAAAGTAAAAGGAACAATGTCTACTTGGAGAAATGGTTGATTTCAAGCTGGGGCAAGGAAAGACAAAGTAAGTTTGGAATATCTCATTATATCAGAAAGTAAGGAAGTTCTGAAAAACTGATGGGGACACAGGAGTCAAATTGAGGGGGGTCCCACTGGTCAAATAGTGGTCAAGTTCAGCATCAAAATAAATAATGGTAGGAATTGACTAACAAAAAAGAACCTATCAGTCCATGTTATTACAGAACAAAAAATCACCATTTTATAACCCCCATAGTAATAATTGATTCATATAAGAATCATCAAAATATATTAAAACTATTATGTAAAAGACTGTTGGGGAACAGAATATTCATAGTCTCAAAGTATCACTCTACAGAATACTTCCTAATTACAAAGGGAAAAGATATCTTTATACTGGAGAAATTTGGGAGGAACTTAGTGAAATGAACAAAGTTAACACCAAGAATGAAGCAAACTAACATTAAGACCCCCCTCAGGTTTGATCATTCTCTAGAAGGACTCACAGAGCTCAAAAAAGCTGAGATTCTCGCAGTTATGGTTTATGATAGCAAAAGGATAGAGATTAAAATCAGCAGAGTGAAAAGGAGCATGGAGCCAAATCTAGGAGGAACCAGGAGTAAGGCTTCTGGTTGTCCTCTCTCAGTCACACGGACAGCGCTTAATTCTCTCAGCAACCATGTGTGACAATATGTGTGAAGCGTCGCCAACCAAAGAAGCTGACCCAAGCCTCGGTGTCGAAGGTTTTACTGGGAGTCAGTCACACAGGCACACAGCATATAAAAACAGGTACTCACCATAAATCAAATTGTTAGCATAAATTATCTGATCAAAATGATACGGATTGCCCAAGGTCAAAGGCATTCAAAAAACACTCTTTCCAGGCAGGATATTCCAAGGGCTCAGAGGTTATCTCCCAGGAGCCGGTCAGGGTCCAATCCTTTCTTTGGAAGGTGCAGAGTTTGAGCAGTCAAGCCTGCTGAGTTAACTCTTTATGGCATACCACCTGATAGGAAAAGGGCACAAATCAACAATGTGGTATCCCGCTAAGTTTTTAACCTAGACCTAGTCATGAGGATATCCACTGATTGACATTTGGCAGAACAACTGTTCTGACTTTTTTAAAATGTCAATGTTTTGAAAGACAAAAAACAAACAAAAAAGATGGGAACTATTCTAGATTAAAGGAGACCAGAGAGACATCACAACTAAACACAATATGTGATCGTTCACTGGATGTCCTTGATCAAAACGAGAGAAAATGAAACAAAACAAACAAACAAACAAGCAAAAAACAGGTATAAAAGACATTATTGGGACAATTGCAGACATTTGAATACACACTGTTTAGTAGATAGTAATATGGTATCCATGTTAAATTTCACGAATGTGACAAAGATTCTGCTTTGACCTAACTTGTGTCAGGTTCCTCTGAGTTCTCTTTCTGACTATGCCCCTGACCTTGGGTTCTGTCTTTGGCCCATTTAGTACAGTTTTAGCAAGAATCCTGCTGGGTCAGTTTTTGGAAAATTTCCCATGCTTGGTATCTGACCACTCCTGACATCTGATCAAGTTCCTCATCCCTCATCTTCTATATCTTATCACCCTAGCCTCCCTTCAGCAAGAATCTTGTCAAATGGGTTAGCCAGAATCTCCCTACACTTGATGTTTCCTCTTAGTAATTTTCTATCCACAGACCTTCACCCTGCTCCTTCCTTATAAATTCCCACTTGCCTTTGTTAGTTGAGCTCAGTCTCTCCTCCACACTACAAAACCCCATTGTGGTAGTTCTCTCTGAATAAAGTCTGCTTTGCCATCTTTAACAAGTGTCATGGATAATTTTTTTTCTTTAACAAGTATAATAATTATGATTATACAGGAGGATATTCTCGTTCTTAGGAGATAGTCTGAAATATTTAGGAGTAAGTTGTCATGATGTATGCCACTAACTTGTAAATAGCTTAGTGAAATGATTATAATTATATATGTATATGTGTGCACATACATACATGTACATATATGTATGCATGTTAATATATATGTGTATATGTGTGGGGGAAAGACACAGCAAGAGAAAGAAAAAAGTATATGTGACAAAATGTTGACAAATCTAGGATGAGTATTCAATTTATACTTCTTACAAGTCTTCTGGTTTTTAAATTTTACAAAATAAAAAGTTGGAAAAAATAATTCTATAAACCTTGGGGGTAGGAAGGAAAAAGTGTTAGGGAAAGAATTTTGCCAGGAAGGTAGCTGTAGCTTTTGGGTTTCTCCCCTTGATATTTATTTATTTATTTTATTATGGTGAAAAATATGTAACATTAACCATCCTAACCACTTTTATGTATACAGTTCAATAGTGTTAAGTATATTAGCTAAGATTTCTTCTAGGATTCTTTCATCTTGTAAAACTGAAACTTTACATCCATTAAACAAACACTACTTTCCCCCTTCCCTTTTCCCCAGCCCTTGCCAACCACCTTTCTACTTTCTGTTTCTATGATTTTAGATACCTCATATAAGTGGAATCATACAGTATTTCTGTGACTGGCTTGTTTCACTTAGCATATTGTCCTTGAGGTTCATCCATGTTGTTGCATATTGTCAGATTGCCTTCTTTTTAAATGTTGGATAATATTCCATTCTATGTATATACCACATTTTTTTAATGCATCCATCCATTGATGGACATTTGGGTTATTTCCACCTCTTGACTACTGTGAATAATCCCACAATGAACATAGGTGTACAAATATCACTTCCAGATCCTGCTTTCAATTCTTTTGAATATATACCCAGAAGTAGGAGTGCTAGATTATGTGGTAATTCTATTTTTAATTTTTTGAGAAACCTCCATAGTTTTCTATAATGGCTACACCATTTTACATCCTCACCAACAGTACACAAGGGTTCCAATTCCTCCACATCCTCACCAGTACTTGTTATTTTTTTTCTTTTCATAGCAGTTATCCTAAAAGGTGTGATGTGATACTTCATTTTGGTGTTGATTTGCATGTATCTTATGATCAGAAATAAGTATTGTTTCATATGTTTGTTGGCCACTTGTATATTTTCTTTGGAGAAATGTCTTTTCAAGTCCTTTGCCCATTTTTTAATTGGGTTGTTTTTGTTGTCATTGAGTTGTAAGATTTCTTTATATATTCTGGATATTAACCTTTTATTAGATATGTGATTTGCAAATATTTTCTCCCTTTTCTATAGGTTGATTTTTCACTCTGTTGATTGTTTCCTTTGAGGCACAGAAGTTTTGAATTTTGACATAGTTTCATTTGTCTATTTTTGCTTTTGTTACCTATGTTTTTTGATGTCATATCCAAGAAATAATTGTCAAATCCAATGTCCTGAAGCTTTTTCCCTTTGTTTTCTTCTAGGAGTTTTACAGTGTCAGGTCTTACAGTTAGGTCTTTAATCCATTTTGAGTTAATTTTTGTATATAGTGTAAAATAAAGGTCCAACTTCATTATTTTGCATTGCATATTCAGTTAGCTATTGGTTTTTAAACTTCTTTTTACTGCATGACTGACTGAGGGCATTATAGTGGTCTTTTCTTTTTTGGTGTTTCACTTTAACTTGATAGGAAAAGTTATCTCAGTTTGATTACATAAAAGCTATGCATGAATTTTCTCTGTAGATATATTTGAATACATAAGCGACAAGTACATTCTTATACATTTTATAAATGTGTAAAAGGAAAAAAATCTGAGGAATTCTAATGGTGCTTAGCAAGCAGTAATATAGAAAAGTCAGTTGGATAGAAAGAGCAATAACAACAGGAAGAAAGTAATGTATTAGTTAATTTTCTTTGCAAAACTTACACTGTAATAAGAGGGATCTTGCTTAGAAAAGCAACACTGAAAACAAACTCATATGCACACATTGTGCTAAGTATTTCTCTGGAAAAAAACAGAGGAATGTCTTAGGTAATATGGTAGTGGAAGATGGGACAAAACAAGAGGCATTTGGATTAATTGAATTAGTGTCCTGTTGAATTTAAGAATACAGAGTCCTACACATGCACACACATAGGTCAGTAGTAGATTTAGGGGAGCACTATTAGACTGCACCTGTTGGAGTCCTCAGTGAATCCAGTCCTTGTCTAAGGCTTCCAGTTGGAGCTGGCAGTTGTTGTAGGGATTAAATTATTTAAAGCCTTCAGCTGGCTAGTGTAGGCAAGCAGTGGCTTAGAAAACACTTAATCTATTTTTTAAAATCTGTTCCTAAGTTTGTTTTGCTTAGGCTGTAAGACTATGTGTACCACCCACCTGCCACATTCTAGAAACCTTTTGTCAGGGAGGGGAAATTTATTCAAGAAGAAGAGATTTCAAGGGGAGATCTCTATTTTAATACAATATACTTATTTGGAGAATAATTTATTTGTAATAAATATTTTGCTAAGCAACTAAAAAGGTATTGTTTAAGTTTATTTTCAAATTGTTATTACCAATTTACTTACTTATTTCAACAGCTATCTTTTAAAGTTTTATTTTTAATTATAGTTAGAGAGGCTTTTGGTAACAAACAATATATGGACCTTTCCAACAGGGACGTTTTAAAAAGGGAGCTCTATGTATACTGAGTAATTTGGTAGCCCATTTCAATATACTTAACTTCTTTTTAGAAAACTAGTATTACTTAATAAGCCATACTCTGCCTTGAAGTGACCTAACAAGGAGTTTGGATAAAACCTTCTGGATAACTCTAAAGCAGAGGATAATGGCAAATCTACTTATTTGTAATTAACTGTTACTTAGAGGTCCAGTGTATTTTTTTCACCTGCAAATATTTTCTTTCCTACTAGAAATTTTTAGTCTATGTCTCTATTATTTGAATTTATTAGATGCATGATAGATATAATTAATATATTTCCAAAATAAATAACTATGTTTTTGACATCATTCACTGCCTAAAATTCTTTCTTGGCTATTTCTAAAATAAAACTGTTATTTTTCCAAATTGTGGGATATGAAATAAAATAACTATGGTGGGCATATACTCTTATTTTCCTAAAATTTGTATGTAGAGTTTTTGAAACACAAATTGAAACAAAACCCTATGAAATAGGAATAAAGTGTTGAGTGTAAAAGTCTAAACTTTTAAATTTACAGGTCTCAAGATCCCTTATTTGTAAAGCTAACAAATTTCATCACCTTCTTTCTTTCCCTCCTTAAGACTTTTCATTACTTTATTTTTAGAAGCTTATTTTGGGCATGATAAGATGAAGACAAAAATTTTAGCTATGTAGCAGAGGAAGAAAATCAATTTAAGACAAACTGTCTCTTAAATAGAAAAAATAATGGTTGAGCTATTATAGTGCAGTTTGTTACTTGACTGCAAGTATACCCCTGCAAAAAAGCGTAATATGATTTCACGCTAAATGGTGGCAGCCTCTGGAGAATCAACTTGGGCAAATCAAACCAAATGACCTAAGTATTTACACCAGCAACGTTATCATGACTTTTATTTAACTAGTTTTATTCAATCAGGCAGAATTTCATAGATTCTCCAGTTTGGTTGCTTTAAAATGTTATTGTTGGGCATTATCCCAGGACTCCATGGGCAAGGCTGTTAAGTGTCAGCTCTATTCCCACTTCTAGGCCACCCACCTCAGAGTCTCTTTCTTGCTCTCAGCAGGGTCCCTAGGGATTCAGCACTCATTCCTCTACTACTCACAACTGTCATCACCTGCTCTATTTCCTGGGGTTCCTCCCCCACCCCATCCCACCTAAGACTGACTGTGGTCTGACCCAGTTTCTTTAGCTTCCCCCCTTCCTTTCTGTCTCTGAAAATAAGTGTGAAGCCTGTTTACACACTAAGGACACAGAGTACTGGGACGGAACCTACAATCCAGCTGTCCTTGCCTTTGTCATAAACACATCCTTTGTAGGAGAAGCATCAACTCTGACATGCCTGACTTCCCCTTAGAATCCATAAAGAATAAAACCGGTGTGTTTATTTAACTTCTCTTTAAGCTACTTCCCTTTTCAGCTAGTACCACTTTCCCTAGAGTGGCTGCTTACTGCATTCGCAATGATTGTTGACATGAAATAAACAACAAAATCCTGAGCTGCTGTCAAATGGTGTCAAAGTAAGCAAGCACTCTTCACTTTGCTACCCTGACCAGCTACACCCCTGCACAACATGTACAGTCAGCAGCCTGGCCTCTGTAGGCATCTGAGTTTTCCCTTCCTGCCTTAGATCTCTCTCAACTGAATGCTTATCAAGAACAGCCCCCCAAAAAAAAAAAAAAAAATTAGCCAATCATGTAAATTTCTACTACTATTAAAAGAGTACTATCTGGAGTTCAGAAGTAGTGTATTGGAGCCTTGATTTCCCATAGATGGGAAAACAGGACCCTCTGCACATGGGTTTAGCTCTTTAACTCTTTGACTCTTCTTACCACACCCACACCAGAGGCCACTGGTAACAATCTGTGGCCAGTACCTAAACTCTCAGCCAGGTAAGGATTCGAGATCTCTTTCCTTTAGTCTGCTCTGAACCATCTCACATACTAGCTCTCCTCCAGTCCCAAGCTGACTGCATTCTGGCTTCCTCTTATTTTTCCTCATTTGGATTTAACCGTTAGGTTTTAGTATTTTTTTTTCCCTTGGAACTGACCTGGTAATGCCATAGAATACTGCCTCTGGCAATTTCCTTTGATGCAGCAGGGAAATTAGATTAAATCCTTTCAAGAGCAGAGGCCATGATGTATCTCTCTTACCCATAGGGACAGTATAGTGTGCACTCATTATCAAATTTTGTTCTTAATGATGATGGGGTTGAAGATTATGGCTTTGAGTGCTAGTTCTGCTTTAAGAAAGCACACCATAAGTCTTCATCTTTGCAGTGATATGATAGATTTATAGTCAGCCTAAAGGGGCACAACAAGGGGGAGTGACTACGATCATGAGCTCTGGAGCCAGGCTTCCTGCATTCAAATCCTTGTCACTTTCTAGGTATGTGACCTTGACCAAGTTACTCAGCTTCTCTAGGCCTCGATTTCCTTATCTGTAAACTGGGTATAATGACAATACTTACTTCCTAGGGTTGTTATGAGGATTAAATGAGTTAACATCAGTGATGAACTTAGAACAGTGTCCTGAATTTAGAACATAATAAGCCCAAAACTGTTTAAGCAAAAAGTAATTTTAATTAATTTATTTATTTTTGGCCGCGTTGGGTCTTCGTTGCTGCACGTGGGCTTTCTCTAGTGGCAGCTAGTGGGGGCTACTCTTCATTGCATTGTGTGGGCTTCTCATTGCAGTGGCTTCTCTTGTTGCGGAGCATGGGCTCTAGGCGTGCGGGCTTCAGCAGGTGTGGCGCACGGGCTTAGTTGCTCTGTGGCCTGTGGGATCTTCCCAGACCGGGGTTTGAACCTGTGTCCGCTGCATTGGCAGGTGGATTCTTAACCACTGAGCCACTAGGGAAGTCCAAAAAATAATTTTTAAAATAAACAACTGATCTACTTCTACCATCCTAGGTCGTATTAAAATACTATAATTTGGAACAGGTGGAAAATGGTTTTTTTTTGCGTGTGGCTCAACCAGGTTCCAGAATGAATTTAATTTAATTATAATTGCTTTGCTTATTATTGAATGCTTTCAGTTTCAGCTTGCAGTCACTAATGACAGTCATACAGTGGATAATTAGGTGTGATGTGGATTATTCTAAAGCTTAGCAATGAGGGTTTTTTTTTTTAAACAAAGTTCCTGTAAAAACAGAAATATCAGAACTTCCCTGGTGGTGCAGTGGTTAGGAGTCCGCCTGCCGATGCTGGGGACACGAGTTCGAACCCTGGTCCAGGAAGATCCCACATGACGCAGAGCGGCTGGGCCCGTGAGCCACAACTACTGAAGCCCGCACACCTAGAGCCCATGCTCCGCAACGGGAGAGGCCACCACAGTGAGAAGCCTGCGCACTTCAGTGGGGAGTGGCCCCTGCTCGCCACAGCTAGGGAAGACCCGAGCGCAGCAACGAAGACCCAACGCAGCCAAAAATAAAATAAATAAATTTATATTAAAAAACCCCCCAAAACCCAGAAATATCTTTCACATAAAATAGATGCTTAGAAAGTGTGTTTATTTAAGTATGGTAGAAGCGTTTGTTTGTTTTAAATTTTTTTCTACATTTTTCTTTACAGATTAAGAATTACCAATATATTGACAACACCCTAAAAAGGAACAATTAAAATAAATCATTATACATCCTTAAAATGGTCTACTATGCAGCTGTTTAAAAGAATGCAGTAAATTTATATATATTAATAGGGAACAGCCACCCAGCTACATAAAAAAAGAAAGCATAGAACAGTATGTATGGTATGCGCACATATGCTTTTGTAAAAATCCTATTAAATGGGTCACGCTCAAAATAAGGTATAAGTAAACAGCAACTTTACTTCTTCCCTTCAGTATCTCTTTAAACCTTGGAGGAAATCTTGTGCAAGATCATAATTGTTTTGGTCACTCAGAAAAAAAAAGTCTCTTGAAGCTTTTATTTCCAATAATGGTTTCATTTCTGTAACTCAATTGGTCAGTCCAGTGAAATAACTGAAACTCCAAACCCCTCTGTAAATTAGAACTTATCCTTCCTCCTGCTCAGCTTGGCCATAAGCCTGAGGAGTGGGCAGGCTGGGAGGCTTCCTAACTTCTCAGCCTTGGGCCACTACTGCCTCTTGCCTGCTTCTCTAAGCTGCTTTGACCCCTTAGGGTTAAAAGAATAGGGAGAAGTAAAGGATGGAAAAGGTCATACCTGACTGATAAACAGGTAATTCTAGTTGTGGCCTTCTAGGAGGAGCAGATTCTGGCTGTGACTCTTGATCTCTTGTATTGTTTTCTCCGAGATCCCCCATCTAGGAACCTCCAATTGCAATTTCTGTGATGTGGTGGATGCTTTTCTCCGGAAGGCCACTTACACCTCTAACCCTCAGCCCTTGTATGTCTAATGTTTACTCTCTCTCTCCCTCTCCTTCTTCTGGGGTCTCATGCCCCTCCAGGCAGCCCAACTGGGCAATGTTATTTTTTTTTTTAATTTTTATTGGCATATAGTTGATTTACAATGTTGTGTTGGTTTCTGCTGTACAGAGAAGTGAATCAGTTATACATATATCCAGTCTTTTTAAGATTCTTTTCCCATATATGTCATTACAGAATATTGAGTAGAGTTCCCTGTGCTATACAGTAGGTCCTTACTAGTTATCTATTTTATATTGGGCAATGTTATTTTTAAGCCAATTTCAACCTGGGTTTTGCCCATGAATCCACTTGGTCCTCATATCAATGCAGCTCACTCCCAGGGAAGCTTGGCCTCTCCATTCTCCGCTTCTTCAGGCCTAAAGCCATAACTTCTCACCTTAGATTCCCCAGGTGTGCATCAGACACCATTCCAGCATGCCCCCACCCCCCTAACTGTGAGGGATGCTATCCAGCCCAGACCTAGAAGTGGTCTCTTTGAAGGCTTCTTTTTGGTTTAATATAAGGAGAAACACCATTCTCCCGATGCCCATGGACATGAGGAATAACAAAATCCTCCCCAAAGAAAATCCCCCTCTCAGGTCACTTCAACTTCAAGCCTTTAATACCCTCAAAATTGGCTAAGGTTTGCAAAGCTAGTTTTTGATTCTCATCTTTGTAAGTCCTGTTTGAAAGGTGGCCACTCTCCTTGGAATGTGAATGTATGTGGTAGCTACTATTTTCTCTCAACCTTTGAAGCTGTAGCTGAAACTAAGACAGAAAGTGTCTCATTATAATATCCTACTTAACTTACATATCCAGAGAATACTTCTTCAAGGGTACCCAAGAGACAGGTGCTTGCCTCCAGGAGACTGAGGGGCTGCAGGTGAGAGATATAGAGGGAGACATTTCACGGTATAGACTCTTGTACCTTTATAATTTTGTACCATGGGCATTTGTTACCTATTCCATATGTATAATAATCTTATCCTAAGATGCTTCCTCTTGTAAAGTCAGAGCAAAAACACACTAAAAAATGATGGTTGGTTTTTTCGTTTAATAAATTTATTTATTTATTTATTTTTGGCTGCATTGGGTCTTCATTGCTGCACGCAGGCTTTCTCTAGTTGTGGCAAGCAGAGGGCTACTCTTCGTTGTGGTGCGCCGGCTCCAGGAGCGTGGGCTTCGGTAGTTGTGGCTCACAGGCTCTAGAGAGCAGGCTCAGTAGTTGTGGTGCACGGGCTCTGTTGCTCCACGGCGTGTGGGATCTTCCGGGACCAGGGCTCGAACCCGTGTCCCCTTTCATTGGCAGGCACGTTGTTAACCACTGTGCCACCAGGGAAGTCCTGATGGTTGTTTTTTAAAAGCAAAATTATAACTCAAGGCATGAAGTGAAGAATTGTTGTAATTATATAGATTGCCAAACCAAGAAAGGCAATTTATCTTTAATTCTCCAAGTATCTCAGCTCTGTGTTTTGTTTTGTTTGGACTAAATTATATTGTCTCAATTCTTCACTGCTTATTTCTCCCTTCCTGGTACCACTGAAGTGATAAATTATGGTTGACTCAGTTGTACTTAAATTCTGTTTAACATTTGAGTTTGAGTTATAGAAGTGTAAAGTTGGAAGGAAACTTAAAAAGTATTATTTGACTGTTCTTTAAGTCATGAATGAAAAGCTGAGACCTCCATAGTAAGTAATCACAACAGAAACATACTTCAGTCTTTGGAGTGCAAGGAAGCCTGCCTGTTTTTTGTTTGTGTGAGTGTGTGTGTGTGTTGTATTTTCTTTTTTATTTAAAGCAAGTGTTGAAGATAAATGAGAGTATTTACTGCATTATATAACCAGTGATAGCGATTGTTCCTGCCTTGTGTTACCCTTAGGGTAGGACTCAGTACTTCCCTTTATATCTCAAAAGAAAATCCATTCTAACAAGGCAATAGAAGGAAGGTTTTGTAAAGAAGATGGGGTTGGAGGGTTGCATGATATAACACACAGTAAAATTTAATAAAAATCTCCATTAACCAGTTCTGTTCACTCCCCAAGTTCATCTCCAGACACCAGCTACCTCCTCTCCCTTCTAAGTCTTTTTTTGAGGCAGCCTTGTCAGGTGCACCTGGTTATAATCTGCTTTATAGCCCCTGGGATCGTCCCTCCAAACTCATAAATCTCTCCTTTTTCTCCTGCAGAGCAATTCAGCTCTCTTCTCGTTTCTTCACACCTAAAATCCCGTTCACCTAATAATATACTTCCATTAGAAGAAAGCAAGTAATGAACAAAATTTTAAAATCTTCTTTGTCTCAACACATTTTTTTTCTTGTCACCTTGCAAGAAAGCAACAGTAAGTAACACAGAATCATATTTCTACAGTTGAGGACATTGGGTGTCACAAAATCCCAGACTATTAGAGGTTAAAAGGTCCTGATTTCATAGATGAAGAAACTGATACCTAGAACAAGATCCATGAAAGACTGTTAGTTATCCTCCAAAATGTTTCTCCATCTTCCACAGTAATAATAGCTTGTAGTAATAGTAATTTATAGCTTGGTGTGGCCACATGACTAAATTCTTACCAATGGAATGGGAACAGAAGTGACTTGTGCAGCTTCTAAATCACAAAAACATCATGATATTCTAAATGTGGTCCTTGGGCTAGTAGCATCAGCATCAGAACTTGTTAGAGTAAGCCCCACCCCAGATGTACTTCATCAGAGTCTGAAGTTTAACAAGATGCCCAAGATATTCACATTTATTTTAAAGTTTGGGAAGAACCACTTAGAAGATAGCAGAACTACAAATGGAAGGAATCAGGGTCCCTGATTGTTAAGAGCTGGACCCCCCTAACAACCACCTGCTTTTTCCCCCAATTTTTTTATTGTGGTAAAATACACATAACAAAACTTACCATCTTAACTATTTTAAAGTGTACACTTTGGGGGTATTAAATACTTTCATATTGTTGTGCAACCATCACTACCACCCATCTCCGGAACTCTTTTCATTTTGCTAAACTGAAACTCTATACTTCCCATTCTCCCTTCCCCCAGCTCCTGGCAACCACCATTCTACTTTCTGCTGGATGCACCTACTTTGGAGCTATTAAGAGAGAGAGAGAGAAACAAACTTCTAACTTATTTAAGCCACTATGGTTGGGGGGTGTGCTACTCAGATTCCCCTCCTGTAGGACTGAAACACTCATTTCCGCAGCTGCTACAAGTACTGGCAGATGACAGCCTTAGCTGAGCCTCTCTCCAGAAATTGCCCTTGACTGAAGGGAGATACCTCACCCAAAGGCTTCCCAGGGTCAGCCATTCCAGATCCAATGGATACAACTTGGAATAACTCAGAAAAATCATTCCAGCTACAAAGCTTCCTTGAGTTATTGTGATTGCGTAACAGTTCAACTTTTCCGTCTGCCTAATTCTGCTGCTTTTACTCCCCCACAGGGTTGATCTCGTGAATACTCCCCAATAAACCCTCATTTATTATCCTTGGCCAGGGATAAGAACTATCATAATGGGGAAAACCATACCTCTAGATCTAGCAGCCAAGATAATAAATAAAAAATAATATCGTGTTCTTGGGAGTTATGATAAAGATTGTTGGCTTCATAGGGTCACTTTTTTTTAACTTATTTTTTATTAAAATTTTTTTTAAATGTTTGGCTGCATTGGATCTTCGTTGCTGCCTGCGGGCTTTCCCTAGTTGTGGCGAGAGGGGGCTACTCTTGTTGCGCTGAGCTGGCTTCTCATTGTGATGGCTTCTCTTGTTGCGGAGCACAGCCTCTAGGCATGCGGACTTCAATAGTTGTGGCACGCAGGCTCAGTACTTGTGGCTCGCGGGCTCTAGAGCACAGGCTCAGTGGTTGTGGTCCATGGGCTTAGTTGCTCTGCGGCATGTGGGATCTTCCCAGACCAGGGATCAAACCCATGTCCCCTGCATTGGCAGGTGGATTCTTAACCATTGTGCCACCAGGGAAGCCCATAGGGTCACTCTTTTGAGACCTAAAGGGTGCAGAAGTGGTTGTCCCTGCAATATCTCCATTTCTAAAAACTACCAAAATGTCTTTCAAAGTGTCTGTGCCATTTTATGTTACCATCTGCAATGTTTAAGAGTTCCAGCTTAGGGCTTCTCTGGTGGCGCAGTGGTTGAGGGTCCGCCTGCCGATGCAGGGGACACGGGTTCGTGCCCCGGTCTGGGAAGATCCCATATGCCGTGGAGCGGCTGGGCCTGTGGGGCATGGCTGCTGGGCCTGCGCGTCCGGAGCCTGTGCTCCGCAGAGGGTTGAGGCCACAGCGATGAGAGGCCCGCGTACCGCAAAAAAACCCCAAAAGCAAAAACAAAAAAAAGAGTTCCAGCTTATCACTTAGATTTGGTCTTGGTTTTGGTTTTGGTTTTTAGCCATTTGGTGCATAGTTGATTTTAAATTGTATTTCCTTAGTGACTAATGATGTTGAGCATCTTTTCGTATGCTTATTTTCCATTTGTATATCTTCTTTGGTAAAGAGTTTGTTCAACTCTTTGCCCATTTTTATTTTTTTTTATTTTTTTTATTTTTTTTATTTTTTTTTTCCATTTTTAAATTGGACTGTTTATTTTCTTATTAAGTCTTGAAAGTTCTTTGTGTATTTTGGGTACAAGTCTTTTTTTCTTTTTTTTTATTGGGATACGTGGGCCTCTCACTGTTGTGGCCTCTCCCGTTGCGGAGCACAGGCTCCGGACGCACAGGCTCAGCGGCCATGGCTCACGGGCCCAGCCGCTCCGCAGCATGTGGGATCTTCCCGGACCAGGGCACGAACCTGTGTCCCCTGCATCGGCAGGCAGACTCTCAACCACTGCGCCACCAGGGAAGCCCCTAGGTACAAGTCTTTTATCAGATATGTGCTTTGCAAAATTTTCTCCAAATCTGTGGCCTGTCTTTTCATCTTTAACAGTGTCTTCAACATTTTTCCAAAGAAGATGTACAGATGGCCAACAGGCACATGAAAAGATGCACAACATCACTAATCATTAGAAAATTGAAAATCAAAATCACAGCAAGATATCATTTCATACCTGTCAGAGTCGCTATCATCAAAAAGTCTACAAATAACAAGTGTTGGAACACATGAAAGGATGCTCAACATCACTAATCATTAGAGAAATACAAATCAAAACTACAATGAAGTATCACCTCACACCAGTCAGAATGGCCATCATCAAAAAATCTACAAGCAATAAATGCTGGAGAGGGTGTGGAGAAAAGGGAACCCTCTTGCACTGTTGGTGGGAATGTAAATTGATGCAGCCACTATGGAGAACAGTATGGAGATTCCTTAAAAAACTAAAAATAGAGTTACCATATGACCCAGCAATCCCACTACTGGGCATATACCCTGAGAAAACCATAATTCAAAAAGAGTCATGTACCACAATGTTCACTGCAGCTCTATTTACATTAGCCAGGACATGGAAGCAACCTAAGTGTCCATCGACAGATGAATGGATAAAGAAGATGTGACACATATATACAATGGAATATTACTCAGCCATAAAAAGAAATGAAATTGAGTTATTTGTAGTGAGGTGGATGGACCTAGAGTCTGTCATACAGAGTGAAGTTAAGTCAGAAAGAGAAAAATAAATACCGTATGCTAACACATATATATGGAATCTAAAAAAAAAAAAGAAAAAATGGTTCTGAAGGACCTAGGGGCAGGACAGGAATAAAGACGCAGACATAGAGAATGGACTTGAGGACACAGGGAGGGGGAAGGGTATGTTGGGACGAAGTGAGAGAGTGGCATGGACATATATACACTACCAAACGTAAAATAGATAGCTAGTGGAAAGCAGCCGCATAGCACAGGGAGATTAGCTCGGTGCTTTGTGACCACCTAGAGGGGTGGGATAGGGAGGGTGGGAGGGAGACGCAAGAGGGAGGAGATATGGGGATATATGTGTATGTATAGCTGATTCACTTTGTTATAAAGCAGAAACTAACACACCATTGTGAAGCAATTATACTCCAAGAAAGATGTTAAAAAATAAAATAAGGGTGGGATAGGGAGGGTGGGAGGGAGGGAGACGCAAGAGGGAAGAGATATGGGAACATATATATATGTATAACTGATTCACTTTGTTATAAAACAGAAACTAACATTATTGTAAAGCAATTATACTCCAATAAAGATGTTAAAAAATAAAAATAAAATAAAATTCAGATATACAGTGTAAAAAAAAAATTAAATAACTAGTGTTGGTGAGGATGTGGAGAAAAGGGAACCCTCCTACACTGTTGGTGGGAACACAAATTGGTGCAGCCACTATGGAAAACAGTATGGAGGTTTCTCAAAAAATAAAAATACCAAATGATCCAGAAATTGCACTCCTGGGTATAAATATGAAAAAAAATGAAAACACTACTTCAAAAAGATACATGCACCCCAGTGTTCAGAGTAGCATTACTTACAATAGCCAAGGTATGGAAGCAACCTAAATGTCCATCAACAGATGAATGGAGGGACTTCTCTGGCAGTCCAGTGGCTAAGACTCTGTACTTCCACTGCAGGGGGCAAGGGTTTGATCCCTGGTTGGGGAATTAAGATCCCACATGCTGGAGAGTACAGCAAAAAAAAAGAAAAAAAAAACAGATTAATAGATAAAGATATATATATATATATATATATATATATATTATATATATACATACTATAGAATATTATTCAGCCATAAAAAAGAATGAAAATTTGCCATTTGCAACACATAATATTTCACTATTATGCCTAGTGAAATAAGACAGAGAAAGACAACTACTGTATGTTATCATTTATTTGTGGAATCTAAAAAATAAAACAAACAAATGAATATAACAAAACAGACACAGATATAGAGAACAAGCTAGTGGTTACCAATAGGGAAGGAGAAGGGGGAGGGACAAGATAGAGGTAGGGGATTAAGAGGTACAAACTACTATGTATAAAATTAAAAAGCTACAAGGATATATTGTGCAGTACAGGGAATATAGCCAATATTTTATAACTTTATATGGAGTATAATAACTTTAAATGGAGTGTAATCTATGAAAATACTGAATCACTATATTGTATACCCGAAATTAATATAGTGCTGTAAATTGACTACACTTCCATTTTTTAAAAACTGTCTTTTGCAGAGCATAAGTTTTTAATCCTAATAAAATCCAACTTAACAGTTTTTTCTTTCATGGACTGTACTTTGTTAATATTTTCACCTCTTCCAATGAATCACAAATGTTCTCAATGGCATCTAGAATGGTGACTCCTTTTCAGAAGGTTTTCAATTTACCCAGATCCATTAGAGGAACCACTATCTATGGCAGCTACAGCTTTATAAAATGTAAGTAATAAGACTTGAAAGTTGAAATGACTCCTTGAATACATGGGCTACAGAATGGATGTTGTTTTAGCAGGCATGAAAACAACATGAATCTCATGTACATCTCCATCAGAGCTCTTGGGTGACCAGGTGCATTATCAGTGAGTAGTAATATTTTGAAAGAATTTTTTTTCTGAGCAGTAGGTTTCAGCAGTGGACTTAAAATATTCAATAAACCATGTATAGACATATGTGCTCTTATCCAGGCTTTGTTGTTCCATTTATAGAGCACAGGCAGAGTAGATTTAGCATAATTCTTAAAGGCCTGGGGTTTTCAGAATGGTAAATGAGCATTGGCTTCAAGTCATCAGCTGTATTAGCCCCTAACAAGAGTCAGCCTATCCTTTGAAGCTTTGAAGCCAGGCATTGACTTCTCTCTAGCTATGAAAGTCCTAGGTGGCATCTTCTTCCAATATAAGTCTCTTTTGTCTACATTGAAAATCTGTTGTTTAGTGTAGCCACCTTCATTTATCACCTTAGCTAGATCTTCTGGATAACTTGCTGCAGCTTCTACATCAGCAATTACTGCTTCACCTTGTGCTTTTATGTTACAGAGATGCCTTTTTTCCTTAAACCCCATGAACCAACTTCTGCTAGCTTCACACTTTTCTTCTGAACCTTCCTCATCTCTCTCAGCCTTCATAGAATTGAAGAGAGTTAGGGCCTTTCTCTGGCTTAGGCTTTGGCTTAAGGGAGTATTGTGGCTGCTTTGATCTTCTATCCAGACTACTCAAACTTTCTCCATGTCAGCAATAAGGCTGTTTCATTTTCTTATCATTCGTGTGATCACTGGAGTAGCACTTTTAATTTCCTTCAAGAACTAGTACCTGTTTCATAGGGTTGATGCAAAGATTAAATTATATAATATTTAATATGTAAGGTAAAACCCTGGCACATAACCAGCCTCAATAATATTAACTGGCATTATCATTATTTCTGCATGGCTTCTGGCATCTAAGGAGTCTCCCTCTTTCTTTGCTTCAACTTATCCTCAGCCTTGGCGTCCCATTCAGACTAGGCAACCCTGATTCCTGAGGGTTCATTTTAATCCAATTACTCAAGCTGAAAACCTTGGCTGGCAAATGGAAGGGAGAACACTAGGATTTGCCCTGGTATATGTGCCACATAGAGAGTTCCTTGAGTCTCATAGGTATTCAACATGTGCATACAGCAATTGCACACATGACTATATAAAATGGAGAACCATTCGTTTGTGCCTCAAGTGTCATTATCACTACATTATCAGGAAGGCAGTTTTTCTTTGAAGGCAGTAGTTCTAAAAGGGTTATCGCTGTTTTACAAATACAAATACATCATAACATCTCCTTTATTATCCTGAAATAAAATTCATTGGTACAATAACCCATTCACACATGTAATTAAAAAAATGAAGGCCCCAAGTTGAATATAAAAGAAAAATGAAGGGAAAGTATTTTATAATAAAATAAGTATTTCAGTGTATCAATACTCAGGCATGACCACATTATGAGAAAATGAGACAATGGGATATTTGCACCTGTGCCTAGGATCTTGCGTGTAAGAGCTATAAATGCAGGCTGCTGCAGTTGTGTTTAACTAGTGACTTGAATGTTGGGAGAACTGTGATTGTCAGTGATTTTTTTTTCTGAAATGGTGAAACATTCTTTGTGAAACTCCAAACAAAACAAAACACAGCCTTCCCTTATTTTACCTAAAAGGCGTGTTTTTAGAAAATTCAGTATGTATTGGAACTGGGGGTAAACTCTGTATTTATATGGAAAATTAAGGTTGGTTCTAGGCTCAGGTAATTATGAGCAGATATTTCACTAATATCTGGAGAGACATAAAAAGTTGTGAGGGGACTTCCCTGGTGGCACAGTGGTTAAGAATCCGCCTGCCAATGCAGGGGACACGGGTTCGAGCCCTGGTCCAGGAAGATCCCACATGCTGCAGAGCAACTAAGCCCGGGCGCCACAACTACTGAAGCCCGCGTGCCTAGAGCCCGTGCTCCACAACAAGAGGAGCCACCACAATGAGAAGCCCACGCACTGCAACGAAGAGTAGCCCCTGCTCGCCACAACTAGAGAAAGCCCGCGTGCAGCAACAAAGACCCAACACAGCCAAAAATAAATAAATAAATTTATAAACAAACAAAACCCAAAAGTTGTGAGGGACCCAGGATAGTTCTTTGAAGTGGACAGCATCCTTGGCAACCATCCATTAGATCCCAGCAGGGCTTCTAATTATTATGAATCTAAAGATGAAGCCAAATGGCCCTGGAGAAGTTCCACCTGCTTTGAGAACCACAGCTTTAAATAAAATGCTATCATTATGTATGTTTTTATTATGTCAGGACAGGGGCACTGAAAACCTCCCAGAAATTTTGTCTTCAATATAATAATTATTTTACACCATTTATCACCACTTTACAAATGAGGAAACAGGCTCATAGAAATTAAGCTACTTGTCCCAGGTCACATGGCCAAAGGGGCAGATTTAAACAGTTCCAGCTCTTGGTCTCACCCCACCCCGCTCACTACAACTTCCACTGGGAATGCATTGAAAACCTGTGGGTGTCTGGCTTGGGGGCCCCATAATGAAATTGCTAGAACTTCAGTCTCCTCTCTTACCTTCATTCCCTGGAAATCTCCTAAATTCTGGTTCCAGGGACTCTGCTGAGCTGTGTTTACCTCTCGTCAGTGACCCTCCCTACCTCCTTTCCATGGCCACTGGCTGCTGTTCAGGTTTTCTGCCAGAGTGCCCTGGCTGAAGTGGCAGAAGGATCATCCCATCCCTCACCCTCCATTACTAGGTCACGAAGCAGAGAAGACTTTGCTTCCTGTTGCCTGCAGGGTTTCAAGGAGGCAGCTGCTGTCCTATTTGATTTGGTCTTTACTCTAGGTCACTCTCCCTGGGAGTCTGATACGGGCTCCTGAGGCTGTCTTAGAGGCTCTGTGTCCACCCTCACCCAATAGTGTCCTTCCCTTCCATATCCCAACCATGCTAGTATGCTCTGCTTCTCTTTCCCCTCCCAGGGACTCCTTGTTCCAATTATCTGACTGTATGGGAACTTAAAAGGGGGATCATTATTCAGCGGCTCCTTAGGGGGAATCTCAGCTCTGGTGGCATTTTAACCTCATGCTTCTTCAACTGGAGTTGGCTGACCACGGCAGTAATATCCCTCAAAATATGCAGCGGTGTGATGGAGAAGCAACAGGGTAAAATAGGAGTATCTTCTGGGACCCTCAATTTTTCTGAATGGTAAGTGATTTAAAATATCTTAATCTTATGATAAATGTGGAGAATAGAATACAAAATATTCTTGAATGTTTGGGATAAAGTTTGTGATGTAGAGAGATTTCTAGTTTCTAGATGTTCAGTATGCCTATCCTTTCCCCTACCCCTTCCCTCCTTCATCTCACCCTCAGACTATCAGAGCTACACATTCACTTTCCTCTCTTAGGGATAGAAACTGGGACAGCATTGGCTTAAGACATCTGTAGTGTAATCAGATGTTTATGGCAACAATCTGCTCTTTGCCCCAACTCCTCCATTCTCACCCCCAAATATGTGCATTCTCAGAAGATGCCCTGCTTTGCCATTCATTTTAGGGTGCCTTGCTGTGCACCCCAGGGCAGGGTCTGACCTTTATATTTGTTTCATACTGGAACCAAATGCAGTGCATTTAGTAAGTGCTCAATAAGTATTAGTTAAATGTAAAGCAATTACACTCCAATAAAGATGTTAAAGGCGAAAAAAAAGTATTAAATACATGTATGTATGAATGAATGAATGAATGGAATGCTCTATCTCACATTAATTCAATGCAGATTAAAATAAGGGATGCCAATTACTACCATTTTATTTGGCAAATGATTTTGAGAGGATAAAATACAGTGTTAGTGTGGTAGAAGTAGGTCTGCCGTGTAAGGTACTCTGCAGGTACTCTACAGCACTCAGGAGTCCTGAGTGGGGAGGAAGAACACCATGCTTATATTCATAGTGAGATTGTACATATTGAGACTGTACTGTATTGCTGAGGGGCAATTTGGCAACATGTGCCAATAATATTTTTGTGCTCTTGACTCAATGATTTATCTTAGGGAAACGAGATATATGTAAAAAGATTTGTTGATGGCTGCATTATTTATAATGAGAAAACTTGGAAACAATCAAGTATACAAAATATGGTACTGATTAAATTAATTGTGGCATATCCACACAATGGGTTATTATAGAATCATAAAATAGTATCTTCAAGGAATATTTAATGACATGGGAAAAAATCCCATAATGTGTGAAATAGAGAGAGAGAGAAAGTGAGAGAGAGTTTCATCTTAGGAGAAAAAAGAGGGATTTGAAGGTAGATAAAGAATGATTTTTATATTTTGCTCTGTATATTTCTTTTTTTTTTCTTTTTTTTTTGTCCGCACCATGCGCGATTTCAGTTCCCTAGCCAGGGATTGAACCCGGGCCAGGGAAGGGGTAGGAACTAAATGTCTTTTTCACTTTCTTTATTGACTTCTAAAAATGAATGTTTTTTTTGTTTTTTTGTTTATTTCGGTACGTGGGCCTCTCACTGTTGTGGCCTCTCCCGTTGCGGAGCACAGGCTCCGGACGTGCAGGCTCAGCGGCCATGGCTTATGGGCCCAGCTGCTCTGCGGCATGTGGGATCCTCCTGGACCAGGGCACAAACCCGTGTCCCCTGCATCGGCAGGCGGACTCTCAACCACTTGCGCCACCTGGGAAGCCCTAAAAATGAATGTTTTTATAAAGTACATTTAAAGTGCATATGAAGTACATTTTGGTGTGTATGTGTTTATTTTGGTGCCTATTCACTTATTATAATTCTCATGAGTCCACAGTATTTTCTCAGCCATTTCAACAAATAAAGGTTTTTAGTGAACATGAAGCTGATGGCACTAAATATCAGCCATCTAATATTTAGTACTCAAGATACATATTCTGTAAAAATGTGAAACGCTTTTTATTTTAACATTTATTTATTTATTTTATTTATTGGCCACACCACGCAGCATGCGGGAATCCTAGTTCCCCGACCAAGGATCCAACCCATGTCCCCTACAGTGGAAGCATGGAGTCTTAACCACTGGACCACCAGGGAAGTCTGTGATATACTTTTAATGGTGTTGAATTATATCAGTTAGGAGACTTTCAGCTGTAGATAACAGAATACTTAACTAAAGTTTGGTTAAAACAGTGTTTCTAAGTATGCTACTAGCATTTGGCAGGACTTTTTCCCCCATGGGAGGATATTTAGCATCCTTTACCTCCAAGCACCAAATGCTACTAGTCATTGATTAAATCAAAATTGCCCTACACATTTCCAAATGCTCCTAGCTGTGCTGCACAACCCCTGGCTGAGGACTACTAGCTTAAATAGTGAGGACATTCATTACTGTCATATGACAAGAAGCTTGAGAAATGGTAGTTCCAAGGTTGATGCAGTTGCTCAAAGATGTCATGAAGAACCCAGGATCCTTCCATCTTTTTGAACTCTGCTATCTACACTATGTTGGTTTTTCACCTTGAGATTAGCTTCTCATGGTAACAAGATGGCTGCCTCAGCTCCAAGACGAATGTCCTCAAACAATTGTGTCCATAGGCAGAAAAAGGGCGATTTCTCTTCATGGGTCTCTTTTTATGAGTAAAATAAATTTTCTTTAGAGATCCCTCAACAAACTTCCCAAAAAGTCCCATAACAAGGATTGGGTATTTGCCCATGCTCTCCCTACCTGCAGAGTTGGAGACAGGGAGAGTGTTATCTGGCATTTGCTCCTTCCCTATAGGGAGGCAGGCTCTGTGGTCAGAGTGAATGGCTATTGGTATTCTAATGTCTTCAGACCTCCTGATTGAAGAGAAAGACAGAACTGTCTTCCCAGTCAAGTAAGTCTTTGTGGTCTGGAAAAGACTAAAGTTGAAAAACTTACTGCTTTTTGTTCCCTTACTTCATCATATTCCCTTTTTTTTTTTTTTTGCAGTACGCGGGCCTCTCACCGCTGTGGCCTCTCCCGCTGCAGAGCACAGGCTCGGGATGCACAGGCCCAGCGGCCATGGCTCACGGGCCCCTGCATCGGCAGGCGGACTCTCAACCACTGCGCCACCAGGGAAGCCCATATTCCCATTTTTTTATAGTCAATTGGATTCAACAAGAACTCTGGAAGGAAACAGCATGGGGACTAAATGAATGAGGCTTCAGGAGACCACATTTTAGGCAAGAAGGTTTAATGTCTGCAGATCATGTTTAACATATTTACTCTAGCTTTATTTTTCTCCCAGGGGTTTGAGCTGGCATCGTTGTATTAGTATAATAGTGGCTCTGGATTATGTCCTCTGGAATATTCCAACTCTGACAAACGGCGGCAATGTGGTTAAGTTTCTTCATCTACAGGCACTGAAAAAGAACAAATATCTCTGCCCTCCTGGAGCTTACATTTTAGCAGAGAGATATACGTAATATTAAGATAGACTTAATAAAGTATTTAGCACATTAGAAGATGATTACTATAGAAAAATAGAGTACAGAGATCTGGTATATTTGGGGGGGGGGGCAGGCTGCAGTATTGCAGAATGGTCAGAGGTAGCCTTACTGAGAAGGTGACATGTGAACAAAGATTTGAAGGAAGAGAAGGAGTGAACCACATGGACGTATGGGTGAAGGATATTCCAAGAAGAGGAAAGCTAGGTCCTAAGGCAAAAGTACTAAGGCAGGAGAGTGACTGGCACTGGTATCAACAACAAGGATATTAAAGTGGCTGTGGCTGGGTGAAGTGATTGAAAGGGAGAAAAGTAGGAGATAAACTCAGAGAAACGAGGGGAGCACAGATGATGTCAAGCCTTTTGGCCATTATTAGGACTCTAGCTTTTATTTTGAGTATCATGGGGAGACATTGGAGGATTTTAAGCAGAGGAGAGACATGATCTGACAGGTTTTAAAAGGATCCCTCTGAATATTTTCCGTGTGTTGAGAATAGACTGGAGGAGAGGCAAGGGTGAAAGCAAGGGAGTCAGTAAGGTGCCTGTTGTAGTCATCTGGGCACACGATGGCTGGGACCAGGGTGCTAGCAATGGGAGAGGTGAGAAGTGGTCGAACTCCGGACATATTTTGAAGGTAGAATTGGCAGGATGTCCTGATAGACTGTATGTATGACTCCCAGGGTTTTGTCCTGAGCAGGTGAAAGGATGAAGTTGCCGTCAACTGAGAGGTGACTGTAGGTAGAGCCAGGTTGGGAAGGAATATCAAAAGTTTCATTTTGAACATGTTAGGTTTGAGACGCTTGTAAGACATTCAAGAAGAGACGTCAATTAGCTGGTTGGCTATACGATTCAATAGTCTTATAAATAAGACTTAACTAAGGATACAAATTGCATGTTGAAGCCTTTAATTCAGTGCCCGGAAAATGGTAAATGCTCAATAATGTTAACTACGATGATGATGATATTTTCATCACTCACCTCTGAAGGCATTCTGACTCCCAGTTTAACCATTCCATCCCTTTAATTCAGCAAAAATAAAATTGGGTTTTATACTACTCCACCTTGATTTTTATTTATAGCACAAACAAAAAAGTACATTATAGCAAACCTTAAAAAGAAATTAAAGCCTCAAAATCTCACTCTCTAACCATATTGTTTT
Source organism: Leucopleurus acutus (assembly GCF_964270905.1). NCBI lineage: Eukaryota > Metazoa > Chordata > Mammalia > Artiodactyla > Delphinidae > Leucopleurus > Leucopleurus acutus. The sequence goes on from NC_139151.1 coordinate 84,423,310, forward strand.
TAGTTTTCCTTTTGTCTCATTTTGAAAACATAATTTAAAATAGTTGAATCATGGTGTATGCATACATATGTATCCTGGTTACTTCAAGTAACATTATCCTATAAGCTATTTTGCAAGTTGCTACATAGTTTCCATATTTACGATCTTTAGCGGTTACAAAACAATCCGTATTTACTTGTCCCCTTTACTATTGTTGCTCATTTAGACTGTTAACCTATCACTCTTATAAGGAGGGTATATTGCCAGTAGCAGAAGTACTGGGTCAAAAGCTATGAACATTTTTATAACTCTCAACATATAATACCAAATTGTGAAAGACTTGTACCAATTTACAAGGCCAAAGGTTGGATTTTTGCATAAGAAAAAAGAAAGAGTAAATTCAAACACATGAAACTAGAGTATTTACAAAATAGATTTCCTAATTTCCTTTTAACGAAACTCTATCCACAGATGTTTTCAGCTGGGTTGCACAGGCTAGGCTCATTTTTCTAGCTGACTTGATCTCTGTGTTACACTTAAATTTTAGCCTCGATTAGAACTTGCTTGCTGCTAGATACGGTGACTACACTGATATAATCTTTTTATTACTTATACTAGAATTGATTTAAAAAATCATTTTATAATTAAAAGACTCTGTATCATACTCTCTTATTCAGATGTTCTAGTTTTAGGTCTAATTCCAGCTGTTTTAATGCACTGGGGGATAAACAGTGATTTAATCTGGCTCCACCCCACTGCTCGGGCCTAGGATAGCTATTCAAAGATATTTAAGAGGTAGAAGTAACTGGCTTTGTTGATTAACTGAACATCTAATTCCCCTTTCTCTTTTTTTTTTTTTAATTTAAATTTATTTATTTGGCTGCACCGTGTCTCAGTTGCGGCATGTGGGATCTAGTTCCCCCACCAGGGATCGAACCTGGGCTCCCTGCGTTGGGAGCGTGGAGCCTTAGCTCCTGGACCACCAGGGAAGTCCCTAATCCCCCTCGCTGGGTACTGAAGTAAAAACCAGACAAGCTGGTTCAGACTTGGGTTAACTATGCCTCCGGTAACACTATAAGAGCAGAACAGTAAAAGCCAGTATACTGGTTTATTCTGGGCACAATAATGTTACTTAACAAACTACCCCAAAACTCAGTGGTTAAATCCCCAATTATTTTCCTCCTTTTCCCTTCTCTTCTCTTCCCTTCTCTTCCTTCTTTGATCATTTCGGTGCTGAAGCTATTAGGTAGGGCTGAGCAAGGTGGCACCTATGCCTGGCTGAGTTGGGGGAAGAAGCCATGGCTGCCAGAACAGGGACTGACCAAGGCGGGTGGTGGAGCCTGAGTAAGGTGAAGAAAGTGTCTGCTTGGGGTGTGGTCTACTTGGGGAGTCAAAGCCTGAGCAGGGTAAGAGAGCTTCTGCAGGGGGGAGGGGGTGGTGGCAGAGATGGGGGATGGGTTACATACAGAGGGTTCATAAAATAATGATATTGAGAATAATGGGAGAATGGTTTGTTTTGAAAAAGGAAGGTACAACTATAGAAAGGGAAAAAAAAAAAACAACTAGAATAAATCCTGTGCTATTGGATTGGGGTTGGATATATCAATGTGAATTCATGGTTCATATATATATGTAATGTATGTTTATATATATGTGTGTATATATATATATATATGTATATGTATGTTCTGGAATTAGATTAGATAGTAGTAATGGTTGCACAGTATAAGAATACATTATTTTTTTTAAATGGAAAGAAGGAGATTTATTTTTTTAATCATATTTTATATTATAGTTGATTTACGATGTTGTGTTAGTTTTAGGTGTACAGCAAAGTGATTCATTTATTTTTTTATATTTAATTTTTAAAAATAAATTTATTTATTTATTTATTTTTGGCTGCATTGGGTCTTCGTTGCTGCACTCGAGCTTTCTCTAGTTGTGGTGAGTGGGGGCTACTCTTTGTTGTGGTACGTGGGCTTCTCATTGCATTGGCTTCTCTTGTTACAGGGCATGGGCTCTAGGCGCACGGGCTTTGGTATTTGTGGTGAGCGGGCTCAGTAGTTGTGGCTCGTGGCCTCTAGAGCACAGGCTCAGTAGTTGTGGCACACGGGCTTAGTTGCTCCACGGCATGTGGGATCTTCCTGGACCAGGGCTTGAACCCATGTGCCCTGCATTGGCAGGCGGATTCTTAACCACTGTGCCACCAGGGAAGTCCCTCATTTATACATATACATATATCCTTTCTTTTTCAAATTCTTTTCCCATATGGATCATTACAGAATATTGAGTAGAGTTCCCTGTGCCATACAGTAAGTCCTTGTTGACTATCTATTTTATATATAGTAATGTGTATTTGTTAATCCCAAACTCCTAATTTATCCCTCCCTTTCATGTTTCCACTTTGATAACCATAAGTTTGTTTTCAAAGTCTGTGAGTCTGTTTCTGTTTTATAAATAAGTTCATTTGTATCATTTTTTTAAATTCCACATATAAGTGGTATTATATGATATTTATCTTTTTCTGTCTGACTTCATTTAGTATGATAATCTCTAGGTCCATCCATGTTGCTGCAAATGGCATAATTTCATTGTTTTTTATGGCTAAGTAATATTCCATTGTATATATGTACCACATCTTTATCCATTCCTCTCTGATGGACATCTAGGTTGCTTCCACGTCTTGGCTATTATAAATAGTGCTGCAATGAACACTGGGGTGTGTGTATCTTTTCTTTTTTTTTTTTTAACTTTTTATTTTATATTGGAGTATAGGTGATTAACAATGTTGTGTTAGTCTCAGGTGTACAGCAAAGTGATTCAGTTATACATATATCAGTACAATACGTGTGTCTATTCTTTTTCAAATTCTTTTCCTATTTAGGTTGTTAAGTAATATTGAGAAGAGTTCCTTGGGCTATACAATAGGTCCTTGTTGGTTATCCATTTTAAATATAGCAGTGTGTACATGTCAATCCCAAACTCCCTAACTATTCCTCCCCACCGACCCTTCCCCACTGGTAACCATATGTTCATTCTCTAAGTCTGTGAGTCTGTTTCTGTTTTGTAAATAAGTTCATTTATATCTTTTTTCTTTTTTGGTTCCACATTTAAGTGATATCATACCATATTTGTCTTTCTGTCTGACTTACTTCACTCCATATGACAATCTCTGGGTCCATCTGTGTTGCTGCAAATTGCATTATTTCATTCTTTTTAATGGCTGAGTACTATTCCATTGTATATATGTACCACATCTTCTTTATTCATTCAAATTATGGATTATTATTATTATTCTTTCTCTTTGAATTATGGTTTTTTCCAGATGCATGCCCAGGAGTGGGATTGCTGGATCATACGGCAGTTCTATTTTTAGATTTGTAAGGAACCTCCATACTGTTCTCCATAGTGGTTGTACCAGTTTACATTCCCACCAACAGTGTAAGAGGGTTCACTTTTCTCCACACCTTCTCAAGCATTTATTGTTTGTAGACTATTTGATGGTGGCCATTCTGACCCGTGTGAGGTGATACCTCATTGTAGTTTTGATTTGCATGTCTCTAATAATTAGTGATGTTGAGCATCTTTTCATGTGCTTTTTGGCCATCTGTATGTCTTCTTTGGAGATATATCTATTTAGATACTCTGCCCATTTTTTGATTGGGTTGTTTTTGTTTTGCTATAGAGCTGCATGAATTGTTTGTATATTTTGGAGATTAATCTCTTGTCAGTTGCTTCATTTGCAAATATTTTCTCCCATTCTGTGGGTTGTCTTTTCATTTTGTTTATGGTTTCCTTGCTGTGCAAAAGCTTTTAAGTTTAACTAGGTCCCATTTGTTTATTTTTGTTTTTATTACTCTAGGAAGTGGATCCAAAAAAGGTATTGCTGCGATTTATGTCAGCGTGTTCTGCTTATGAAGAATATATTAAAAGCCTTTGAATTGTACCCTTTAAAATGATGAATTTTAAGTTATATGTACTATATCTCAATAAAAATTATATATGTATATTATAGACAGATAGATGAGAGAGAAATAAATATAGATGTAAATATGTGTATACACATACATACATGTATTGCCCAGCTCTGTCCACTGAGAGAACCTAGTAGCAACAAGCATGTCTAGTGACCAGATCCTGATTTTTAAATAACATTCTCTACTAAAAAGAATTAGGACTCCTTAAAAAAATGGCTATTTCTAGGTCTGGCACAGGGAAATTACAAGATGATCTTGGGATAGCTTATTGTGTCAGAGTAACGAAGTAGCCAAGGAATGTTAGGGACATGTCAAAGGATGCAAAGGCCAGCTCGAAGGGACTCCCATTGGCCAAGTCTGGAAAAATTTGAGCATCAAAATAAACAATGAAAGTAACAGATTACAATCTATTGAATAAAATACAAAACTGTAAGTCTATATTGATATAAATCATTGAATAAACCATAAGTTTGATGAGGAATGGGACATTTGCATAGTATTCACAAAATATTTACTAGTTATTTAGAGAAAAATAATAAGTTTATAGTGGAGAAGCCTGGCAGACATCACTTAAATCAAGTGATCAAGTTAACATCATTGGTAATGGGACATATTGAAATCAGGTGTCACTGGACAGGATGAAGTAAGAAGAAAATAGCATCACTTCTATAATGTTCCTGCCAGAGGGGAGGAGGGCATCCACATGGGTATGTGCCCTGATGGGGAGTATGGAAGCCCAAGTGTGGTGACAAAGGCACCTCTGTAGAGGAAGGCCTGGTGCAAGATGTCAGGACGAGGAGAGCATCAACTTTTGGGGTTGACCTGGTGTGCGGCATCAGAGCCCAAGGAAGGTGCAGAGGGGCAGCCTGAAGTGGGATGTTGGAGCCCAAGTGGGCTGAGGAAGGTGTCTATGCAGGGTGGGTGGCCCACTGTGGAGAGGCAGGACCTGAATGGGAAGGAAGGCTTGTGTGTTCAGAAGTGACCTGGCCCAAGGTGTCAAAACCCAAACAAAGTGTCTACCTGGAGAGGAGTCCTGGTGTGGGGTGTTGGAGCCAATTAAGAGGAGCAAAAGCCATGCCTATGCATTTCATATTAAAACTGCAGAAAAACAAAGAGAAAATCTTGAAAGAAGCCAGAGTTGGGGAAAAAAATTACCTTAGCTATAGAATTATAGTGGAGTTTTCAACAGAAACCATGTAAGAAAGAATTGAGTGGAGTGAAATATTTAAAGTGTGAAAAAATAAAAAATGAAAAACAAATCTATGAACCTAATGAATATAGTGAATGATACAGTGATAATATCCAGTGAAATTATCCTTCAAAAGTGATGGAGAAATAAAGATTTTCTCAAACAAATCAAAACTGAGGGAATTTGTTGCAAGAAGGCTTACCCTACAAGAAATGTTGAAAGAAAATTCTCAGCAAAAGGAAAACTATATAGGTCAGACATTTAGATCTACATAAAGAAAGAAAGAGCACTGGAAATTTATTTTACCATAAAATAAAATAAAATATTTTATTTTTCTTTTTTAATTGATTTAATATTGAATAGATAACACTAGGTTTAAAACAATAATAGTAACAATGTATCAAGTGGTTATAACATATAGCCAAGTGAAATGCATAACAGAAATGTCACAAAGAACAGGAGGGAGGAACTAAGAAAACTCTTTTATAGGGTATCTGCACTATACATGAAACAGAACAGTGTGATATGAAAGTGAACTTACATTAGTTAAAAATGTATGTTGTAAACACTAGAGCAAAGACTAATTTTTTTTGAAGAGTATAATTGAACAGCAACATTCACAAGCAATGAGCACATCTAGTGCCCAAATATTGGCTTCTAAATACCATTCTCCAGTAAAAGGAACCAGAATTCCTTGAAGAAATGGCTGGTTGCAGTGCTGGTACAAAGGAAGTAAAAGATGCATCTGGACTATATTATGTTAAGGAATGTTATATTATGCAAGGAATTGTTTGAAGAATAATAGAGACATTTCAAAAAGACACAGAAGCCAGGGTGAATGAGCTCCTAATGGCCAAACTGGGAAAAATTAAGCATCTAAATAAAATAATAGTAAAAAGAGATAATAAACCATTGAATAGGGCTTCCCTGGTGGCACAGTGGTTAAGAATCCACCTGCAGGGGACACGGGTTCAAGCCCTGGTCCGGGAAGATCCCACATGCTGCGGAGCAATTAAGCCCGTGAGCCACAACTACTGAGCCTGCACTCTAGAGCCTGCGAGCCACAACTCCTGAAGCCCAGATGCCTAGAGCCTGTGCTCTGCAACAAGAGAAGCCACTGCAATGAGAAGCTTGCACATTGCAACGGAGAGTAGCTCCCGCTCTCCGCAACTAGAGAAAGCCCACGTGCAGCAACAAAGACTCAACGTAGCCAAAAATAAAAAAACAAAACAACAACAACAACAAAAAACCCCAAAACCAAACCACTGAATAAAATGGAAAACATGAGTTCATATTGTTATAAATGAATGAATTGAGAATTTGGCAAGGAATAGGAAATGTATATAGTTTCAAGAGACTCCTACAACATGTTAATTACAAAGGGAAAAAGAGTAGCTTCACAGTAAAGTCTAGTAAACACCACCTTTGTCAAGTGACCAAAGTGAATATCAAGAGTAATGGGAAAATTGAAATTGTGTGTCACCTAATACATTGCAACAAGAAGAACGGAGTGTTATTTCAGTCATATTCCTGCCAAACATGCATAATCTGAACCGATGTATGAGGAAACATCAGAAAAACACAGTTTGAAGGAGATTCTACAAAATAGTTGTCTTGTAATTTTCAAAAGTGTCACAATTATGAAAATCCAAGAAAAATTAAGCAACTGTTTCAGGCTAAAGGAGACTAATGAGACATAACAACTAACTAACTATTGTATGAAATTTTGGGGGGAAAAAACAAGTCAATCTGTATCTCTGAAGAAAAAGGACCTAAATTGAAATGACTGAACTTTAAAGAGCTGCTAGTCAGAAACAACACTTCTGGCACTCTGAGGCATCCAGACTGCTGGTTTTAAAAGATTTTTAATGATAATTTTATATATTAGCTCTCACTGTAGAATGATAATATTGCAATATTGCTTCTGTCTATAGAGTCTGTTTTAATAGTCAGTTAGCCTTATCATAGCAAAGTTCAGCTACCGATTTGTTTTGGCTTTGTTTACTTTCTCTAAGCTTTCTTTCGTAAGCGTTTGGGGATTTTTAAGTACTTGATTCAACAGGACTTTCTTGTATTGTGGTAATATAACCAGAGGTGTAAAGAAATCAGTAAATATTTAACAAAGAAAAGAAAATGAATGAGTACACTATTGGGAAGGGCTTATGTTACAAATACTAACTTTAAATAAAAGCCTAAATTCTTCCCATAACTCCTGATGAGTCCACAAGAATTTAATGATTGTTTTAGGGAAGAATTTTACACTGAACTTTGTGTGAATGCTAAACTAGAATTTAAATTGCCTTCAGTTTTAATGAGTAGACATTATAAATGTAAAGAAAGAAAAGGAAAAAAAGAGGAAGAAGGAATTTTAAAAGCATACAATAATGTTGTCTCTCTAACCACAAAGTTGTGCAATTACCTTTTGTTTTTTGGGTTTTTTCAAAAGGAGTGTTGACGACTCAGAGATAATGTGTAGGCAGGGACACAAATTTCTTGAGTAACATATTTAGGGGAGTTTGTTCTCTGAAGTGTTTTCAGTCAAAAGCTGTATATATTTAAATTACAGATGACCACACTAGTTGGAGTCATAAGACTCTTTAAGTCATCGCAGGACCTCATTTCTGGCCCCATTTTTTCACTGGCCTATAATGACTGTTGCATAAGGCTACATAAAATTCAACATTAACAAAAGATAGCAACAAATATATACATTTAGGGAAACTGTCCAACATGGGAGGCACCTGATGAAAAAGGGAACTTGAGTTTGAGGAGCCATTAAGTTTCTTTTTTAAAAAAAAAAAAAAAATACAAAATTAGGTGGTAAACTCCTTTTGCTATGTCCAGAGTGTCTAGTACAGCGCTTGGCTCACAAAAGACTCAATAAGTACTTGCTGACTTTAGAAAAACTTCCTCTGATATGTGTCCTTAGAGACATATTTCCCAGTCCTGATTCCCTGAGGTTCGTATAAAAATAGAACATGACCAAAATGTGATGCAGAAACAAACTTCTGGAAATATGCAGTACCAGGTCATGCTTTTTTACCCTTTCTGCCAATATCCACAAGAAAGCTACATACATGGAATTGCAGTTCCACCTTATGTAAGTTTTCACTAACACTCTGGAAACAAATGATCAGTTTAGGCATTTAGTTTTACAATTTTTGAACATAAGAGTTATCTCTCTCTCACTTAGTAGTGCTTCCTCACAAAAAAATATTCTAGAGAGTCTGGGATTTGACTTTCAAGCTCTACTAATAATAAGTAAAAGTTTTCAAAAGGATTATTTAGGCATAGTTTCGTATATTCTCTACAATAAAATTCTATGTAATAGTCATGCACTGATTTAGAGAATAATTTATTCATTCATTATTCAAAGATCTGACTCTTTAAAGGTTTCTAGTTTGAGTAATCATAATTTTCATTCAGAATAGAACAAAGCACCATTTATTTTCTTTCCAAGGCACCATTATTTTCATTTATTTATTTATTTTAAAAGAATCAATTTTATTTATTTATTTATTTTTGGCTGCATTGGGTCTTCGCTGCTACACATGGGCTATCTCTAGTTGTGGCGAGCGGGGACTACTCTTCATTGCAGTGTGCAGGCTTCTCGTTGCGGTGGCTTCTCCCGTTTCAGAGCGCGGACTCTAGGTGCGCAGGCTTCAGTAGTTGTGGCACACAGCCTCAGTAGTTGTGGCGCACGGGCTTAGTTGCTCCGCAGCATATGGGATCTTCCCGGACCAGGGCTCGAACCCGTGTCCTCTGCACTGGCAGGAGGATTCTTAACCACTGTACCACCAGGGAAGTCCCGGCACTATAATTTATATTTCTACAGCACTGTGGTTCAGAGACTGAGCTCCTGCAGACAACTACCTTGTTTGAAGCCCTGGCTTCACTGCCTGTTCACTGTGTTGTGAATTCAGTTATCTATACCTGTTTCCTTATTTCTAAAACGGGGATAGTTAAATCTATCCTTAGAAAGTGATTGTCAGGATCATATTACTATATACTACTGAACACAGTGTCTCTGACACAAAGTAAATGCTATGAAAAGTGTGTATTAAACTTTGACTGAGTTGCAAGGAAAAATGATTCCAGTTTCCAAAGTGTTTGAAGTCTTAAATCGACTTGCAGTAGCATAATTAAGTGCTAAGCTAAAATATAACATCTCTGTGTTCAGAATGAACTCAGAGTAGGAAGAAATCTGCAACTGAAGTCCTTGGAGGGGATTTTATGGAGGAGTAGAACCTGCACTGGGCTTTGAAGAATGAGTAAGGATAATAACCTAGGACCTTGTGAGAACAGAAGCAACTTTGATCAAACATTTGTTTAATTTGAGGATTTCTTGGCAGTCATTCATATAAAACTATTTTGATTATTTTGTTTATACCATATATTTATATGTGTTTAAACTGCTTAATTTCTTTATAAATGGTAATACATAATCTAATCAGAGAAAATCCAATTAAATGGTAAATCCTTAATTACAGTTCTTTCAGATCTGAAGAACACACTAATATACTAACTACTAATGACTTCTCAGCATAGATATGCCTTCTTCATTCATCTTTATGGAAAACTTGTATCTGTTATACCCCTGAAGCAAGTATAATTTATCTGCTAGTACCAGACTTCACATAAGAATTACAGATGTTCAAAAAAAAAAAAAAGAATTACAGATGTTCAAAATCAATGAAGATACTGCTGCAATGTTCTGTTTAGTGTTCAGTAGGCTGTAACATACTATGAACGTTCAAAATATATAGTAATTTCAGAAAAGAGACATAGGAACCCAAAGCTGAAAAAGACCTGTTAGCAACGGTTTAGGCTGACTTCAGCCTTCTTTGTGTTAAAACTAGGAAACTAAGTCAATTCTCCCAAGGGCCTAAGTAATCCAGAGAGTTGCATTAACGCTTCCAGGAGTACCAGTTGATGTTGTTGCCTTCTTAATCACCAAACCACCTACAAAGTGGGAAAATTACATGTGTCCTCAAATGTGATTCCTAGGAGCAGGCCCACACAAGTTGAGAAACTGGGAAAGTATTGCCACAACCTCTGTCAAAAAGCTCCAGCTTTTTAAGAACACACTTTGCCCTATTTACGTTCCGCAGTAAGTTTATACAGCTTCCAGAACCATCCCACACTCCCAAGCTTTTCTATCACTGTGGGTACTACTCACTCTTGTGACTCCTTTCCTCTCCAAGTAGTGCTCTGTGCTTCACACTTTCTGCTCATCAAAACTTATCTGTTCTTTGTCTTATTCCTATAGGGTCTCGCTGCACAAGTTACCTAATTTAATAAAATAATTGTAATAGGAAATCAACAATTGCTTCCCTTCAGGATTTTACTGGAAAGTCTATTGCTAGGAGTATTCAGAACATTGAAAGCAAAGAACGCTATGTCATTCTTAGAAATTTCTCTTCTAAATGTTGACTTGGATAAATTATTTTGCCCCTAGTGAATCATGGGAGGAACAATCACTTTTATAAAGCACCAAAATGCGATGGGGAAGAGAACCACCTAGGCAAAATTTAGATCTGTTGAAATGTATTTTCAGCTTAGAAATCTATTGTTAATTTGCACAACATGTTCTGAGGCAGAATGACTTCCTAAATTTGAACTTGACAGAGAGAGAAGCAATCTGACACCTCTGTTGCAACCAGCCTATTTTCAACAGTCAGAAAAACAAACTCAAATAAAACTTATCTCAGAGTTTTTGGTAGGGTACCACTGAAAGAATGATGTCACTTTTCCTTTCTTGTGCTTTTAAAGCTCTATGAGGCCATTTCCTGGGAGATGTGTTCCTTTAGTTACAATGAACATGGGCAGGCAGATAGGTATCACAGGGATGTCTCAATGTCTGAAAATTTGCAGTTTCTGATAAGAGCCAGAAATTTCTGTTTTAAGTGGAGGCTTGGTAAGCAGCCCTGATACATGTTTACTAAATTGATTTAATTACTGCTGATTTTCACATTCTGTTTTTGAGTTGAATCCTAAATATTTGACAATTTTAGAATGTGGAATTCACAACCAACAAATAAAGAAGCCATCTTTGCAAATTTCTCCAACATTTTAAAAAACAGTAATAAGCATTTTGAATTTTATAGTAAGCACTTGTTTCAACAAATTGGGCTGTTGTCTCACTGGGAAGAAGCTTTCTGCTAATTGGATGTCTTGGCTCTATAACTTTTATGATGAAAAATGGTATAATGTTTTAGGTATCTTTTGCCAAGAAAATAACTACAGAGTAATACTAAGATGGAATGGACTGTTTGGGAAATGATTCTTCAAGATACAAATGCTTACAGGTAACATCCTTTTAATAAATTAAGTGGCAAAAAAGGAACATACATATCACTGTGGCTGAATAAGTTGCATAATTTTCAAGGTCCAAACAAGAAAATAAAAAAGAGATGAGTGACTATTATGTGTTTGATGTCAGTGAATTAAAATGTATTATAAAGATAGTGAATATATTTTTAATATGCATATTTCAGCTCCTGTCCCTGGGTAACACATTAAGTGAGAATTAGAAGTGCAAGAGATTTATTAGGGATAAGGCCTGTGAAAGATAAAGGAGAGAGAACAGAAGTCAGCTTGTGATGAAGGTCTGACACCTGTGAGAGGAGGGAGGGAAGAACTGAGAAATGAATAGGAAGAACTTTGGACTATGGTGCAGCTCTGAGAGTCTTGGCCCTTCCAATGGAGAGCTGCAATACAAAGATTGCCAACCGAGGAGTTCTGTTTCTGTTACTGAACCAAACTTAGGTCTGTTCACCTGATGCGCTGCAAAGCCAATCTATTGGTGTTGGGTTGTCGTGAAGGAAAGCACAGAGTTTACTGCAAGGCGCCCTACATGGAGCCAGGTAAGGAGACGGGGTAGCTCATGCTCAAAAGACCGGAACTTCCTGGTGGCTTTCAGGGATGCTTTTTAAAGACAGTGTGGGGGACTTCCCTGGTGGTCCGGTGGGTAAGACTCCACGCTCCCAATGCAGGGGGCCTGGGTTCGACCCCTGGTCAGAGAATTAGATCCCACATGCACACCGCAACGACGAGTTCGCATGACACAACTAAAGATCCCGTATGCTGCAACTAAGACTTGGTGCAGCCAAAATAAATAATAAACAAATAAATTACAAAAAAAAAAAGACAGTGTGAGGGAGAGGCTTAAGGGGTGTATAATCAGCTCGTGCTCAATTCCCTGATTTGTTGATGATGAAGTAACAGGATGATGTTTTGGAAATCTCAATCATCAACCTTCTGGTTCCAACTGGTGTGGGGTCTACATGCTAGTGGTCAGCAGGTGGTTAACTTTCTCCACCTGGTAGGGTTTTTGGTATCTGCAAAGCAAATCAAGGATATGGCTCCGGATATTATCTCTAGCCCTTGAGGAGGAACTAAAGGTCCTTGACTTTGTTTTATGGTTAAACTATTATTATTTTGTCTTGCATGACTGTTTTCTTTTGTTTCTGCATTTTCTCACTTCTCTGATTAAATTTGATATTTTGAACCTGGGGAGGCCTAGGAGGTTAGGAGCTTTTCTACAAACAAAAGGTGGGGGACTTTGGGGTCTGTCCCTGGGAAGGCCGAGCAGGGTCCTGTTCAGTTTCACATTGGACAGAAATGGCCAGGCTCCAGGCCCCAAGCTCTGCTCAGTAGTTAGCTGCAAGCTGTCTGGGGAGAGTGTGCCCTGGGTTTGGATGCCATGACAGATCCCAAAGGTGCTGCAGCTGAAGACTCTTAGCTGATGGCACTCTTCAGCAAGTTCTTTCTTGAAAGGATCCCTGGGCAGTGCAACTATATGGACGACACAATATGCATTATATCAAACATGAGGAAGAAAATAGAAATCCATCTGAGTCAAATTTTCCCTGTTGACTAATCAGACATCAATACTATTTTGTTAAATTTGCACTTTTTTCTTTGCCAAGATGTGTGGCTTATAAGCCAACATGCTATTCTTTGATTCAGATGACTTGCTTCATGCTTTCCAACTCTGGTTCTGGTTTTTCATCCTCTTTGGATAAAAATTAATTTGTAATGCAAAGCGTCATTTGTCATCTCATGATAATATCTTATTATAGGTAGATTCCATGATTATTGAATTATGTAAGTTTTGAGTATTTATCTGACTTTTATAATATAAAAAATTGTTATTAGGGATGTAATTTTGAAACAAACATCCTAAATCTTTGCATTTCTGAATGAGTTTAATCAAAGAGCAACTCAAAGTTCCAAGGCACACTATTTAAAAAAACAAAACGTAAACAACCTATTACTCCCTGTAACCATATATTTCTGTGATAAGGAATATTGTGATACTATACAATCAAAACAAAGTATAAAAATTAATTGGAGGAAAAGGCAGATATAAGGCAAAAGATTATATATAACTTCTGATTTCTGTTTTACACGTTCATCAAAATGGCTTCATTGCTCCTTTTAACTGACTTGATAAAAGTAAATATAAATGCAAATGAGCTTATAAAATAAATGTATGTCAAAAATTAAATTTATTCTGCATGAAATATTGACATAAAATTGATTTAACAATTTTAAAATTTGGAGAACACCTCTTTTACACTGTAGATTAAAGGGATGCATTTCTTGGGGTGGAATAGAGAATAGGAGCTTTTTCAGGAAATAAAATATACTGAAAAATAAAAGAGGAGAGCTCCACAAGGTGAAATGGAAATTGACTAGTTTCTTAAAGACTTGCCTGGTTCTCTCCAAGCCATCAGTTGCTGCCACATCCCATCTTTAACTTAGCGGGATTCTCATGTGAGTGGGAATTGTAGCAGGCAGTCTCCTCTTCAATCCTCAAATCAATGCTGTCAATTTTTTGTGAAATCAAAGGCATATCCTTCTTAGCAATTGCTTCAAAAAACGGAAAGGACTATACAATGAAAACTAAGTCTCTCTTCTTCTGGCCCCTACTTACCCAGGTAATTTCCTGGAGAGAGTACGAAACAAAACCCAAACCAAAACAAAAAACAACAACACAACCAAACCCTAAGTTATTAGCTTTCTTGGTACATATACAGTAACTACAAAAAAAAATTCATTTAGAAAATTTTAGTTTCTTGTTTATTCTTTCAGAGATATTCTATATATTTGAATATATACATATACCCATAAATCTTTATCTTCCACACTATTAAGCGCATGTTATTCACATTGTTCTAGACCTTGCTTTTTTTCACAGTATAGCTTGGTGATTGTTCCAGATTAGCACCTAGAAATCTGCTTCATTTTTATTTCAATAGCTGCACAGTATTCCATTGTATGGGTATGCCATAATTTATCTAACTGGATTCCTATTGATGGACATTTGGGTTGTTTCTAATCTTTTGGTATTATAAACAACAGTGCAAAGAATATACTTATACATGCATTATTTCACAAATGTATGAATAAATCTGTAGGATAAATACCTTTCTCTTTTTTTTTCTTTTTCTTGTATCAAGTTGTTCTTTTTCTTTTTTAAAAAATTAATTAATTAATTTAGTCTGCATGGGGTCTTAGTTGTGGCACGCGGGAATCTTCGTTGCAGCATGCAGGCTCTTTTAGTTGTGGAATGCAGACGTCTTAGTTGTGGCATGCAAACTCTTTTTTTTTTTAATTTATTTATTTGGTTACACTGGGTCCTACTTGCGGCAGGCGGGTTCCTTAGTTGCAGCATGGGGGCTCCTTAGTTGTGGCATGCATGTAAGATCTAGTTCCCTGACCAGGGATCGAACCCGGGCCCCCTGCTTTGTGAGCACAGTCTTACCCACTGGGCCACCAGGGAAGTCCCAAGTTTGTCTTTTTTTAAATGATTTGTAGGAGCTGTATATTCATATAAAGGAAGCTAGCCTTCTATGTATAAGTCCCTAATTTTTCAAAGTTCATGTTAAAAGTGGGTTGAGGGAATTCCTTGGCGATCCAGTGGTTAGGACTTGGTGCTTTCACTGCTGGGGTGGGATTTGATCCCTGGTCAGGGAACTAAGCTTCCACAAGCCGCCTGGCGTGGCCAAAAAAAAAAAGGGGGTTGAAATCTTTCTATACTGACTTTTCATTTTCTTACTATGAATGTACATAGTATAAGGGAAAGAGGGAATTGTGTAGCTCTCCAGTGAGGATTATCTGTTGAAGTTTCCTTGTTTAAAATATTTCCTTTATAGTACAGTAAATTATTATCTAAAGGATATATAAAATTTTTACAGTGATGGCCCTATGAAATAAAATAAAACTTTTAATATTTGTCTACTACCTGTGCAAACTTCTTTTCTATTTGATACTTCGTCATTTTCAGTAATTTGTCTCTTTCCTGAATGCCAGCCTTAACAGCATGTTACATTAAGAACTTGACAACATAGAAACATTAAAGTTGGGCCTTTTGTAACATAATTCCCACAGACAGATGCAAAGCTGTAATACAACCCAGTATTTCAGGAGCAGAGAGCACTATTCTGTAATATTTGATAAGAGTTAAACCCTACTGAACTACAGGTGCTTTTGTTGGCATTACAGCAGTTGTGATCTGCAAAATCTTAAAGCAAACTTCCGATGTAGCAAGTTAAATAATATCTAAGGAGTTAGTTTAGTTTTGACTCAAGATTTTAAAAAAATGACACCATTCTATGTCCAGTGTTTACAAATTAATTTCCTTTACTTTTCAGAATTTTTTTTCATTTTGACAAGAAAAGAATGACAAAATTGCCATGTAGTAAGTGGTGCCATGTTCCTATTATGCCAGTTTTGGGGAACTCGTTAAAGAACCGAACCTTTATAAAGATGCTTATCTACTTGTACGGAACACAACCCACAAGAGATTTTCTGGACTATTCCCTAATTTGTTGGATTTTTATCAAGTTTCCTGCATATGCTCATTTACTCACACTTAATTAGTCATAATTCTCCTTTAGAAAAGGCTTGTTTTAAGGGAAGCACAACAAATGTGATATCTTTGCATCTTATAAATACCTAGTCTAGGGTTCCCTTACGCCTGTCATGTTTCCTCATTTCAAAACTTAAAACAGTGTTAGACTGTGTTTTTAAAATGTTGGGTTTGTTTTGCAAATACAGGAAAAGCAACACTTCCTAATTTGCTTAGATGGGTGCCCGCATAATTTGGAATTATATCAACTCAAGATGAGTATTGTTGTTGTAACAATAGGAGTGATCATGTTATACGTGTGTGCATACACGTATATTGTTGTTGTAACAATAGGAATGATCATGTTATACGTGTGTGCATACACGTAGATGCCTGCATGTGTCTGTGGTGTGAGTGTATATAGTTAATCTGATACAGGATTTTAGAGAACTAGTATGAAAGTCAATTCATTCTTTAAATATTGCGACAGAGAGACTGAACTAAAGTGAACATACCCGGTTCTACTAAGCACATTTCCTCTCTTTTAGTTATTGATTAACCTATTTCCCCTAACTGGAAAAGTGGTAGCATTTTCAATTCTTTAAATCCTTGAGTTAGGATTTATTAATAAGAATATTTTTCATGGGAGCATGTTATTTCCTAAAATGGTGTTTTAAAATTAGCTACATATAAGTTCAGTCTTTTAGATACTTAATAGTTGCTAATAGTCATCATTTATGTTATAATTGTCCTAAAAAATTAGACTATTGATCTAGCCCAAAATTCTATTCTATATTGGAATTTCCCTTATAATTTCTGTGATAAATAGTCAGCTTTTTGTTTTTCTCTTAGTTAAGAGAATGCATGGGAAAGCACCTCATACTGTTTCTGGTACAATTAATTTTTTTGCTAAAAGCATTTTTAAAATGAAGACATTTTACCAGTGGATAATCATTAACTTTATTCAAAGATTTACCATAAGGTTCTTCTTTTCCTGATTGTTTATATGTTTTACTGATTATGTGAGTAAAATATGCTTATTTTTATAAACCCAAACAAAACAGAAAGTTAAAGTGCACTATAATCCCACTTCTCAGTAATAATTACTATTAACAATTACATTTATGTAAAATACATATATATTTGAATACATATAAATGTTAATATATTATTTTTTATTTTACAGAAATAAATCATATGTAACAACATTTAAGACCAATGTATCTTAGATATCTTTCTCTGTAAATAAAAGTAGATTTTTTTCTTTTTTAATGCTGCAATGTTTCCATTGTATGGCTGTAACACAGTTAGTTATCCAAACTCTCTAAGACATACATTTCTTTTCCACATTTTAACATTTCGGAAATCAGGATGCTGCTTATATTTTATAATCCATGATGTTTTAGAATTACTATCCACTAGGCAGCATTTGTGACCTGGCTGTCTTTGCCTAGTTGTTTTTGTGAGTTTAGTTATAATTGTTCAAACTGCCATCACTTTAATTCAGTTACGTGCATTGTTGGTGCTATAGGTGTTGAGTTTAATTGCTGCTTAAAATGGGAAAAGATGGCACTAGTATTTTTCATTGAAACAAAAATTTATTGACAGAAAGGCACAGACACAGAACAGCAGGGCATAAATTTGATATTTGGTAAATATTTGTCATTCAGGAAATAAATGTAATTCCATTTTTTTTGCAAAGGAACAAATTCTTTATGAGATGGAAGAAAGTAAGCTACTCATAAATAATGAAGATATGTTTCAATTTATTATGAAGATGTATGCAAAAATATTGCCTTTTATAAGCCAAGCAATGCAAGTGAGAGCTGGAGAACATGCCAAATTACTGAAAACTGATGAAATATACTTCAGAGTAATGGGAGGCTGGCATGACCAATTCATACACCTCGCAGGACCATTCTTAAGGCATTGTGTCATAGTTTAATTGACAGCAATTTTTCTTTCTTACTGACCCATAAAATACTAATGATTGTTTTTTACTATCAACCATGGCTAAGATTAGATGAACCACGGTATCTACAATGACTAGGATGTTCTGTGCTGAAGACTTTATATAAATTTTCTACATACTTTTTTCTGACTGAATTTTTAAGAATAGACTTTGTTTTTTAGAACAGCTTTAGATTTACAGAAAATTGAAAACATAGTACAGAAAGTTCTCATATATTTCATACCCAGTTTCTCTTATTATTAATATTTTACACTGGTATGGTACATTTGCTACGATTAATGAATCAGTATTAATATATTATTATTAACTAAAGTCCATGGCTTATTCAGATTCCTTTAGCTTATAATGCCTTTCTGTCCCAAGGTCCCATCCAGGGTACCATAGTACACTTATTTATTATGTCTTCTTTGGCTTTTCTTGGCTATGATAGTTTCTCAGACTTTCCTTGTTTTTGATGACCTTGAAAGTTTTGTCAATTATTTTGTGGGCTGCACCACCACTGGAACTTGTCTGATGTTTTTCTCATGATTAGACTGGTGTTATGGATTTTGGGGGAAGAAAACCACGGAGATAAAGTGCCATTTTCATCATATTATATCAAGGATACACAGTAGCCATGCAATTTATCATTGTTGATGTTGACCTTGTTCACTTGGGTGAGATAGTGTTTGTTAGGTTTCTCCACTATAAAGTTACTCATCCCTACCCTCACACCTTTGGATACTGTCCTCTTGAAAGGAAGTTACTATGTGCAGCCCACAGTTAAGGAGTGGGAAGTTATGGTCCATCTTCTCATCGATGGAATATCTACATACATTTTTTGATTCTTCTGCATGGGAAATTTGTCTCTTCTCTCCCACTGTTTATTTATTTAATCATTTATTTACATCAGCATAGACTCACAGATATTTATTTTATACTCTCTTATAGTCCAATATGATTTTATATATTTTGTTGCTTAAAATGTTCCAGATTGCCCATTGAGAGCTTTTTCAGTTGGCTCCTGTGTCTCTTTGACATATCCCTCATCAATACGGGTTTTTTGTTTTTGTTGAGCACGTCTTTCCTTCTTGGCATCTAATTGAATTCTTACAACAATTCTAAGAGGTAGGCTTTATTATCTCCTCAGCTACAGATGAAGAAATTGAGGCTTTAAGAGATTAAGTAGCTTGCCCAAAGTCACATAGGAAACAAATGACAGGATTTGAATTTTGCTCTGTCTGAAAGTTTTAATAACTTTTAATATATTATGCTGATATGTTAAATTGTAGTAAATTACATATCCTTTTATGAAAAAGAATTCTGCAATCATAATTTGATGGATACATGCATTACTATCTTTGTTTTGGACTAAGAGGGGAGAAATGTATCTACTGGAGTCAAATACATAACTTTTGGAATCCCATAAGCCTGTGGATGTCTAACTCATAGTTCCAGTTATCTATGGCTCAGGGCTTGCCCACCCTCCTGTGGGAGTTGATTTTCTCTTCTATGGAGAGGTGACTTACTGCAAGCCCTTGTAGTAGAGTATGTCAGGCTGTAATGTTGTTGCATTGTCTTAAAGGAATATATTCCTTTCATTCATCTGACAAGGTTTTATGAGAATCTACTGTTCTGGTGGAGCTTACATTCCAGTGAGAGGAGACAAAAGAAACATGTATGTAAGTAAATGAACATGATATTTTTAGAGGGTGATAAATGCTAGCGGAAAGCCAGTGTGACCAGAATGCAGTGATTGAGGGGTATCCGGGAGGGGATGAGGTCAGAGAGGTAGGTCTGTGGCCCTTGGGAAGGAGCATTTGTGTCATTCTCATTTCATTGGTTGGCTTAGGAAGCTTTCGGGAACGAAGCTCCATGGTCTCCCTGACTACCCACAGATCTTACCTCACACCACTCTTTCCCTGATCTCTTTTCCCTGGCCACACTGGCCTGGCTCTTCCTGAAATATGTCAAGCTCTTTTTTGCCTTTGGGTCTTTACATTTCTTATTTGATCAACCCAGAAGAAAAAAACAAAAATCAAAACCACTATTCCTCCACATAATGATGTGGCTCCCTCCTTCATATTATTATTTGAGTCTCTGCTTAAAGCCATCTCCTTGGACATCCTGTTTAAAAATGCTTCCCCCCCAACCCCTACCATCATGTCTCCACTCCAGTCTCCAGGCTCTCTCTATGTCTTTCTCTTGCTTTATTTTTCTTCAGAGCATTTATTGCTACCTGACATTATTTATTTCTTGTTTATATTCTGTCAGCTCCACTACAATGTAAATGCCACACATGGACACAGAGTTTGTCTGTTCTGTACATCACTGCTTCATACCCAGTGCCTAGAAAATTGTCTAGGACATAGCGGGTAATTTTATTAGTTATCTATTGCCATGGAACATATTACCCTAAAACTCAGTGGCTTAAAAGAGCAAACATGTATTATCTCACAGTTTCTGTGGATCAGGGATTCAGGAGGGGCTAAACTGTGTTGTTGTGGCTCAGGATCTTTTAGGGGCTAAAGTTATCTGAAGGCTTGACTGAGGCTGGAAAGTCTGCCTTCCAAACTCTTTCATATGTTTGTTGGCTAGAGGCCTCAGTTCCTTGGTTTCTCCAAAGGGCTGCTCTCAACATAGCAGGTGAAAGCCATAATATCTTTCCGTGACCTAGTGTCCAAAGTTGCACACCATTATTTCTGCTTCATTCTATTTTTTTTTTGTGGCTGTGCTGGGTCTTCATTGTGGCACGTGGGCTTTCTCTAGTTGTGGGGTGCGGGGGCTTCTCTTGTTTCAGAGCATGGGCTCTAGGCACACGGGCTTCAGTAGCTGCAGCATGCAGGCCCTAGAGCACATGGGCTTCAGTAGTTGTGGTGCATGGGCTCAGTAGTTGTGGCTCATGGGCTCTAGAACGCAGCCTCAGTAGTTGTGGTGCATGGGCATAGTTGCTCTGCGGCGTGTGGGATCTTCCCAGACCAGGGCTCAAACCTGTGTCCCCTGCATTGGCAGGCGGATTCTTAACTAGTACACCACCAGGGAAGCCCTAGGATTCACTTCTTGAAGAGAAGAGTATCAAAGAATTTACGGACATATTTTTTAAACTGATGCACTGATCAATTAATATGTATTGAATGCAGGGATGTATAAGTTGGGTTATACCTTTAAACAATCACTCTGACTGCTGTGTAGAGAATGGACTTTAGTGGGGCAAGAACAGAAGCAACGAGATTGATGACAAAGATGGCAGCCAATGTTTATGAATTCTTTTTTTGTCCCAGGACTTGTCGAAACACTTTGCAGCTATTAATGCATTTAATCCCCAGAACACTCTTATGAGGTGTGTATCATTCTATTGTCTCCATTTTATAGATGGGGAAACCGAGGCACAAAGATATAAGGAACAGTAGTGTAGGTGAAAGATGATCTGATGCTATTGTTACACCAGCTCTGACTGGGAAGATTTCAAATACCTCTGTGTTCTCTAATTTGTGATCCCAACTCATAAAAACCCTGAGCACAAGGCATTACAGGAATCTCTAAATTGTTTGAAGACAATACCACAGACATAAAAAATAATAATTATAAATATGTACCATAGATTCTAAGTTTCTTCCAATGATATTAAAGTAGCCCATGATTTATCTCTTTTTTTTAATAATAGAAGTACGTTGTTATGATGAGGATAAAACCGTGGTATTTTAAATTTTATTTTAAATGTTTTGGGGAAAAGAAATAACAAATTCATGGGAATTCCCTGGTGGCGCAGTGGTTAAGAATCCGCCTGCCAATGCAGGGGACACGGGTTCGAGCCCTGGCCCGGGCAGATCCCACATGCCGCAGAGCAACTAAGCCCGTGCGCCACAACTACTGAAGCCCGCGCGCCGTGCTCCGCAATAAGAGAAGCCACTGCAGTGAGAAGCCCGCGCACCGCAACGAAGACCCAACGCAGCCAAAAATAAAAATAAATAAAATAAATTAACAAAAAAGAAAAGTGTAATCTTTAAAAAAAAAAAAGAAACAACAAATTTATAAACACAGGAGAGTCATGGGTGTGTTTACCCTTTTGCAGACTTTATTTTATTTTTTAAAAGCCTTTAAGTATTTTTTAATATAAATTTATTTATTTATTTATGGCTGCGTTGGGTCTTTGTTGCTGCGCGCGGGCTTTCTTAAGGCAAGCGGGGGCCACTCTTTGTTGCGGTGCACAGGCTTCTCGTTGCGGTGGCTTCTCTTGTTGTGGAGCACGGGCGGTAGGTGCGTGGGCTTCAGTAGTTGTGGCACGAGGGCTCAGTAGTTGTGGCTCGCGGACTCTAGAGCACAGGCTCAGTAGTTGTGGCTCACGGGCTTAGTTGCTCCGCGGCATGTGGGATCTTCCCGGACCAGGGCTCAAACCCATGTCCCCTGCCTTGGCATGCAGATTCTTAACCACTGCGCCACCAGGGAAGCCTCTGCAGATTTTATAAGGCAAGTGTTTTTGGGTTTTCAGACATTTGAATAAGTGTATCTTCAGCCTCAGAGCTTATTATATAATTATAAATCACCTGAATTTTTTTTCTGAATCTAGATATGTGTGATACATGATTTCCTATCATATCAATTACATAAAAATGACACTAATATACCATTATTTTAGTTCATTTATATTTTAAATAAAACAAACTATATATAAACAAAGTAGATTTTCCTTTACATGGTTTCAAAATATTCTGCTCCTTGTCATGCAAAGAATGAATAAATTGTCTTCTTCATTTTAAATGAAATTCTGTAGTCTGTTTGCAGATCAGATATGATCTTTACACAGTAATTCTCAGTATACTGATTAAAAAATAATGTTTGTTTAGGTTTTGTTGCACATTTCATTTAATTTTACTGCAATGTGAACTAATTGAACTCTACATGGGAAAACATATCATTTTTATTTTTTGCTTCACATTTGATTGCTTTCCCCATAATCTCATAGGCCCTCTAATAATTTCCCCTCCTTTCTTTCTTTCCATTCTTTTCTTTCTGCAAATATGTTTTTTTTTTCCCTACTAGAAAAGGAAAAAAGTATTACTGAATTAACCCCAATAGCAATTTTAGGAATAATGTTTCCTGCATTATTGCAAAGTTGTGAGCTTGTGCTATATAAAAAACAAACTGTGGGGGCTTCTCTGTTGGCGCAGTGGTTAAGAATCCGCCTGCTAATTCAGGGGTCACGGGTTTGAGCCCTGGTCCGGGAAGATCCCACGTGCCGTGGAGCAACTAAGCCCGTGTGCCACAACTACTGAGCCTGCGCTCTAGAGCCGGCGAGCCTAGAGCCCGTGCTCTGCAACAAGAGAAGCCATCGCAATGAGAAGCCCGTGAACTGCAACGAAGAGTAGCCCCTGGTCGCTGCAACTAAAGAAAGTCCGTGCACAGCATTGAAGACCCAACGCAGTCAAAAATACATAAATAAAAAACAAATTTTAAAAAAACCCAAAAAACTATGAAGCCCTGAAAATACTTGAACAGGGTTCAATGTTTCAAGAAAAAAACAAGATGAATTGTTTTTAATTAATTTAACTACATAGTAATTTAGACATATGAGTAGTGAGCAAGTGACATAAATAACTATACTTATATGTATTGAAGGCAAAGCAGACATTTTGGGGGTCAGTTGGGGATAAGGTAAATGTGAACTTAGTCTGAGCAGAAATTTCAGTTGCTATTTGATTGTTAACTGAGAGTAATCCAGACAGTTAGGACTCTAAACTTTCTGGTTGGGGCATACCCCCAGGATGGACTTCAGAATTTGGCATTTAGGGCAAGACAGTTCTCTTCTCTCAGGGAAAATTGCCCCTCTCAAAGTGGAACAAAACTGAAAAGGATGGTCCAGACATAACACTGAATGCAGTAAAGGGAAATAGAGAGGTTTGAGCTTGGGAGGACCAATCATTCTTGCAGTAGAAAAGGAGGAAGGGAGGCAGAGAAAGGGAATCTTGAGGAAAGGCAAACATTTCCTTTTGTAGCTCAACCCTTCCCCTTTTCTCCCCGACTTCTGGGGCTGATCTCAAAAGGGACATAGACTGAGCAATGTAACACTAAATATGTTCTCCAAGTAGCCTGAAATTTTACTAATTAGACATTCTTAAACATTTATATTCACCTAACATTTTTTCTTCCAGCACTGTATAAGTTTATGGTGTATAGCATAATTATTTGACTTATATACCTCATGAAGTGATTATCACAGAAAGTTTACTGAACATCCATCATCTCATATAGGTACAAAATAAAAGAAAAAAATTTTTTTCCTGGTGGTGAGAACTCTTAGGACTGACTCTCTTAACAACTTTCACATATAACATACAGCAGTGTTATTATATTCATCATGTTGTACATTACATCCCTAATACTTATTTGTCTTATAACTGGAAGTTTGTATATTTTGATGATTTTCATCCAAGGTGGTCACCTAACCTTCACGTTGAGCCCACTATATACTGGGTTTGCATAATCTATCTCATTTAATCCTAAACTTCTCTGCAAGATAAGCACTATTATATCAAATTTAAAGATGAGGAAAAAGACCTGGAAAGGTATGAAATGCACCCAGAGTCACACAGTTAACTTAGTAGTCTCCTGTTTCCTCCTTGCCCAGTCTCCTTTTGCCACTTCCTGGGAGGGTCAGAGGACAAGAAAGGGAGGCTGTATCAGCAGGGCTGCTGGGGGTGAGAGGTTCGGGTGGAGGGCATGAGTCACACTGTAAACATCACAAATCTGTATGTTTATTGTGATGCCTTTCAGACATGGCGGAAAAGTGTGCTGCCTCAACAAAATTGATATAGTAAGACAATTTTCTGACAGATGGAAGCAAAACATCATGAGAAGTGCCTTTTCTAATTCCAACAAAGGCTTTATTTGCGCTATTGGCTGGTTTGACTATTTTGAAACATAAAAATTTAAAGGATGGTTTAAATAGCATGCTTTCCTTAAGATTAAACTTGAGTTTACTTGGAGGAATGGATATTTTGGTCAAAGAAAGAAGAAGCGAAGCAGCAATCCCACTCCTTGACATATACCCAGAGAAAACCATAATTCAAAAAGATACAGGACCCCAGCGTTCATTGCAGCACTATTAACAATAGCCAGGACATAGAAGCAACGTAAACGTCCATCAACAGAGGAATGGATAAAGAAGATGTGGTACACACACACACACACACACACACACACACACACACACACACACACAGAGGAATATTACTCAGCCATAAAAAAGAACAAAAGAGGGACTTCCCTGGTGGTGCAGTGGTTAAGAATCCACCTGCCAATGCAGGGGACATGGGTTTGATCCTTGTTCCAGGGAGATCCCACATGCTGCAGAGCAACTAAGCCCGTGCGCCACAACTACTGAAGTCTGTGCGCCTAGAGCCCGTGCTCCACAACAAGAGAAGCCACTGCAAGAGACGCTCACGCACCGCATTGAAGAGTAGACCCTGCTCGCCGCAACTAGAGAAAGCCTGCGTGCAGCAACGAAGACCCAAAGCAGCCAAAAATAAATAAATAAATAAAATAAATTAAAGGAAAAAAAAGAACACATTTAGTAAGAAATCTGTGATTTGGGCTAGATGCTTAAGGCCAGACAGCTTAATTACAAATCCAGCTCCATTATTTACTGTGCAAACTTGGACAAGATTCTTCATCTCTCTGTGATTCAATTCCCTTGTCTATAAAATGAGGATAGTAATAGTTATCCTTGAGTAATTAAAAGCATTCAAAACAGCATCTGGCAAATGGTAGGACTTAAAAATATTTGTGAGGTGAACTTATATCACTTACGAATAGTATGTTCAATCAAAGCTTTTTGGAGGAGTGAACATTTAACTTTGACTTTGAAGGGTGGTTGGGATTTCAATGATGGGAGGGCAACACTGATGATCAATGATGGTAGGGGAACACTGATGACAAATCCAACTGCAATGTCCCTCAACAGCCGAATTAAGAAATACACACATTTTTAATAGGTGAAGCAGTCTGAAGGTTTATGAGCAGGGAAATGTCAAGATGAGAACAAGATGGATGGTTTATTTTATTTGTCTGTTTTGCATTTCCTTAGTTTAAACATTTTTTTCCCAATATAAAAACTATGCTACTCCATTAAATTGTATCATTAGTACATTTAACTTCTGAGAATTAAACTCCAGAAGCTCTGGAGAGGATGGAAAATGTGAACAGTGTGGGTGCTGGCAGGCCTTTCTTCTCCAGAAGCTGATGCAATGGATTCAATCAAACTTGAAGGAGAATGCAACTAGAGATTATCATACTAAGTGAAGTCAGTCAGAAAGAGAAAGACAAATACCATATGATATCACTTATATGTGGAAGCTAAAATATGACACAAATGAACCTATCTATAGAAATAATGTGCCAAGATTTTAAGGATTCTTCAACAAAGGAGACATCATTTGGGTGTCAGGTGAGTGGGTGCGTTAGTGTCTTCACCATCCTGGAGGAAGAAATTAAAGATTTAACAGAAAAACTGTAACAAAGACAGTGATTGCTAGACTCCATCTTAAGAAGATGATGAAACTGGAAAAGCTGAAAATGTATTATCTTCATAAATTTTCTTAAGCGCTCTAAGAGGTGAAGCACATGAAACATTTACCCTATGACTACCTACAAATAGCAGATCATTAATATGTACATATTATTGTGTAGGGTTATATGCACAAAACGATGGTTACTATACCTTGGAAATTCACAAATCAAGGTTGAATTTTGCTATTTGAGATTTTTGTGCTGACTATAGTACCGAAGTCCCAAATTAAGATGAGATTTGTGAATTTCCAGATTAAGATGAGGTTATTTTTATCTGTGTTTAGTGGGAACCTTTTTTTTTTTTTAAGAAAGGAAACATCTACAGGTTACAAAGAGTTACTTGAGTGGGCCTTTCTGTCATGCAAATGTAGGCACCAGTGAGACAATCCAGAAGGAACGTTTCTTCTGATCCCACCTGCCCATCCCTGAGGCCCAGGTACACAAAGCTGATATCTAGGGAGAAAGTTGATTATTTGCATAAAGTGGTCAGGAGCTCTGAGGAGGGAGGAGACAGAGGCTCCCTGCTGAACCTCTCCCCTCAGAGATTTGTAGTTGGGAGCTCTTTCTCGTTGACTAAGTCCTCCTCTCCCCACTCCCCACCAAGGCAGGAAAGGACACCTAGGGTCTGGAGGGAGACAGCAACTACAGCAACAAATCCCCAGTTTATCTGAGGAACAACAGGAATGTGGGTTGATGACTCAGCCTCTGTGACAAAATTCCAAGGTTCTTTTGGAGAAGAATCAGCCTCATCCCCTAAGGCTGGGGAGGGCCATTTCTGCATATTGGAACCTATAGCTGCTAAATGGGGAACAAGGGCAGTGATGAACACAAGGTAAGTCGGAGGAGTACTGTCCTTCTTTGGACTAATTTTGGGGTGTGGGGGTTAGGAAAGACCTGAGAGAGAGAGAGAGAGAGAGAGGGAGGGGGAGGGAGAGAGGTCTTGGATTTCACATTTGGGTGATCTCAAACAACTGTGACTGTTTGCATTCTGAGTTTATGGAGTGTTTCAAACTGTTTACAGAGAAAATTCATTTGTTCATTTTACAAATATTATATTAAGTTACTTTTGTAAGCTTACTGTCTGGATCAGGGTGAGGAGTAGGTAGAAGAGAAAGAAAACCTATAAAATAGTATCTGAGATCGTGCTAAAACTTAAGGATAAAGATAAGGATAAAAAATGGGGAGTTTATGTGTATAGATAGGTGGTTATTGCTGAGGAAGGCTGCATGGAGAAGGGAAATTTGACTAAGGACCTGGAAAGGAGGTGCGTGGATACTTAGGGAATGTTTCAGGCACCTGAGGTACCTGAATGATCCAGGTACCTGAGAAGGGAGAGTGACTGGCGTCTTTGAGGAATTGTGGGTGGAGTGAGGAGACAGAAAGTGGGAGGTGAGCTCCTTGTGGGCCTTATAGACCATTTTAGGTCCGTTGTACGTTTTTTTTAGCTTTTACTCTGAGATTGAAAGGAAAATTTGAAAAATACAGAAAAGTGGAAAGCAGTAAAAGAGATGGTTTTGACACCAAAGCCTATAGCTTCTTTGACCATGCTGTGTCTCTCCTTAAATCCTTCAATAGCTTCCTTTGCCAGTAGAATGAAGTCCTAGATCCCAATCTGGACCTTGCTTCTCCCTCTACCCTCATCTGCTTCTGATTTATCCTCTCACTCTGACTAAAAACTATCAGTTTCTCAAATTTGTACTCTTTATCACATTTTTTTTTCTACATGACTTTTGCATAAATCTTATCTTCTGCCCTCAAGTGTTCTCTCTTTCTTTGGGCTAATTCCTATATCCTTTAGATCTCAACTTTAATTCAACCTGTGTACTTGCACAGAGTCCTGTGCTTAGAAAGTCCCCATGATTGGTTTCACTCCTCTGTCACCAACTTGAAATCCTTAATAATTTTGAACAAGGGGACCCACTTTTTCACTTTGTACTGGGCCCTGTACCTGTATGTATGTAACTGGTCCTGTTGATCATTTACTATGCACCACTGCCTCAGTGCTGAGGATACAATGGAGTACAAAAAAGATGTGCTCTCTACTTTTCATATTGGTGGAAGAGGTAGACATTAATCAAACAACCAGAAGATAAACATAAAATGGCAACTGAGAAAAATGCTACAGAGGAAAGATATATGGAAATTTGGCTTAGTCAGAGAAGTCAGGAGATTCTTCCCTGAGGAAGTGAGCGTTGAGTGAGTCCTGCAGGATGAGAAATGAACCAGTCTTTCCATGGCTCCCCCTGCCCGCGTCTCCCCCCGCATCCCCATTTTATTAGATTCTCCTGTCCCCTCTTTCCACCCTGTACTTCTCTTTTATAATGCCTGTTATTATTACTAATTATTTGTATGATAGCCAACTTTCCAGAGAGAATATAAGCTCACAGCGTGTCTCACTTTTCACCACTGTATTCTCAGATCATAGCACAGCACATAGTATTTAAGCAATATTTTTGAATGAAAAGATTATGAAATTTTTTGGCTATCATCTTTTTATTCATAAACTTTTTTTCATGTACAATTTAGTAATCTGCATTTTATTTTATTATTTTTTTAAACTATCATCACAACATTGTTGTTGTTTTTTAAAAAATTTTATTTTGGCTGCTTTGGGTCTTTGTTGCTGTACATGAGCTTTCTCTAGTTGCAGTGTCGTCGTGGAACACAGGCTCCAGGTGCGCGGGCTTCCGTAGTTGTGGCACACGGGCTTAGTAGTTGTGGCTCGCAGGCTCCGTAGTTGTGGTGCACAGGCTTAATTGCTCCTCGGCATGTGGGATCTTCCTGGACCAGGGCTCGAACCTGTGTCCGCTGCATTGACAGGCGGATTCTTAACCACTGCGCCACCAGGGAAGCAGTAATCTGCATTTAAAAAAAAACTTAACACTGAGAAATTTTCAATTTTTTAAAACAAATTTCATAAACTGGCTAAATCAGGGGCTTTGAAGAGTTATCTGGAGGTTGGTATTCTGAATGGATTGGAGAGGGAGAGATTGGAGGTAAAGAGATTAAGTTAGGAGACAATAGGTATAAAATGGAGGAAGACCTGAACTAATAGTGTTCATTTACTTATTCAGCTATATTTACTAAGGACTTATTATAAATCAGCTAGTGTATTAGGCATTCACAATACAATCTTAAAAAAAAAAGATGACAGGATCCCTTCCTGGAACTTACTGTGTCCTGGAACTTACTGTGTATCAATGACAGGGCTAGAAAGGAAAAAAAAAAATCCTTACCCTTTTCAGCTTCCTTCATAGATGTAGCAATGCTGTAATAAGGAGAATAGAAGCCTTCCATTAGGGGTGACCCAGAGAAATGTTTTGCAAAAATTCTGAAAGTTTGAAGTTCTAGTGGAATATCTTCCTTGTTTCACTGATAGATTTTTCTATTATTGTAACTTTCTCCTTTGAGTCATGTTTTTATCCTTTTTTGGTTCTTTTAACTATTACTTTTTTAAAAAAATCAAAAGTAACTAAATACTAAGTAAAAAGGAATGGCTAATATGCTGCTATCTGAGAGACAGTCAGTGTTTTGTTTTTCTATTTTGGAAACCTTTGCAACTGGTTATCCTCCCTAACTTGAAGAAAACTGTTATTCGAAAATGTTATTTCCTACTGCCTCAGGGCATACTATCCTTTTCTCTTTTAAAGGTATTCTTCAGAATACTCTTCTCCCAGTTTGAAAAGCAGCAGGGAGTCAAAGTGTGGAATTAAATATGCAGCAATTTGCCACTCGCTTTAGGCCCTGCCTCAGTTACCGCAATAGAAAATGTCTGGGGATAAATACTTGTGGGGTAGATTCAATCCTCCTAGTGAAGATTATGAAGGGAACAAAGAGAGGGCACTTCCACTCCTCAGAGAAAGGTGTTCCCAAAAGGTTAAACACTAATTCAGGACAAAAAGAAACTAATATTTAAAAAGATTAACTCTGAATGATACTTAGGTCAGTTGTTTGATAGGGAAGAGAAGGAGGGAGGGAGTGCAGACCAGGGCTTGGCTGTATAACCTTGGGTAGGTAACCTAAACTTCTTTGAACCCCTGCCCTACTTAAAGAGTTTGGACCAAGGATCTCTAAGGTTCTTTCATCTCTAAAATTCTATGGTTCTGTGATTCCGTTGAGATGGGCCATTCTGTTGATTTCCTAGTCTCCATGAGGGAGGTAACTAGTCTCTGGGAGTGGAACTGAGTACCTTGATGGAGAATTATCAACGCAGAGGTGGGTGAACTTCATATTTACGGGGGTTTGGACCATAGAGATGCTCTTGGAAAATTTCCACGCGGGCCTTTTCCTCGTTCTTTAACCTGATTTTACAATTCCCTTGACACTTTGGGATGGGGGAGCGGGAAGGACCTATTTTAGACTGGGATTGTTCACTTTCAGCATTTCCCCTTATTATTAGACCTTAAAAAAAGAAAGATAGAAGAAAAAAAAAGCCAAGAAACAGATCCCAAAGGGGTGGCAGGGGAAACTATGATTACGGGATCTCGAAAGGCCTGTAAAATCCGCTTCCCCATTTTCAGCCTTTCTTTGGTGTTAGGATCTTTTTACAATATATATTTTTGGCGGAGTGGGCCGAAGACTGAGGTTCGGAACAGTAAAGGAGGCGCTGGCGTGAGGGAGCTCCGGGTCAGACTCCCGCCGGCCGCAAGGCGGGCTCGAAGCTATCAACACAAGGGCGCGGCCGCGGGCGGGCGGGCCCCGGGGAGGGGCTTCACAGAGGCGCCGCGGGCCGAGCCGAGCGGGGCCGCCCGGGCTCGGCGCGCAGAGCGGCCAGGCGAGCGGTGGCGCTGCGGAGGCGGCGACCGAGGCCGGCGGGCGCGGAGGAGGGGCCCGAGAGTGGGGCGGCCGGCGGCAGCCGCCTCCGTGACGACTGCCGGCAGCGCGGCGACCTGAGGAGACCGAGCCGCGGGCCCCGCCGCCGCCGTCGCCGGTCCCTGTTGTCTTCCTTCTCCTCTCTCGGCGGGGGCGTCAGGAATGGGCCCCAACCGCCGCGGGCCCTGCACCGCGCGCCGCCCGTAGGCCCCAGCAGTGGGAGGCCGGCCGCCCGACCTCTCACCACCCCTTCGCCCTAGCCAAGCCGTCCCCACCCCAAATCCCCGGGAAGGAAGATGAGGGACACGGGTCCGGCGCTCAGCAGCCAGAGCAGCAGCAGCAGCGGTCGGGGGAGGGTGTTTCGCCGTTTCCTCTCAGCCGCCAGGACAAGATGGCAGCGGCCGCGGAGAGGGGCTGAGCCCGGGCTGGGTGGTGCCGCCTGCTGAAGCTCCTGGCTCCCTGTTCCCGACACGGCCCCGCACCCACCCCGGACATGCTCAGGGCTGCGGCCGCCCGAAGAGGGGAGAGCGCAGGCCTCTAGGAAGGTAAGTGAATAGGGCGAGGGGCGAGGGGCGTACCCACCCCGGGGCGGGGGACCGGCCCCACCGGCCGCGCCTGCGTTCGGGGAGACCAGCGGGCCCCTC
This sequence comes from Leucopleurus acutus, assembly GCF_964270905.1. NCBI lineage: Eukaryota > Metazoa > Chordata > Mammalia > Artiodactyla > Delphinidae > Leucopleurus > Leucopleurus acutus. The sequence continues at coordinate 84,455,285 of NC_139151.1, forward strand.
CCCTGGACCCTCGCGGGCCCGACGTCCCCCGGAGCGGTCCGCACCCGTTGCGCGTCCTGCACCCCCATCCGCATCCCCTGCGCTCATGCCCCGCGTTTCCGTCCCGGACCCGACGGGGTGGCGGGGCCAGGCGTCTCCCTTGAGGCCGGGGCGCCCCGGGCCCGAGGCCCCCGAACGCGGGGGCCGCGCGTGGTTCCTGCGCGCTGTGGCGCAGCCTCGGGGAAGCCGCGCTTGGGCTGGGCCAGGCCGGGCGGCCCCCGCCGCCTCCTGCCAGGGTTGCCCAACGGCTCTTCCCAGCAACCGAAGTTTTGTTTAGTCCCACATGGGGCCTCTTCCCTCACCGCAGCCTGGCCCGTCACTACGGAGACCTCTTGTCTTTCATTAAAGGGGAACAAACACAAACACACGCACGCACGCAATTTGAGCGCCGCGGCCGATGGCTGCGTCCCTGGCTTTGTGGCCCAGTCCCCAGCGTCGCCGAGCGGCGGGTTTGGAGGGTGTCAACTCTGGGGACGTGAGTGCGTATGATTGTTGGGGAGGAGAAATGTGATCCGCCGCTCCGCGTCCCCCGCCGCGGCCGGAGGAAGGCGTGGCGGCCGCGCGGCGGGTCTGCTGCCGGCGTCTCTCGTTAGGGTGGCGGCCGCCCTCTCCCCTTCGCGGCGCTGGGAGAACTCGCGGAAAGACTTCGGATGAGCGAGAATGTCTGTTTTCCTGTCGGGAGGGAGACGGCTGTTTTAAAATGGTATGTGGCTCTTGGCCGAAGCCTGTTGTTTCCCAATCTTATCTCTGCTTGAGGAATTGCGCTTGAAGGGTGTGTGCGTAAATTACCTTGGACCTGTTACAGAGCAGTCATAACACGTTCAGTCCTTGAACCGTGTTTTCACAACCTCTTGCTGCCCTGTTAGAATTTATTTTTTCACCTGCCGTTCGCTGCTTCTCATTAAAGGAGCTTCTTTTAGCAACAGTGAAGTTTTTCACATTATCGCCCCGTTTACAGGGAAAGCTCATGGTTGGTTCTGTTGTCAGCTTTGATGTCTCTCTGGTCTAGGGCCAGAAAAGTTAGCTGGTAAACCAGCCTGTGCCTGTGTTATGCATACCTTCTAGTAGTTTGGAGATGGGGGTGAATTTTTTTTTTTTCTATTTTAGGTATTTGCTTGTTAGGTGTAGCTTCTGAAGTGGAAGGAGTTATATTTAAACCATTTCAGTTTATTTCTAAGATTTAATTGCTGGGCGCTTTAAAATTTTGAGAGGTTCTCTTGATCAAATTTTTGATGCAAACTTTTAAACAGGATCGTGTTTTGTTTGTAACCCAACCAAAGACATTTTAATCCTGCATTCTCATTTGATTTTTCAGAAGGTAGGCATGCCTCACCATATGTTTGATAAGTCTAGATTCTGCTTATGCTTGCAAGTGCGGTGCTAATTTTATACAGTGAGCCATGATAAGATTTTGATAGGTCATGATTAAACTTAGTATTTAAGTAAACAAAATAAGACTGACCTTTTTATGAAAGACAGTTTTTATAGTTTTGTTAGTTACCTTATGTCTTTATATGCCACTTAAGAGTAATAGAAATGTAACCAAGCAAATAAAGTTCCTTACTTTTAAATCAACAAGGTATTTCTTGGTATATTTATGGGTGCATTCCTAAAGTACAGGGAACTATTATTTATGAAATATAATGCTCAACCTGATTGAGGTTTATTTTTCTTTTATTTTTGAAACTTGTTTTTAATTTGTGTTAAGGTAAAGGTGGGCTGATATATTTGATACTTTGGACATTTCACTGTGCAGTTTTTTTCTTGCATTTATGGGAAAATTGAATAATTTGTCCCTTAATTTTTTATACTTTAGGGACTGTTTTTAAAATTTTTTTGTGGAGAGCCTTAGATTAAAACTATGTTTTAGAAAGATAAAATGAGCTTGAAATCTAGAACAGAAACCAGCCATTAAATATTTCAGATTTATATTTGGACATTGCTGACTACAGTAGCTAAACATGCATATTAGGCAAACAGATCATAACATGGTGAGCCAGCCTTAGTCTATTGTCATAATATCTTTTCCATTGAATTTGTCATTATATTGCTTATAAACCAGTCATTGGCTTCTGGGCATGGAGTTTTAGAGTCACATAAAAGTGGATGGTTTTTATGAGGTAATTCTTCTTGTAAACATGCTTGAAAAGAAGTTTCAGATCATACTGTTTTATTTTTTTGGATCTTTTGTCATGGGGTATCATAAAATGGTGCAAATTACAGAGGTAGATTGCTGTAGCTAGTATGGCAGGGCACATAAGTATTTGTTGAATGCAGGTTATTGAAAGCCCCGCCCTCCCCTTTTTTTCTTGCAACTTAAAATAGCAACAGCTGTCAAGTGAACTTTTTGATTGAGCTTCGTTTTAAATATTTGATACATCAGCATTGAGGGCATCTATATGTAAGGGTGGAAGAGGAAAGTGTAAATTTCAGAGTGCTAAAATGCTGTTTCCCAAGCCTGTTTCACATCCATTGAATGGAATACTTGTTTGCATGTTATTTTCCATTTGAATATTAGAATGACTTATTCTGGTAACTTTTGAAGTTAACTTTCTTAATATGCTTTTCTGATTGTAGCAGTTCACCACTGAGGGTGATGATATGGTACATTAGAATTGCATTATTGGTGGTTAATTCAGAGGTTTTAAAAATAGTTTCCATTGTAACTTTACATATGTTTGAATTTGGAGATGAAAATGTCATGGCAGTATTTAGATTTAAAGGTATTCCAAGGAACTGTGAAATTTTCCACATTTAAAAATATTCCTCCAGAATTATTCTTGCCTCTAAACTATTAAAGGACATAAAGTAACTTGCTACATGATTATATTGTTGCTGCCAAAAGAAATCTTCATGTATAATTTCTGGGTTTGCAGCTGTCCTAATTTCCTAATATCTGAAGTTGAAACTCCCAGTGTGGTATGTTTAAATTGGAAGTTACTTTTGATGACGAATTCCTAGAACTTTGTTAAAATCAGGGAACCTGTCAGTGTATTTTATTACTTTTGAAAGGGTGTTCCCTCCCACCCCCCACCCCCACTTGCTGAAAGGGAAACCCTTTCTGTATGATACATATGTAAGTCTAAATAAATTATTTGAAATGTCCTTACTGGTTTGAAATGTCCTTACTGTCCTTACTGGTTCTGGATTCAACTGCTTAAAATACATTTTGTCTAGTACCTTTAAGCATTTAACATAAGTTGAATATAGGGATATAGATTTGGAGTAGAAGTTTTGAATCAGTGGAGGATTTTAGGATAGCCAAAGCACTTATGTGACCGACTTGAGGAAACACAGTGCACTTCTTTTGGTTGGATTGGTATAATTAAGAGTGATTTGGGGGCTTCCCTGGTGGTGCAGTGGTTAAGAATCCGCCTGCCAATGCAGGAGACACGGGTTCGAGCCCTAGTCCGGGAAGATCCCACATGCTGCGGAGCAACTAAGCCCATAAGCCACAACTACTGAGCCTGCGCTCTAGAGCCCACGAGCCACAACTACTGAGCCCACGCGCGGCATCTACTGAAGCCTGCGTGCTCTAGAGCCCGTGCTCCGCAACAAGGGAAGCCACCACAATGAGAAGCCCACACACCGCAACGAAGACCTAACACAGCCAATCAATCAATCAATCAATAAAATTGTTTTAAAAAAGAGTGGTTTGGGGAAGAACAACTTAATGTTAGTGTGCTGCTTCTGTAGCTTTGTCACAGCTGTTGTTTTGGACTTAATCAGTTAGGACCAAGCTAGAACAGATATTTAGAGGATGTTTGTTATACATTTTACCTAAATGTTTGTTGAATTAGACCTTGACTGATTTAGCAGATCATGCTGTTCTCCTCAGTTGATACTTGGGCCATGTGTCACTACACAAAGGCAACGTATTGCCTAGATTCTGAAGCATACCACTGTATGCTAGGGTGTTAGAGCCTCTGCTCTTACTACTTGTGTGGAAATTAAAAGAACTGGATGAGTATTGGAAACACTATATATTTAGGGTGGCATTTGTAGTTTGGGGACAGCTAAGTCATTAAACTGATTTACTTTGTGTTTTATATTTAGTAGTTAATGCCAAGTCAATACTTTAGAAAGCTGTCTTATTCTAACAGATAAGTCTTTGAAATGAAACAAACCAAGAATAATATTTTTTACCTTAAATGTATTTTTTTTTGACCCAAATAATTTCTCTAATTTTCTGAGAATTTTTCACTGCTAAGGGAGACTGAATGGGAGGGAAGGTAGGGGGACAGATGAGGTAGAAGAAGCTGGGCTGTAGTGGGGGTGACTTAATTGGATTTGGGAGACTTAGAAATCTATTTTGATTTAAATGTTCAAGTTGCTAGAAACCAGGGTTCTCTTAGTTATAAGGTCAGTGAAATATTGTGGTAGCTATTAGCGGGGGCCAATCTTCGTTGCACTGTGTGGGCTTCTCATTGCAGTGGCTTCTCTTGTGTGGAGCATGGGCTCTGGGTGCAAGGGCTTCAGTAGTTGTGACACGTGGGCTCAGTAGTTGTGGCTTGTGGGTTCTAGAGCGCAGGCTCCGTAGTTGTGGCACACGGGCTTAGTTGCTCTGCAGCATGTGGGATCTTCCCAGACCAGGGCTTGAACCCGTGTCCCCTGCATTGGCAGGCAGATTCTTAACCACTGTGTCACCAAGGAAGCGCCATCTCTTCTTTTGAAGATTAGATTTCCAGATACTTTTTCATGTTGCATTTTCTTTGCCGCTTTGTCTTTTTTTGGTCTCCTTAACCAAAAAGGTTACACCTAAAAGAAGTGGAGATTTAGAGAAGCATAAAGAGAAGTATAATACTTTGCTCCTTTGAGCTCTGCTTTTTCCTTTAGGTAAGGATCTAAATTGTGAAAGACTGATTATTTAGTATAACTCTTGGTCACATTGAAAATAAAGGATTGCCAGAGGTGGTCAGATAAATTCTTTATATAATTATTAATGCTGGAGCACCTTTTCTAATTGGAAAAAAATTGTTTAGGCTTGATTGATATTGAAATAAATCAACAAAATATGAGTCACTGTCTCCCCACCTTTAAAATTTTGTAGTCCTTTATTATAAACTATATATATATTTTTTTTTGTTTGTTTGTTTGTTTGCGGTACGTGGGCCTCTCACTGTTGTGGCCTCTCCCACTGCGGAGCATAGGCTGTGGATGCGCAGGCTCAGCTGCTCCGCGGCATGTGGGATCTTCCTGGACCGGGGCACGAACCCGTGTCCCCTGCATCTGCAGGCGGACTCTCAACCACTGTGCCACCAGGGAAGCCCTATTATAAACTATATTTGATTATATATGGCTTTGAAAATTGTCTTTAGAATTTGATAGAAAATATAAAACTTGGCTGCATTTGACTAGCCAGTTATTCCCTTTTAGAAATTAAAAAGTATTTGATTTACCAAAAACATTAATATTAGTTTTAAATTCAACTTCTTCCTACTTTGTTGTATATTATTCATAAATTAAACAAAATCTGTTGCAGTTTTTTAAAAACAGAATAGTAAACTTTGCAGAAAATAACTTGCTTAGAAAATGTTTTCTCCCCTATAAAGCAATTATCTTAAAGGCGTAAAAATTTCATTTGTGTCTATTTTGACTGTGTGTTATCTGTTTAATAATACAATAAGAGTCTTGTAGGTTTGGTAAACTATACTACTTTAGATAAATAATGCTACAGTCTTAAATAGTTAATAAGTCAGATGGACTGATAACATATTGAAAATTGAACCTGACTTTCTACAGACATTTTTTTAGAGTATAATTTAATACTTCTGAGGGCTTTAAATCTGTAATTTATTACAACTTCTATTGAGATTAAATAGGGTACAGTGACTTAAACTCACAATGAAAACTACTGGTTATATGCTAGATAGCCTATTGCTATGATGCTACGCTTCACTACATTCTCAAAACAAAAGAAAACAAACACGTTTTGAGCCAACTTGTAATCAGTTTCATCGGAGACAGTACAAGTATCTCTATAGTATATTAGTTGTAGTTTTGTATTTTAAGTTAGATAAGAATAGTATTGTGTTCAAAAGTATTAGCTTTTTTTTTTTTTTTTTTTTTGCGGTACGCGGGCCTCTCACCGTTGTGGCCTCTCCCGCCACAGAGCACAGGCTCCGGACGCGCAGGCCCAGCGGCCATGGCTCACGGGCCCAGCCGCTCCGCGGCATGTGGGATCTTCCTGGACCGGGGCACGAACCTGCGCCCCCTGCATCAGCAGGCGGACTCTCAAACACTGTGCCACCAGGGAAGCCCAAAAGTATTAGCTTTTTAATCTGGTTAGTATGCTTTAAATATTTTTTTGTAGCTGGATCACAGACTCTGACCGCAAATAAATTAATTTTATTATGGCAGGTAAAACAATGATAAAATAAGTGTTTGAAAACTATTTTATCTAGTTTGAGTGCCCATTAAGTGCAAGGTGTACTGTGCTGTGAATGAAGAGAGTAAGACATGATGATCCCTGCTTTGAGGAAGTAAATTTTATTTTTACCAGTTATTTTTACCAGTTTAGTAGTATAATTGCCTTATAGAGACGTGCTGTATGTTAATTTAAATGAAGGAGTTGGTCATTTCTCAAATATGGTTACTCTAGTTCTCTTGTTCTCTCAGGGTTTTTCCTTCTGGACATGCTTAATTCTTGCATTGCCTGAGAAAGTTGTTAAGGTTTGCCTTTTCTAACTATATTATTACCTTCTCAGTTTGGAGTACAGAGATCTCCAAACCTCTCTTATGCCACCTGTGGAAAGAAAATAGGTGAAAACAGCATATAGATAGAATTCCATTTTACTGTACTTTAAAAACTATTGAAATTGCTAGCTTTAACTTATTTTGAAACCACTATTCAGAAAGGATATTATTTGTGTAAATCAAAAGTCTGTTTAACTTGGGCTCCTTAAAAACAGTCGTGCAAAGGGCAAGTATTGTATTGTGTTGCTCCAATTATAGTTGTATATGATATATTCTTTTTCTTAAAATTGTTGCGGTGCGCGGGCTTCTCATTGTGGTGGCTTCTCTTGTTGCGGAAAACTGGCTCTAGGCACGTGGACTTCAGTAGCTGTGGCACTCAGGCTCAGTAGTTGTGGCTCCTGGGGTCTTGAGCTCAGGCTCAGTAGTTGTGGCTCGTGGGCTTAGTTGCTCTGTGGCATGTGGGATCTTCCTGGAGCAGGGCTTGAACCCATATCCCCTGCATTGGCAGGCGGATTCTTAACCGCTGTGCCACCAGGGAAGTCTTGTATGATGTATTCTTTACGAGCTTTGACAATTTGGTAACATTTTGATAGTTTATATTTGTGTATTTAAAATTGAATTCTTTTTTGTTTGTTTGTTTGTTTGTTTTGTTTTGTTTTTGGCTGCACACCCCGCGGCTTGCGGGATCTTAGTTCCCCAACCAGGGATTGAACTCAGTCCCCAGCAGTGAAAGCGCCATGCCAGGGAATTCCCGAAAATTGAATTCTGCTTGGAAACCTACTTAGGTTGTTAGGGACTATAGCATAATTGGTTTGCCAATAGCTTTTTTTTTTTTTTTTAATTAGAGTATAGTTGCTGCCAGTAGCTTTTGCGTAGAAAATAGTTGGAATGTTTGCTTTGTGAGTTGCCCTAAGCCTAGTGTGGCTTTGCTGAAAGTATTTCTAGTGCCTACTTTGTAACTTGTAAAATCTCTTTAAAGTATCTCATATCTGGGTTATGGGGAGGGGGAAGGGTGAGCTGTGACAGGGCGAGAGAGAGTCATGGGCATATACACACTAACAAACGTAGTAAGGTAGATAGCTAGTGGGAAGCAGCCGCATGGCACAGGGATATTGGCTCGGTGCTTTGTGACAGCCTGGAGGGGTGGGATAGGGAGGGTGGGAGGGAGGGAGACGCAACAGGGAAGACATATGGGAACATATGTTTATGTATGACTGATTCACTTTGTTATAAAGCAGAAACTAACACACCATTGTAAAGCAATTATACCCCAATAAAGATGTTAAAAAAAAAAGTATCTCATATCTGAAGGTATATCTAGCTTGAAATTGTTTCATATTAATCTGACTGGAAGAAAATGAAATACCTCAATTTATAACCTATTAAAAGGTAACCTGATACCTTACTTTTTGGGGAAGGGTTACACTAAAAAGTATAAAATAGTATCTGAACTGTTCCTTGAGGTCAGAGACCATGTCTTAAAGGGTTTTTTTTATATCTCCTAAAGTGCCTAGTTGACATTGGGGAATCAAATATAATTATTATAAAAGTAATCAAATACAGGCATTCTGTACTCATATCCTTTAATCAAAGGATAGCGTCTTTATTGAGTAGCTTGACAGGTACCTCACCAAGCAGTTGTGAATGTGTCATAGACACATTTGACTTCTCAGAACTCTCCTCTTCCCCTCACTCCTTAATTCTAACAGATGAGTCTGTTTCTTATGTAGAGGTTAACAGGCATGAATTACTCCAAATTTCCAGCCCTCTACCTCTGGGCATAACTTCTACCGCTACACACTTTGTGTTTTCACTACACTCAAGAAAAGAAACATCTCCTTCCCTCCAAGATTACTCCCTATTCTCTCTTATGGGTTTCATTCTGAATTGTGTTTTTCAGCATCTTGAACCTGTCTGATAACTTCCATTTCCCCCTTTTTCTTGGCCCTTTTTCTTCAGCCTTTTGAAATGGTCAGGTATCTGGCATCCTTAAGCAGCCATCTTTTAATTGTGCCTCCCCAGGTCTGTGGACCTATCTTCCCTACTCTGTTTCTTCCACACTTCGTAATGTGTACTCTAGCCTCTACTTGAATTTCTATTCACTTCTTAGCTCTTGGCAGTGTAGCTCTCTGTCCATGCCACTCTAGTGAAGTCTGATTTCAGGTAATGATAATGGCTTAGTGATAATTTTTACTCTTTGAATTTGCAAGGTTTCTATGAATAAATAATATTTTAAGTGATAACATTGTTATAAAATAACCATTTTGGCATATTCATCATGTATAATTAATATGTAATCATTACTTTTATAGCTGAGATTTTATCTAGCCTCTTATGCGGTTGCCTGAAAAATGGCATGAGGTCAGTTTTGGCCAATAAGAAATTTTTAGTTATTATCTGAGAATGAATTTCTCATCAGTAAACTAACTACTTTTTGGCCATTTTCAAGTGATTTAGCATGTTTTTGTTTATTTTATGCCATGGGATCAATAGCTAGCCTTAATTTTGAACTTAAAATGTGTTAGATATTACTTAGGCAACTTCAATCTGAACTAAGCTTTCTTTTTTAAAAAAATTATTTTATTGAAATATAGTTGATTTACAATGGGTTTATTTCTACTGTACAGCAAAGTGATTCCACTATACATATATATATAGTGTTTTTCATATTCCTTTCCATTATGGTTTATTATAGGATACTGAATATAGTTCCCTGTGCTATATAATAGGACCTTGTTGTTTATTGATTCTATATACAATAGTTTGCATCTGCTGATACCAACTCCCCAATCCATCCCCCTTCCCCCTTGGCAACCACAAGTCTGTTATATCTGTGAGTCTGTTTCTGTGAATTAAACTTTCTTTTTTTTTTGAATTAAACTTTCTTAATCATCTTTTTATCTTTTTATATGTTTATGGCATTAAAAAACCTCTTTAGCCAGATAAATCTGAATAAGTTTTTATCATTATAATTCTGATACATAAAATTGTATAGTATCCTATATGACAGTGTGGCTTTTTACACCCGTATAAAAATTTGTTTTCAGTGTGTTTCTGTGGAGCTTGTTGTAGAAGAAATATTTATGTGACCCTTGCTAAATGCATATAAATCTGCAGTTTTAGTTCACAGCTTATTATATCCAACCCAACAATGTGTCACTTTAAGAAGTTAATGATTAGAGGTAGTCAGAGCCAAACAGAAGCAGTTCTGATAATTTCTAAGAATTCAGGGTCCTTTCTTTGAGAGTACTTTGTTTTTTTAAAGTGTATTTTTAAAATATTTATTTATTTATTTATTTTTGGATGCATCGGGTCTTCGTTGCTATGCAAGGGCTTTCTCTAGTTGCATCGAGCGGGGGTGGGGGGGTGGGGGGGCTACTCTTCTTTGTGGTGCTCGGGCTTCTCATTGCGGTGGCTTCTTTTGTTGTGGAGAGCAGGCTCAATAGTTGTGGCGCATTTGCTCCACAGCATTTGGGATCCTCCCGGACCAGCGCTTGAACCTGTGTCCCCTGCTTTGGCATGCGGATTCTTAACCACTGCGCCAACAGGGAAGTCCCATCTTTGGGAGTACTGTTGAGAAGCCGACGGTTTTCTTTACTCTTTAAGGCTCTATGAATTACATTGTTCTAGTTTTTTCTGGCTTTCTTAAGGATACCTTTTGTGAATCTCTGCCCTGTCCTCTTCCTCAAATTTTTGTCATGAGAATAAGAATGAGATCTTTATTTTTCTTAACATAGTCTCATTTCTGTTCCGTCTGTTGTTTCTCACTTGATACCATAGAGTTTCCTGAAGCACAGGATTTCCTGATGCCATTGTGAAAGATCATCCTCAGTTCATAAGGTATATATGACATTTAAATTTTGAAACTCGAAGGTTTCTGCATTTAGAAAGGTTTTTGAAGGTACTTCACTGAGTTCCTGAAAAAGGGCATTTATATAAAGCGGCATATCTGGCAACCAAATATGAATAGAGAAAACATAATTGAAGGGAAGAAAAAAACAGCTTTGGATTTAGCAGTGTAGGTCACATCATGACCATGTAGGGTCTTAACATAATTTGGGAAGAACAAGTAGTTGAATTTTTTGTTCCAGTTTATTTTTTCAAGCCCTAAAATGTCTTTCATAAAGATTTTTTAAAACTAAAAGTACTAAAATCAGGCTTATACAGCTGTAACTTTTTGTCTTTTCAGCTCTTAGAAATGTAAAACTGTTGTTAGTGTGTGCCTGTGGGGCAGCTACTGTTACCACTTCACACTGGTTTTTAGACTTCTAATTCTTGTAGCATACATTACTCTGGAGTGATAGTACTCCTTCAGTAGTACTGAATGTAGAATGCTGTACAAAAGGAGAATGTAAAAGTTGTTTATTTAGCATAGCCCATAATTTAGAAAAGTTTTATAGAACTTGACCTTTAATTCTGTAAATGTTCATTTAGAACTTTGAACTATTATCTCTTACAAAAATCTTATTTGTCAGCGTAATCTTTTCCTTTATATTGCTTTATCAACAGTGGGCATTTGATCAAATTATTAATCTACGATTCAGCTTCCTCTGAATTGTTTCAGAGGTGTTTTAGGTTAGGAGGTATTCTTCTGGTAAGGATCATTTGATCTTTGCCTTCTTAGTCTTTAATAATTCAGGCTTTAAAGGATTTTTATAAGAAATAAAAGTTTTGTGGTGGTTCTTTTGGGACAGATTTCCTACAAAGTAGAAAATAATTCATTTGGCTTTCTAGTAAGGGAGTTGTTCATAACCTAAAGATGTAAAGCTGTTTAATTTTTCTAGCAATCCATTGATAGGTATTGGTATTGATATTGTGTGACAAATTTAAATAAAGTTTACTTTTGTACGTGTTTTATAAACCAGATGTGAATTATTAATCTTAAAGTTTACTTCAATAAAGAGTGCTTCAGGTGAACTTTTCATTTTTATTCAACTTTTCAGTCGATATTTCCATTTCTGAGTTTTGATTTTTATATAGCTTTAAAAAAAATCTAGAGAATTATATGCTTTAGTAAGCGTAGTTCTTAAGTACTGTTTTTAATTAACTCTTTTCTAGCCTTTCTAAAGTAAAAACTTGTATTAACAGGGTGAATTCTAGCAGCTTTGAAATGTCCAACAGATCACTTTCTGTTCCAAAAGTTAGAATGTTTTGCTAAGTCAGATGAAGCTTGTTATTTAACATGCTGATTTGTGTTATAGTCAACACATTCCCTAGATGCTTTGCTCACAATACTGCTGGAAAATACCCAAGACTTTAGTGTTTTCAAATAAATGTTTTGTGAGTACCTGAGACAGCAGGTTTATTTTTTGAAGCTTTACAATTTGTGGTGGTTCATTTATATGAAAAGGTTTCTTACATGAGATGTTTTAGTGTCAGTAATTTCCTGGATATAATACTGGTAAAATGACCTGCTTAATGATATAGGTATTAAAATGTCCAATGAAGAGTTAAACTTACTATTCACACTAAAAACTTATTTTCTAGTGCACCCTGTCTTTTATTTCTAAGAAGACATGCTGTTTTGTCTTTTATAAATATGCACTTTAAACAAAGTAAGTGAAAAATGGAAGTGTAACTAGATACTGCTTTTTATTGCCTGAATATTGCTAGTCATATAGTTCCATTTTCTAATTCCTATTGTAGAGCCTTGTATAGACTAGTACTAAGGTTCTCTGTCTTTCAAGAATGAGAAGACCTTTTTAGTTGAATTTATTGGACCACATAGTGAAATACTAATTTTAGTCTCTGTTGATTGAAGGAATTGCATAATGACCCAAAGCTCCAAAAACCAATGTGAATTAAGTAATACTTTTTTTTTTTTTTAATTTTTGGCTGCATTGAGTCTTCGTTGCTGCGAGCGGGCTTTCTCTAGTTGCGGCGAGCAGGGACTACTCTTCGTTGTTGTGTGCAGACTTCTCATTGCAGTGGCTTCTCTTGTTGTGGAGCACAGGCTTTAGGTGCGCGAGCTTCAGTAGTTGTGGCTCGCGGGCTCTAGAGCTCAGGCTCAGTAGTTGTGGCTCACTGGCTTAGTTGCTCCGTGGTGTGTGGGATCTTCCCGGACAAGGCTCGAACCCGTGTCCCCTGCACTGGCAGGCGGATTCTTAACCACTGCGCCACCAGGGAAGTCCCAAAGTAATACTTTTAAATGAAAAGATTTCCTCTCACTGTTTATGAAAACCTTTTTTTAAAAAATTAGTGCTGGCACGTGATCCCACGGACTTGCTCTGTGCCTGAGAATTCTGGATTTTAGGTGATCTGGGCCATGCCTAAGATATTCAGCAGTTCATTCCCAAATGAGTAACCCTTGAAGAGCAGCCTTGTGCAAGAAAAACAATATTTTATGCCTGTCACTCATATAATTTTTTTTCTGTTTAATTTGTGACTTGACAAAAATTCTAACCTACAGAAAATTTACAAGAATAGTACAAAGAATTCCTCTATATATTTTTCACCTAGATTCTTCAAATGTTAACATTTTACACCATTTGCATTTACCTTTTCTCTCTACATCTGTATTTTTTTCCTTCAACTTTTTGTAAGTTGCAGACTTGACGTCCGTATACACCTGATTTTTTTCCTAAAAGCAAAGACTGTTTTGTTTTATGTCTATGTTTTCTGTAATCTGAAAAGTTTCTCAGTCTTTGTGTTGTTTCCTGATATTGACATTTTGAAGAATACTGCCAGTTATTCTGTGGAATGGCTCTCAATTTGGATGTTTGTTTTTTTGTTCTTGGACGTATCACAGTGACGTGTATTCCTCTCAGTACATCATACCAGGAGGCATATGATGTCGATATATCCCGTTACAAGTGATTTTAACATTGATCACTTGGTTAAGGTGGCATCTGCCAGTTTCTTCCTTTTGATTCGTATGTATCTTGTGGGAATGTACTTTGAAATGTATGGCCATGAAGGGTCTTGCAAGCTAACAAATTAGCCATGGCTGCTGGCAGAAGATAGACTCTGAGGTCAGAGCTAAAGGACTTTCGTACTCAGCGATAGTGGTAGTCAGTGTGTCAGTATTTCCTGTTTCCCCAGTTCAGTTCCCACAGGGTGCTGTAAACAGGGCCCGGTGACTCCTGCACAAGAGGAGTTGCGCTCCAGGAGGGGAACCCCAGGTTTAGGAAACTTTTATAAGGGGCAGTGAGCCTGCCTGACATGCGCCCAAGAAGGAGTCATTATCTTTTGTTATCCTGGACATGAAACAACCTGCCCTTTGCTCAGGAGAAAGACGCTATCTCTACCTTCAAGGCTGTTCAATATACAAATATCCTTGAAAGGAGACTGCAGAACAAAGGCATTCAGTGTCCCTGCTTGCAAGACATGGAGAAACATGAGAGATCCATGGTGAATTGTCTCCCAACAATAATATCCTGTTATTCTTGAAACTTTCACCCACTAGGTTTTGTTTGTTTTTTTTTTCCTTATATTTTACTGGAGTATAGTTGATTTACAATGTTGTGTTAGTTTCAGGTGTACAGCAGAGTGATTCGGTTATACATATACATATATTCATTCTTTTTCTCACCTGCTAGTTTTTGCAACCATTGATAATTCTTGTTTGAATCAATTATTATGATTGTTGCCAAATAGTTAATTTTTAATTCCATCATTCCTTTATGTTTATTAACTGCTTTTCCCTCTTTCCTGACTTATTCTGCATGTCCCTTACTCATGCCCTCTAGGATAACTTCCCAAGTAAACTACCTGAATGCAGGCCTTTTTACAAGAGTCTACATTTAAGGGAACTTGGGCTAAGTCACAAGGTACCTCAGACTCAGCATGTCTAAAATTGAGTTAATTTTTCCTCTCTCATTTCTCCTTAGAAAAATTTTTTTTTGTTGTTAACATTTGGCTATCAGGTTTTCAAGCCAGAAACATGTTTTTATTAATTCCTTCCTTCCTTCACTCGTCACCAAGTTCTGTGGTTCTGTCTCCTAGCTACCTATAGCTAACTATTGGTAATCAGTACTCTTATTCTATTACTACTGCTTTTGCTTGGGCTCTGATCAACTATTATCTGGATTATCACCCTAGTCTTTCAACTGTTGTTTCCATTTTTTTTGGCCATGCCGAGCGACATTTGGGATCTTAGTTCCCCAACCAGGGATTGAACTCTTGTCCCCTGCAGTGGAAGCGCAGAGTCTTGACCACTGGACCACCAGGGAAGTCCTCCATTATTGTTTCTTTCCAGTTTATCTGTCACAAATTTGCCTGAGTAATCTTTCTAAAATACAAATATGATTATATTGATTTTTCTATTTAAAACCCTTCAGAGGCACCTCATAGCTCCTTACTATGGAAGACAAAGTTCTTCATGATCTTTCTTTTTAAGGTTGTCTTTCTTCTTCTCAAGGATCATCTTTTTACTCCAGCTGCCCTCTCCACTGGCTGCAAGTTACGTTCTAGAGCAGAGCTTGGCATATTTTCTTAAATGGGTAGATGGGAAATATTTTAGGCTTTGCAAGTGGCATATGATCCCTGTTGCATGCTTTTTTTTAAACCTTTGAAAATATAAAAACCATTCTTAGCTCGTGGGCCATACAAAAATAGTCTGGGTTGGAGTTGACTAACCATAATTTGTGGGCCCCTCTTCTAGCCAAATAAAGCTAATGTCATATTTTTCATTAGTCTCTGCTCTTTTATGTGCTATTGGTTTGTGCTATTGGACTATCCCTCCTAAATAGCAGGCTTCTTCTCATCATCCTTCAAAATTTAGCACAGATTAACTTCTTACTGAATACTTCAGTGCTCCTTCAGGGCATATGTTAATCATCCCCTTTACTTTGCTGCCTGTGTGCTTCACACATCCTTATGTTACTGCCCTCATTAGTGATGTAGTTATGTGTATACATGTGTTTGCCTCTTGCTAGAAGGAGCTCATTGATGAAAAACATACTTCATTGCTAAATCTTCCTGCTCCTAAATGTCTTTACTTGATTTGAATTGAAAGAAAAATTTAAAAATTCAAAGAAAAATGGGATGAAATAGTGTATGGCTGATTGAATACGCTAATAAAATATATCTAAAATGGTTATATTTTTCTAACTTTTAAAAATGCAACTAATTAAAGAGGTTATTCTATTCTCTGGTAGATTTTTTCTCCTTCTTTATTTAAAAATTAATGTAAATTTAGGCTATGAAAGTACAGAGAGTAGTAGTAGAACCAATTCCTATGCAGCTGCCACCGTGGGTGCAAAATAGTTCCTGCAGTTGAAGTCCCTCCTTTTCCTTTTCTTCCTGGCATGTTTATCATTTCTATGCATGATTTTATACTTTTACCACATACTTAACTATACCTAAAACTGCAATATCGTTTTGTCTGCTGCTGACTTTCAAATAAATGATACACGCTGTTTTGCAACTTGTTTCTTGTTCTACATTGTTGTTTTGAGATTTATCCATGTTGATATATATAATTTCAGTTAATTCATTTTGCTGCATGTCTTTTATTCTAACATGCACAATTTTTCCCATGTTTAACATCTTTGAAATTATGATACATCTTAATCAGTGTCTTACTTTTATAATTGGTATTTTTTCTTTTTTTGTGGTACATAACTGTATGGTGACTGTGTATGTTGTATGAAAAAGCCACGCTACTATATCCATCCCTTTTCTGACAATTAGGTTATTTCAAAATTTTATCATTGTGCTGCAGTGAACATTATTTTACCTGTTTTGTTGTACTTACGTGTGAGAGCTTCTCCAGGTAGGATATGTACCTGGGAGAAGACTTGCTAGATTATAGACCACATCCATTTTCAGCCTTGCTTTCTAAAGTGGTTGTACTTCTTACCCTACCTAGTCTATAAGAGTCTCTGCTGCCCTGTTCCTCTTCAGCATTAGGTGTTGTCCTACCTTTTGTCAGCCTGATGGGTTTAAAATGGCATCTTCCTGTAGTTTTAATTAGTATTTTTCTTATTACTAATGAGGTTGAAAATTTTTTTAAAAAGCCTTTTGGCTTCTATTTCCTTACCTGTGAATTGCCAGCTCATACCTTCTACCCATTTTTTACTGTGTTTTGCTAAACACACTATGACTTCTTTAGATCTTGTCAGTTATGTATGTTGCCAGTGTCTTCTCCGTATCTGTGGCTTATCTTTACTGTATCATTTGATAAATAAAAGTTTTAAGTTTTAGTCAAGTCACATTTTCCAATCTCTTCCTCTTATAGTTTGTGCTTTTTGTATCTTGTTTAAAGAAAACCTTTCTTCCTTTCTATCAGAGGTTTGTGGTTTGTTAAAAATGTAACATAAATTTTAAACTGAAAGGGAAAGATTCCTCCCCTCCCCCCTTTTATATTTACCTTCTAGAAGGAAATTCTAGCACCTCAGTTGGAGAATAATTAGAACGTGTGGGTGTGAAATTGTTTAAATGTAATGAGGGACAAATACAGCATTATAAACTTCTCATGATAAATTCACAGGTGGTCATTATAGGATAAAAATTTGGGAAATCACTAACTGGAGACAGTTTTGTGTCTTGTGTGTGTATTTTTTTTTTTAATTAGTGAAGAACTCTCTGTTTGGATGGGGTAGGGCGAAGTGGGTAAACATACCAAAGTGAAGCAGATAGTTATCTGTTCAGTCCATGCAAGATGTAAAGGAGTTATAAATGGCTTTACCTTTGTAGGCTGTACATGTTAAAGAACAAATAAGGAGTGACTAAATTTTGGATAAACTAACTTGATTATTTAAAAAATAGTATCCCAGAATTTGAATGTACAAGTGAAAATTTATGAAAGTTTTCCATTGGATTTAATTAACAATTCTTCCATTTCTTCCACAAAATATGATGTTTCTTTGATGTTGTCAGAAAAAACATTGGTAGGTTCATATGTATTTTATTATCATAAATTAAAGTTTGGGTACTAATGAAGGTATCTAGACTTTTCTTTTCCCTCAAGTAATTGAATCTTTAAACTTCAAACTTGCAACCTGAGAACGAGGCCAACCATCTGTTGTCAGGGATAAGTATGGTAAAGGTAGAATTAAAATATATGAAAACATTGTTTGATAATCACAGTGGATGTAGCTATGAGACATTAAAAAAGTGAATTTGATGTAACTTTCATAGATTATTAACTCATTTATCATTTGAACAATACGTTGAAAATTAGGTCAGTTAGTAGGAATTTAAACTTCAGCCCAAATAATACAGCTTTTGGTTAAAGGTTTTCATTTGTGCTATCACCATAATTATTTCAGGAGCTGATTTTTTTGGGAAATATATACAACAAACTAACGTTAATTTAAAGTTATATTTATGAACTAATCCAAGATAAAATGGTTAAAGGGGCATTACAGTAACAAATACTTGTGCAATTCATAGCTTTGTTCAGTCACTCTAAGTAAAAGTGTGATATTTGTGTTTTTCTTCTCTATATTTGATGCCTTTCAGTTTTAAAACTCTTAAGAAAAATGTCCTTTTATCCCTCAATAAAATGATGACAAATTTTCAGTTGAAACAGAAATGAAATTCTGATATTGTTTGCATTGTGTCCAGTTACAAGTATCAAAAAAATGATTCTGAATGAAACTTTATTGTAATGTCTTAATATCCTTTGAAAATATTCATGTGCCTGAAAATATTTTAAAAATGGAAAAAATGAAGCTTTTTCTAAGTATATTCATGAAAGCAAAATCTTTAAGTCTATGGATAAACCAAGCTGGAACAATTTATTATTTACATGAAACTAGATTATGGACAGTATTGTTACCTTGAAGATTTCCTTCTATCTCCTTTGATCTCTTTGCTTGTCAGACCTTATGAATCCAAGACATAGTCATTTGTACAGAAATTAGAGTTGTGATAAAACTGGTGTTTTCAATATCCTATAAAAAATAAGTGAAAAGATTTGAGACTATAATAGCTTGAGGCTTTCTTTATTCATTTAACTCTGTGCTAGACTTTGTGAGGAATGCAGAAGTAGTGTAAGAACGGCATCATTTCTCTTTGGCTCACTACCTAGATGAAGTAGGTTGACCCTGCTGTTTTGCAAAAGATTTTCTGCAGTTTTTTAAAAATAATTAATTAATTAATTAATTTTTGGCTGTGTTGGGTCTTTGTTGCTGTGCGTGGGCTTTCTCTAGTTGCAGTGAGCGGGGGCTACTCCTTGTGGTGCGTGGGCTTCTCATTGTCATGGCTTCTTGTTGTGGAGCACGGGCTCTAGGCACACAGGTTTCAGTAGTTGTGGCACGTGGGCTCAGTAGTTGTGGCTTGCAGGCTCTAGAGCTCAGGCTCAGTAGTTGTGGCGCACGGGCTTAGTTGTTCCGCGGCATGTGGGATCTTCCTGGACCAGGGCTCGAACCCGTGTACCTTACATTGGCAGGCAGATTCTTAACCACTGTGCCACCAGGGAAGCCCAAGATTTTCTGCAGTTTTGAAAGTCATTCTAATGATGTGCAAACCTCCTTTCTTAGAATGACTAAATTACTTCATTTGCATGTGTTAATAAAAATGCTTTTGTGAAGACCACCTTCCCCAAAGTACTTTTACTGAAAAAGTTTTGCCCTTTAATACTACCTCCCCTAAAGTGCTTCACTTCTTCAAAGTTCATCATACCTGAAATGTTTCAGGAAAAGGATTGAGAGCTACTGTATTCAGATTTAGAATTTTGGGTTCTTTTGCTCTTAAGCATCTTTAAAAATATTTTTGTGTGTTACATAAGAGAAGTGTTAATTTTGAATCTATTTTACTAGAAGGAGAGGAACTAGAATTTAGCAAGGAATATTGGGAGTTTGTGTGGTGGGAGATAATCAGAAAGAGATGGTAGATCAAAGGAAGAGATAATATTTTGAGGACAGAATGTGAAGTACTGTGTTGATATGGGCAGGTCAGATCTTGGGGTTTAATTGAGCTGAGGGAAGGAAAGAGGATTATGAGAGGTGACTGGATCCAATAAAGACCAGAATAGGATGATGAGGACTTGGTAGTAGGTCAAGAAGCACTGGCTTGTGTATGGGTGGTGGTGGTGTTATTGTTTTATTTGTTTTTTAGCATGCTCACTGAGTTTTTACAAAGTACATTTCAGTCTTTTTGTCTTATGCTAATCATAGCATGCCGAAAGGCAGTTGTAATCATTGCTGAAAGGCAATTAATGTGTATTTGTGTGATTTGACTAAAAACACATTATTCCATTAGTGAATTTAGTACTACTCTAGCTGTGTAGACATGATACCATTACTGTTTTCACACAGGATGATTCTTTAGCTCTTAGCTTTGAAGCTGGTAGATTAAAGGTGAATTTGTACATTTTACCTGATAAAGGGGTCTCAACTTTATTTTTGTTTCCTGTTCCATTCTGTCTCCCTTTAAAGAGTGGTAATAAGTTCACTTTTGAAAGTGAACTGTACTTGTGTCTACTTATTTTAGTATAGCCTGGAAACAGAGTTGATGGGTGTGTTCAGAAAAGAAATCTTAATGCAGGGTTTTATGTAACAGAATCAGTCGTTTACCTTGATCTAGTGTAGCTGTTTGCTGGTTTCCAGTTGAATGAAAATATTCCCTAAGGTA
Organism: Leucopleurus acutus; assembly: GCF_964270905.1. Taxonomy (NCBI): domain Eukaryota; kingdom Metazoa; phylum Chordata; class Mammalia; order Artiodactyla; family Delphinidae; genus Leucopleurus; species Leucopleurus acutus. The sequence goes on from NC_139151.1 coordinate 84,475,541, forward strand.
ATGTTCATTGAGCTGACTTTTTTGTTTGTTGTATTGACAAGTCTTTTTTTTTTCTTTTTTTTAATTGTGTAGTACTGGCTGTGTATTTAATGTTTTGGTCTTTTATCCCTGTTTATTATGAGATAATCTTTTAGTGCCCTGAGCCTCTCTTTAGTTAAAGGAAACCTTTTTCCTGTGTTTTTAAAAGGGTTTTGTTTTGTTTTGATTTATTTCTTCTTGTAGATCTTTAGAAATCTTCAATACTGATCACATTTCCATGTTTGTATCTTAATTTTAAAAAAAAGTTATTTATTTATTTATTTTTGGCTGCATTGGGTCTTCATTGCTGCCCGTGGGCTTTCTCTAGTTGTGGCGAGCGAGGACTACTCTTCGTTGCGGTGCGCGGACTTCTCATTGCGGTGGCTTCTCTTGTTGCGGAGCGTGGGCTCTAGGCACGTGGGCTTCAGTAGTTGTGGCGCGTGGGCTCAGTAGTTGTGGCGTGTGGGCTCCAGAGTACAGGCTCAGTAGTTGTGGTGCACGGACTTAGTTGCTCTGCCACATGTGGGATCCTCCGGACCAGGGCTTGAACCCATGTCCCCTGCATTGGCAGGCGGATTCTTAGCCACTGTGCCACCAGGGAAGTCCCTAAAACTTGATGTTTTTAGTAATTTAATAATTTCTATACTTTTCAGTGATGGTCTGAAAGAAGGGGGTTTGTTCAGTAATCACTTGGGAATGAGTTTCTGTAGAGCTTAGTCTTAAGTGTAATGTTTAATATTCATCGATAACTCAAATGAAAAAATGCAAAGTTTACGTGTTATAGCTACTGATGACATCAAGCTCTAGGTGTTAGTGCAGCCAGTATTGATGAAGAATTAGATTAAAAAAAATGGAGATTTGAAAACCACAGTAAGATACCCCTTCATACCCATTAGGATGGCTATTGTTAAAAAAGAAGAAAGAAGAAAATAACAAGCATTGGCAGGGATGTGGAGAAACTGGAACCCTTGTGCACTACTGGTTGGAGTGTAAAATGGTGCAGCTGCTATGGAAAACAGTCTAGTGATTCCTCAAATTAAAAATGGAATTACCGGGCTTCCCTGGTGGCACAGTGGTTGAGAGTCCACCTGCCGATGCAGGGGACACGGCATCGTGCCCCAGTCCGGGAAGATCCCACGTGCCGCGGAGCGGCTAGGCCCGTGAGCCATGGCCACTGAAGCTGCGCGTCCGGAGCCTGTGCTCTGCAACAGGAGAGGCCACAACAGTGAGAGGCCTGTGTACCGCAAAAAAAAAAAAAAAAAAAAAAATGGAATTACCATGGTAATTCCCTGGTGGACCAGTGGTTAGGACTCTGCACTTTCACTGCCAAGCTCACGGGTTCGACCCCTGGTTGGGGAACTAAGATCCTGTAACCCGTGTGGTGCGGCCTAAAACAAAGCAAAGCAAAAAACAAAGGAATTACCATATAATCCAGCAATTCCGCTTCTGGCTATATATACAAAAGAGTTGCAAACAGGGTCTTGCAGAGATGTTTGTACATCCATGTTCACAGCTGCATTAGTCACAATAGTTGAATGGTGGAAGCAACCCAAATACCTTTTAATGACTGAATGGATAAACAAAATATGGCATAAACATGCAATGGGAAATTACTTAGCGTTAAAAAGGAAGGAGATTCTGACACATGCTGCAACATGGATGAACCTTGAAGACATGCTGAGTGGAATAAGCCAGTTATAAAAGGACAAATATTGTATAATTAAACTTATAGGGGGTACCTAGAATAGTCAAATTTGTAGATACAGAGTGTAGAAAGGTGGTTGCCAGGGGCTAGTGGGAGGGGACAATGGACAGTTGTTTTAGTTTTAGTTTTCAGAGTGGGGGGGAATGTTCTGGAGGTGGAAAATGGTGATGGTTGCACAACAGTGTGAATGACCTTAATGCCACTGAGCTGTGCACTTAAAAATGATAAATTTTATGTTATGTATGTATATTTTACCACAGTTTTTTAAGGAAAAAAAAGTTAAAAAATTGAGATTTGAACAAGTAGAAGAAGAAAGTTGAGTGAGGAGAATGCAAGGCATTATTTACCTTTAATTAAATGTATTTGTGATATCACAGGATATTTTAAAGAAGAACCTGATTATATATAGGGCTATGTATAAGTTTGGCAGAAAATGATCCAGAACTTTGATATTGGCTAATAAGTTGAATGTAAGATAGTCTAAGTATTTCTATCTCTGCTACCTCCCTCTGTTTTCAGAAGGCCTGATATTATGTGTAATAAGAAAAAAAAAAAGAAGAAACCATATCTTTATGGTTAGTGGTGGTTTAGTTATCAACATTGGTTACATTGCTGTTTTGGTAATTGTAACAGGATGTGAAGAATTTGAATAGAATTCAGATGAGTCTTAAAGTTTTTTAGAGGCTTGGAAAAATAAGGCCTGTTAAAGTACCTGAGATTATTAAGCCTGAGGAATGGAAACTTAACGGTTGCTCTGACAGGAGTCTTTTTTTTTTTTAATAAATTTATTTATTTTATTTATTTATTTTTGGCTGCATTGGGTCTTCATTGCTGTGCATGGGCTTTCTCCAGTTGAGATGAGCGGGGGTTACTCCTCGTTGCGGTGCGCAGGCTTCTTATTGCGGTGGCTTCTTTGTTGCGGAGCGTGGGCACTGTGAGCCTGGGCTTCTGTAATTGCAGCACACGGGCTGAGTAGTTGTGGCTCATCACGGGCTTAGTTGTTCCACAGCATGTGGGATCTTCCCGGACCAGGGCTCGAACCCTTGTCCCCTGAATTGGCAGGCGGATTCTTAACCACTGTGCCACCAGGGAAGTCCCTAACAGGAGTCTTGACTGTCCTTGGAGTGATTTTATAGGCAGTTCCAGCTCACAAAAGGGTGGTATTTCAAAACTTCATTTCTTAGTCAGTTGGTAAGAACAAATGATAAAGTCATGAAATATAACTGCAGAGGTATAACAGTATATATTGCAATGAAAAATAATAGGAAATATGTAGTATTGTACTGATTTCAATGTTTTGGACTCTGGACTTAGCAGCTTCTCGGAGTACTAACTATACTCTGTAAAATCCATAAACACCAAATATAAGATACTCAGGTCATGAGTTAATCTGATGGGGGGTAGGAGAAGGGAAAGACTTAATATCTGTGATGGGAGTCACAGTAGTCAAGTTAATTAGTAATTTAGAGTTCTTTTCTTGTGGTCTGTTATAACAACTATCTCCAGCATTACCCCCTCACCCACTTCTTCTTATGTGCTATGTAAATTATGTGACATTCCTACCCCGTGTTTATTTTCTAAAGTTTTCTTTGAGGTTGGTCCCACAGAGTACAGTCGTTGGTGAGGGGTAATTACTTTTTCTAAGCTTCCTTTAGTTGGCCCTGGTTGGAACCTTTGGGCTGTTTGCCTTCCAGCTTGGCATGTTGGAAAAGAAAAGGTGGGGACAGCTGGATTCAGAAATTGCAGTAGTTTTCTTTTGTTTTTTTAATGTATTTATTTATTATTTATTTATGTCTGTGTTGGGTCTTTGTTTCTGTGCATGGGCTTTCTCTAGTTGTGGCAAGCGGGGGCCACTCTTCATCGCAGCGCGCAGGCCTGTCACTATCGCGGCCTCTGTTGTTGCGGAGCACAGACTCCAGATGCGCAGGCTCAGTAATTGTGGCTCATGGGCCCAGTTGCTCCGCGGCATGTGGGATCTTCCCAGACCAGGGCTCGAACCTGTGTCCCCTGCATTGGCAGGCAGATTCTGAACCACTGCACCACCAGGGAAGCCCCAAGAAATGCAGTAGTTTTTTTTTTTTAAAAAATCTCTAGGTCAATTACTTGGATCTCAGCTGTTGTTCACATAACACCTTTATTTAACATGGCATGGATTGGCTTAGCGTGGTATGCATTTTATTCCCTAGGACATCATCCTGATTTTTCAGACTTGAGGGCCCTGAAGTGGTAGGACTTGAATTTGCCTAGGGTTTTGTACAGATGAGATCATTGGTTCTCAGTAGTGTGAATAGTTAGTGTGAATCTGTCAATAAATGGCCTTGAGAACTTGTATACATACAGATACCTGAACCTCACCACAGATTTACTGAATCAGAATTTTTCTGGAGTTTTAAATATATGTTTACTTAAGTTTTTGTTTTTAAACATTTTTAAAAAATTATTTATTTATTTTGTCTGTGCAGGGTCTTAGTGTGGCACGCAGGATCTTTGTTGTGGCATGTTTAGTTGCGGTATGTGGGCTCTTGAGTACGGCATGCATACTTCTTAGTTGCAGCATGTGGACTCTTAGTTGCAGCATGCGAACTCTTAGTTGCGCCATGTGTGTGGGATCTAGTTCCCTAACCGGGGATTGAACCCGGGCCCCTGCATTGGGAGTGTGGAGTCTTACCCACTGGACCACCAGGGAAGTCCCTTACTTAACTTTTTATTAAGGAAAAATGTATACATATTCAAAAGTAGATAGGATAGTATAATGAACCCCTTTTTATTCACTATCAAGCTCCTATGATGAATAATTTGTGGCTAATTTCATTTTATCTATATCCCCATCCACTTTATCTGTTATTTTGAAGCATATCCCAGATATATTATTTCATCTTGAAATTGTTTCATCTGTATGTTTTAATAGGTTTCCCAGATGATTAAAAAACTTTTTTGAACAGGTAACACAGGTACATAGTAAAAAATAAGGTGGTAAAAAGGACATACAGTGTAAAGTCAATCTTTCTCATTGCCCCCAGTATTCTTGTTATTCTTCTCTAAGGCGCAGAAACCTACCCCTTCTTTATGTATGCACACAAATTAATGTATGTGCAAAAATATTGATAATATAATTCCCCTTATTAATTAAACACACGTGGTAATATCTGTTGTAAAGTACACATTTTTCTGAATTTTGCCTTTTTCATGTAACAATATTATCTTGGGAATCAGGTTATAGCAGGGTAAAAAGATTGTTTTCATTGTTTTTTTTTAAGACTCTGGTTGGTCTGTGTATCAAAGTGTATCTAACTGATGCCTTTTGGATGGATGCTTAGGTTGTTTCCAGTGTTGTGTTTCTTTACAAACAGTGCTGCATGACTGTCTTGTACTGTATCTGAGTTATCTGATTCTTGATCAGAGAACATATCCATTTGCAATTTTGTTAGGTATTGCCAAATTTCTTTCCCACCATCTATGTATGGTATGTAGGGTTCTCCAGGCTCACCAGTTCCATTTTTCTTTTAAAGTCTTTATTGAATTTGTTACAATAATGCTTCAGTTTTATGTTTTGGTTTTTTGGCCGCAAGGCATGTGGGATCTTAGCTCCCTGACCAGGGATCAAACCCGCACCTCCTGCATTTGAAGGCAAAGTGTTAACCACTGGACCACCAGAGAAGTCCCACCAGTTCCATTTTAAAAATGATTTTCATGTGTCTCCTGTTTATGTTCATGTTCTTCTTTAAATCCATCACTATATTTATAAGAGCTGTTTTAGAAACTCGTTTGTGAGTTTCATCATCTGTCATTGTGTCTCTTTCTATGGGTGTGGGTCACAGACATGCTTTGAAATAAGGAGAATCATGATAATGTTAAGTTGTTGAAGATGAGGTTGGGGAGCTTCACAGTGTTAAGTGAGTTAGAGAGTGAGCTTGATATATGTTTAGAAGGAGTTTTTGATGTGGCTTGGCCTCATTAAAAAGATGATAATTGGTGGAGTTTTGAAACCTCCCCTGAGTAAAAGTATAGAATAGATGCCAACAAGATTTTAAGAAAATGGATGAAAAGGTGTGGAACTCCAGGATTTCAATTTACGATTTTCTCTTACACATTGAACAACAAATCTTAATTTGTGTAATAAGGTTTTGTAGCTGATTTCTTGCCAAAGCCAGGTCAACTTAGGAAAGTGGTAGGTTGTAACAAGAATTGTTTATGAAGTTGAAGGAGGCATAAATTTATGCCTTTTACCTGAAGGGGCATTGTATTTTCCTGCTCCTTTTACTACACTCTAGCTGTGTGACTTTGAACCAATTACCTAGTCCCTCTGAGCTTTAGTTTCCTTAACAGCAAATTGGTACTAAGTAAAATACTGCAAATAAAGCATTTGTTAAACTGTTGCATAGTAGGTGGTAGCTCTTATTATTTTAAATATTATATATAATTACATATAGTGATGGCAATCTGTTGTTTTTGAGTTAAAGAATTGATGTTTGATTTGTTAAAATGGTAGGAGACTGCCCAGAATATGATATAGATTTTTAAATTGTGGAGAACGGAAATATTTTGAAGTTAATTCAACCAACCAACATTTATTGAAAACCAACTCTATATTATGAGCACTTTGTTTCAGATCTAGTGTGAAAGACTGTTGTATGTGCTGACAGTTACAGTGTAATGTCAGGCATGTCATATCATGAATGCTAATTAAAGGAATATGTAAGCTTCTATGAGAGCACTGAATGCCCAATTCTGCCTGGAGGGTGAGTGTGGGTGTTCCAGGCAAGGCTTCATCAAGAAGGTGTTGTACAATGGAATATTACTCAGCCATTAAAAAGAATGAAATAATGCCATTTGCAGCAACATAGATGGACCTGAAAATTGTCATACTGAGTGAAGTAAGTCAGAAAGAGAAAGAGAAATATCATAAGATATCGCTTACATGTGGAATCTTAAAAAAAAAAAAAGATGAACTTATTTACAAAACAGAAACAGACTCACAGACTTAGAGAATGAACTTATGATTGCCAGGGGGGAATGGGTAGTTAGGGAGTTTGGGATTGACATGTATAAACTGCTATATTTAAAATGGATAACCAACAAGGACCTACTGTATAGCACAGGGAACACTGCTCAATATTATGTAACAGCATAAATAGGAAAAGAATTTGAAAAAGAATAGATACATGTATAACTGAATCACTTTGCTGTAAACCTGAAACTAACACAACATTGTTAATCAACTATACTCCAATATAAAATAGAAAGTCTAAAAAAAAAAAAAAGGTATTGTCTCAGGAATTCCCTGGCGGTCCAGTGGTTAGGATTCAGTGCTTTCACTGCTGAGGGCCTGGGTTCAATCCCTGGTTGGAGGACTAAGATCCCACAAGCCAGAAAAAGAAAAAAAATGTATCACTTTGATTTGAATGTAAAGGAGTTTGCTACAAGGGTGGATGTGGAAAATGACGTTAAGTAAAGAAGACATTGTGAAAACGAACTCTATCTGGCTTACATACTTATTTTTACAATTCATTTTTTTTTCTCCCTGAGGCAGTTCTGGAGCTTTAGGTTTATGGAATGTAACTACATTTATGTAATATATATTTTCGGTTTTGGTCATTGGTTCATAAATGATATATTGGTAATAGAATGTTTTACTTTTGCCAAATGTGTACAGTTTAAGGATCTGTACCTTTTCTTTTGGAGGGAAAATGGTTGGTACAGTTCTTAGGGCATATCTTGGCCATTGTAGCTTAGCAGTAAATATTTATTGATTAAATGAATGCACTCAGCTGTTTAGTCCCGACCTTCCAGGCAATACACAAAATATCTGAAGTACTAAGTAACTAAAATGGAGCATTGAAAATGTTTTTCTCCTCCAAGGGGAAAAAATCTTAATGGAATTTAACTATTTTTATAAATTATGGACTTGTTCCTTAAATGTTTTCTTCATGAGATTTAAAAAATTAAATTTTTGTAGCTAACATGGCCGTTTTTTTCTTTTGCAGGTATGGCCTCACAAGTCTTGGTCTACCCACCATATATTTATCAAACTCAGTCAAGTGCCTTTTGTAGTGTGAAGAAACTCAAAGTAGAGCCAAGCAGTTGTGTATTCCAGGAAAGAAACTATCCACGGACCTATGTGAATGGTAGAAACGTTGGAAATTCTCATCCTCCCACGAAGGGTAGTGCTTTTCAGACAAAGATACCATTTAACAGACCTCGAGGACACAACCTTTCATTGCAGACAAGTGCTGTTGTTTTAAAAAGCACTGCGGGTGCTACAAAGGTTATAGCAGCTCAGGCGCAGCAAACTCAAGTGGAGGCACCTCAGATTGGGGCGTGGCGACACAGGTTGAATTTCCTAGAAGGCCCCCAGCGATGTGGATTGAAGCGCAAGAGTGAGGAGTTGGATAATCATAGCGCAATGCAGATTGTGGATGAGTTGTCCATACTTCCTGCAATGTTGCAAACCAACATGGGAAATCCAGTGACAGTTGTGACAGCTACCACAGGAACAAAACAGAATTGTACCACTGGAGAAGGTGACTATCAGTTAGTACAGCATGAAGTCTTATGCTCCATGAAAAATACTTATGAAGTCCTTGATTTTCTTGGTCGAGGCACTTTTGGCCAGGTAGTCAAATGCTGGAAAAGAGGGACAAATGAAATTGTAGCAATCAAAATTTTGAAGAACCACCCTTCTTATGCACGTCAAGGTCAGATAGAAGTGAGCATATTAGCAAGGCTCAGTACTGAAAATGCTGATGAATATAACTTTGTACGAGCTTATGAATGCTTTCAGCACCGTAACCATACTTGTTTAGTCTTTGAGATGCTGGAACAAAACTTGTATGACTTTCTGAAACAAAATAAGTTCAGTCCTCTGCCACTAAAAGTAATTCGACCCATTCTTCAGCAAGTGGCCACTGCACTGAAAAAATTGAAAAGTCTTGGTTTAATTCACGCAGACCTCAAACCAGAGAATATTATGTTGGTGGATCCTGTTCGACAGCCATATAGGGTTAAAGTAATAGACTTTGGGTCTGCCAGTCACGTATCAAAGACTGTTTGTTCAACATATCTGCAATCTCGGTACTACAGGTAGGTGACAACTATTTTTTGGTTATTTGATAAATGTTGAATTTTTGCTGAATGAAATAATTTTGTGTGTGTATGTGGTGAAAAAGACTGCTTCGGATAAATAGAGATCAAGATAAGTTCAGTTTAGGCTTGAGGTTTTAAAAATCTAGGCATACATAAAAAGGAACGAAATTGAGTTATTTGTGGTGAGGTGGATGGACCTAGAGACCATCATACAGAGTAAAGTAAGTCAGAAAGAGAAAAACAAATACCGTGTGCTAACACATATATATGGAATCTTAAAAAAACAGAAGGTTTTGAAGAACCTAGGGGCAGGACAGGAATAAAGACACAGACGTAGAGAATGGACACAGGTGGGGAAGGGGAAGCTGGGATGAAGTGAGAGAGTGGCATGGACATATATACACTACCAGATGTAAAATAGATTGCTAGTGGGAAGCAGCCGCATAGCACAGGGAGATCAGCTTGTGACCACCTAGAGGGGTGGGATAGGGAGGGTGGGAGGGAGATGCAAGAGGGAGGGGATATGGGGATATATGTATATGTATATCTGATTCACTTTGTTGTACAGTAAAAACTAACACAACATTATGAAGCAATTATACTCCAAAAACGATGTAAAGAAAACCCCCCAAAACACAAGAGAAGGCAGGAAAAGAAACAAAGGACAGAGGGAACAAGTGAACTCATATTAAAAAGAAAAAAATTTAGGCATAAAATCTGCTCAAGCAGAATAGAAATTGCTCCTGCAAAGTTCTGTGCTAAAGACATTGGTTATTTTTATTGTTAATAGAGGACCTGAAGGAATAATAGGTGATCAGTGATGATTAAGCAGAAGTCTAAATATTGAGAAAGGGTTTATAGTAATTTTTGTACATATCTTTGGGCACTTTTCAGCACTTAAGAGAGCTAGCTTTTTAATGACACATCTGATGTAACTGAACATTTAGAAAAGTTATAAAAATTCAGATTAGTGATTTTAAGATTTAAACACACTTCTGTGGCTGCCACAAATGTTCAGGCCACTTTTTCATAACAAGTTTTATTATGGTCTTTCCATATATGCTTTAGGTAAATGTTGTTTTGGTGTTGGTGCTATGGGTGGAATTTGAAGAAGAAAATAATTTCTGTGTACTACAGCCTGGAGTACAATAGATGGTCTTGAGGGTAGCTAATGATTACCATGATTCAAAATATTGTCTTTAGTTTGTAAATGTTTTTGAATTCATATTATTTTTTTAAATTTATTTTTGGCTGCGTTGGGTCTTCGTTGCTGTGCGCGGGCTTTCTCTAGTTGCAATGAGTGGGGGCTACTCTTCATTGCAGTGCGTGAGCTTCCCATTGCGGTGGCTTCTCTCGTTGGCGGAGCACGGGCTCTAGGCGTGCGCGCTCAGCAGTTGTGGCTCATGGGCTCTAGAGTGCAGTCTCAGTAGTTGTGGCGCACGGGCTTAGTTGCTCGGCGGCATGTGGGATCTTCCCTGACCAGGGCTGGAACCTGTGTCCCCTGCATTGGCAGGCGGATTCTTAACCACTGCACCACCAGGGAGGTCCCTGAATTCATAGTCTTATAATTTTGGGAAATTCTTTTCATTTCAGCCTAAATGAGTTTATGATCTTGGTGTATTCTGGAGCCCCACGAGCCCCAGCACAGTGGGCAGATATAGGATCTGCCAATATTGGCCATTATTAATAAGTTAGTAAATAGATGAACACATGCAGTTTATTGTTGGAAATTGTTAGAACATGAGGATTATATATTTAGGCCCAACACGGGGTAGTTATTTTCTGGTATTGCATCTGCCTTTGTACTATACCTGTCACCCTGATTAGCTTCTTGCAAATATATGCCTTAGTACCCAGGACAAGATAAAGCAGAAATTAGCTACTACAAAAATCAGCTCCAAACATATGTTCTACCATTAATAGTTTATCAGAAGGAAACCCACATTTATGTCACTTGGTGATAATTAAGTTTACTAAAATATATGTTAGAAATTAGGAATATAGCCTAATTTACCCTTTATATTCCTGATGTTATAATTTTTAGTATTAGAGTGCTAGATACTGTTCTTAAAACCTTTTATTTTTTTTATTTAAAAAATTTTATTAAAAAATTTGTTTTTAATTTATTTTTATTTTCTGGCTGTGTTGGGTCTTTGTTGCTGTGCGCAGGCTTTTCTCTAGTTGAGGCGAGCGGGGGCTGCTCTTCGCTGCGGTGTGTGGGCTTCTCGTTGAGGTGGCTTCTCTTGTTGCGGAGCGTGGACTCTAGGCACGTGGGCTTTAGTAGTTGGCAGCACGTGGGCTCAGTAGTTGTGTATGCGTGCCCTAGAGTGCGTGGGTTACAGTAGTTGTGCCGTGCGGGCTCAGTAGTTGTGGCTCTTGGGCTCTAGAACGCAGGCTCAGTAGTTGTGCCACATGGACTTAGTTGCTCGCAGCATGTGGGGTCTTCCTGGACCAGGGATTGAACCCGTGTTCCCTGCATTGGCAGGCGGATTGTTAACCACTACGACACCAGGGAAGTCCCTTAAAACCTTCTAGATGGTTTAAAAGGTATTGTAGTATGGCACTGTAGTGAGTCTTAATTGACATCTCCTGTAATTAGATTTATTTGATCCTCTGTGCTCTTGAGAGTTTTTTTCAATTTAATGTAACACAAGATTAGCTTTTAGTTAATATTTTTCTGGAAAAGTTATTTTAATATCTGATTTAACAGCATGAGAGGAATGGCGTTGTTTCCCTCTTGCCTTTGTATTCTGTGGATTCTGTCTTAGGAGCTTTTAGAAGTCAGCTAGCATATTATATAAACCCCCAGGCTCCAGCTGCTTGGGCTCTATTTTTAGTTCACTTGTTAGTAAATGACTTCATTATATTTGGGTCCTGCATTATTCGGCATATCAGATTTAGTTATGTGTGATACCTAGACTCCTTTTCTTTATTTGAAATCTTTTGGATGAGAGTAAAAAAGAGCTTTATTTTTTATACTTGAGATGATCTGTTTGTTAAATGTTTCAAGAGAGTAAAGGAAATCCTTTAAAAAGCAGTCTAAGACACTAAATATTTTATGATACTGGTTTTTAGCATTAGGTCTTTGCACAAATATTAGCCTCTTTTGGGAATAGAAAAATAAGCTATGAATAACTGCTAAGTACAACTAGTAGTTTCTAATTTGTTTTTATACATACATTTCAAGTAAATAATTTACCTGAATTTCAGAAGCTATACAGTTGCTAAATTACAGGTTCTGTGTTTAGATAAAAAAAAAAAAATGAGGCTCTTATTTGTAAAAACAGTAGTTGGTGTTTCTTGGATAAAAAAATTAAAAAATGGAGTTTATGTCAGTTGGATGAAGAGTTAGAAGAGTTTGTAAATATTATGGTAGATTGGTGAAAATGTAATGTGGCCCTTAATCAGCTAGTGTTTTTTTTTTAATTATTTTATTTCATTTATTTTTGGCTGCATTGGGTCTTTGTTGCTGTGCACAGACTTTCTCTAGTTGTGGCGAGCGGGGGCTACTTTTCGTTGCAGTGTGTAGGCTTCTCATTGCAGTGGCTTCTCTTGTTGTGGAGCATGGGCTCTAGGCGCACGGGCTTCAGTAGTTGTGGCACGTGGGCTCAGTAGTTGTGGCTCGTGGGCTCTAGAGCGCAGGCTCAGTAGTTGTGGCACATGGGCTCTAGAGTGCAGGCTCAGTAGTTGTGGCACACGGGCTTAGTTGCTCCACGGCATGTGGGATCTTCCCGGACCAGGGCTTGAACCCGTGTCCCCTGCATTGGCAGGAGGATTCTTAACCACTGCGCCACCAGGGAAGTCGTCAGCTAGCGTTTTAATGTCTAGTATAATTTTGCATAAAAATAGCAGGTAATCATTATTTTTCAGTATTTGTACTTTTTATTTGGAGCTTTGTCAATTCTGCCTTAGTTTTTTTTTTAATACTTATTTGTTTATCTATTTAAGGCTGCATTGGATCTTTTTTTTTGAATTTTATTTAATTTTTTTATACAGCAGGTTCTTATTAGTTATCCATTTAATACATATTAGTGTATATATGTCAATCCCAATCTCCCAGTTCATCACACTGCATTGGGTCTTAGTTGCGGCATGCGGGATCTTTCGTTGCAGTGCATGGGCTTCTCTCTAGTTGTGGTGCGTGGGCTCAGTAGTTGCAGCGTGCAGGCTCCAGAGTGTGCAGGCTCAGTATTTGTGGTGCATGGGCTTTCTAGTTGTGGCATGCAGGCTCCAGGGCGTGTGGGCTCTGTAGTTGTGGTGCAGGGGCTCAGTAGTTGCAGTGCGGGCTTAGTTGCCCCACGTGGGCTTAGTTGCCCCATGGCATGTGGGATCTTAGTTCCATGACCAGGGATAGAACCCAGTCCCGTGCATTGGAAAGCAGATTCTCAACCACTGGACCACCAGGGAATTCCCTCTGCCTTAGTTTTTGTTATAAACCTGATTAGGCAATAAGCAGAGGTGTCTCATACTTGATTTTTTTTTTACTCTTTGTTTAAAATAGATTGTATTTAAAAAATGAGGGACTTCCCTGGTGGTGCAGTGGTTAAGAATCTGCCTGCCAATGCAGGGGACACGGGTTCGAGGCCTGGTCTGGGAAGATCCCACATGCCGTGGAGCAACTAAGCCCGTGCACCACAACTACTGAGTTTGCGCTCTAGAGCCTGAGAGCCACAGCTACTGAGTCCACGTGCCACAACTACCGAAGCCTGTGTGCTCTAGGGCCTGTGCTCCGCAACAAGAGAAGCCACCTCAATGAGAAGCCCGCGTACCGCAATGAAGAGTAGCCCCCGCTCGCTGCAACTAGAGAAAGCCCGTGTGGAGCAACGAAGACCCAGCGCAGCTAAAAAAATAAATAAAATTAAAAAAGAGAAAAAAAATTTTTTTAAATTGCTAAAAAAAAAAAAGAAAGCAGGAAGTGAAACTTACCAAATTAAATATTTTTGAGCTAATCACAGTGGGAATACACATAGCCCAGGTTCCAAAGTAAACGATTTGCATTTAAACACAGATTCATGTGTTATTCTATTTTTTTGAACTGTGCAACACAGAAGCATAGTAGGGATATCTTAAAATAGACAGCGGATTGTGGCCAGAAATTGTTGACTACTATAGATGGTGAGGCTGTCTAGCTCTTGTAGTGATATAAGCCAGAAGTACATGCTAAGGGCATTGATTTGCTCAAGGTCAGCATGTTCTAAATTCAGCTGCTTGAGTATGGTTTCTGTCAAGAACACGTAGGGCTCTTGAATGCATAAAAGGGTTTAGCAGCAGAAGGTGCTGTATTTATGAGGTGTGGTGGCAACATTCAGGTCATAAATATCTTTTTCTTCTTTTTTAAATATAGAATTTTAGCCTGTGGTTCTGAGTCATTTCAGAGCATAGAGACAGGAAAGTGGGCTGGAAAGTAACCTGTATAGCGGTTGTATTCTTTGCTACTTATTTTTAGCGTTAGTTGTTGTTGAAGTAAATGCTGCTCTTTTCCATGTGACAGTTGACAAAGAGATATGTAATGGTAAAAAACAATTCAAGCTTATCAGTTTTGGTTTAGGGCATTCCCAACCCCTCATGCCTTTTTAGACCCTGAAGTATCAAAGACAAAGTTCCTGTAACAAAGTTAAGGCACACAGAATGACCCATAAAAAAATAACTAGTATTTTATATAGGGTACTTTATAATAACAGAAGATTGTGTATGTATACTGCATCCTTTTTTCAAGTGCTTCTACATATAATTCCTAGTTTGTTCCTCATGTCTCAGTCTCTGTGTTCTTAGATAGATGCTTGGTGGAATTCCTATTTAAGAAATAGAAAACTGAGGCTTATACAGTTCGCACAGGTCCAAGTTTACAATGCAAGATTAACACAATTTTTGTTGAGCCCTTTTTGTGTGCTGGCATTGTGCTAGGTGCTAGGGATACAGATAAAACATGGTTTCATCATTTAATGGAGGAGAAAAATAGTTTGTGTCAAGAAGTTCTAGGGTAGAAGTGTGTGCAGGGTGCTGTGGGAACCCAGAGGAGAGCCCTTAGCCTAATGTGAGGGTTCAGAGAGGGTGTCTGGGGGAAAGATGACCCTTGACTTGAATGAGACTTGAAAGTAGAGAAGGAGTTAGTATTGACTAGACTTTTTTTGGTTTGTTTTTGGCTTGCAGGATCTTAGTTCCCAGACCAGGGATTAAACCCGGGCCACGGCCTTGAAAGCGCCAAGTCCTAACCACTGGACCTCCAGGGAATTCCCAGGATTGGCTAGTCTTAAGGAGTGTTCTCTCACAAACTCACCCTTACCTTAGAGCTCAGTATTGGCTGAAATTGCTGGCAGCTTCTTCTCTGTATCATAAAAGTTGTTTTTGCTTAGGAATCTTTATTAGACAAATAAAAAGTTGTCAACTGGGTTTAGTTTTAACAGAAGTTTTTTTTGTTTGTTTTTTGGTTTTTTTTGCGGTACGCGGGCCTCTCACTGTTGTGGCCTCTCCTGTTGCGGAGCACAGGCTCCGGACGCGCAGGCTCAGCGGCCATGGCTCACGGGCCCAGCCGCTCTGTGGCATGTAGGATCTTCCCAGACTGGGGCACAAACCCGTGTCCCCTGCATCGGCAGGCAGACTCTCAACCACTGCGCCACCCGGGAAGCCCTTAACAGAAGTTTTAACAGAAGATTCCAAAAGTCTATAATGAAGTGGTTTTCAGTGTCATATATTGTGGTCACAGACGTAGATTACTTTACTACTATATCAGGCCTTCAAATAAAAATTTTGACAGAGCTCTTAAAGTTTTTTTTTTTTTTGAAAACACCTTTATTGAGCTATAAATCACATGCTATGAATTTTACCCATTTAAAGTGTACAATTCATTGTCTTTTAGTGTATTCACAGTTGTGCATCATCACCACAATTTTAGAACATTTTCCTTACCCCTCAAGAACCCCGATCCCTGCTCCCCAGCACTCTTTAGCCATCTTTCCACAATCTTCCCATCTCTAGCCCTAGGCAACAAAAAATCTACTTTCTGTCTCTACAGATTTGCATTTTCCAAACATCTCATGAATGTAATCATACAGTACATTGTCTTTTTTAACTGGCTTTTTTCCACTTAGTGTAATGTTTTCAAAATTCATCTATGTTGTAGCATGTATCAACACTTCACATTTTTGTTGTTGTTGCCAAATAATTCCATTGTATAGATATACCACATTTTATCTATCCATTCATCAGTTGATGGAGACCTCAGTGAAAAGATATGTGAATAGAAAACTCTAATATAGCCCCATAATTAAGTCTTTCATTCAGAATATTTAGTGCCTATAAAGTGTAAAATATTGTGCTGGGTGCTGGTTATACATTGAGGAGCAAAAATATAGACCCCACCATTATGATGTTTACAATCTAATATGTAGCTAACCAAAAAGTAATGGGAAAAGAACAGGGAGAGAGACTAACAGGATACTTACTTTTTTTGTTTTATCTTGTTTTTTAACTTTTTACTTTGTAATAATTTTAGACAAAAAAGGTACAAAAATATTACAAAGAATTGTATGCAGATTCTCCAAATATAAGCATTTTACCACCCTAGTTTTATCACTCATTCTTCTTTTCTTTCCCTTCCATCCCTCCCCCCTTCCTTCCCTCCCTTCCTCCCCTCCCCCCTCCCCTCCCCTCTCCCTCCCTCCCCTCTCCCTCCCTCCCTTCCTCCCTCCCTCTCCTCCTCCCTCCCTCTCCTCCTCCCTCCCTCCCTTCCTCCCTCCCTCCCTCCCTTCTTCATTGCTGTGCTTCCTCTAGTTGCAGCGGCAAGCGGGCGCTACTCCTCATTGTGGTGCATGGGCTTCTCATTGCAGTGGCTTCTCTTATTGTGGAGCACGGGCTCTAGGCATGCAGGCTTCAGTAGTTGTGGCACGCAGGCTCAGTAGTTGTGACTTATAGGCTCTAGAGCGCAGGCTCAGTAATGGTGGCACACAGGCTTAGTTGCTCCGCAGCATGTGGGATCTTCCCGGACCAGGGCTCAAACCCGTGTCCCCTGCATTGGCAGGTGGATTCTTAACCACTGTGCCACCGGGGAAGCCCGTATCACTCATTCTTTTTGTGTGTGTGCACATACAGATACACAGGTTTTTTTCTGTTGTTACAGTGTTTGAGAGCAAGTTTTAGATGTAAAGCCCCTTTACCTCTAAATAATTATATGTAAGAGAATGTCCTTATGTTTAGGAATACACAGTATTCTTAAACTTAAGGACATTCTCTTGCATAACCCCAGTGCAATAATCAGAATCATCATTGGCTAACATCAGTATTATTGATTTGATGAACTGTTTGAACTGCTCAGTACTATTTGATTTGAGGAAATGAAAATCACTTTAGTACTAGTAACTTATTTATAGACTTAATTCAGATCTTGCCAGTTGTCTTACTGTTGACTTCTTTCTTGCCCAGAATTCAAGTTCACACATTGCAATATATATATACAGTGGTGTACTACTCAGCCATAAAAAAGACTGAAACTTTGCCATTGTAACAACACGGATGTACTTAGAGGGTATAATGCTAAGTGAAATAAGTCAGACAGAAAGACAATACTGTATGATAACACTTATTTATATGTGAAATCTAAAAAATTAAACTAGTGAATATAACAAAAAGGAAACAGATATAGAGAACAAACTGGTCATTACCATTGGGGAGATGGGTTGGGAGAGGGGCAAGATAAGGGTAGGGGGTTAAGAGGAACAAACTGTTATGTCTAAAATAAAGATACAGCAATATATTGTAGAACACAGGGAATATAGCCAGTAGTTTATAATAAGTATAAATTGAATGTAACCTTTAAAAATTGTGAATCACTATGTTATACACCTGTACATACTATTGTACATCAACTATATCTCAATGTAAAAAAAATCACACATTGTATTATTTGCCACATATATCTCTCTAGTGTCCTCTTATCTGGATTAGCTCCTTATTTTCTTTGCCTTTCATGATCCTGACACTTTTGAAGAGTACTGGCCAGTTATTTTGTAGAACTTCCTTAGTTTGGGTTTGTCTGATGTTTTCATGTTATGTGTTTTACCTTACAGAAGTGATGTTTTGTTCTCACATATCGGGAGGCACATGTTGTCAATTCGTCCCATTACTAGTAATGTTAACTTTGATCACTTGACTGAGGTGGTGACTGCCAGATTTTTCTACTATAAGGTTTTTTTCTTTGTGATTAATAAGTATCTTGTGGAGAGGTACTTTGAGACTATTCATATATACTGTTTCTCATCTTATTTTCATAGACCAATTTTAGCATCCATTGATGAATATGGCCTTTAACAGTTATTAAGTGTGGGGTTGTAAAATGATGATTTTCTAACTTTATCATTATCATTCCTCTGTGTAAGGAATTCTCCTGTAAGGAAGAGCTTTCCTTCACTCTGTTTGTTGTTGTATAGACTTACAGATTCATATTCAGTGGATTATAATCTATTACTTGTCATTTGTTTTACTGCACAATTGTCCTACACTGTCTAGTAAGAAGAGCCTTTTTAAGCTTGCTCCTGTATCCCTTCAACATGGCCCTGTCCTTCCTTGAGAGCTTACTTGCTGACAGCACAAGATGTTCCAGGCTTACTTTGTACTTTTCCTGCTCAGTGCTTGGTATTGGCCATTTTTCTAAGGACCATTGGTTCCTGTTATTGGAGATAATGGTATTTAGGAAACAAGATCTGGATGCTAGTCCCAGATGTGCTCATTGGTACTAGGGTGTTACTGCTTTTAGGTCCTTTGAGTGGCAAAGCTAGAAGATATGTGTGTGTGTGTATGTAATTCTGTATCTATCTGTTTATATATTAAAATAATGATTTCATACTGATATGTTTAGTTCTGACACCTCAGTGCATTCTGTCCCCTTCCTTTATTTATGATCTCTTCTCTGACATGAAGAAACTTGGCTCTTATTATCCACAATGTTACTTCTTTGCTCAATTCTAGAATACACTTCAAGTAGTTTTGGAATTGCTAACCCATACCACTGCTAATTTACTAGCCAGAGTATGTATTTATTTATAGTTGTTTTATTCTTTAGCCTTAGACTTGGAGGATGTATTCAAAGTACTGGGTTCCAGAGTTACTTAGGTTAGTTCTTCTTCAACTCCCCTTTCCCCCATCTTCAATGTGATTGTTATTTATTTGAAATATAATTAAGTTCATTTCATTGTATTCCATTTTGGGTCCTTTATATCCTTGTTTATTTATTTGACTATTTGAAACATGAACATAGTTCTGAAAATCAGAGCAGTATTAAAATGTTATCTCAGAAGTGTCATGCCCCTTCTTCCGTGACTCCCCCTCATTCTTTCTACCTCATTCCTACCCAACTCCTTTTGGTAATCATAATCATTGGTTTTTTAATTTATTCTCTGTGTGTGTGTGTGTGTGTGTGTGTGTGTGTGTGTGTGTGTGTGTGTGTGTGTTTGGCAGCGGGTGCAAGTAAGCAGATAAATGTCTCAGTTCCCCTTTTATAAGAAAGATAACTTACTGTAGATACCTGTTTGTGCTTGGCTATTTTCCCTTAACAGTGTTTCCTGGAAATCGCTTCATGTCAGTTCACAGAGATCTTTCTCATTCTGTTTTGCTGCTTAATAGCACTTTATTGTGTGTATTACCATAGTTTATTTAGCCATTTTTCTTTTTTCTTTTTTTCTTTTGGCTGCACCACACGACTTGTGGGATCCTAGTTCCCCAATCAGGGATTGAACCTGGGCCCTCAGCAGTGAGAGCACAGAGCCCTAACCACTGGACTTCCAGGGAATTCCTAACCATTTTTCTAACTATTGTGTATCCCAATTACAAACAATTGCAAAGAATGACTCTGTACATATGTATTTTTGTCTTGTTGGAGTTGCATCTTCAAGGTAAATTTCCAGAAGTGGAATTAGTCAAAAGGTAAATACACGTGTAGTTTTGTTAAATATTGCCAAATTCTTTTCAGTAAGGACTGTATAAATTTGCATTCTAATCAACAATGTATGATAGTGCCTGCTTCTATATTGCCTTGCCAACAAAATATGTTGTCATTCTTTTAAAATTTTGCCAAGCGTGGTATATTTGTGATATTAATTTGCATGTGTCTTATGAGTGAAGTTAAATATCTCATGTTTAAGGATCATTTTAAAATTATAGGGGGTGTGTGTGTATGTGTGTGTATGTTTGTGAATTGCCTATTCATATCTTTTGCCCATTTTTCTATCAAGCATTTGGTCCTTTGTCCCTCAGATTTTAAGATTTCTTTATATATGAGGGATATTAGCTCTTTATGTATGATATATGTTGCCCTTTTTTTAAATTTTGTTTTCATTTTTTATGTTTTTTTGGCTTGTGAAAATTTTGTGTGTGATCAATTTCATCAATCTTTTATTGCTTCTGGATTTTAAATCATAGTTAGAAAGCCTTTTTTGTACACCAAGTTTAAAGAGGCATTTGCCCTCTTTTCTTCTAGTACTTATTGAGATAGTTTTTTAGCATTTAGATCTCTAATCCATTTCGAGTTTATTCTTGTAATTGGTGTGAGGTGTGGATCTAATGTTCTTTTTCCAAATAGCTAATCAGTTGTAGGGACCTACTTTAGATTGGGTGGACAGGGAAAAAGCTCTAATAAGGACGTGATATATTAAACTAAGATCTGATGGGAGCCTGCCATCCACGGTGGTTGGAATGAGAGACCTACACAGAGGAAAGAGCACATGTGAAGGCTCTGAGATTAGAAAGAGCTTGGTTAGGTAAAGAATCTGAAAGCCTGCCAATGAGACTTCGGCCTGTTGGAGTGGGTATAGTAGTAGAGGTGTGACTTGAGGTTGGAGGGTAGCCACAATATGGTTTATGTCTTTATCTCTCTGGCTGCTCTTTCAAGGGGGAAAGGGACAAGAATGAAAGTAGGAGTAGAAAAACCATTAGGAAGGCGGCATTAAAGTAATCAATCCACAGAGAAGAGGTGGTGCCAGTGGAAAGAAATCGATAGATTTGAGATACGTTTTAGTATTAATGTGTCTATTTTGTTTTTTACTAGAATTAATTTTTTTCCCTTGAGGAGATAGATGCTTTGTTATGGTTGATATTTGTTGACTTAAATTGTGTGTGAGTTTAGACAAACACCTGACTTCCATGGCCTCAGCTTTCTCATTTGTCAAATAGGAATGTCATTATGATTCAGAGTATATTTCTATATATGTACACTTAACCTGGAAAGCTCTACTAGACATGACTGCCTGAATCAGAGGAAGTGAAATAATAGCCTTTAAAATTTTTTAAGCTAAATCATGACATTTTGCTTTTAAAGTTAAGTTATTTTAGGCTGTTTTTATAATTCCCCCAAATCAGTGGTTATTGTTTATCCCCTAGAAGTGACTACTTTTTCTTATCATATATTAAGAAAAATATTTAAACAAAAACAGTGTCACAGAATACATTGTTTTGCAGTTTGCTTTTGGTTAACTGTATATCTTTGGACTTTTTTTTTCAATATAAGTTTCTGTAGAGTCATCTTACTCTATGAAACTATTTAAATAGAAATTTCATGTGTGACCTCCATTTAAATACTAATTGAACACATCAACTGTAAAGAGACAGTTATAAGGCAGTAGAGAAAAATGGGATGTCAGACGATATTAAGGAATTACTGAATTTTTTAATGTGAGAATTGTGGTTATTAAAGTACCTCGTAAAGTTTTATATGTTGAGGTATTTTTTAAAAAAATTTTCTGGGACTTCCCCCGTGGTCCAGTGATAAAGAATCCATCTTCCAATGCAGGGGACGCAGGTTTGATCCCTGGTCGGGGAACTAAGATCCCACATGCTGCAGGGCGACTAAGGCTGCGTGCCACAACTACCGAGCCCTTGCGCCTCAACGAGAGAGCCCACGTGCTGCAAACTACAGAGCCCACGCGCTCTGGAGCCTGCGTGCCACAACTAGAGAGAACAAACAAACAAACAAAAGCCCAGCACGCCACAACTAGAGAGAAGCCTGTGCAATGCAACAAAGATTCCTGCATGTTACAGCTAATACCCAACACAGCCCTCCTGCCCCCCCGAAAAAGTTAATTTTTTTAAAATTTATTTTTTCCCTGCCCCATGCAGCATGTGGGTTCCTAGTTCCCCGACCAGGGACCAAACCCGAATGGTCCCCGATTCAGGGACCTGAATTGGGAGCTCGGAGTCTTAACCACTGGACTGCCAGGGAAGTCCCCTGTTGAAGTATTTATAAATGTAATATACCTGGGATTTTCCAACTACCACCTAGTGGGTAGCCGTTATAATTTTAGAGTCTTTTTGTTGATGCACTGGTAATTTTTGAAGCTGGGTGATTGGTAGATGGTGGTTCAACTGTACGTATTTGAAATTTTCTATAATAAAAAGTAAATAAATGCAATTAGGTCTTAAACACTTTCAAATTAAATGCCAAAAATAGTTATCATAGTTCTTAATATCCATGGAATATACTGGTAGTTTCCTAGAGAGTGGATTTTTTTGTTTTGTTTTGTTTTTGCAGTACGCGGGCCTCCCACTGTTGTGGCCTCTCCCGTTGTGGAGCACAGGCTCCGGACGCACAGGCTCAGCAGCCATGGCTCACAGGCCTAGCCGCTCTGCGGCATGTGGGATCTTCCCGGACCGGGGCATGAACCCGTGTCCCCTGCATCGGCAGGCGGACTCTCAACCACTGCGCCACCAGGGAAGCCCTAGAGTGTGGCTATAATCAAAAGCAGAGTTTTGGGTGTGGGAGAGGGATATAAACTTCAAAGTGTAAGATTCAAAATGTTTGATTAAATAGAATTGAAATTTGATCTTTCATGTCTTTACCTTGCTAAACTTTTTTTTTTGTGGCTGCATCAGGTCTTTGTTGCTGTACACTGGCTTTCTCTAGTTGCGGTGAGTGGGGACTACTCTTTGTTGTGGTGAGCGGGCTTCTCATTGCGGTGGCTTCTCTTGTTGCTGAGCACAGGGTCTAGGTGCACGGGCCTCAGTAGTTGTGGCTCGCGGGCTCCAGAGCGCACAGGCTCAGCAGTTGTGGCACACGGGCCCAGCTGCTCCGTGGCATGGGGAATCCTCCCGGACCAGGGCTCAAACCCGTGTTCCCTGCATTAGCAGGTGGATTCCTAACCACTGCACCACTAGGGAAGCCCACCTTGCTAAACCTCCATGAAGCTTTTTGATAATAATATTTTAGTTGCAACTGTGAGTAAGTTCCTTTAGTTTCACGATTGAGTGATTTAAGTCACTTTAAATACTTTCAGATCAACGTGACTAGCTAAGACACTTTCTGAATTTTAGTTAACTCCTCTTTTTTCTTTTTACTTAGATTTAGACAATTTTCAATTTCTAATAGGTGAAAAATAGAAATCTTGATTATTGATGGGAATTAAAAAAACCTTTTACAGTTTGTTTTAGAATTATTTACTGAATTATAATTTGAGATACATTAATATTTAGGAAGGAATGTTAAACATAATTATTCTAAAAATTGCTACATAATATTAGACCACTTTTGTACTTAGCTAACCCCTTTCTTTATGTATTTCACTCTGAAAAATTTTGTCCATACTGCTACCTACATATTAGAAAAACAAATTGATATCTGTGGTATATCATCTTGAGCTAACAATTTGGTGGCCAAAATTATTTTTAATATGGAAATTATTTTTCATTTTTTATTGTGAAAAAACACATAGTATTTACTATCTTGACCACTTTTAAGCATGTAGTTCAGTGGTGTTAAGTATGTTCAAGTTGGCGTGAAATGGATTTCTAGAACTTTTTCACCTTGCGTATCTGAAACTCTGTACTCATTAAACACCACCACCCCTTTTCTCCCTCTCCCCAGCCCCTGGTAACTATCATTCTACTTTTTCTACTTTCTGTTTCTATGAGTTTGACTATTTGAAATATCTCATGTAAGCAGAATCATACAGTCCTTGTCTTTTTGTGACTGGTGTATTTCACCTAGCATAATGTCCTCAAGATTCATCCATGTTGTAGCGTGTGACAGGATTTCCTTCCTTTTTAAGGCTGAATATATTTTATTGTATGCATATACCATATTTTGTTTATCCATTTCTTCCATCCGTGGACATTTGGGTTACTTCCATTTACCCTCCTCCCCTTTTGCCTCCTTCTTTCGTCTTTGCCATCCTAATGGGTATGAGGTGATATCCCATGGTGGTTTTGATTTGCATTTCTTTAACTAGTGATGTTGAACACTTTTTCATGTGCATATTGGCCATTTGATATCATCTTTGGAGAAATGTCTATTCTTTTGTCCATTTAAAAACTTCCGTGTTGGGCTTCCCTGGTGGCGCAGTGGTTGAGAGTCTGCCTGCCGATGCAGGGGACACGGGTTGGTGCCCCGGTCCGGGAAGATCCCACATGCCGCGGAGTGGCTGGGCCCGTGAGCCGTGGCCGCTGAGCCTGCGCATCTGGAGCCTGTGCTCCGCAACAGGAGAGGCCGTAACAGTGAAAGACCCGCGTACTGCAAAAGCAAATAAACTTGTTATTTGTTGTTGAGTTGTAGGAATTCTTTATATATTCTGGTTATTAACGCTTTATCAGATATATTATTTGCAAATATTTTCTCCCATTCTGTAGGTTGACTTTCCACTCTGTGTCCTTTGATGTACAAAATTTTTAAGTCTGTTGTAGTGCTATTTGTCTGTTTTTGATTTTGTTGCTTGTGCTTTTGGTGTCATAGCAAAAAAATCATTGCTAAACCCAGTGTCCTGAAGTTTTCCTCCTTGATTTCTTCTAAGAGCTCTGTAGTTTCAGGTCTTAGGGTTTAGCTCCTTAATCCATTTTGAGTTAATTTTGGTATATAGTGAGTATAAGGATCCAATTTCATTCTTTTTTGCATTTGGATATCAAGTTTTTCAACATCGTTTGTTGAAGAGACTGTCCTTTCCCCATTGAGTGGTCTTGGTACCCTTATAGAAGATCATTTGATCATATGCTTGAGGGTTTATTTCTGGGCTCTATATTCTATTCCATTGGCCTATTTTTCTGTGTTTATACCAATACCACGTGATCTGATTACCATAACTTTTGTAGTAAGTTTTGAAATCAGGAAGTGTGAACCCTCCAACTTTGTTCTTTTTCAGAGATGAATATTTGGGGTCCCTTGCACTGTTTTTATTTATATCATCATTTTCCCCCAAATTTGAGGTCACATTGAGAATTTTTTTATTGATGTATAATTGACACATATTATATTAGTTCCAGGTGTACAACATAATGGTTCAATATTTGTATATATTGTGAAATGATCACCACAATAAGTCTAGTTAACATCTGTCCCCATACATAGTTATAAAAATGCATATTGAGAATTTCAATGTTAAAACTACCTTTAATATATGTCAGAATTTAAGAATGTAGATTGACCAGTGGGTATAGTCAATACATAATGCATTTTGTCTATGTTAACATTTTGATTCATCTTTCCTTTTCAGCTTTATAGTACAATTTACCCTCAGAGCATCCCTTGCCTAGTAATACTTTCTGAACATGCTGTGTACTTTTCACTCCTATTCCTTTGTCTAGGCCTGAATATCCTTCTCTGTTCTTCCTAAGAAAATTGTATTCATCCTTCAAGGCTTAACTTAGATGTTACCTCCTGGATGGTCTTTTCCTGAACTACCCTGTAGTCATTCCTTCTGAGCTATATTTAGCATAGTAGGGTATTTATATGTGGAATAGGCACTCACTGAGCCTTAATTAGGAAATACTCTTATTGTGAATTACTGGAACATAGACTCAAAATTTTAAAGTTGGAAGGGACTTTTGATATCTTCTTATACAATCCCCTACCCATACATGCATAACTTTTAATAGTATCCTAACACATTTATTTGTCCAACCTCACCCTGAACTCTTTTCAGTAATCACAGGAGACTTCCCTTTTAAAACTAGGTCCTGCTTATACCCATGGGTACTTAAGGTGTGTGGGAGTATTTCATATAGTGGAATAAGTATAATAGATCTTTTTGTGATGTCACTTTTTTGTGGTCTTAAATTTTAAGAAATAAATACTTTTTTTGGGCAATTACAGGTATATTATAGAAACAGATACAGAAGTTCATAGACCTCTGTTAGATGTCTAGACTGTTCTGAGGCCATGAGTTTATTCTTCTCTATGTAGTCTTTTCTTTAAGTTTATATCGAGGGAAATTTTTTTTGGGAATTACATGAAGTAGGCCTCTTTGTTTTCAGGCATCTTTCATTGTTAAAAAAATTTCCCCTTTGGTAACTAGAATTCTAACATAGCCTCACCCCCAGTTACATAAAGTAACTGATTCTGCTAACCATAAGAAACTTGGTTAACAAGTGGATTAGATACATGTATTTTATCTGAGGAACATAAATACATCTCAGTTTAAAATTCTGAACTAAGGCTTCCCTGGTGGTGCAGTGGTTAAGAACCCATCTGCCAATGCATGGGACATGGGTTTGAGCCCTGGTCCGGGAAGATCCAACATGCCACAGAGCAACTAAGCCCGTATGCCATGACTACTGAGCCTGTGTACCACAACTACTGAAGCCCGTGCACCTAGAGCCCGTGCTCCACAACAAGAGAAGCCACCACAGTGAGAAGCCTGCGCACTGCAGCGGAGAGTAGCCCCCCACTCGCCACAACTAGAGAAAGCCTGTGTGCAGCAAGGGAGACCCAACATAGCCAGAAATAAATAAGTAAATAAATTTATTTAAAAAAAAAAAAATCCACTTGCCAGTGCAGGGGACACGGGTTCGAGCCCTGGTCCGGGAAGATCCCACACACTGCGGAGCAACTGAGACCGTGCGCCACAACTACTGAGCCTGCGCTCTACAGCCTGTGAGCCACAACTCCTGAACCCGCATGCCACAACTACTGAACTACTGAAGCCCACGCACCTAGAGCCTGTGCTCTGCAACAAGAGAAGCCACTGCAATGAGAAGCCCATGCACTGCAACAAAGAGTAGCCCCTGCTCGCCACAACTAGAGAAAGCCCCTGTGCAGCAACGAAGACCCAATTTAGAACAAAGTGTATTAGTATCTTGCTTAGAGGACTGTCCTTGGGCTGTCTGTGCCAAGGGACTATAGTTTCGATAAGGTTTCTTTAAGTACCTAAGGAACTAAACTACTTCAAGAGAGAAAAGAGAATACGACTACTTTGCCTTGTACTAAATTCTGTCCATTTGGAAACGGCTTTGGAATTAGTCTAGATATTCTAAGTATTAAATCCTGTAAAGGTTATTTAAGACCCCCTTCAGTTTTATGTGCCTAGGCACTTGTAACTTCTAATTTCATTTCTGCCCAATTTTCTTCTTACTTCCCTTCATCCTTCCTGAAATGAAATGAAAAATAATATGGCATTTCCCATATAATCATTTCCTGTATTTTGAAGAGTCCATACTTTATTCTCCCTAATAAACTCTTCTAAGATAATCCCTTACTTAATTCTTTTATATACAAGTCAGTGCTTATGATTTCACAAATGATTTCAGTAATAACGAAAAAGAAACAATGTGAAAAATATCATAGGATTTGGGTAGAACTAGCAGACTGGGAATTCTGAATTTTAATCCTAATTCTAGTACTGATTTACTTAGTATATGTGACTTGTGAGGAGGCTACTTAACTTTATATATTTGCACATTAATGGTTTAAAGCTGTATTATGATCCTCTTGCTGTATAGGTGTGATGTTAAGTTATAAGACAACAGTACATAAATGCTAAGTAATACTATTATGGCGTAGGACAAAATCGTTTTGTAAAAGCTTGGTCACAAAGTGAGTTTGTTAATTCTGTTGATTTTAGATGTAAAATACGTAATAAATGTAATGCCATATGAATGGCTAATCAGTAATTTTATGTCAGATTGGAATGACTGTATTCTAGAATTGAATATAGTAGTTACATAGAAATAGAAATAACTAACAGTATAACAGGTTAAAAAGAAAACTTTCGTGATGGTTTTTAAAATTAAGTTGAATAAAAGCCTTTAATTTCTAAGGTTATCAGTTTTTCCCCTTGTGCTATATAGCTTTGTTTCAAAGGTGTATATAGTGTCATGAATGTACTGTAATAGAATGTAATGATGTCATGGATTAGATGTCGGTCCTGACCCCACACACCTCAGAATGCATGTGCCTGTTTGTTTCTGAGTCTTCAGCATTTTCCCATGAATGGAATTCAGCACCGTGGATGTTATTAACAGAGTGCCTGCTGCCACGGAAGAGTGCCAGTTCAGTGGCCAGT
This sequence comes from Leucopleurus acutus, assembly GCF_964270905.1. Taxonomy (NCBI): domain Eukaryota; kingdom Metazoa; phylum Chordata; class Mammalia; order Artiodactyla; family Delphinidae; genus Leucopleurus; species Leucopleurus acutus. Next base: position 84,503,594 of record NC_139151.1, read on the forward strand.
GAATAATTTAGTCATCAGTTGGTGTGGCAAGATTGTATTACTTAGGAGAGAATTTAATATGTGCTAAACTTTGACATTAAAAAGAACAAATGTGTGTGTGTGTTTTTTTTTGATAGAACAGTGAATTACAAAAAGTTTTGAATATATTTATCTAAAACCAGCGTACTAATTAAAATTTATTTGATTTAATGTTTTTAGAATTATAATAGTTATGGATGCTCACTGTCAGAAAAAAATTCAATAATACAGAAGGCTAAGAAGCAAAACAGGAACAGTTTTCCCCTTTATTGTGACTCTGCTTTATAATTTTTATAATATGTTTTATTCTTTAAACAGTTCTCTATGGTGTACATTTCATTTGTTTTCTGATAATGCTGCCGGGAACCTTCTGGAAGTCCTTGGACACTTGAAGGTACATTTCCACAACATTTCTAGAAGGAGGATTGTTGGGTCAAAGGATATGTACGTTGTGCTGCTGGGCACTGCCAATTTCCTTTCAGAAATGTTGTACCATCCCAGTGTACAGCCTTACCAATAATGCGTGAACGTGTCCTTTTCCTCACATTCTTGTCATCACCAAGGGTATTTCTGTTTTTTCAAATTGGTGGCTGTAAGTAGGCAAGAAGCAAAATCATTTAAATTTTATCTTCACTCTTCACTACATTTTAAAAAGTTTTACATCTGTCTTCTCTGTCATACGTTGAACTGGTAGATACTCTTTTATGTGGGGAATGAGAATGTAAAAGTAAACAGAGTTCATATAAAAGCAGCATTTATTGACTGCTTAGTACCAGCCACTGTGCCAGAAACTTTTCATAATTACCCTTTACCCTTACAACAACCATGATAAGTGGTAGTACTGTCTTTATTTGACAAATGGGGAATTTGAGATTCAGCTACATTAAGCAACTTGCCCAGTGGTACACAGCTAATTGCAGAGCTGTGATTTGAGCTCAGTTCAGTCTATCCATTTTACCATGCTCCTTCTTCAGAGATTTCCCCTCATCTTCCTGAAACTCCTCTGCTGAAGGACACCGATGACTGGTTTGTTAATCACCAAATTTGGTAGATTTTTTTTTTTTTTGAAGTCCACATCTGGCTGGACCTCTGTCTTTCACTGCTGTTAGTGCTTTATTTTATTGAAACGTTCTGTACTGGTTTCCTAAACACTATACCCTCAGATCCTTCTTTCACTTCTCTGACAAACTTTCTTGTTCTTTTTTTCACCTCTTAAATGAGTACATTCTTCAGGGTTCAGTTTCGGCCCCTTTCTCATTCAATGTAGTTCCCTCTTGGAGATCTTACTGTCTCCCATGACTTCAGTTTGTTTGCTTAATATGGTAAATTTTCAAATACCTTCTTGTAGCCCTGCTCTCCCTTTGAACACCTAGTTTGTTGCCAGTTATCTCCTTGGGCAGTCTCTGGATGTTACTAACTCATGTTCAGATGATTCATCTTTCTCCCAAAGTTTTCTCATCCTCCCATATTACATATCAAAATTATTAAAGGAATCATTTCCTTTGTTATTTAGTGTTGGCTGTTTCTGTGCTATGTATCTAATCATTGTATGACCAGATCCTATTGATTTTACCTCTGACATATCCTCACATGTAAATTTTGCCATGCTCTTCTCACCGCCTTGTTCTGGTCTGGCCTTCTGTACTAGATTAGTAATTGATTTTTTAACCTATAGTGTCTGCCTCTTAACTCTTCTTATCCTGCATTGTTGGAGGTGTGTTATGGATTGGTTTGGGAGATCACAGATGTGTGCACACACAGATATATTAGAAGACTTTTTTTTTTTTTTAAACTACTTTGCTCTTTTTTACCCCTTCAGTTCTGATCAGCAAATGTCACAAACTAATGACCTTTTGGAAACCTAATTGTGGTGGCATCAAGATTATAGCATGCCTTTGTCCTTGAAATAGTTGTATACAATTGGAAAAGGCTGATAAAGTAATCAAAAAAAGGGATTAGAATACTTAAAAATGTGTGGGTAAAATGTTGTACTTAGGAAGCATTTGGTAACTTTCAATAGTTTTTATCATACACCGCCTGATAACACGAACCCTGTGTATCTGTTATGTCAGGAGTCTCTCTGTGGTAAGGAGCCGTTTCATATTGTAGCAAAATGCTCCCTGGCATTATAAAATAAACGTGGATTTTTCCCTTTCCTTCCTGTAAGGCTAAGTTAATCATCAACAGTTCCTAAAGATAAAAATATTTGTATTAAGGATGTTGGATGTACAAGGAAATAGTTAGAGGTGGAAACAGCTACATAGGCTTTTAGTCCAACTTATTTTATAGAAGAGACTAGTGAAATGCAATATACCTAAGTGAGATTTGGCATATCAACATTTATAAATAACTCTTTTACATGTATGTAATAGGGGTGTATTTATAGATTTTGAGTAGTAACAAAGTAATAATAAATTATTCTTTGAATCTAAGGATATAGCTTCTCTGTAAATGGGAAAACATAATGGAAGAAATTGACAATCAGTGACTGCAAAAGTCATCTGGAAACAGGATATCATTTTCAAACAAAATACTTTTAGAAGTATTTAGAAGGAATAAACTCATTGAGTAAACTCAGTTGAGTAATATGATGGTAAAGCTATGTAACATGACAGAAATGTATTTGAATCTTTTAAAGATTTTATTTACTCTGAATTGCTTTTCATTAATATATAAGTCCTTCAGAGAGACTAATATGTCATTGAATTAGTAACAAGATTCTAAACACGACATAGTATTTTGGATGTGCTGATATTCCTTTTTTTAGGGCTTATAAGAAAACTTTATCCTTTTTAGTGGTTCATATGAGACATTAAATACAAAGTGTTCAAAGAAGGATAGAATTTAAGTAAAAAAACAAATGAAACATACTTATGTCTGGTGCTAAATAATGCCACATTATTTATTCACAGGTTCATAATTTCAGCTCTGCCACTTATTGTGTCCCTTAAAGCAAGTTGTTTAACCTTTCTGAACCTCAGTTTACTCATATGTAAAATAATATTAGCTACTTCAAAGGTTCTTATGAAGGTTAAACTCCATAATGCATGTAAAACAATACAGTCTTGGGACATTTTATAAGTAGAAGCTACTTTAAAAAAAGAAGTGGTATGGTTTAAAGGAAATTAATAATGGTAGCAAGATGATAAGGAGTCTCCCATAATTATTATCTGGTGGCCTACATTAGGTAAATATGCTGCTTTATTCTTTGGAGTAGAAACTGTGAAATCTTAGAAAAAGTGGTTGAATTTGTGTTAATATTGGTTAATACAGACATTTCGGGAGGAGGGGTGAACTTACGTTGACGTATAAGATACAGTACACAAATTTTAAGTTTACAGCTTAATAAATTACCAGTGTGAACTGACCCATATAGCCACTACCCAAGTCAAGTTTATTGACTGTTTGGCTGTTCTAGTTTGTGAAGTTTCTTTTGCCTAATTTTCTTCTTTTTATAAATTTATTTGTTTATTTACTTTTGGCTGTGTTGGGTCTTCGTTGCTGCGCACGGGCTTTTTCTCTAGTTGTGGCGAGCGGGGGCTACTCTTCGTTGCGGTGTGTGGGCTTCTCATTGCGGTGGCTTCTCTTGTTGCAGAGCACATGCTCTAGGTGTGTGGGCTTCAGTAGTTGTGGCACGTGGGCTCAGTAGTTGTGGCTTGCGGGTTCTAGAGCGCAGGCTTAGTAGTTGTAGCGCACGGGCTTAGTTGCTCCGCAGCATGTGGGATCTTCCTGGACCAGGGCTGGAACCCGTGTCTCCTGCATTGGCAGGCGGATTCTAAACCACTGTGCCACCAGGGAAGCCCTTGCCTAATTTTCTATTTGCTTGGCTTTCTTATTGTTCATTTGTGGTTTGTAAAGTATATATTCTCTATATGAAACTTTTAGGAGAAAAATAACTTCTTCCATTCTGTGGTTTGCTTTTCACTCTCTTAAGGCTGCCTTGGGTGAGTATGTGGACTCTTTTAATACATAATAATCTTATTTTAAAATAGTTTTATTTCTCAAAAATTTCCTTTATAATTAACACCGTTTGTGTCCTGTTTAAGGGATCTTCATGTAGTCTAAGTTCACTAAGATTTTTTTCTGCTTGTTTTCTTTTAAAACTTTTATTGTTTTACTTTTCACATTTAGCTCTGCCGTTTTTGGGGGATTGATTTTTGTGTATAGTATGAGCTAGGGATTAATGTACATTTTTCTCCACATGGATATCCCTTAACTGAGCACCGCTTATTATTCCACTACATGGAAGGGACAATTTTGTCACAAACCAGGTGACCTTATATGTGTGGATCTGTTTTTGGATTCTTTGTTCTGTTCTATTCATTTGTCTATTCTTATACCAGTATCACAGTGTCATTACCATGATCCATAGTATGAGTCCTTTTGTTTATTCTTCAAAGGATTGTTTCTGGTCCTTTGGATTTCTAGATGAATTCTAGAATGTGTCAGTTCTACAAAAAATACTTTTATTTTTGAAGTATATATATATATATATATTTACCCCTCGGAATGCTTGGGGAGTTATTTTCCTTCAGCACTTTAAAAGATGTTATAGTCTGGTGTCCATTATTTCTATAGAAAATTGGCTCCTTTGATGATGGTATGTTCTTCTTTCCCTTCTGGGTACATTTAAGGTTTTTTCTTTGGTTTAAGCAGTTGACTATGGTGTGTGTGTATGTGTTTGTGTGTGTTTGAGTGAAATTCTGCTTGGCTTTATTTAAATCCCCTCCCTCCCCCGTATTTTACTGTGAAACTTTTCAAACTCAGAAATAATTTGAAAGGCTATACAGTGAACATGCATATACTCACCACCTGGCTTCTATAATTAAGATTTTGCTGTATTGGCTTTATCACAGATATCCCTCTATCCATTTGTCATTCCATCTTTATTTCATGAGGCAATTCAAAGTAAGTTACAGACATCAGCACACTGTACCATTAAGCACTTAGGCATGCCTCTCATAAAATAGCTCAGTATTTATTTATGATTCTTTGTTTGGAAGTACATGTTATATACAGTGAAATGCACAAATCTTAAGCACTATCCCCGTGAGTTTTCACAAATGCATACACCTGTGTAACCCAAATTCCTATCGAGATATAGAACATTACCATCACCCTAGAAAGTTCCCTCATATCTGTCCCTCCATCTCGGCCCTTTCATTCGTATCTACTGATCTGAGTTTTTTCATGACAAATTAGTTTTTCTGTTCTAGAACTTCATGTCAGTGGAACATACCTTTTGTCTAAGGTTTATATCTCTCAACATGAGGATTTTGTGATTTATTGGTAGTTTTGCTTGTTTCAGTAGATCATTTCTTCTGATTGATGAGTAATTTTTCTGGCACAAGATTTCCAGGCCTACCTTATACTTTTCCCCACTCAGTTCTGGAATCAGCCATTTCTCCAAGGGGCCTTAGTTCCTTTTAGTATGGGAATGGTATTTAAGAAATCAAGAATTTGTTTTTTTAACAAGTAGATTCCAGGTTTTTTTGCCGAAACTTTCTATCATTTCATTCATTCTCTTGAACTTTTTTTATCATTATTTTAAAGTCCCTGTTATTATTTCAATAACTAGGTAACTGTGAGGCTGCCTCTATTGATTTTTCCTCCTTTTGTTTCTTTGCATTTGATTATAGTTCCTGTTAGCCTGGTATCTTTTTGTTTGTTTGCTTGTTTGTTTCTTTAGCGCTGGACCTTGGGTATTAAGTGTTAGATAGCGTCACTCCTGTGGTATTCCTGCTGAATAGATAACCTGAACCTTCTTGTGAGGAAACATTAACTAAACACAAATTGAGGGAAATTCTACAAAATAACTGGTTTGTATTCTTCAAAAATGACAGTATCATGAGAACCATCAAAATGCTGAGGAGCGCATTCAATATTTTCTCCTTATATTGTTGTCTACTCTGAGAAATAAGTATGAGGCAGTTTCACTGTAATTGAGTAAAATTTGCTTTTGGCATTTATTTTGATGATTAAGTTAGGATTCTATGGATGCTGAATTGATATAAAAGGAGAGGATAGGTATCATATCCGAGAGTATATTTCGCCTTTAAGGCATTGCATTCTTGTCTAAAATGGAAAATTGGCTGATTTGAGAATAAAATGTAATTGAGTATGCAACCATGTGAAGAATAAATTTTATTTTGGGGGAAAAAATGTTGTGGAGCTCTTCCAGGTAAGGGGAACTAAAGAGACATGGGTCTGAGAGTTATTTATTTTTAAGAATTGTTTATTGTAAAAGAAGGCATTATTGAGACAGTTGGCAAAATCTGAATAGTAGTATCACATTAATATTGATTTCCTGGTTTTGACAAATACGCTGTAACTATGTAAGAGGCTCCCTTGTTTTTAGGAAGTAAACACTGAATGAAGTATTTCAGGGTAAAGGGATACAGCGTCTGCATCTTAACTGTCAAATGATTCATAAAAATCATATTTGTGTGTGTATATAAAAGAGGATAATACAAATGTGGTAAAATGTTAACATTTGGGAAATCTGGTTAAGGGTGTATAAGAATTCTTAGTTTAGTTTTGTAACTTTTCTATAAATCTAAAAGTATGTCAACGTAAAATGTTATAAGGAGGGGCTTCCCTGGTGGCACAGTGGTTGAGAGTCCGCCTGCCGATGCAGGGGACACGGGTTCGTGCCCCGGTCCAGGAAGATCCCACATGCTGCAGAGCGGCTGGGCCCGTGAGCCATGGCCGCTGAGCCTGCGCGTTCGGAGCCTGTGCTCCGCAACGGGAGAGGCCACAGCAGTGAGAGGCCCGCGTACCACAAAAAAAAAAAAAAAAATGTTATAAGGAAAAAAGTATGAGAAAAATCGTTATATATTTGCTTAGTTAAGTGAAATTTAAGAATTTCACCTTTAAGAAATGGCATGCTCTAGAATGCCACCAGGTTGTGTAAGAGATCACTCACTTGGTGAGTGATCTAATCTTCTACCTGTTTGTTAATGCATAGGTATGGGGTCTTATGATTAAATAACGCATTTGCAATAGTTCATAAAATAAAATGATCTATCTAAATGGTGTTGAGGAGCTTGGATTTTCACTGAGACTGTGTAGGTTTGTTTATAAGCCCTCCCACTTGCTGAGAGAACTTGGAAAGTTACTTCTGTGCTTTAGTTTCCTCATGGCTACAGTGGGATAATACAGTACCCACCTCAGAGGATTTTGTTAGAATTTAATGAGATAATGAATATAAAACACTTAGCACAGAATCTGATTCCTCATTAGAACTCAATAAACATTTTTGTTATTTTCAATAATTTTGCAGAATTGAATTATTTATTGCAATTAAATAATTTTTTGTCTGATTTAGTTTAAACACACTGTATAGATTATGAACTTCTGTTGGCATCTACTGATGATACATTATGATTTTAAATATATCTCATAGTCAAATAAATTTGAGAAATCCTGTATTTTTTTTTTTTTTTTTTGTGGTATGCGAGCCTCTCACTGTTGTGGTCTCTCCCGTTGCGGAGCACAGGCTCCGGACACGCAGGCTCAGCGGCCATGGCTCATGGGCCCAGCTGCTCCGCGGCATGTGGGATCTTCCCGGACTGGGGCACGAACCTGTGTCCCCTGCATCGGCAGGCAGACTCTCAACCACTGCGCCACCAGGGAAGCCCCCTGTATTGTTTTGTACTTCCCTACTAATCATCTGTAGAATAAAGATTACAGCATTTATCTTATTACCTCATAGAACAAAATATTTGAAAGGGTTGTAAAATACAAATGCAATGTAAAATATTAAAAATATAGTCCATTTATATGATCTGTGATAGACATTGACTTTTCTACATCCAGTAGCATATAAACCAATATATAAAAAACAGACACTTTCAACCTCAGTTGCTGACATGTTTTTCCTTTATTGTCCACAGATACTTTTCATATTCCCCTACCAAGCTTCTCTCTCTTGATATGTTAATAACAATTTCCTCAGTTTTCTCTTCCATAAGATGGAATTTTGAGATCTTGCAACTGTTCTTGGTAGATAAAACATAAAATAAACAGGGCTGTCTGTAAATAAAATAAATTTCTGACTCCTACCTTTACAAAATACTAGCTATTGATCACTCATAGATGTGCAAATTATTGATGTATACATCTTTTTGGATGTTGGGCTCTAAGCGATACATTTAGCATACTGGTAATGACCATTAAATCTTTGCTATCACCTATCCTCTACCTCTCAGGTTTTACATTTAATAGATTTTGAAGGTATTTATTATTACTGCAGTTCTTTGTACTTGGCGCTTTGATCTGGAGGCGCTTTGATCTGGATCATTGTGCAGCATGCTTAAAAGATTAAGTGGCCTTGCAATTATGATATTTTTAATTGTGGTATTTTTAGCCTATGGCTCAAGCTACATTTGAATGAGTGTCTATTCTAAGAGCCTGTACTTTGATTACATTTGAACACGTTATTGAATAGTTGCAGTTACAGTCATAAAAGCAATCTGTGCGAATATCCAGTATTCTGTAGCGTTGTTATTGCCTACAGCAACAAGTTTCTTATCATGGTAAACACTCGTGACTTCAAAAAGAAAATATTTCTAGAAGTGATTGATTGGCTCTTTTGAAATTTATTCGCCTGAGAGTGTTGAATTGCTTTTAAAAAAGCACCATTCTGCAGGATATTTAAACAAGTGCTGATTAAGCTGGAAGTAAACTCCCTAGTATATTTTAACAGTCATCCTTCTTTAAAGTTCCAGTTGTACAAATGTTCTTTCCTATTTTCGTAGATTTTAGTTGCATTATGATTTGGAAGATTCTTGGAGGTATTCCAGTTCCCCTGTTGTACTTAGAGGAGTCTCCTTTGTGATAGCCCCTGCAGACAGTTGTAGAGCCTCTCAGGGATACTTCCAGTATTCCTTCCCTCCCAGTGTCAGAGATTCTCAGTAGGCAATTGTTCCTGGTAATAAAAGGAAATTAAAAAATTGAGTTAACACTGATTATGTAGTTTGATGGTAATAGTATTAGAAGAAAACACGAAATTCCTATAAAATTTAGGTGACTGAAAAATTTTAAACATTGGTCTTTTATTGTATTGTATAAGATGCTTGTTTTAGTAACAAGTATTATGGAAATGTATGCGTCTCTCTCCTTTCCAGGTTGATTCCTCAGAGATAATTGCTGATAAAACTTGGGTGTGTATCCTTTGCTAGATTTGCTGTGCTTGTATAAACACGTGTTTATTAGTGCCTGCATTTTATAACCACTTTAGGTCTTTGCTGTCTTTTGCTAAGTAAAGGGCTTTGCCTTGTAAGAATTTATTGAGTGCCTGACGTTATATTTATTAGTAATCACACCTACTGGATGGTCACATCCACTATTGAACTTATTTCCTAATTGCTTTTGTAAAAGGTTGTTGTAGTCATCTTTTGGAACACAGTATCTGCCAAAATAAGAGCCGTATTTTAACTGAGAAGTATCCAGCAGATGTCTGTGTATTTAACATGGAAGATTATTTATGGTTAAGATGAGTAAATGCTTAAAGATCAGGAAAAGGACTTAGTAAAATGTCAACTATAGTTCTTTTAACATAAGTGTATATCTCACATTTCCTGGTTAGTCTAAAAATCAAAGGTGATATGTTGAAAGAGAAAAGAACACATTAATGATAAGTATAGCATCTCAGTGGGAGGACTTCTAGTAAGATAAAAGTCTGATAGTTTTAGTAATCCTAGGAATTATTTATTTTAACACGTAGTAGTTAAAGCATTGATCCTGAAGCCATAAAACCTGGCTTTAAATCCCAACTGCTCGTCACACTAGCTGTATGACCCTTAGGCAAGTTGCTTATCCTTGTGTCTGTTTCTTTATCTATTAAAAGGATTGGTATGAATATCAAATGGGTTAATATTTATAAAGTGCTTAGAGCATTGCCTGGTTCATAGTGCTGGGTAACTGCTTGTTGTTACTGCTGTTATTATATTTATTTTAAAGGATTTATACAGAATGAAAAGTAGGTTTAAAAAACGGCAGTGAAATATTTTTTTCATTTGATTGTCCTAGAGATCTAAAGACCAGTTGACCTCAAAAAAGGCATAGAACTATTAGGTCAGTTAGTATTTTCTTATTCTGTGGAAAATAAAACTGGAACATAACTTTAATTGAATTGTTAAAAAATACCTTCGGTGTCAGTTTCTAGGTTTTCTGTTAGTTTGACTTTCTGTGTTTCTTCCAGTTACACGATTTTATAATTGAGATGGTATGGTGTAGAGAAAGGCTTTTGGAATAAGGCATTTGAAATCTCATTTCCATCCCTCTCTGGCTAACTTTGGGTAGTGTATCAGTTATCTGTTGCTGTGTGACAACTCCAAAACTTAGTTGCTTCAAAAACGATTTATTATTTCTCATGATTTTGTGGACTGACTGTACTCAATTGAGGGGTTCTTCTGTTTTACGTGGAACATTTTGTTTACCAGCATTTTTGATCTCGGAACAGAACAACAATGCTGAAATCTGTTTTTAGAACATTTTATTTAAATGAGCTAATGTGTTAAAAGTTATTTCTGTGATGCCTGGCCATTGTTAAAACTCAGGAAATGGTGTTGATTTTTATTTAATAGTCAAGACAGTTCAACTGTCCCAAATGTAAAGTGGCTAGCATGCGAAAACGGTCTTGGTTGATACTTGTTCGGCTCATGTGTTTGAGTTAACAAAGCTATTCACAGCAGGATGCTAACAGCTTCCACTGGTTGGTCAATTCAGTGAACAAATTAATGAGTGAATGCCTACTATATGCCAGACAGTGTTCTCAGTGCTGGGAATATAGCATTGAAAGAATTAAAGCTCTTTCCCTCACGGGTTTTATATTTAGTGGGGGAGGGGAAAACAGATAATAAGTAAACATATATATCAGTTGGTGGCAAGTGCTATAGAGAACACTAAAGCAGGATAAAGGAGGAGAGGTAAGTATATGTGCTGGTGGGGGCTTACCCTTCTGTTTAAGGTGGTCAGGGAATGCCTTTCTAATAAGATCTTTGGGCAGAAACACAAAGTAAGAGTGAGGGGATCAAGTCCTGCTGTTCCCACTGCCTGGAACCTTCTTCTAGATAAATGTAAAGGTTTTGAGGCAGAAACTGTGGTTAGAGACAGTAAGGAGGCCAGTGTAGGTGGATGAGAGCAAACAAATGGGATGATGGTGGGAAATACTAGATACGGCTGCGGGCTGAATCACGTATGACCTTGGAGGCCATCGTGAGGAATCTGACTTTACTGTGAGATGGGAAGAAGCTCTTGGGAGGTTTTGAGCAGAAGAGTGATACGGTCTGACTTGTGTACTAAACGGATCACTCTGGTTGCTAAGTTGAGAGTAGATGGTAGAGGATGGGGCAGAAGCAAGAACAGTTGGGGAGCGTGCAACGAGAGATGCTGGTGGCTTGGACTGGGTTGTAGCAGTAAAGGTAAAGCAAAATGGTCAAATTCTGGATCTGTTTTGCAGATAAAGTCAATGGGATTTGCTGATAAATGTGTGGGAAGTGAGAGAAAGAGGAGAGTCAGATTTGATTCTCACACAAATTATGGGCCTAAGAAACTAGGAGGATAGAGTTGTCATTCCTGAGATGGGGAAGGCTGGAGGAGGAGTGGGTTGGAGGGAATTATGAACATGTTTTGAACATGTTTGGTTTGAGATATCTAGTTGACACTCAGTAAGAGATGTTGAGTAGACAGTTGGATACGTAAGTCTGGAGTTGGGGAGAGAGGTCTGGGTTGGAGATACACATTTGGGTTTTAAGAATAGAGGTGGTATTTAAAACTGTGTGATTGGATGAGATCACCTAAGGGAAGTGAATGTAGTTAGAGAAGATAGGCATCCAAAGACTGAGCCTTGGGGCACCCCAGAATTTAAAGGTTGTGGAAATGCGATGGAACTGGAAAGGAATCTGAGAAGGGACTGCAGGTGAGGTAAAGAGGAGAGCAGAGTGGTGCCCTGGCAGTCAGTTGCATACTGTTTAAAGCAGGAGAACACAACTGTGTCAAATGCTGCAAGTCAAATAAATCAAGGATGTGGCAATGCAGTGGCTGATGGTGACTTTGACAAGAGCTATTTTGGTGGAATGATGGGGTAATGAAAGCCTGATTAGAGTGAGTTCAAGAAAGGGGCAGAATTGGAGGCAGCTTTTCTTAACAGTGCTTTCAAGAAGGACTGGTGTAAGAGGGAATAGAGAAATGGGTGATGGCTGAAGGAGAGTATATAAACAAGAAAGTGTTTTCTTTTTTTTTTTCAAAATGGGAGATATGGGATAGTTATATATATATATGTAGAGAGAAGGAGGGAGAGGGAGAGAGAGGTTGGTGATGAGAAAGAGTGGGAAATTGGTGGAGTGATGTACTTCAGTAAGTGAGCATGGGTGCCTTAGATAGAAGCACTGACAGATGCAAGTGGGCTAGTAGATGTGGTGGCGAGAATGTGGAAGTTTCTTTCAAATCCCCCCCTGCCCCCAGTAAAGTTGGATGCAAGGACAAGAGTCAGGAGTGAGGATGAGGGAGGAGGTGATGGTTTGAGAAGAGAGGAGGTGTGAATTAGGACAGTGGGAGTATGAATAAATTAAGAGAATGTATATACTGTTTTACATTTTACATAGAATCTTTTACTTAGTCCTTTGGATAATTTTCAGAGCATGCTACATCAGTAAAACCGCATTTTAAAAATGAAAATACTAAGGCTCAGGTAAATTACTTGCTATTAGAGCGATTGCTAGGTGTCTGTTGAGTGTTTAAAATCTAGCTCTATTTAGATGATTTGCATTATTTGAAGTCAGTGCTTCCTTACCAGACTCCCAAGATTTGTCTTCCCAGAACATTCTGCAGAGATTTTTAAGTACCACTATAGCAAAACATTCTTATGAATGTTTTTACCCCAGAATTTACCCATGACCTGTGGTTGACCCCCAAATGAGAGATCACATGTTGTGCCATTCCATTTGTATGACATGTCCAGAACAGGCAGATCTAAAGAGACAAAAAAAAAAAAAAAAAAAAAAGACAAAAAAGAGACAAAAAAAAGAGAGACAGAACTAAAGCGACAAAGTAGATTTGTGGTGGCCTAGGGATGGAGGAGTTTGGGAGAAATGGGGAGTGACTGGTAATGGATATAGGGTTCCTTTTGATTGTGATGAAAATGTTCTAAAATGGATTGCGTTAATGGTTGCATAATTCTGTGAATATACTAAAAACTATTGATTGTACCATTTGAATGGGTGAATTGTATGGTGTGTGAATTATGTCTTAATAAAACTGTTATTATAAGAAACGCCTTCTGCATGACCTACCTCAGGAGAAAACTGTTCTGATTTTATTATTTTTATCTTTATTGAGTTTACCATTTATTTACCTTTTCCAAGTTTGTGCTGCATTTCTCTGGTATCTTCTTCTTTTTTTTTTTTAAAACATCTTTATTGGAGTATAATTGCTTTACAGTGGTGTGTTAGTTTCTGCTTTATAACAAAGTGAATCAGTTATACATATACATATGTTCCCATATCTCTTCCCTCTTGCATCTCCCTCCCTCCCACCCTCCCTATCCCACCCCTCTAGGTGGTCACAAAGCACCGAGCTGATCTCCCTGTGCTACGTGGCTGCTTTCCACTAGCTATCTATTTTACGTTTGGTAGTGTATATATGTCCATGCCACTCTCTCACTTTGTCACAGCTTACCCTTCCCCCTCTCCATATCCTCAAGTCCATTCTCTAGTAGGTCTGTGTCTTTATTCCCGTCTTACCCCTAGGTTCTTCATGACCTTTTTTTTTTTTTTCTTAGATTCCATATATATGTGTTAGCATACGGTATTTTTCTCTTTCTGACTTACTTCACTCTGTATGACAGACTCTAGGTCCATCCACCTCACTACAAATAACTCAATTTCGTTTCTTTTTATGGCTGAGTAATATTCCATTGTATATATATGTGCCACATCTTCTTTATCCATTCATCTGATGATGGACACTTAGGTTGCTTCCATCTCCTGGCTATTGTAAATAGAGCTGCAATGAACATTATGGTACATGACTCTTTTTGAATTATGGTTTTCTCAGGGTATATGCCCAGTAGTGGGATTGCTGGGTTGTATGGTAGTTCTATTTGTAGTTTTTTAAGGAACCTCCATACTGTTCTCCATAGTGGCTGTATCAATTTACATTCCCACCAGCAGTGCAAGAGTGTTCCCTTTTCTCCACACCCTCTCCAGCATATATTGTTTCTAGATTTTTTGATGATGGCCATTCTGACTGGTGTGAGATGATACTTCATTGTAGTTTTGATTTGCATTTCTCTAATGATTAATGATGTTGAGCATTCTTTCATGTGTTTGCTGGCAATCTGTATATCTTCTTTGGAGAAATGTCTATTTAGGTTTTCTGCCCATTTTTGGATTGGGTTGTTTGTTTTTTTGTTATTGAACTGCATGAGCTGCTTGTAAATTTTGGAGATTAATCCTTTGTCAGTTGCTTCATTTGCAAATATTTTCTCCCATTCTGAGGGTTGTCTTTTCGTCTTGTTTATGGTTTCCTTTGCTGTGCAAAAGCTTTGAAGTTTCATTAGGTTCCATTTGTTTATTTTTGTTTTTATTTCCATTTCTTTAGGAAGTGGGTCAAAAAGGATCTTGCTGTGATTTATGTCCTAGAGTGTTCTGCCTATGTTTTCTTCTAAGAGTTTGATAGTTTCTGGGCTTACATTTAGGTCTTTAATCCTTTTTTTTTTTTTTTTGCGGTATGCGGGCCTCTCACTGTCGTGACCTCTCCCGTTGCAGAGCACAGGCTCCGGACGTGCAGGCTCAGAGGCCATGGCTCACAGGCCCAGCTGCTCTGTGGCATGTGGGATCTTCCCGGACCGGGGCATGAACCCGTGTCCCCTGCATCGGCAGGCAGACTCTCAACCACTGCGCCACCAGAGAAGCCCCTTTAATCCATTTTGAGCTTATTTTTGTGTATGGTGTTAGGGAGTGTTGTAATCTCATACTTTTACATGTACCTGTCCAGTTTTCCCAGCACCACTTATTGAAGAGGCTGTCTTTTCTCCACTGTATATTCTTGCCTCCTTTATCAAAGATAAGGTGACCATATGTGCGTGGGTTTATCTCTGGGCTTTCTATCCTGTTCCATTGATCTATATCTCTGTTTTTGTGCCAGTACCATACTGTCTTGGTTACTGTAGTTTTGTAGTATAGTCTGAAGTCAGGGACCCTGATTCCTCCAGCTCCATTTTTTGTTCTCAAGATTGCTTTGGCTATTCGGGGTCTTTTGTGTTTCCATACAAATTGTGAAATTTTTTGTTCTAGTTCTGTGAAAAATGCCAGTGGTAGTTTGATAGGGATTGCATTGAATCTGTAGATTGCTTTGGGTAGTAGAATCATTTTCACAGTATTGATTCTTCCAATCCAAGAACATGGTATATCTCTCCATCTATTTGTATCATCTTTAATTTCTTTCATCAGTGTCTTATAATTTTCTGCATACAGGTCTTTTGTCTCCTTAGGTAGGTTTATTCCTAGATATTTTATTCTTTTTGTTGCAGTGGTGAGTGGGAGTGTTTTCTTAATTTCACTTTCAGATTTTTCATCATTAGTGTACAGGAATGCCAGAGATTTCTGTGCATTAATTTTGTATCCTGCTACTTTACCAAATTCATTGATTAGCTCTAGTAGTTTTCTGGTAGCATCTTTGGGATTCTCTATGTATAGTATCATGTCATCTGCAAACAGTGACCCCATGCACTGTGAAAATCCATGGATAACTTCACAGTCAGGGCCCTATATCTGCGCTTCCACCTCTAGGAACTCAGTAACCACAGATCCTGCAGTGCCATAATGCACATCTATAGAAAACATCCACCTATGAGTAACATACACACACACACACACACACACACACACACACACGCACGCACACACGCACGCACAGGTTTCAACTTTGTTGTGTTTATTCTCGTGGCCACTCATCCTTGACCTGTGCGTGCATACCTATTTGAACAGTAATGTAACAGGTAACTCCCATCACTTGTGTTCTACTTTTCTACTGACCATTCAGACTTAGTTCCTGATTGACCCTAGGGTTTGTAATTATGTTTACAACTTCATAAAAATAGAAAGTCCCTCACTGATCAACAGGGAGTGTATGAAAGGAAAATTGACCCATTCTGACTCAGGGCAACATTTCCTGGTTTTGAAAGACACACACCCACTCGGTAGTGCTTACATATGTCCAAGTACTGATCCACTGAAGTTGGGGTTGCTTTCTTTCTTGGTACCAAACTTCGCATTCTTAAAATACTTCGCCATCTACCTATTTATGCTATAGATTTGTAGTAATAGACAATTTCCAAACGTTTGAACCTTATCTCAATCGTGGGGCTCACACATTCTTTCTGGTATCTTCTTGTCAAAAGGAGAGAGAAGCATGTAGCTATACACTTGTATGTAGAGGAGTATCATCAAGAGAAGCCTGGATAGCTGTACCTTTCATTTTTACTGAGTGACATTTCTGACAGAATCATCAGAATCTGGCCCTTAGTTTTGTCATTTCAGAAATTATTTGATCAGTGTCCTAGACTTGACCAGACCTGGGTTCTGTCACTAGATTCTCAAGAAACTGAAATGTAGCAGCATTATGCTAGTTTATTAACTTTAATGAGAAACGTTAGGCAGACTAAATAATCAAGTTGGCCTAAGCATTCTCTGTATTTGAAAAAATAAGTTAGGAGTCATATTATGATCACTGTTTTCTTGATGGCCATGAAATCATCACATGAGTTCATAGTTTAATGGCATTTGCAGGGATAACCCAGGGCATCTTTCTCTTATAAGAATATAATTGTTCCTAGAACTTGACATATTGAGTTCCTGAACTGAGACATCCCTTTTCCTAACACGGCTAGGTTTCTCTGACAGTAATTGAATTTTCAGCTTAAAAAAGTAAATAAAAATGAAATAAAGTAACTCCACTAATAGTTATCTTCTTCTCTGAGTGATGGTATTTCACTGTTCTTAATTGAACCATCTACTGCTAACATTCTTTTTGAGTTCTCTAGCAAAAGGCCCACAAACCATTCAGAGTTCAGTTTACCCACTTAAAACAAAATTTTTTTTAGCTTCTCCACTTTACCTGTATGTTATACCAGTGTTTCAAGGTTTTAGAAAAGCAAAAAAAGATTTGGTCTTAATGAATATTGATAAATTTTATTAAAGGCATATGGCAAAAAAGGGAAACATGGCATTTTATATATAGATTGCCTTTGTTACCATATAACCTAAATTTTTGAGTTGGTTTGTGAATTTGACACTTGCCTTCTAATTGTGAGTTATTATTTATAGAGTGGTGAACAACAGGTTTAGTTATACTCTCCGTCCAATGGGCATGTTTAATGTGTGCCTTGCCTGTCTACAAAAGTACAAATGCTATCTGTTCCCTGCTATATCCTGTAGCTGCTCAGAGGGGAGTTAAGTTAGATGAGAAAAGAAGTAGAAGAATTTCCTTTAGGTGTAGAACAAAAGATTTATTTTAAGAGTGGTCCATAAATTAGAATTTCTGCTGTGGTCATTTATATACAAAAGTATATTTAGCCCAGAGGAATAATTTGAGAGCCAATTAAGATACAACCAGAAAACTAAGCTTTATTCATTACTGACAGATGGATATATTATTCTTTAGTGCATAATTTGATTTTAAAAGTTTATTTTATTGTAAGACTGGCCAGCAGAGCTCTGACAGCTCTGGCAGTTTCATCTAGATTGTAAATGCTTAACGGTATTGCTTTCCCACCTTTTTACATGTGATGATACATACAGAAAATATAATGTTTTATGGCATGCCACGGTAAACTGGAGAGAATTTAGGCACATTTGACTCAGACTTGGTGAAGAAATTTATTACATTTTCTTTATGATATGTAGTATTATAAAATAAAATACAAAAGCTTTTGGGAAGATAGTTGTGGCAGCCTTGGAATTGTGCCATTCGGATCCACTTCAAGAGAACCTCCTGTGAAGAGCAGTTAACTGACAGCCTCCAGCTGTTGTGCCTTTAGGTAATGCATCAGTGCTCAGCAGAGGCCCCTTTGCTGCTGGGCTGCTCTCAGCCAGTGACCAAACACAGTGGGGGTCCTAGAGTTGCGATGTTCTAGTTTGATGGGGAACTAGCCTAGCAGATAATTTTTGCCTTGGGGACACCCCATTGACTCTGCCAAGATTTTCTCTTAACAGCACTGCTGTTGGAGGTTCTTTCCACCCAATTCTTCCTTTGCACCTCTTTCACAGGTGTCAGAACTGCTCAAGGTCTGAAGCTCTCTTCACCTATTCCTTCTTCCTGTCCCTGTGTATCCTTCAGAGACATTTTTCCGAAGAAATTTCTTGCATGTCTTGTCTGCTTCTCAGAGGACTTAAACTGATGCAATAATACATAATGACTTTGTATAAAACTTGCAGTTAAAATTCTTTCATTTTTTAAAATGAGAAAGTTGAGTTTGCTTACATAAATACAACTTTTGAGTCTTAGATTTGTATTTGAAGTGGTTTTATACAATTCCTAGTCAAGAGTTTGAAAAAATAACTCTATATTCTTGTCACTGTCACCTAGAAACTTGGCTCATTCATTAAATGGTAACAAATGGCAGAAGGAATTCATCACTCTTTGTCTAGTTGACAGAAACTCTTCTTAATTGTTAACCAGGTTTCAAATAATTTTGGTCTCTTTAAGTTGAGTATCCTAGATACTATCATTTTGTTAATTTTCTTTCATTACCAAATGCAATGTTGAAGTTTTCTACAGTAGCCAATTTCAAGACCCATGAATTTTTTATATTAATTATTTCAAAATAATCATAATGCTCTTATACACAGCTATAGCTCAGTCTTATTAATAAGTCTTCAGGATTCAAAGTAGTACATGATTAAGTATCACTAGTGAATCTCATTTACTCCATATTTTTGAAACAGGCTGCCTTTTGCTTTGAACCTTTTAAAGTACAGATTAGTATATACCCTTTATAAACTCTTGTGTCCATTTCTCTTTCTTTCTGCCTAGACTTCTGTTCTTTGAGGCTAGTTCAAACCCACATTTCACACTGATGCTTTCTTTCCTTTGTGTGAATCAACCTGTGTTGGCATGACTTATCCGAGAAATGTTTACTGAGTGCATATTCTCTGCTACGTTCTGCATATAAAATAGTGAACAAAAAAGGATAATATCTCTCTATATTGTGAATATATAAGATTGATAATTTAGTGTAACCTATTTTTTTCTCTTTTTACAATATAGTTTAGCATTTGCTTATAGCTGAATGTAACTCGTGTGTACATCTACACACTTGCTGAGTATTTTGTCAAAAGAATGAAGAACTTTTATAACTATGTTTTAAGGTTCTTTTATGCCTCATAATATCTCCCCATGACACTTACTTGTTTTTCACAAGTACTTGTGCATTAAGAGCCTACTGAATCTTAAGTATTAATTATAGCAGAGGTGTTTAGGAGTAGAGAGTCACTGGACAGATCCCAAATCTATGGTAGAAAACAATTTGTTTATTATCCTTTGAACTTATTCTGATCAGAAGAGCTGTAGGGAGGAGATGGAATAGTTTTCCCATTGAGTCTAGTGCTTTGGTTCTTCACTTTGGCCATGTATTGGAATCACCTGGGGAGCTTTAAAAACTACTAATGCCCACCTCCCATCCCCAGAGTTTCTGATTTAATTGGTATGGGGTGTGGCCAGGACAAAGGGATTGTAATGTGCAGCCAAGATTGAGAACCACCACATTAGGAGATAGTGACAATCAGCACTCTCAGTTAAAAAAAGTTAGCAGAAGGCTTATTTTTTTAAACTGTATAAAATATACACTGAGAGATCCTGGGAACAGTGCCATCCCAATAGTAACGAGGACCCATAGCTCATTGAGGGAGTTCCGACTGGTCAAGTCTGGGAAAAT
Organism: Leucopleurus acutus; assembly: GCF_964270905.1. Classification (NCBI taxonomy): domain Eukaryota; kingdom Metazoa; phylum Chordata; class Mammalia; order Artiodactyla; family Delphinidae; genus Leucopleurus; species Leucopleurus acutus. Next base: position 84,523,551 of record NC_139151.1, read on the forward strand.
TAGAGCATCAAAATAAGTAATTATAGTAATGGATTATAACCCATCGAATAAAATAGGAATCCATTATACTTACATAGGTAAATACATGAATAAATTGAAATTGGATTATTTGTACAGTCTCAAATTGAAACTCCACAAAATGCTTCATTACAGAGGGAAAAGGAGAAACTTGATAGTGGAGAAATCTAGCAGATACCATGTTAAGTAGTCAGAGTGAATATTATCAGTAGTGGAGCAAATCAAAATTTTGTACCACCTGATAGCATATAATGAGAAAAAAACGCCATCACTTTTTAAACAGTTCTCCCAAAGATCTATAACCTTCATCTAATTACAAGAAAACATCAGACAGACCCATACTGAGGGACATTCAACAAATAACTGACCTGTAATATCTTATGCCAGGGTCATAGCAATCAAGGAAAGACTTGAGGGACTATTCGATATTGGAAAAGACTGAAAGGGATATGACAGCTAAATGCAGTGCATGTTCGGAATTGGATTCTTTTTCATAAAGGACGTTATCAGTGTAATTGGCCAAACTTGCAGTCCGAGGCTTAGACGGTGGAGATGTATCAGTATTTGTTTCCTGATTTTGATGATTGTATTGTGATTATGTAGGAGAATATTCTTGTTTGTAGGAAATACGAAGCATGCCATTATTTGGCAAATTACTCTCAAGTGGGTTAGGAAAAAGTATTTATTGTACTGTTCTTATAACTTCTCTGTAAGTTTGAGACTGTGCAGGGTGACTATGATTGTATGACTTTGTATTTAGAGAACTCTTAGAATGTTAATTTTCTTATGGAAAAGTCATGTGAAGTAGCAACACAATTTATCGGGGAATTGTATCTTTCATGAAATAATGTTCCAAATAATCAAAGCTCTTCAAGTGGTAAAATGCTTTTTTAACTGTTTTGATGTATGCTGTACTTTTCTGCCTTTTAAGGCTGAATATATTGAACTTGGTCTTACCTGTTTTGGATAACAATTAGCCCAGTTTTTATTATTATCTTCTGAAGTAATACCCACATCTAGATCCATGGTTAGCCTTTGGGGTTTTGTTTTGTTTTGTTTGGGTCTTATCTTCTGGTGTCTGGCTTTAAGTTCTGTTGGTGTCATGGTGCATGTATTTTTAATTTGTCAGTTCTCTTTCTAGTGTGTTATTTCTAATCTCCTGTAGTCTCAAAAACAAGATCTATGCTTTTCCTTTTTTTACTGTCATGTTAGTAAAACTCGGATTAAGTATAGATATTTTATCATAGCAATGTTGTACTCATAGCACCCCTTGAAATTTAATTCAGGATTATGGCTAGATTTCAACAAGTTCTGGAAAATGAAGAATTACTATAAATAGTAGATGATTTCGCTCTCATTTTACAAACTTCTCTGAGAATATCAGGTGAATTGGATAATTTTAAAAGAAAACCGCTGATTGATTGATTGATTTTTTTTTTTTTTTTTAAATTTCAGAGCTCCAGAGATTATATTGGGGTTGCCATTTTGTGAAGCCATAGACATGTGGTCACTGGGATGCGTGATTGCAGAATTATTCCTTGGATGGCCTCTCTACCCAGGAGCCTTGGAGTATGACCAGGTAATAGAACTGTTGTGATAACCCAGTAGAACTGGTAGAATGTAAAGAAAAATAATAGACTTACAGGAATGCATTTTCCCAGGTATACAATACATGTGAGACTCCTTTTAGAATAAATTGGCAAAACCTTGGATCTAACGGAATTTAAATTCAGGACTCAAAACAAAACTTGATTTTTAAAGTGTTTTCATAAACAAGGGTATAATCCACAGGCCTGAAAACCTTTTGGGAGAATTTTTTTGGTACCATTTTTATATTATAGATATATAAAGGGCTGGACTGTGTCCATTTAAATAATAGTGCTTTGCTTGGGTGACAGACATCACTTGGGTGATGACAGCTGAAATGTCAGCTTCTCCCAAGGAATAAAAGTCATCATAGCTACTGGTCTTGAACCAACAGCCTTTACTGGTCTTAAGTACCTCAGTCACCCTAACCCTCTTTAGTATTTTTAGCTGTTTTTGGTGGTGCTAAAAGTCTAGCTTAACATTATTGAAATGACTCTCAATAAAATCCAGCAAATCACCTCACTACACACTTTTCATGGTAGTTTTCAGGTGTGTTCATTAGTCTCTCTAAGCTACTAGACAGTGTTGTTTGCTATTTACTTGGTTTTTAATATCAAGATTCTTTTTTGGGTAATTGTTATCTTCTTCACTATTATTTGAAAGTTTCATAGCATCTCCCTTATTAGAGAGAGATATATATATATACTCAACTCATATTTTAGTAGAAAATGTTAGTCAGAATTAACAGTGGTTACATATATTTTGTCTGGCTTATATTTTTATTTAAATGTTATACTATTTAACTTTCAAACATGAAAAAAAATAGAACATTTTAAAGCACACATAACTTGTAGCAAAATGCCTGATTTCTAAGATTTAGCTTTCTGTATAAAAGGGGATATGAGAGGTAGTTAATTTAGTGACTTAAATGTTGCTGAGACGACCCTAAAAGTCATTTAATATTAATTATTAAATTAGATGTTATCATTAACTTTAATCTTATCCTCTTCCAATGACTTTCTACCCATAAAATTTCTCTTTTAGGCCAGGTGTTTTTTTAATATTCTCTACTTTCCCCCTCCATGTTGAGCATTCCTCTTAAAATACCATTTCTATAAAAATTTCCATACATTCTAGTTTCCTTCATCTTTTTACCCAATCATTAACTTTGATGCAGGTACCAAACTGTTACTAGTTTTGAAAGAGTTAGTGATCTAGTTGGAGAGTCCCATAATCCCTTAGCTGCTGAAGTACTGAGGTACCTGTCAAATTGTAGAAATACACCTTTGGCTTTGTGGACCACAATTTATGACATGCATAGTACTCTGGAGCAGGACACCATCTAGTGGCAATATAAAGGTCAGTTTGCTGTTGTACTCTGGATTTGGACTTTACAGTTCTAGTGTTGGACAACTAATGTTGATACTGAAAAGGACCCTACAGATTATCTAGTTACTACCCCTTCACATTTTATAAAGGAGAAAACTGAGGCCCGGAAAAATGAAATGACTTGTCAAAAGTTACAATGGTAATTTAACACAAAGTCCTGACCAAAGCTCAGTTTTTCTAAAATCTGTAATAGATTTCTTTTTTTTTTCTAAACTGGGAGGTGTTATCTGATCCAGATTCACAATATTTTCAGAATGTATATTACTTTAATTCCAAATGGGTACAGTAATTGAAAAATGTTAATAGCATACAGCATCAATAGCCACACGGTTATCAATTCAGTGTTTTAAAAGGTATTTTCCAAAATATATGAATACAAACGAATAGGAGTGATGTGTTTTTTGGTTCCAATCTTGGACTTCATACTCATTTTCAAATATGATGCTTGCTGTAGAGGTTTTGATAAATGTCTGTTTTCAAGATAAGGGCTATCCCTTTATTCCTAATTTTAAGGTTTTTTTTTTTTTAAGGAATTTTGCCCTTTTAAAAAAAATTTATTTATTTATTCATTCATTCATTCATTTATGGCTGTGTTGGCTCTTCGTTTCTGTGCGAGGGCTTTCTCTAGTCGCGGCAAGCGGGGGCCACTCTTCATCGTGGTGCGCGGGCCTCTCACTATCGCAGCCTCTCCCGCTGCGGAGCACAGGCTCCAGACGCGCAGGCTCAGTAATTGTGGCTCAAGGGGCTAGTTGCTCCGCGGCATGTGGGATGCCCCCAGACCAGGGCTTGAACCCATGTCCCCTGCATTGGCAGGCAGACCCCCAACCACTGCGCCACCAGGGAAGCCCTAAGTTGTTTTTTTTTTAAATCCTAAATTGGTTTGGACTCTGAAATGCTTTTGTGCATCTATTAAAATATTCACGAGTGGGGTTTTTTGGGGTTGTTTTTTACTTTAGTCTATTTATGTGGTTGAATTTCATAAAATTTCCTCAACTCCCTGGATTATGATCATCTAATTAGGATGTAAAAGGGCACGCCTCTGTCTGTTATCTGTTTCCTATTCTGGGCATCAGCTGCCATGATATACTTGGATACCCAATTGGGGTGTTGTTGCTATTTTATTTTTTTAACTTATCTTTTGCCTTACAGTGACAGTACAGTGGGCAATAGTAGTAACATTACTAATTAATACTTATCGAGTTCTTTTGGGTGCCAGGAACTGTCTACACTTTAACTCATTTAATGTTCACAACAACCCTATGAAGTTTTATAGATGAGAAAGTTGAGGTGTGGGGAAGTTTAATAAGCTTGCCCAATAGTCTAACACGGGCAGTCTGAATCTAGAAGCTGTGCTGTTGGCAGTAGACCTACAGTACTTCTGCAGTACTTCTACAGTACTTCTACAGTACTTCATGGATAATGATACTTTCAAGACACTAAGAGTCCAGCTGAACCCTGCTCTAGTCTGCCCTAGCTCCCTGGCACTGACCCTCTTCCAGACTCCACCTCTACCCTACCACTGGCAATCTGCTATTGCTCGAAGAGGGTTTTCACAGTCTGTATATTAGTTATTCAGATTCATCAACCTCCATTTGTATTCTGTCTCCAGATTTGAGTTCTAGGGAAGGAACCAGCAGCCTATGCTAGTTTATTGTTTTGTCCCGTGATAACTTTTTTTAAAAATAAATTTTTAAATTTTTATTTATTTTTGGCTGCGTTGGGTCTTTGTTACTGAGTGCGGGTTTTCTCTAGTTGCAGTGAGCGGGGGCTACTCTTTGTTGCGGTGCGCAGGCCTCTCATTGCAGTGGCTTCTCTTGTTGCAGAGCACAGGCTCTAGGCGCGCGGGCTTCAGTAGTTGTGGCTCACGGGCTCTAGAGCACACGCTCAGTAGTTGTGGCAAATGGGCTTAGTTTTTCCATGGCATGTGGGATCTTCCCGGACTGGGGCTCGAACTGTGCCACCAGGGAAGCCCCCGTGATAACATTTTGTACAAATATTTATCTCTCAGAATATATGTTGTACAAGATATTCTTCTTCTGTTTTGCTTTTGTTAATAACATTGCTTTTAACAACAGGAGTGTTCGTATATTACAAATATATCAGCATTATTTATAAAGAGTGGAAGCCCAGCCAGTTAATTTGGAAATTCAATTCAACACAAGCACAGAAATTCTGTATTTTATATCTCTAGCAACAGCTGCAAAATATTATAAATCTAAAATTGATAGAACCAAAAAAAGAGACGAAGCCACAATCATAATTAGAGATTTAAAGCACATTTCTTTCAGTAATTGATAGAGAAAGTAGATAGAAAAATATCAGTAAGAATATAGAGGATTTGAACACATGATTAACCAAGTTGACCTAGTGATACAGGCATAGAGCACTACACCCAATACTACACACAAAACTGCAGGATACATACTTTTTTTTTTTTTTTTTTTTGGTATGCGGGCCTCTCACTGTTGTGGCCTCTCCCGCTGCGGAGCACAGGCTCCAGGCACGCAGGCTCAGCGGCCATGGCTCACGGGCCCAGCCGCTCCGTGGCACATGGGATCCTCCTGGACCGGGGCACGAACCTCTGTCCCCTGCATAGGCAGGCGGACTCTCAACCACTGCGCCATCAGGGAAGCCCAGGATACATACATTTTAAGTGCACATGGAACATTTACAAAAATAAAGACTTTCTGTGAAATATATTGTAACATCTCTTTCTTAACCCTTGTTGATATGTCTTTTGTGTAACCTATATTTAACCCTGTAATATTGTTTTTTTTCAAAGGAGGTGAAAAAGACTTAACAGTATACGTATAGTATACTTCAAGGCCAAATTTGAGTCACCAGGAAAAACTTTTCAGACTATTTAAATTCTTTATTATGGGCTTTGTGTTCTAGCCCTTTAATCATCTGTGTCATCTCTTAAAGTCTTTCCAAGGCAATTTCTTCTTTGAATTTTGGATTCTACAACTAGGCACTGACCATGTTGAGAATATATTTTGTCATATGTGCGTTTTATTTCCTTTTGTATACAAATGTATTTACTGTGTATGTGTAGAGGAGGCTGCCCTGTGAATTGGTACTGTGCTTGGATCCCTTCCTGTCTTAATTGTAGGTATAGTGTCTCATTAGTGCTATATGTACTCAATTTGACTTATATTTACTGGGGAAACATCAGTAACATTCTAGGAAATTAAATAATATTTTTATGGATGAATGGACAGTATTTACTTGGTTGATTGTTCTTGAAAAATGTTTGTTAGAGTTTAGGTAGAATCTTATCCAGAGCAGCCGAAAGCCTGAATTTATATTCAAATTTTATTATGCTTGGTAATATCAAATTATATCTTATGTAAGAAGAATAGAGCTCACTCCAGGGGTGGGGGTGGGAATCTTTAAAGAATTCTATTTTGTCAAGCTATTCAGGTTTCAAAGAGACCTTCTCAAGTTGGCTCAAGGAAAAGTTCATTTATTTTTGTGTGGACTATCCAAAAATCCAAGAATGAGCTTTAAAATGACTGGATTTTGTGAAGTCTGGAGTTGAAGGTACTTTTAGGTTCAAGGCAACACTTAGAGAAATTAATAGGCTTTGGTAGAATTTCACTCTGGTGCTCGATCTTAAGTATAACTTAGCTGCTCTTTAAGTGCTTTTATCTGTTCTAACCTGCTACTCAGAATTCCTGCTCACTCTTAACTCTGGTTATGTTAACGTGGTCATCAAACTCTAGCTCTGCCTTATAACCCTTCAGCTCATCCTCCAACAGTATCTGGAATTTCTTAGTTTGCGTTTCTGACACTGTAAATCTGATTTGCTTAGCTTAATTCTAGTTGAGTTCACAAGGCAAATTTATGAAGTAATTGCTTCTAGGTCAGGTCCCCACCCTTCATCCACTGGAGACAGGAGGGGCATACAGATGGAACAAGTTCTTTTCAAATGACTGGCAGGCATTACGACCAAAAATAAACTTGGCAGGTTCATTTGCCGTTTTGTTTTTTCAGTGCCATCTCAACTTCTTAGGTATATTAATTGCTCTATGGTATTCTCTTAGCACTTTGTTTTTTTCTTTATAATGGCATTTCCTAGTTTAATTGCAGATTATGTGCTTAAATATTTATTCTACTGAATTTTTTGAATAAATTTTGAAGATTGGCAACATTTTATTGTTCTGCATAGCTTTAGCATCTGACCCATAATAAATGCCCTGTGTAAGTTTGTTGAAATTGAATTGTTGAGCACCTTTCTTACCATCTGCGATACTCTGACGCAACATCAAGGTACTAAGCTCTTAGTACTTTTCATTTTCTGTTTCCGTAAAACAAGGAACTCAGGCACTTGGGGGATGTGGGGTGAGGGGGAGGTACTGCACTTTAATGTAACGAAACTAATTTGTAAGGTGGAGATTTTAGTTATTTCATGTAAAATTCGGGATACAAATATGCATGAACATAGACTCTTGTTAGGAGGCACGTAGTCTAGCAGGGAAAACTGACGTGTAAAAATAATTGTAATGTAGTGTTATAAATGCATTAAAATTGTTATGTTCTAGGTGTGATGGTAGCACAGAGGAAGGTAATTGCCTCTGTTTTGGATGGTTAGGCATAGCTTTACAGAGGAGAATTTCTTGAATTGAGTCTTGAAGAAGGAACAGTAAAAGTTTGCCATGTGGATTTGGTGAAGTGGCAGGGAGGGGAGTAAGGAGGGAGAGGAACAGGGATGTTGATAAGTAGGGGTTAGAGAGCAATCTAGGAAAGAGAAACTAACCCATGCAAGGTTTAGCAGGTGCTAGAGGGGGCTGGAGTACAGGAGCATGTAAAGAGCCCAGAAGAGAGAAAGCTGGAGGGCCTGTGTGCCATGTTTAGAGACTTGGAATCCATCCTGTAGGCAGTAAAGTAATTTTATCCAGGGGAGTAATAATCAGATTTTCATTTTATCAAAATGGCTGTTAGCAATTTCTTGTTCTTAGCAGTGTGAATAATGAATTGGGAGTGAGTGGATGGGGTCATTAGGGAGGCAGGTAGACTAATTAGGAGGCTTGTGAGATTGTATAACTCAGAATTGAAGAAGACCTGAAAGAGGAATGGGGAGGAGAGACAGTTATGAAAAATACTAATGAGGTAAAATTGTTACGGTTTTGGATGTTGGGTGATGAGGGCGAGGTACTTGTTGGGCATAAATTTCAGGTTTCTGATTCGGGTGGTTGGTGGTAGTCTCCAAAGGGGGAAATACATGAGGATTAACAGGTTTAAGGAAAATCAGTTTAGAATATGTTCACTTTGAGGTACCTAAAGGCCTGCCAGATACAGAGTATCAGTAAGCAGTTGGATCTACAGCTCCAGAGCTAGAGATAAATATTTAGACATAGAATTAGAGATAAAACTATGGGCATGTGGGGCTTGTAGAGGGAAAGAAGACAGATAAAACTCTAGAATGCAATGCCATATAACAAATGGAGGAAGGCAGTTAAAGAGTGCCAAGAAGTAGGAAGAGAAATAGAAAAGAATGATGTGGAAATGAAAGGAACAGAGTTTTCAAGTTATTCACTTGAAAATAGCCAGTGGTGTTGAAGTAAGATAAGGATTAATATGTGACTATTAAATGTGTCAGTTAATAACAGGACATTATCATTTCGTGAGAGTAATAGTAAAATTCCAGTTGTTGTGTGTTGAGGTTAGAATGGAAAGTAAAATATAGACCACTATTTTAATGCTTTTAACTGAATGAGAAAAGTGTTTTAAATAGTTAAGAGAGTTTTTGGGTTTTTTTTTTTGTTTGTTTTTAGGCTGGAAGATATTAAACATTTTTGTAGATCGAGGGCAAAATCTCATACAGAGGAAGAAATAGAAGATGCAGGAGAGGATGGACTAGTTGTATTTGAGGTTTAAAAAAAGAATCCTGTGTTCTCAAACACAGTTTCAAGGGGTTAAGCCTCTGTTTATTGCCTGTGCTGCCCAGTTGTTGATCTGGGGAACAGATATTTGAGGGCCACCTATGTACCAGACACTGTCATGGGTGTACGTGTAAGAAAACAAAACAAAGTTCTTCCCTCATGAAATGTACATTCTACTGCAGAATGGGGTAAGAAAATACAAAGTAAATGTACCAGAATATCGGATGATAAAAAAGCACAGTAGAGAAAAATACAACAGAATAAGTAGAGATAGGGGTACTAAGAGGGGAGAGCTTGTTCTTTATTAGTGGGGCATGAAAGGCCTCATGAATAAGGTAACATTTGAGGTGAGAGCTGAAGGAAGTGAAACACTAGCCATACAGATGTCTGGGGGAACCGTGTTCAAACAGAAGGATGTTAAGTTCAGAGGCCCTGAGGCTGGAGCTTTTCAGTGTCCTCCTGAGAGAGCTCATCTACACTGTGTCCTCCTCTACTGACTCAAGCACACATATGCCAGTGACATAGATGCATCCCCTCCAGTGCTCCCACAGCCCTAATTCACCACATCAACTTGTCACTAAGTCAAGTAACTTGTCAGTTGCCTGTGTAGATTTCTCCAGTTTCTCCAGTGGTTTCCCAGTATTGCCTCTCAGAGTAAAATCCAAACTTCTTAACCTACTGATAAAGCCCTTTGCCTGCTAGATCAATTTCGTCTCTTGCCATTTCTCCCTTAGTGAACTTCAGTCTCTGAATGTGTGGATGTATTCTTTTTATTTTCCATATTTACTCATATTATAACCTTAGCATAAATCATAATGATTCAGATTTTTTTCCATTCCTTCAGGGCTGACAAACTGTTTGTTCTTTTTGACCCAACTTGAGCATCACCTCATCTGGAACTTTATATGACTACAATTATTTTATGTGTCTCTTCTTTGTTTTTCCATAAGGCATGTATTTATTATACCTGTATTATATCAATATATATTACGCTGTATTATAATTGCTTACTTGTATGTTCCCTACTGGACTGATTTCTTAGGGCACACACTGTACATCATTTAATTCTTGACCTAACATCTACCTTAGTGTCTGATATAGTTGTTCAATAAATATCTTAATGCAATAAAAGAATAACTCTTCTGTTTTGTAAATTATTTTTCAGATTCGATACATTTCTCAGACTCAAGGTTTACCAGGAGAACAGTTGTTAAATGTGGGTACAAAATCCACAAGATTTTTTTGCAGAGAAACAGATATCTCTCATTCTGGTTGGAGATTAAAGGTAATTCATTAAAAAAATATTTAGAAAAACATATTCTAAGATGCCTCATGTTCACAGATAATACCCTCTGTGCCTATTTTTCTTTCATTGCTTTTTTTTTTTTTTTTTTTTTTTTTTTTTGCGGTACACGGGCCTCTCACTGTTGTGGCCTCTCCCGTTGTGGAGCAGAGGCTCCGGACACGCAGGCTCAGCGGCCATGGCTCACGGGCCCAGCCGCTCCGCGGCATGTGGGATCTTCCCAGACTGGGGCACGAACCTGCGTCCCCTGCATCGGCAGGCGGACTCTCAACCACTGCGCCACCAGGGAAGCCCTCTTTCTTTGCATTTTTTTCTTCTTTTGAATTTTCATTTTTGACAATCCCCACCCCCCACTTTTAACGAGGAGAGTCCTTTCTGAATACCTTAGCTCATTCTCTAACCTGGCAGCACAATTATTAACTCACTTTAAATAGTTTAAAAAAATTTTATGTGTATCATTTTGTGTTGTTTATCTTCCCTACCCAGTTCTACATTTATTAAGCTTTATAGGACAGGGATTGAATCTAACCACTTACTACATAACCCAAGTACCTAATTTATTCCTGGGATTAGTAAATCTTCAATGATTCACTTTAGTTATTTTGTTAAGGATTTTATCATATGTGTAATATTTTTTGATCTGAACCTGAACTTCTCATTTTTTGTATACTTCTAAAAACTTACATTTAAAAAAAAATTATTTATTTATTTTTGGCTGCATTGGGTCCACTCTTTGTTGCGGTGCGTGGGCTTCTCATTGCAGTGGCTTCTCGTTGCGGAGCACAGGCTCTAGGCGCATCGACTTCAGTAGTTGTGGCTCGCAGGCTCTAGAGCGCAGGCTCAGTAGTTGTGGCACACAGGCTTAGTTCCTCCGCAGCGTGTGGGATCCTCCCGGACCAGGGCTCAAACCCGTGTCCCCTGCCTTGGCAGGTGAATTCTTAACCGCTGTGCCACCAGGGAAGTCCCAAAATTACATTTTTGATAGTTATTCTTTTGAAACTACTACTTGCCTTAGAATATTCAATATATTAGGCTAAATGTGCCAGAATTGAAGAAATAAAGGATTTACAAATGGTGGGTAATAAGATATTTTCCTTCTCTGATATATTCGATAAGACACTGGAAGAACATGAGGCTGAGACAGGAATGAAGTCTAAAGAAGCCAGAAAGTACATATTCAACAGTCTGGATGATATAGTGCATGTGAGTACCACAGACACATTTGTCAATCTTATGCTTAAGTTGGTGGAGTTGAATGCCAAGAATGCCAAAACACGTTAATCATTTTCTATATGACATAGAATGCTTGCTGTTTTTAAGCTTTTCAAACAAAATTGATTCTGAGGTTTCAGGGACTAAATTGCATTTGTCTTTATCACATACTTAATTTGTATTATTCAAGTATTTTCTTTAAAAAGGAAAACTCTAACAGACATGTTTCTTTTCCTTACATCTCTCTAGAAGTGGGTATTTGTTTAGTTAAAAAAAATTTTTTTTTCCTGCTTTGAATGCTCTTTGGTACCTCAAAATATTTTTGAGGATTTGTTAAACCCAATTGTTCTTTCTTATTTCAAAATAATTGTAGTTCTTTGTTCTTTCCTGTGTTGTGGGCTTTTTTTGTAAACTGTGAGACTTTAACATATACTACCTTGTATGGCTTATTTTTAGTCGATGACTTGAAATTTTGATTTTGCAGGTGAACACAGTGATGGATTTGGAAGGAAGTGATCTTTTGGCTGAGAAAGCTGATAGAAGAGAATTTGTTAGTCTGTTGAAAAAAATGTTGCTGATTGATGCAGATTTAAGAATTACTCCAGCAGAGACTTTGAACCATGCTTTTGTTAATATGAAACATCTTCTAGATTTCCCGCATAGCAACCAGTATGTTACTCTAAAATCTTTTAAAATGATTCTGGAGAAATGATAATGCTGTTTGTGGTAAACCAGTGTGTTAGAAAAATGATTCAATTTCTTCATTAAATATAAGTAAACTGAGTAAAAAGAGGTTAAGCTAACTTGGCCAAGTTCACATAGACAGTAAATTGCAGAGTAGAAATAGAATGCAAATCTAAATCACATTCCAATGTTCTTTTTCCAAAATAGCATACTGAGGATGACTGAGTGATGTCGTTTTACATGACATTCTTACCTTAATAACCAGGCATATTTATAGTTAAAGGAAGTGTTAAGTTGTTCCTCCCTCAATTTTGAGTCCTGCAAACTCCATTTTCAATTTCCTTTCACAGCATTTGCTTTTCTTGTCCCCCTTCTTTCCCCTCTGTGTTGTGGAAGGAAAGGAGGTTTTTTTTATGGGTTAGTAGAGAAGAGTATATGCCCAAATTGAGAAGGACTTAGAAGAGTTACCTTAGGCAAAGCTTGTGAATTCTTTGAACCCCAGTCCTCTTTTTTATAGGCTGAAGAGAGTAAAGTAAGTGACTTAAAATAGCTTCTTTTAATATTTTTAAAATATTGAATGAAGGAGGTAAAGGAACAAACTGATATTCGTTATTGTGAATTACAATTAAAATCGATGTTTTTATAAAGCCCAACTAGTCTCCACACCCACAGTACTTAAAAATGTCTAATGATTTCTGTATATAAGTACTTTGAAAATAACGTAATAACCACATACATGGTGCCATTAATCTAGGGATGTGGAGATCTAGAAGTTTAGAAAAAAACTATTTAGAGTAGGGGTCATAAAATTATAACCAAAAAGTGCTCACTATTGCTTTGCTGTCTCAAGAAAATATTCCAGATATAAGTATATTCTTCTGCTTGCTTTGAAATTTGATCTTACAGGATTTCCTGGTAGAAATACTGTTGGAAATATGCAGATTAAGTGCAAGCCATAGACTTTTTTTTCCTTTTGGAAATAATTTTTAATCTTAAACTACTCTAAACATTAAAAAAATAATATTACAATTACCTTTCGATTTTTCTTTTGCAGTGTAAAGTCCTGTTTTCATATTATGGATATTTGTAAGTCCCATCCGAATTCATGTGACACAAATAATCACAATAAAACTTCACTCTTGAGACCAGTTGCTCCAAGCAGTACTGCTAATCTGACAGCAAATTTTACTAAAATTGGCACATTAAGAAGTCAGGTAAGAACTTATAGTATTTGATAATTTATGCTCCTCTTTTTTTTTTTTTTAAATGATTGCTGATTTGCTTTTGAAATATGCAGAAGTTTCCATGTCAGCAGTTAGAAGTTTCAGTGCTGATGAAGTCTTACTATGGCTGTTCTGTTAAATCTCTAATATTTCAGGGTAACAATTGGAGCATATCTACTCAAATCCATTTTTTTCCTTCACCTTTTATTCTTTCAGTATGATCTACCTGCCCTTCTATGTCTCAACTCTACAAAAAGTAGACTTCAGTAAGATCAATTTCTGGGTCCATTTTTATCATAGAATTACGATTTATTGAAATGCATTTGATTTCTACTTATAAAGTATGTGTACAGCAATTAGAAGCCTGCTCTGTATAATGAATGCCATGTACGTCTGTCGTTTCAGGCATTAACCACATCTGCTCATTCAGTTGTGCACCATGGGATTCCTCTGCAGGCTGGAACTGCTCATTTTGGTTGTGGTGATGCTTTTCAGCAGACACTGATTATCTGTCCACCAGCTATTCAAGGTATTCTTTTATTTAAATTACACTTCGAATTTAGGCATGCATTACTTTAAAATAAGTTTAGGCATCTATTCATTAAATATACTGCATGGGTTTTGGTACGTTTACTGCTACATTTGAATTTAATTTAAGCAGGTCAGTAGTCTTTAGACCAGTGATACTTCTTGACTGCAGCTCCACTGTAGTCATCATTAACAAAATGGACCATATGACAGTTGTATTTCCTGTAGAGTCTAGCATGATAACATACCTTAGTGGAAATTAATGAACTTGGAAAGGTATGGATTGTCCTATACTGGGTATAACTGCTCCAGATGTTCAAGTAAGTACTTATCTGCATGTCATCGCTGGACATTACAGTGATTGAGAGCTCAGTTCTTTAAGTTTTGGTCAGAGGATTTCTTTCCTAAAATATTGTAGTCTTGTTCTTTCCCCATAGCTTAGTTTGTTTGTTTGTTTGAAGATTGATTTTGATCAAATTGCCCTTATTTAGATAAAAATATAGAATCAAATCCTCAAGTGAGATGGTGACAGAATACCTTTGAAGATGCCATAAATTTTCACACTGAGGAACTTCTTAGTGGTAAAAGGGTGATGGCAGTGAACTTTTTGACTGGAATAGCTAGCATAAAGCCCTCTTTCCTAGGTCCTTCGGTAGCGTTTTGTCCTTGCTAGGCCGTGACATCTAGTTATATCTTAAAATCAGGAGATTGATTCCAAATGGACCGGAAATGACTCTTTGAAGCATGGTGGTAATGCTGTATAGTGTAAGTGAGAGCTCTTGGTGCTAAGTCGGCCTGGGATCTAGTTCTCTTTCTGCTGTTTGCTCTGCTATCCCAGACAAGTCTGTTAACTTGCTTCAGCCTTTGTCAAAGAAAACAGACTGAATAGATACTATCTTGATCGTTTCCAGCTGTAATATTTCTGGATTCTGAAGGTTATATTTGAAATTTTTATTTCATTTAAGGATGTGAGCAACTTTTTAAAGTTTTTATTTTAATCTTCCCCACAGTGCCTAACAAAGCACCAAAAGTATGTTTGTTGACTTGCTTGGCTGGTAATGAGAGATGTGAAAACATGGCTGCTCTTTAGCCACTTTGGTTCTACCAGGGTAGCTTTGGTCTGTTATCTGTGACAGTGACCCATGGCTGGTTTGGTAATAAAAATACCTATATCATATTGTCAGCACTCTTAAAGATGCTGTTGTGTTTCTTTGTTTTTCTTCAACTGTTTATTGTAGAGAGGTTCAAAGAATAATAATGTCCTTTCTCCTAGATTCAACAAGTATTAACATGGTGTATTTATTCTATCTGTCTGTTACACATACACATACTGTTAATAGTAAGTCATAGACATTTTACTTCTAAATACTTGAGCATGCAAGACTGATGCTTTTTTGTTTTTCAATTAGTTACTACGTAAGTGGTATCTTGACCAATACATTTTCATTTAGATGAGTTTTTAATCTGTACTAATAGATTCTTAGGTTCTAATGATCTCTTCCGTGTACCAAAATCCGTTTGGGGGTCACCTACCTACAGTGTGGTATATTTCATCAAGATTTGGAATAGCAGGGAATTCCCTGGCATTCCAGTGGTTAGGATTCTGGGCTTTCACTGCTGGGGGCCCCAGTTTGATCCTTGTTAGGGGAACTAAGATCCTGCAAGCCGTGCGGCACAGCCAAAAAAAAAAGATTTGGAATAACAATTTTTTTTTTCAGAGCTACCTTCTGTTTGTACCAAAAGGCTTTGTGGACACATTTCTAAATACAATTGGGCATCATTCTTAAAACATTCAATGAGGTTAGGCAAATCTTTTATCTTTTTATGTAGCTTATAATTAATAAACGGTTAGTAACCTTTCTGTACATATGTTAACAGCTGCAAGTGGTTCCTAACAAGGATAACAGAAAGAAAAGGAGATACTTTCAGGCTCATTAACTCATCAAATGTGAAGAACAATAGTTTTAGAATTAATAGTGAGAGAAAGCAAAATATTTGTTCGCTTGAAGAACTAACAGGTGCAGTTGCAGCAGCATAACAGGCAGGCTCTGTAATATGTTGTCTCACTGTTTCTTATCTTAGTATAGTGTCTGCTTAGAAATGAAAGTTTTCCCTCTAATCCATTTTGGCATCTCTGTAGAAAATCCCAGTATTGACCTTCTTACCCCTTTACCTCATAATGTGCTAATCCATTTCAAAGAAACATATTTAAATGATTATTGGGTAGCAGTTATGGTACCATTATACTTCGGATTTTAAAATAAAATTTATGTCTCTTGTCCTTCACTTTAAATTTTTTACCTTGGGTCTACACTGTTTAAGTTCATCATGCATTTCATATATTTTAGATACTATAGATATAACATGTAGGCATAGCTATATGGATGCCACATTCCTAATATTGTGCCATGTTTAAAGTACAGAAGACTTAGACAAGCTTTCACTTAACAAATTTGAGTGTAGGTTGTTGTATTTACTAAAGAAGCATTTAACATTATTTGGCAATCTGAAAAGCTACTTATTTATCCCCTCTGGATGAAAACTGCTATTTTAGAATCAAATGCATTCCAGCAAAATTCTCCTCTGTTGTACTAGAACAGTCTTTAAACTTTTTGTGTCATGCTTTCCAGGTATCAAGCAAATGTAATCGAAGATAAAAATTTTAGCCAACCCAATAAGCATATAGAAAATTAGGATCTGAACCCACTTTTTTTTTTCTTATTTTTTTTTTTTTTTTGCTGTACGCAGGCCTCTCACTGTTGTGGCCTCTCCCATTGCGGAGCACAGGCTCCGGATGCGCAGGCTCAGCGGCCATGGCTCACGGCCCAGCCGCTCTGCGGCATGTGGGATCCTCCCTGACCGGGGCACGAACCCGTTTCCCCTGCATCGGCAGGCGAACTCTCAACCACTGCGCCACCAGGGAAGCCCTGAACCCACTTTTGAATTTGATTTAAAAAAAAAAGATTATAGGAGAATTCTTCTTGTCTTAAGGCATTGATTACGAGGAGAATTTAAGGGCAATCTTTTTTTGGGGGGATTTAAGAATTTGCTCTGTGATTTCATCCTTATCAAAGTGAGGATGCTTTTTTCTCTGATGAGATTCTCTATTGCTGCAATATATCTACACAGCCTGGGTGTGCTCATATTCCATTCCTTGGAGAATTTGCTGATCAAGACATGCTTTTTGGAAAGAGTAAGAAGGTCAGTTTAAAAAAATAACTCATAGATCTTTGTAGATCTAATTCACATGTAGCTCTTTCTTTTCTTTGTCTTTTTTTAACTTTTTTTGGCCATGCGCTGCAGCACGTGGGATCTTAGTTCCCTGACCAGGGATCGATCCCTCACCCCCTGCACTGGAAGCGCAGAGTCTTAACCACTGGACTGCCAGGGAAGTCCCTCACATGTAGCTCTTTAGGTGGAGTTCAGAGGGTAGAACACCCTGCCAGTAGGATAAGCACCTCTGTGAAGAAAATAAACACAATAAAATTCTCCTTAGAATTATCACTTACAAATATTTGTGCAATAAAAAGTATAAGGTTATTTTTCAGTAGGAAAAAAAAATAATTGTTTTAAAAAAATTTTTTTTTAATGACTGATCACACAAGGTCACTTTTATCCAAAAACTGATTATGTTTAAATGATCTGCCAGCCCATATTGAAAGTAAGTACAATATAATAGACTGGAATTATGAAGTAGTGAATTTATTCTAGTAAGTCAGCTTTCTAATCTTAGGAGATATCCCTAAAATCTTGTTAGTCAAAGTTCTTAGTTGGTGTAATACTACTTTACTCTCTTAAAGTTTAGTACCATAAGACTTAATATTTGCAAGGTGCTCTTGCAATGTATGACACAGACATATTAATATTAACAGGATTAACGTGGGTAGTAATCCTGCTTTTTAATTTACCTAGAGGGTAAGCAAAACGGAACATGTTTGTCCTGGAGTTCCAGTAGCTCTCCACTAG
The DNA here is from genome assembly GCF_964270905.1 of Leucopleurus acutus. Classification (NCBI taxonomy): domain Eukaryota; kingdom Metazoa; phylum Chordata; class Mammalia; order Artiodactyla; family Delphinidae; genus Leucopleurus; species Leucopleurus acutus. The sequence continues at coordinate 84,541,346 of NC_139151.1, forward strand.
AAATACTAGTAGATTAAACCACAATGATAAATGCTTAGTTGTATCATATAAGGCAGAAAAGTTTGTTTTTTGCTTTTCCTTTAGAGGTTGAAATGAGTGTGCCATCTTGAATTTTATTGAAACATGTAAACCATCATGATACATTCCTCCTTTGATGACGTGTATAAGATCCTATCATAGTTTTAAAGAAGAAAATACCAAGCATAGCTAAAAGTTTGTATGAAAAGATGAACATTTACCTGCTAGAGGATAAGGATGTTGAGCCAGATTCACCTTTCCGTGTCTTACCAGTGGCAGAACTTTCTAAAAGGAAAGGAAAGCTATAATAGCAAACTTTAAAAGGAATGGGACGTTTCAAAAACAAATCATTCAACTTTGAAAGAGTAGCTTTATAACAATTTTTGGAATGAGGTACCACAAGGTAGATAGACAGTATCTCACTTTCCACATAGATTGCTTTCTAATATTATGAAAATTTTATGCAGGGAATTTTTTCATAATCCTAATAAGAATTTTAGCAATTCATAAATTTAAGAGTTTTATAAGGTAACTCAGAGAAAAATTTTTTCTTTTATTTGAGAACTGTTATTTTCTATTTCACAGGTATTCCTGCAACACATGGTAAACCCACTAGTTATTCAATAAGGGTAGATAATACAGTACCCCTTGTAACGCAGGCCCCAGCCATGCAGCCACTACAGATCCGACCAGGAGTTCTTTCTCAGGTTGGTAATAATTCATTATTTTTACATATGTGCTGTCCTCCTTTTACTCAGGTAGAGGCACTAATCCATTTGTGCTGTTGGAAACAATGAAAATGACCTAGATGGGAATTCGATCCTTGTAGATTATTGACTTTAACTTTTATAATTATTTTATAATTATTTTTTAATTATTGAATTTTTTTATTTTTAAAAAATTTTTAGTTTTTTTAAACATCTTTATTGGAGTATAATTGCTTTACAATGGTGTGTTAGTTTCTGCTTTATAACAAAGTGAATCAGTTATACATATACATATGTCCCCATATCTCTTCTTTCTTGCGTCTCCCTCCCTCCCTCCCACCCTCCCTATCCCACCCCTCTAGGTGGTCACAAAGCATGGAGCTGATCTCCCTGTGCTATTCGGCTGCTTCCACTAGCTATCTATTTTACGTTTGGTAGTGTATGTATATCCATGCCACTCTCTCACTTTGTCCCAGTTTACCCTTCCCTGTCCCCTGATCGTCAAGTCGATTCTCTAGTAGGTCTGTGTCTTTATTCCCGTCTAGAAGATTGTTACTTTGAGTTAACTTGTATCATACTAGTTTTTCTTTGTTTTTGGTTTTGTTTTTTGCTGCAACAGACATGGTCTGGTAGAACACAGCAGATGCTGGTTCCTGCCTGGCAACAGATAACACCCATGGCTCCTGCTACTACATTAGCTTCTGAGGGTATGGCTGGTTCACAAAGGCTCGGAGACTGGGGGTAAGTTAAAAACAAGGGTACTTCTTTGTGAATAGTTTGCAAACTAGATATGGTAAAGTAGGGATTCAATTGTTCTAAATTTTCTCCCTAGGAAAATGATTTCACACAGCAATCATTACAGCTCAGTGATGCCACAACCTCTTCTAACCAATCAGATCACCTTATCAGCCCCTCAGCCAATTAGTGTGGGCATCGCACATGTTGTGTGGCCTCAGCCTGCCACCACCAAGAAAAATAAACTGTGCCAGAACAGGTTGGTATTGATATTTTAACTTTCCTCTGCATTTTGAAAATTAATCATTAAAATAAATTTTGCATGTACACCAAAGGGTCACTCTGTTGTATTCAAAATGACCTCTTTGATAGCTTTGTTACAAACACTAAGCCAGCTCCCTTCTCAATTTCTCAGAGGTATTTTGGTAAAACTAATGGAATGGGAGCCAGGAAGAGAGGAAATAAATGCTTTCAGTTGGTAAGATTGTCTTTATTGCCCTTTTGATTTATTATCTACCTATAATTTTAGACCATTTTGGATACTCAGATATCACATTTACCAAAAAAAAAAAAAGACCATTTGAATATTTGTAAATGCAATCTACACTCATATTTCTAGAGGTATTTTATATATCACAGACTCATCTGTATGTTAGTGTGTTATAATCTTAACAAGTGAAGGTTTGCATTGTTAATTATAACAAGCTGTCTTAGAAAAATGTCATGTATATATTTTGATTATAGAAATAACACATTGTTCCTTTGATTGCAGGAGTAATTCATTGCAGAATACCAATATCCCACAATCAGCATTTATTTCTCCAAAGATAGTAAATGGGAAAGATGTTGAGGAAGCAAGTTGCATAGAAACACAGGACAATCATAACTCAGAAGGAGAGGCAAGAAATTGTTGTGAAACTTCTATCAGGCAGGACCCTGATTCATCAGTTTCAGATAAACAGCGGCAAACCATCATCATCGCTGACTCCCCGAGTCCTGCGGTGAGTGTGATCACCATTAGCAGTGACACTGATGAAGAAGAGACGTCGCAGAGACATTCGCTCAGAGAGTAAGTGCCAAAAGCAGTTTCCCGCGATTTTCCTGCCTCCTTCAATAATTATGGCACCCTCTGCTGCAGTGGGAAGAAAAACTTTGTGATTTATTACTTGTCTGTTCATGTCCTTCAGAGTAAACTTCCTGAATAGCATTTAGCGTGATTACTATAGCATTTTTCCTGTATTATGAGGTTTAGATTTTTGTCTTAACTGTTTCATATCCTTAATTAAATAATGTAAGTTTTGGCTACTTGGGAGGTATGTTCTCATTTTTGACCTAGTTTTCCCTTCCCTCTTTACTTAGATGTAAAGGTAATCTGGATTGTGAAGCTTGCCAGAGCACCTTGAATATTGATCGGATTTGTTCATTAAGTAGTCCTGAGAGTACTCTGAGCACCAGCTCCTCAGGACAGTCCAGCCCATCCCCTTGCAAGAGACCGAACAGGTAAAGGAATTTCAATAGCAGTACATTATAAATACTAAGTCTACTAAAAAGCCTATGATTTCTTTTGTTGTTGTTTAAATTAGTAAGTACCTGCCAGTTTACCACAGTGACTTCTCTCTTGATCATAATTTTTGAACTAGATCACCTTTTTATAAACTCAGGTTTTAAGTAGTAATTTTCTTTACTATTACAGAACAGATCTAAATGAAAAATTGAGGTTCTAATAAATGATTTTTAAAGAATCATTTGTTTTGAAAGGGTGAAAAAGCCACATTCTCAACTCCAGCTCCACAGACTACTATTGTAATTTAAATTTGGAATAAGAACATATACTTCAGCAAAATAAAAAGGAATGTTTTGCATAATAAAGTAATGACCCACTGTCAGTAGAGTATTTGCTGATTTTTTTCTCTCATAGTGATTCATTTGCACGGTTTCATGCATATTTCCTTCCTACCCTTCCTTTTGGCCAGGGACATGCCTTGTCACTAAAGTAGTGAGCTGCTCCTAACCTGCATGAGGTACTAACGCATTAAGAGATGAGCCATAAAAATTTCAGTGAAATACATTTGATTTTAGCTTTTAGAAATTCTTTTTTTTAGTGGAAACAAAATTTGAAAAAGTTCAGCTTTAATTTTATTCGTCTTCTCTTTTTTCCATAATCAGGAAATATGGTTTTGAATAGTTTGGTTAAGCTCTGTGGAAGCATAAAGAAGTATTAACACATCTTCTTCTTATAACTTGTTTATAATGTGGTTTGGAAGTTGATATTATACATACGTATATGTAAATACACACATACATGTAACATGTGTATATATATATAAATAAAATACAAAGATTAAAATATACATATAAAAAGAGATGCTTCAAATTGTTAACTATGAAGTGAGTAGTAAAACAATATAAATGCTGTAGAAATCCCAAGGAGTTGGGGGGTGGTGGGCAGGGCCCAAGGGTCAGGGCGAGAAGAGAAATGGGACACTGGCTAGACCTTCAGAGAGGTGGGAAAGACCTTTCAGATAACTGGTTAGTTAAAAGGACCCAAATTATCACTAAAGGCACACATATAACATTAGAATTTAATCTGAAATATGCAAGTTGCATGCTTATGTGTTTGTACATTTCGTTTCAGTTATCCAGAACAGCACCTCTTTTGTAGTGTCTTGATGAAATCTTCTGTAATTTATAAATGGGATTTTATGAACTGTGACTGAGGATCAAGTGGGAAGGGAAAGGAGGGAAAAATAAGTGCCAAGAGTGTGTTCCTAGATACACAGAATTAGGGTTAGCAGTCTGAAAAGAGAATTAATGTGGGAGTCTAGGAAATCTATGAAAAATGTTTTTTTGATAAGGAAGAAGTTGTAATTAGGTATGAAATAATTGAATAAGATTCTTATCAGTTTGCTGGGAGTCTGGAAATTATTTAACTTTAGATTTAACGTTGAAAAACATTGTTCATAAAAATACTTTCTTGTTGTAGTATGTCAGATGAAGAACAGGAAAGTAGTTGTGATACTGTGGATGGCTCTCCAACATCAGACTCTTCAGGACATGACAGCCCGTTTGCAGAGAGCAGTTTTGTGGCGGATACGCATCAAAACACAGAACTGGTAACCTCTGCTGACACAGAAACCAAACCAGCTGTTTGTACTGTTGTGGTGCCACCAATGGGACTAGAAAATGGATTAAATGCCGATGAGCATATGGCAAACACAGGTAAACTGAGTCCTCTCTATTTCCCGATTGTCCCTTGAAAGGTCTTAATTTAGGAACATTAGAGCCAAAAGTCATCTCTGAATTTCCAGCCTGACCCTGCCAAATCTATTGTACAAAGGAGGTATCTTCTAATATCACCCAGTCCTTGGAAACCATGAGATCTTTTCTTTTTATTTAATTTTAAGGTTCTCAAATCACTATTGTGTAAAATATCTAAAGACCTTTCTAATTTTTATATAAGAAGGAAAAAGTAGCTATTTTCTGGTATTTTGTTGTTGCCAGATTCTGTATGCCAGCCATTAATAAAAGGACGATCTGCTCCTGGAAGATTAAACCAGCCTTCCGCAGTAGGTAATCGTCAGCAGAAATTGACATCAGCATTCCAGCAGCAGCATTTGAATTTCAGTCAGGTATGTTTGTGAATTTATGAGTCTTTGGGATTCAGATTTAGCAGTTTTCTAACTGGGGGGAAAAAGATTCTCACACTGTATAAAATCTTAATAAATTTTTCCCTTTTCATTATCCCAAGTGACTTAAAAAGTAATTGGCTTAATAATAGGATAATTATCCGATTATCCATGGAACTTGAATTTTTCAGAAAGATTAGGTTCTTAGGTTCTCTTAAAGTTTTTTAGTCTGTTTGTTGTTTTAGGCCCTTTAAATCAGAATGCACACCAGTGCATTGATGGTTACATTTCTTGTGTGTTAGTTGTGATGGTGAGAGATGCCTTATTGAGTACTTGCCATCTGGTCAGCACTGTGCTTGGCAGTTGTGTTTGACTTGGGGGAAAGAAAAGGTCATAGGTATTGGAGTCAGACCTGCGTTCACATCCTGGTTTTGCCAAATGCTATGTACAGTACCTTGGCCAGGTCTCTTCAACAAGTCTGGACCACAGTTAGTGGAAATGATAGCTATATAACTATAATTAGAATTAAATACAGTCTCGTACGTAAAGTGTTAGTCTTACATATAATAGGTGCTCTGCAAATGGTAGCTATCAGTAGTGGTAGGAATAGTGACACTACTAGCAGGGGTAGTGGCAATGTTAATATTATAATAATATGCAGTAATACATATTAAAATGCTAATACTAATATATATATAAAATTGATCGATATTTTTCTCCACTCTGTTTATACTTAGTATAAGCTAAGATCTGAGAGATCCTCTGTGGGTTATCAGTCACAGAGTATCTTGTAATTTCCCTTTTTTCCCTTTCTTTTTGACTTACAAAATATGTAATTAATCTTTTTGTTTTGTTTTTGGATAGGTTCAGCACTTTGGATCTGGGCATCAAGAGTGGAATGGAAACTTTGGACATCGAAGACAGCAAGCTTATATCCCTACTAGTGTTACTAGTAATCCATTCACTCTTTCTCATGGAAGTCCTAATCACACAGCTGTGCACGCCCATCTGGCTGGAAATACGCACCTCGGAGGACAGCCTACTCTACTTCCATACCCATCATCAGCTACCCTCAGCAGTGCTGCACCAGTGGCCCACCTCTTAGCCTCTCCATGTACCTCAAGACCTATGTTACAGCATCCAACTTATAATATCTCCCATCCCAGTGGCATAGTTCACCAAGTCCCAGTGGGCATAAATCCCCGTCTGTTACCATCCCCAACCATTCATCAGACTCAGTACAAACCAATCTTCCCACCACATTCTTACATTGCAGCATCACCTGCATATACTGGATTTCCACTGAGTCCAACCAAACTCAGCCAGTATCCATATATGTGAAAATTCAAAAGAGTATATTGAGGAAGCTCAATGATATAAACATTTGATTAAAAATAAAACATGGTATTTAATAAATATTAGCCATGGCACAAGAAAATTATTTTTGAATCATGTAGACTTGGGTGCAATTTAAACAACTTTGAGCTTTAAAAAAAAACTCACTTTTAATGTGTTTTGCACATTTGGTATAACTTGTCTTTGGTCATGTTATCTTCTTATGTAGTAACTCTAGGCAGGTGACTTATGGGAGCAGAAGTCCAGTTTTGCTCCCACTATTTTTTATAAAATTGCCTTCTAACTAGTGCAAGACACGTCTATATTTGGGAAGCCATTCTGTGTACAGACTTAGAGCAACAGATGCACATATGTCAGAATTACAGCATACAAGTGAATTGTATTATCTGTGTCTTAGTGTATAAATGTTGGGTCACTTACCTAAGAAATTGAGCTATTGTTCTTTACATTTGCATGTGTCTTTTGCATGGGCAAAATGTTGCCTAGACTTTGCTCTTAAATGTTGTTCTAATAATCTCAGCTGCATTGTAAACCGTTCCCACACATAGTGCCTTAAATATTTGAGGTTGTTAATGTTATTACTATATATAAATGTTGAGGACTGCAGCACTTAAAGTTCAGACTTACTCTTTAGTTTCCTTTGATGGAGTAATGTTCATTTTTGGTTTTGTGTGGTATGATTTCAGGTTGTAGCTGTTTTTTCCTTACTAAGAGGGCAGCATGTTTGCTATAGCTGAATTCTGCTGTCTTGATTTTTCAGAATGATCTAGCTTCAAGAAAAGCAAGCAGGTAGTAGTGCTTAAGAAAAAGTGATTCAGTATCTAATGGATAGTTGATACCTGTCACAACACAGCATTTTATATACTGTTAAGTGAAACTGCAATACAATCTAAGTTTATTTTGGGAGTGTTTGCTGTATAATTGGACTTAATAAAATGTTTAGAGATGCAGTACAGTAGGCATGACTTTGAGTAGATAATGAAAGAAAATGCTCATTGATTCATGATGTGGTTTCATCCTAGCTTGGGCAAACCATGCAGTATTTAATAAATAGTAGCAGAATATTTACCATTGAAGCTTGAAAAGATGTGAGTTCTTTGTGTGCAATTTTTCATTTATGCATGTGAGAGGGTTTGTTTTGTTTTGTTTTTAAGTATTTTTACATTGTAGTACTTGTTTTGCTTGTTGGTGGTGTTTGCTTATTTAATACATTCCGTCAGGGACAGAAATTACATGCTTGTTTTCCTAGGAAGTGCGTCTTGGGTTTTTCCCTCCTTTTTTTTTTTTTTTTTTTTTTTTTTTGGTGGTGGTGGTGGTGATGTTTAAATGAAGTTGCTTTTACAGCACCAAAGACTTAATCATCCATTTCCTATATAAAAGGTAGCTACTTTTTGCATAGACCTCAAGTATATTGTAGTGTAGAGGTGGAATTTAAAGGAAGGTATTAAGCAGGCTGTGTTTTAGCTTATGGGCAAATAATAAATTGTATCATTTATCTTGAATGTATCATAGATAAGCTGCTATATAACGATTGCCACTTCAGATAGCTGTGAAATTAGGTGATTAACTAGTTGTTATTTAGCCTTCTAATTTCTGTATAAGTCTAATTACATGAAATAGAAGTTGGGGTTTTGATTTTTTACTTTGCTTTTCTGTTTGGAGTGTCATTGTAACTACTGTATTGTAAATGATGGAAAAAAATTGCATATGTTATTTTGGGGTGTGTTATTTGCATCAGTATTTTATCTCTATTAATGTTTGTGCTCATCACTGCATATAAAAAAACTGGGATGTATCAATGTAACTTAATTTTTAATTTTCATACTGGCATTGTAGACACTTGAGAAAGCTGTATCTTGCAGGCTTGACTTAACTTTTTTTCCTTAAAAATCTGGAATATAATCTTACAGCATTTACTGGAATAAACAGTACAAAGCATTTGAGTGTAAAACTCCAACTGTTTTGGATTTACAGCATTTCTTTGATAAATGAATTGCATACCACTAGTACAGCGTTGACAATAAGCTAATAATGGATAAACTTTTCTTTACTCCATGAATACAAGCAGTGTTTTATTTAATAATCATCAATGAAATAAATGTGCCTGAAATTAATTTTAAAAATTACAGTATTAGATCATAAGATTAAAACCAGCAGTACATTTTTAGTCACACTGAAAATGAAGGACTTAATTTTCCCCACAAGTTTCAGTGTTTTTAGTAATCAATTCTATGCATTTTATATAAATAGAAATATATATATATATTACACATAAAAAGGAATAGCCTAAGATTAATTTAAAAGATTATTTACAGATGGCAAATTTATGGAGTCACTATTTAAGTAAACTTGCTGCCCTCCACAGCCTTCTAATTTAATTTATCTGGTCCAGCAGTTTACTGGTATCTGCTCACTTGTTGGAGAAGAATCAGTGCTGGCAATGGATGTTTCAGAAACACCAAGTGCAAAGGATTGATCGATGTTTGTACCAGGTACAAAACTGGCGCAGTTTTCTTCCTGTTCAGGGCCGTGTTCACTACCCTGAAACATCGTATTTTCTGTATTTCTGTTCCAAGACTGAGATGTCTTGTTAAATTGATGGTGAATGATAAACTTCAATGTTTTCATAATATAATAGTCCTGTTTGATAAAGGCGTACCCAAGTTAAGTACACTGCTCTTAACTGATTCTAATCACGTGCTTTTTATGTGTTTAAGAAGATTAAAAAAAGATCCAAGATCCTGCTAAAATCTAAATTTAGCATACTGACAAAAGAATTTGTACTCTCTTTAAAACCATTTTTACCAGTTTTCTTTGGTTTTACTGCTTTCTTAAATAAAACACTGCATGACTTCCAAGTTGCGTATTTGCATACTACTTTAATTTACAAATTATTTTTTAATCGAATATCTTGATATTTCGTTTCTTTTCCTTCAGGGTGTTTAAATATGTTACTGTAGTAGCAAAACTTTTTCATTTTAAAAATCTCTACTACTAATTTTAAAGTTGATTTGTGTTAAGTAAAAGTTAAATCATACACTGCAAGGTGTAGGAAGATTTGTTTTAAAGAACCCAATGATATAGATTTGATTACTGAGTTTGAACTGTTAACTGTTTAACAGTTTTAGACTTGTGGCTTTCTTTCTTTGGTTTGTTTTTGCTTTTACTTCTATGCTACACTAGTTTGCCATGTAGCAATTGCACTGTGCAATATTACAATAAGGACTGGGAAAATTTTTATGGATGTAATGTCTATTACGGTTTGCGATAGTATTTCTCTCTAGTTCTCAGTGATTTAAATGTGACCAAGCCTTCTGTACTTTGTCACAAAAAGCGGGTTTTCCAGGTGACTATTTTGGTGAGTGTCAAAATAAGAATTTATGGTGTATTACTGTCGATTCACTTTGAATTAAAATATATATATTGCAGCAAACTGCTTGTTGACTTTTTTTCCACCCCAGTACTACTTACAGGGTAGGGAAGGAAAAGGTTAGGAGCATTGAGTTACCTAACTTAACATCATCGCATTTAATTCTCAAAACCACCTGTGAGATATAATGTTATCTTCATTATGTAAATGAAGAAATGGGCTCAAAATATCTAGGTAAGTTGCCCAAACTCCCAGCACTAATGTGTCGTGAATCTGAGACGTGAACCAGGCTGTCTAACCAAACCAGTCTACTTTCCAGCAGTTCTTTTTCAAACTGAAGTCTGAGGTAGTGTGCCACAGTACTGTAACCACAGGATAACCAGGGTCTGCTTCCCTTGAATATTGTTTTCTTGAATATTTTTTGAGGTAAATATTTCTGTTCAATGTGCATGGATGAAGAATAGGGAATTCACATGTATTTTTAAGATATAAAACATAAGGCTTCAAAAGCATGTGGTTTCCAGTAGGCCAGTTTAGGCTGTGCCTTCAAACACCACCTTATACTTCCAGAATTTAACTTCAGAGAAACATCAGGAGGAAAGTTTCTCAGTGCCCCGCCAGAACATACCAGTGAGAATACGTATTCTCAGTCTCTCTCAGTAAACTTTTACTCGATGTACATGCACTTGGTGTCTGGCTTCTTTTCGTTCAACATTTTATTTCTAAGCTACATCCACGTTGTATGTAGTTGTTGATCATTTACCCCATTACTGTATAGTATTCATCTGTGTGCATATGTAATCATTTATCTGTTCTGTTGATAGACATTTGAGTTGTTTTTACTTTTTGGCTATTAGGAATCGTGCTACTGCAAACATTTTTTGTTCATATCTTTTGGTGAACACGTATGCATTTCCTTTGGGCATATATGTAGGCATGGAATTCCTGGGTCATAGGGTATACAGATGTTTCACATTATTAGGTACTGCAAACAGTATTCTAAAGTGGTTAAATTAATTTACACTCAACGCAATGTATGAGAGTTCTAGTTACTTTACATCCTCACATGTATTTTTTGTTTCTTTCCATTTAGTCATGGGTGTGAGTTGTTCAAAATTATGTGAACATTCTAGCCCAAAGTACTGATCCCACATATAGGTGAAATCCAAATTTTGCAATTCACTTGAAGGTAAATTGGCTTCTTGAGAGTACTAGGAAGTATTTAGCTATTTAAATGGATCTAGGAATTTAAAATATTTTTTTCTAAAGAGATTAAAAAGTCATTGACCAACACACGTAAACCATTCAGCCAGTACCTATCAGAGTGCCTGTCACAGCAGGTATGTCAGGAGTCATTCAGTAATATTTATAAAGCATCTACCATGTTCCAGGCATTCCATGCTAGGCATGTGTCAGTGGACAAAGCCAGAATATTCTTTTGCTCCTACAGATGTTTTTGTGGGAGGGAAAGATTGAAAGTAAATAAGTTCAGTTAGGGTAAGCAGAATGAAGAAAATGACCTGATTAAGTGACCAAGAAGGAGCGTGTCAGGATCTGCCTCAATGAGAAGGTGACATTTGAGTTGTGACAAGAAGAATGCTAGTCAGCCATGCAGGGGAAGAGTATTTCTGGTAGAGGGAGCAGCAAGTACAAAGGCCCTAAGTCAGGGATGAGATTTAATATGGACAGACCAGGAAAGTGGCTTGTGAGGTCAGAGAGGAAGTGTGTGAGTGGGCAGCAGGAGCTAGAAGACAGAACCAGAGGGGTGGGAATGCAGGCCTTTTGCCAAACAAAGGAGTCTAGATTTTACTGTGTTATGTTCATGGGAAGCAAACACCATGAATTGGCTATTGTGGAGAATGGTGGCAGGGCCACAGGAGCAGCTGGAAGACCAGAGAGGAGGTTGTTGAAGTAGTCCAGAAGAGATGGTGGATACTAGTCTTTTGTCAAGACGTTTGTATTACAAATACTTTCTCCCAGTTTGTGGCTTTTCCTCTCATTTTCTTTACAGGGTGTTTGGAAGAGGAAAAGTTTTGAATTTGGATTAAGTCCAAGTTATTTATTTTCTTACAGTTTATGCTTTTTTTAATTATTTATTTTATTTTATTTTTTATTTTTTTTACAGTTTATGCTTTTTGTGTCCTAAGAAGGTTTTGCCAGTCCCAAAGTTGCAAAGGTTTTCTCCTTTGTTTTCTGCCAGGAGTTTTAGGTGTTGGCTTTTATTAGCTCTGTGGTCCATTTCATGTTAATTTTTGTGTCAACTTTTTGTTCTAATGGCATTATTTTATCTTATCGAGAATCTGTACTTTTCCCTAAATGGAAGTATGGTTATTTGAAGTGGGAAAATAAGATGTTAATAATTAGTATTTTTCAATCATAAAAATAATACCTGATTACATTGTACTTGGAAAATGCAGAAAAACAGATTTTTTTAAAACTCAAAAATGTAAGTGTTGAGGTGGTTAAAATAATGTAAGCAATTTTAGATCCTGATATTTTCTACTTCAATTTATAACATGAGCATTTTGCGTGTTTTACAAACTTCAGAAATATTTTGAATGCCCAAATGTGTAATTTAGAGAGGTGATCAGCTTTGCTCTACATTGCTTATATCCTTGGAGAATCCAAAGAATTCACTTTTTCTTATCACATCGAATGTTTATACTTACTATAAACCAATTTTTAATTAGAAAAACAAAAAGAATAGTATAACAAACACACACATCCTACACCTAGATTCACCAGTTAACATTTGCCACATTTTCATCTCTCTATATGTAATTTTTAAGTTGAACCTTTTGTGGATAAGCATGATACTTGGCCCCTAAGTACTTAAGCAAGCATGCATCTGTTTGTAAGAATAACATTCTTCAGCTGATCACAAAACTGTGTAACACCTAGCAAAATTAACAATTTTATAACATCTAATATCCAGTCCATATTCAAAATTTCCCAGATGTTTCAAGAGTGTCTTTTATGGCCATCTCCCCATTCCCCCTGTCTAGGAGCCAATCAAGATTCACCCATTGCCTTTAGAGAAATGCAAATCAAAACCACAATGAGGTATCACCTCACACCGGTCAGAATGGCCATCATCAAAAAATCTAGAAACAATAAATGCTGGAGAGGCTGTGGAGAAAAGGGAACCCTCTTGCACTGCTGGTGGGAATGTAAATTGATACAGCCACTATGGAGAACAGTATGGAGGTTCCTTAAAAAACTAAAAAGAATTACCATATGATCCAGCAATGCCACTACTGGGCATATACCCTGAGAAAACCATAATTCAAAAAGAGACATGTACCGCAACGTTCATTGCAGCACTATTTACAATAGCTAGGACATGGAAGCAACCTAAATGTCCAGCGACAGATGAATGGATAAAGATGCGGCACTTGTATACAATGGAATATTAGCCATAAAAAGAAACGAAGTTGAGTTATTTGTAGTGAGGTGGATGGACCTAGAGTCTGTCATACAGAGTGAAGTAAGTCAGAAAAACAAATACCATATGCTAACACATGTACATGGAATCTAAAAAACTGGTACTGATGAACCTAGTGGCAAGGCAGGAATAAAGATGCAGATGTAGAGAACGGACCTGAGGGCACAGGGGAAGGGTAAGCTGGGACGAAGTGAGAGAGTAGAACTGACATATATACACTACCAAATGCAAAATGGATGGCTAGTGGGAAGCTACTGCATAGCACAGGGAGATCAGCTCGGTGCTTTGCGACCACCTAGAGGGGTGGGATAGGGAGGGTGGGAGGGAGATGCAAGAGGGAGGAGATATGGGGATATATGTATACATATAGCTGATTCACTTTGTTGTACAGCAGAAACTAACACAACAGTGTTAAGCAATTATACTCCAATAAAGATGTGAGAAAAAAAGATGTGAATAAGTGTTTTCCTTTTTTTTTGAATTTTATTTAATTTTTTTATACAGCAGGTTATTAGTTATCCATTTTATACATATTAGTGTATATATGTATATAAAAAAAGGATTTACCCACTGCCTTTGGTTATGACATGTCTCTGACCAAATTCAGAACAGTCTTTTTTTTAAATGACATTTTTTTGAAGAGTTCAGGCTAGAAAAGTCTAAAATCTGTGTGTGTTTCTTCATGCTAATTGTAGCATGAATTTCTGTGAAGTACAAGTTGGGTCTAGTGGTTTGATCAGATTTAGTGTTTGCTCATTTGCAAGAATTGTAGGAGTAGTTGTGCCTTATTGCTTCACATAAATGGGCGCATAATGTCAGGTTGTCCATTATCGGCTATGACACTAACATAAAGAGGTTACTAGCACATCTCTCCATTGTCGTCTGTGGGGTTGGTACTGTGGCAGTATCAATAGCATTTTGCTCATTGGCTTTAGCGTCCATTGATGATTATTGTCTGAATCAATTATTACATTGGGGGTTGCAAAATGGTGATTTTTCAATTATATCGTTCCTTCTACATTCTTTACCTGGCATCATTCTTCTAATAAAGTCTTTCTGCGTTTCTCCCTGTGCTCCCTTCAGTTTTTCTCTGTCTCTCTCACCACTATGGATTCATGGATTTTGCTTTATTCAATAAGGTAAAATTATTAATTATCTTCAGGTCTGTCGAATCCTTTTGACATTATTGCATTAGTCTCTGAATGTTTCCTCATTTTCTGGCCTAATAAGGTGTCTTATGCTCACCTTGTATTTTTCCTGCCTTGGATCTGGAAGTAGCCATTTCTCCAAAGAGCCAAGGGTTCAAAGGACCCAGTTGAGTAATGTTTATGATACAGAGGTAGTTCGTTTGTCTTTTGTAGTACTGTCCAATTATGGTGTCATAGGTATTGCTGACCAAGAGAAAAGACTGATCTTTTCTCTTAGTTTAGCTTTAATCCTGTATCCCCATTACTCAAGCTCATATCTGACTCCGTTTTTGCAGAGAGATGTTGTTTGTCCAGCAACTACAGCCTACCTTCCCTAAACATCTTGTGACTCTCAGGCTTACACACTGATTTCAGTTGACCAGGGAGAAAGATGAGTTTTCCCATGCATGGGAAAATTCATCTAATAAATGCCATGTTTACTGCTGTTTCCCCATTGTTTAGCCCTTGTGCCCAATGGATTTTGAATAAATGTGGACCCTAGGATTTGAGGACCTTATTTAGTAAATCATGAAAATGGTTGTGTTATATTCATGATGATGATGATTAACTTGAAGGAGGTGATGAAGTGAGAACAGGAGCTGTGCTGCTGCTTCATCATAGTCCCCATATTCTTTCATCACTTTCATCATATTTCTTATCATTATCTTGACTGCTTTTCTCACTAACTAAAACTCTGAATGCAAAGGCCGTTTTTATCTTGTATGTGCCATATCTTTGACTCTATGTACCTGGCCATAGCAGGCACTAAAACATTTGTTAAATAAATGAATGAAATCAACAAAAATCTGTTGAATGGAATTTAGGAGGCCCAGTTTTATTACCTGCTTGGCTACTCATTTAGGTGGTCCGGTTTTGAGCAAGTTTGGGCTTCCCTGGTAAATTGAGAGAGAGAGATTGGGATTTCAAACTCAAAAGCAGCAAGGGCTGGGCAGACTACACAAGTAAGTGAAGCAGACTGAGTGGGGACTGTGGTCAAGGCGGTAAGGTCAGGGCGGTAAGTCCAAAGGGAGCAGGACACGCCTGTGGCATGGCACACCCAATGTCTACCAACTTCTAGTTTTCTGAGAAAACAAATATGGATGTCAGTGAAATATTGGCAACTAATGAAACTGAAAAAAAAGTTATGTTTGTTTTAAATATGGCGTAGGCCAGACACAAGTCATCTGCAGGCCAGAGTTGGTTTGTGGGTAGCCGGTTTGCTGGAATAGTTATTCTTAGAGTTTCCTTTCAGGTTTGACATTTGATCATTCCGTTCATTTCATTATTGCTATATCGTAGTATGGCCAGCAGGGGGAGAAAGAGTACTCTAATAATTTTTCTTTCCAGTTTGGTGGGATAACAACATTAAAGAAAATAACAAAGTAGAGATGGGGCGAATTGTAGGCTATGTCCCATGAACACTGAATAATACAAAGTGAGAAATTTCTGACTTTTGTAAATAGAATTTGAAAAAGTGAGAAAGGATTCCAAGCCTCAGTGAATCCTTGAATTAATAGACTAGTTGGTTTATCATGGAATCAACGGGAGATATCCATTCATCCCTCCATTCCTCTGCTGCCATGTATACCTGCCATGTAGTCCAAAAATGTGTGGATTATTTCATCTCCAGCAAAGGAAATCAACCTTAGAGGGTTTGCAACCGGAAGGGGAAGGAAATGGTAACAGGAAAAAGTGACTCAGTACCTAGTTTTTACCAGAGCCTTTTATGTACATTATCTTCCTCATGATAACCCTTTTCCTGTGCCAAAATCCCTCTTTATTTTTTTATTCTGCAGAAGAAGGAAAAGGCTTAGAGAGGCTCAATAATTTACTAATAAAACAACACAGAAACAAACAATGCTGAAAACAAGCCCCTGTTTGACTCTGAAGCTTTTGGATGTTTCGCCTCACTACGTTGTCTAAAGCCAGCATGGTAACTACTTAATAACTGCCTGGGGGTTGTATGCGTATGTATGTACATAAGTGTGTTATAACCGTTATTAATATAAATAATGTATGGCACACAATTGACAAATGATAAAATATACAACACTTTTTATTATAGATGTCATATAGTCAATTGATTCTCACAGAAGGCTTTCACTGAGTTTTGCCAAACTCTTATATGGTTATAATTCAGCCACAACTTGACAAAATCAGGCTATGAATAAATGCTTTATTACTATCTGATTTAGCAAAGAATTGCTTATGTTATTGATGAACCAGGGCGGTTCTGACCTGAATGTTCACTGTTATTTTCTTTTACATTTAAGACCAAAGTGAAACAACAAAGATATACCTTGGTCATATATCATCATATATACACTGTTGGTCAATGACATGAGTGAACTTTTTGCTCAGTCTGATGATAGTTTTCAAACACTGGGAGAACATTGCTTTCCCTCAATTTTTTGGTGCTATTTATAACGTACAGCTACACACATGATATACTTTTAACTGCATTAACATTTTCTTCATCACTTAAGTCTAGAAAATCAACAAAACAATAAACTAAACTCTAATTTGTAGTTGAGTTTGTAGTGTTTGCCAACTTCCATGCTATAAATATTCCCGCCGTAGCATTTCAAGCTACCTACATGATGTCACTGAACATAAAGTTGGGAAGAGATGTGCACCATTAGATAGTACTTCCATTAAATAGTTACAATAGACATAAATAACATCAAGAGCACAGATAATAGCAAAATGTAGTGAAATAATTAGAGGTAAGTTTTGAAAACCAGCAGTTCTCCCTTTGCACAGTAGTGTGGGACCATAAAAATGACCATGCAAGCTGAAACCATGCAAAGTGATCTTAATAATCAATGGGAATAATTACAATTGTTCCCTCACCTTGAATATTTTTTGTTAAAGCATTACAAGCTCTCTGCTGCTGGTTATAAATGTATGTAGGAAAATGAAAAAATAGTACGGCTAATATAATAGTATATAATTTAAGACATTAGAAACATTGAGAATTAGAGTTTTAAAGTTTTATTTCTTTGTAAAATACTCATCAAGAGTTTAAACAGTGCTTGCATTCTTCTCATTGTATAACTTATGATGCATCTTTTCTATATCTTGGTGAATTGTACTTTTCGATCATCTTCCAACATTTTATCCTTTGTGCTTTGAATGTCATGAGATATCTCTGGTAACTCCTCTAATGTGAATTCTGTTGCTGGCATCACTTCCTCTCTGGGACATCGTCATCCTCTTTGTCACAACACTTTGCTAGTTTATGTTCATGAGTTTGCCTTCACTAAGTTCCTCTGGCTGTATACGTACAGTCTCCCAAACAGCGGCGTGTCAGCCTTCTCACAATCAGCTTTGTCTTCTTTGGCTCCATTTACATTTGATTCAAATTTGACTTCCAGCATTATCATTTTCCATTTCTCTGCTGCACTTTCATCTTTTTTTGGCCAATTCCCTCTTTCCATTATCCATTTTTGTAAAATGTCACGTGGGTTTATCACGGGAAGACAAGAAGGTAACAAAACTAC
Organism: Leucopleurus acutus; assembly: GCF_964270905.1. Lineage (NCBI taxonomy): Eukaryota > Metazoa > Chordata > Mammalia > Artiodactyla > Delphinidae > Leucopleurus > Leucopleurus acutus. Next base: position 84,559,293 of record NC_139151.1, read on the forward strand.
ATACTCTGCTGTCTGCATGAACTGATGAACAGATGCGCAGGGATCAATCACTAACAGTCTTTGGAAGAGGCGATGTGACTGGTCACTGATCATGATGCGTTCATTATTAACCTAGTGATTTATGGACTGAAGAGCCAACAGCAAAGTTTGTAATTTATGCCTTCACTCATAGTAAATATACTGTGGTAACTAAACTTTGGACCACATTGTTGATGGACTGGTGTTATTTAACGAAACTGTGGTAACTGAAATTTGTGCCTATCGGAACCATATAAAGTGAGAGCTGCTTATATTTATTACTTTTGTTTGTAATATCATTTAATTGTAAGTTTATGAAATTCAATTTTTAATAATGAGTGTGTTTAACAACTGGTTCACAAAATAGCTGAAAATTTCTCAGCTGACTTTGGTACAAGCCAGATCCAGCACATCACTACGTAACCCCATAAAGCATGTAGTACTTCCACTTTCCTCATTTGCGTGAACAGCAGAGGGGCCGTTATTTGTTCAAGTTTATAGGCAGAATGACATATCCCAGGCTGCTGTTCTTTAAACTCTCCTGATAACTTGGGTTCAAATGATCTCAAGGTTTACTATAAGCCTGCAACCTCATTCTGTGTCTTCTTGGTATCTGTAAAGAGGATATATAAGAAAAGTTAATAACTTTAAAAAACGAAACATTTATTTTAGTTCTTCTATTTTATTCCTAGCCTTGTTTCTTTCATTAATAGCAGAGAAACTATTATTAGTCAACTTTCACTAGGTTATACTGCAGTAACAAATGACCCTCAACATCTCAGTAGCTAAAAGCAACACAGCCTCATCTCTTGCTCTTGTTGTATATAGGTCCCAGGTTGGTGGCAGCTCTGCTCCTAGCTACAGCCTATGTATAGTCCATGGATTTTCTTCATGTTTGTATCTGGACTAAAGGAGTAATAGATATTGGACATGCTCTCCTGATGGAAGAGGGAAAAGACGCAGAATTGGACCTTGCAGTGTTTCCTAAAGCTTATGAATGGAACTGGCATGCGCTCACCACTGTCACATGCCATTATCCAAAAAAGTCATGTGGCCAAGCCTCATATCAATAGGGAGGGAAAAATCAGGACAGCAAGACTACAAGTCACACAGTAATGTGTGAGGAAGTATAATCTTCTTACATGGAAGTAAAGAACAGAAGCAAATCTGCTTTTTTTTATTTCAACTCATGAGAAGACAGGAATAGTTTCTCAAAAATTACCAAAGGTCAAGAATTTGATTTTTAAAAATTCATTTGTTGAGATAGGATTAAGCCCTGTGTTCAATGACCTAATGTCTTGTTACTCCAAGTGTGATCTATCAATCAGGATTAGCATCACCTCGGAATGTTTTAGAAATGCAGACTCTTGGGTGACCTCAGATCTACTTAATCGGAATCTTCTTTTTAACAAGATCTACAAATTTATGTACACATTAAAATGTATGAAACTTGGGCCTAATGGGCATCTCTACCTGGATGCCCTTTCTAGCTCTTGTTTTCTTCCCCCCCAAACCTCCCTTTCCTATATTCCCAGATCTTGGTTAATGACATCCTCAATCACCCCAGTCCAAAGGCTGAATGTTTTCCTCAATTCCCAGCCCCGTCCTCCTCCTATCATTAGTTACCCCTATCAGATCCACTTCAGCCTTGGCTCAGGCCTAGGAACTTGTCTAAACTAATGCTCTTATCTGACTTCCTTGCCTCCAGCCCACCATCCTCTCCCAGCTCCAACCAACCTCCTTATTACTTGCTGTGCGGTCTTATTAAAATTCAGTTCTGATTAAGATAGTAGCAGTGGAGATGACAAAAAAATGCTTGGGCAAGGGAGGCAGTGCAAGTAAATATCCAGTCTAACAGCATACTATTCATCAATAAAAAGGAACAAAGTTCTGAGAGCAGAGTTCTGCCTATCAAATTCAGTTTCAAGGCAAGTCCTTGACTATTTTCCCCCCAAGCTCCTCATGCGGAAATCCTGGAGTTGCCATTGTATGCTAGCCTGCTTTAAAATTGTGACTATCACTTTTAGGGTAATGTCCAAATCTCTTAGGGGGAGATTCTCTGTGATATGTCCTTGGTCTGCCTCACCAAGAGAATCCCTCGGGCTTCCCTGGTGGCGCAGTGGTTGAGAGTCTGCCTGCCGATGCAGGGGACACGGGTTCATGCCCCGGTCTGGGAGGATCCCACATGCCGCGGAGCGGCTGGGTCGGTGAGCCATGGCCGCTGGGCCTGCGCGTCCGGAGCCTGTGCTCCGCAACGGGAGAGGCCACAACAGTGAGAGGCCCGCGTACCACAAAAAAAAAAAAAAAAAAAAAAAAGAGAATCCCTCATTGCTTTCCTCCCCATACTAAGCAGCCATACCAGCATCCCGGTCTGTGTGAAGGTACCTGTTGGTTTATAATTCCATACTTTGGCATGGCTCAGAGGCCCTCTTTCTTGCCTCCATTTTGTCTGCCTGACATGTCCCAGCTCAAGTGTCACCTCCTCTGGCATCCTTCCTTGAGTCAGGAAGAGATTTCATATCTCCTTCCTTATGTCATTTTTCACCTATGACATAAATAATTGTTTGATGATTTACTTTATCCATTGCTATATCCTGAGACCCCTGAGGGCGATGGATTTTGTCTTGCTCGTCTTCATAGTCCCAGTGAGCACAATGTTGGGCACATATTAATAGTAGAGATCAGTAAAGGTTTATTGAACGAATGGAGGAGTGAAGAAAAAACGATGGTTCAAATCAGACATTGTGAAGAATGATAGGATTGTGTTAACATATGGAAAGTCTCCACTCTCAGGCACTTAACAGGTACTCAAGAATGGAAGACATTATTACTGTGCATGTTGCCTTTATTATTATTTTATTATTATTTGGTTGTGCTGTGAGGCCTTCGGGATCTTAGTTCCCTGACCAGGGATTGAGCCCATGCCCCCTGCAGTGGAAGCAGGGAGTCCTAACCACTGGACTGCCAGGGAATTCCCACAAGTTGCCTCTAAAGGGGTGATGGTTTCATCTGGTCTGAAGATGCACTTGATTAGATTTTCTATAAAATAGAAGTGTTTTTGGCAAACAAAAAGGGGCTTTGGTTGGTTGGAGGAGCTGGCATTTATCGCTAGTGGGCTAATATCCTTGTTAGGATACGTATTGTTTGTATTACGCTTCTTATATACCTTTAAAAAATGATAGAACTTTAAAATGAAATTTTAAATGTAAATATTCTCTCCTTTGTGTGCATTGAGAAAGGCTTTATATAAAAATAACATCAAAGATTTATTGAGCACTTTGTGCCAAGCTTAGTTTTTTTTGGACAGCTTTATTGAGCTATGACTTACATAACATAAAATTCACTAGTTTTAAGTGTACAATTCAATGAATTTTGGTATATTTACAGAGTTAATCGTCATCACCACGACCTAATTTCAGAACATTTCTGTCACCCTAAAAAGAGAGCTTGTGCCCTTTGCAGTCAGTCACTCCCCATTTTTCTTCCCTCGGCCCCCGGTCACCACTGTGCTACTTTCTGTCTCTTTGAGTTTGCCTTTTCTGGACATTACATACGTGGAATCATGTAATGTGTGGCCTTTTGTGACTGACTTCTTTGATTTATCATAATATTTTCAAGGTTCATCCACGTTGTAGCATGTTTCAGAACTTCATTCCTTTTTATTGATGCTGCTGGAGCACATTTTATCTGTTCACCAATTCATAGAGATTTCGGTTATTTCCACTTCTTGGCTGTTGTGAATAATGTGCTGCTACAAGTATTTGTATTTGTGTGCACATTTGTTTTTATTTATGTTGGGTAGATACCTTGATATCTTGGGTTGACACGTCCAATTTTCTTAAAGAGGAATACTGAGGCACAGAGAGTTTACAAAATTACCCCAAGGTCACCAGTTATTAGGTGATAGAGTTAGGACTGGAACCCAGGTTGTGAATCAGTGAGATTTTCAATGGCCAATGCTAGTTGGCATCCCACAGGGCCTGAGGAAAGGGCTTAACGTAGCTAAGCTGGAACATGAAGGCAAAGTGTGCAGTGGAAATGAGCTAGCCTCAGAGTGCCAACGCCTGGACCATATCCCCGCTCTGCAATTGGACGAGCCCCAAAAGCAACAAATATTAACAAGACAAATTAGCCCTTGACGGTTAAAAAACTAATTTTCTCCTCCCACTGGAGGATTTGGAGAGCAATTAGCCAGAAGCCGGGGAGTTGAAATGTCATTAATGGAAAATCAGTTCAAATCAACAAACACTGAATCTCTAGGCTGCCGTAGGGGCCACGGCCAGGACTGAGGTCAGCATCACCCACCTGGCACTCGGGCTTGGCCCTCGTGGGTGCTGGCATCACCTTGTTGGACCTGTTGTGCTGGGCCTTAGAGTGAGCTTTGGAAACTTAAAAACATAGGTTGAGAGATGAGCGAAAAGGGAAACCAAGATGATCCACTCTTCTGCAATAGCCTCATTTCAGGTGGCCCCTTCTCCCTAGTCTCATGCCTTTTCTAGTCCATTCTACCGGGTAGCTCCTCTCTCAGGTCCCCTCTGTGTGTGCCCACAGCACTTGCCAGGCGAGGCAGACTTGTGTGTTTACTTGTCTCCTTCACTCCAGGGTGGAGGCAGCGCCTTGCACACCGCAGGGCCTCCAGGACCTACCACAGTTTTGGGCACAGGAAAGAAGGGCTTCACAGTGTAGACCTGGGCTTTGTACCAGCCGGGAGTGTGAGTAACAGAGATTAGAACTAGAGGAGAAATATCTGCTTATTGCAAAAAGAATGAAACAGGCCCAGGCATTCCCCTCTACGGCAATGGTGGAAATGTCAAGTTGAGGGCCTAAAACCACTGCCCAGGGATTGATCTCCCCACCCTCTGACCCCAATCCCACCTCATAAATGCTTTGCACGAAAGACACTGACTTTATAAAGCTACATAGCAAAAAATTCACACATAGGTTAAGTCCAAAAGCCCTGTTTAAATAGACTAAAATTAACAAGAGGGTTTATGGTTTAAGAGGGGTGCAATTGTCATATTATATATAAGAGATAAGATTGATTGAGTGCTTATCGTGTGTCAAGAGTACTTCTAAATGCTTGAAATGTATCAATTCAATCCTTAACACAACTCAAAGAGGTAGGTGCTCTTACTATTTCCAATGTTATAGATGAGATCTATAGAGATTATGGGATTTGCCCAAAGTTATACAGCTAGTAAATGGTGGAGGCAGAATTTAAATCTAAGTAGTCAAGTAACAGAGTCTGTACCCTCACCCATCACTCAAGGACTGGGATCTCATCAAGCTTCCTGAGCCTGCAGAAAACCTCTCCGGAGCTGTTCCTACTGGATGAGGATAAGGTACAAATTCAGCCTCTCTACATCTGCCTCCAGCTTAGGTCTCCGGCCTTGAAGCAGAATCTCCTCAGGTCCCCTCTGTGCTGCCCTCACCAGACACTTTACTTTTCCTTGAAAAATGCTGCAAACTCTCACGCCTTTCTACCTTAAATTTTGTGGTGCCAGCAAACTCCAAGTTTAAATGTTACCTCCTTTCACCTCTCCTCTCCTTCCAGGCAGAAACAGCCAGCCCTCACCCACATTCTCGCGATGATGGGCGATGTGCATATATGCCTCTAGCGCATACTCACTGCATCTCTCTGAGGCTAATGCCGTATGTGTCTGCCCCCTAACTAGATTTGAGACTGGGGCTTCTTGAGGCTAAGCATTGTGTCTGCTCTTGAGGCCAGCTCATCAGAGAGAAAGATTCAACGAAACATCAGTCTAACCACCAAAAACACTGACAAGTAATTTATACCTTATCTAACTCTGGCAACTAATGTTGAAGGGAAAATCCCATTTACAATGCAGAGGATATACTTTGCTATCTCTCAGCCTCAAATCTCTGTCCCCCAAATCTCTCTCCACTTTCTCTACATGCTCACAGAGAACCCAGCTTTGGTTGGGTTTTGCCTCTCTTGCCTCATAGCCTCTCCCCTTCTGGATCTTCTCTATCTCTTAGGCCAGCAACGTTCTGTCCCTTTCCATGTGAATTCAGTCAGCCCCTCTGGCTTCCTCAGTCCTAGCCTCTCTCTCTAGTCTCTCCCCACTGCAATGTGCAGAAAAGGACTGGGTTTGGTGGGGTGGGGCGGGGGAGGCTGTGACTAGTCAAGGGTTTATATTTCTCTCCATCACACCTGCCTGTGTGTCCTCAGCTGCTAACTCAGAGCCCGCACATCACTGGTGCTCCTGAGACTGACTTTTCTTCCCCTTTTCCTCTCCCTCCCTTTGGGAAAAAGCCCAAATGTGTCCAAAGACTTCCACAAGTTGGTCCCAATATTCCTTCCCCTCTCCACCTCCCACTTCTTCCTAACAGAGTTCTTAGCTTCAAACAAGGGGCCCCAGGGCTCCACACATGCCTTTTTCTACCTCCCTGCCCACTTTTGCTCTCTTTTCTCTTTGCCCTCTTTCCCCTCCATGCTCCCTGCTCCTCAACACCTCCGCTGCTCCAAACCTTGGCATCTTTCAGTCCAACTTTGCCTGGACTGCTGGCACCATCACGCTCCACCCCGCTGTCCCTGGGATCACCCCTTGTGGCCAGCACCATGCCTCCTATCTTATGGTGTTGTCTGAATCATGGCTTTCTCATTAGTGGCTCAAAATGATTTTTTTGAGCTGTTTTATTGCCGCAGTTAGACTGCAATTTTTTAAAAAATCAGCAGAAGTGATTTAATTGAACAGCAAACTTAAATAATAAGAACCCCAAGAAGGTATTACTATATGTCAACAAATTTTAGGTGCATGATAAGACACATCTGACTTCTGAGAAGTTAATATGTGAAAAAATGTGTGTCTTAGATGAAATATGGTGTTATTTCCATCCTACAGATGCACAGTAAGTGAGATTTAACACTTTTCCAGGCCCACTGGCTGGCTTGCTGTGCCCTGAATGCCCCAGCCAGCTGTGCTCCCGAGTTTTCACCCTTGCTGCCCCTTTTTTCCCGGCATGCTCTTCCTGCCAGGCTTATTCCCTCACCTCCTTCAGGTCTTTGCTTAAATGTCACCTTCTTGGTGACACCTTCCTTCCCTCTATTTAACATTGCAACACTCCGTCCCCAATTTTTTCTTTCACACTGATTTTTCTCCATAGCTTTTATCACTGGCTGACATTTTATCTCTTACTTATTTGTTTATTGCCAGTGTACTTCCACTAGAATGTCAGCTCTAAGAGGGCAGGGATTTCGTTGGTGGCTGTTGTCTTCAGTGTCCAGAACAGTGCCTGACACATAACAGGCCGTCAGGAAGTATTGTTGAACGAATAGAGCTGGAGCTTCATCACATCAGGGACTGTATTTTTGCTCGTCACTTAGATCCCTGATGCCTCGCATAGTAGCTGGCAAGCAGTGGGCCCTCAATAAATATTAGTCAATAAATAGGGGATGTGTGAAGCTCCGATGAACTAGGTAACTTGCTTCAGGACATCCAGCTTCGCAAGGGGAAGAGCAAGGAGACCAGTTCTGCTGATATCGGGCCCTTGTGTCCCACCGGATAGCGACTAAATGTCCTATTTTCAGGAAGGGACTTTTATGAAGAGACTTTCCCCTGGTCTTTCCAATGTGCACGGCTTTGCACATTGTGTGGCTGCAATAAATATTTATAATGCGTTTTAACCCAGAGTGTTATTGCAACTAGGCCACAGGTGCTTCGGTTCCTCAGGGGTAAAACGGGCATTCGGGTGTCCGAGGGCCCCTCAGAGAAGTAGTGAACAAACAGCACAAAGCGCTTCCCCCATCTAAAGGGCTTTCCAAAACCCAGGCCAAAGGGCTTTCTGACCTCTTCAGCACGTTGACCATGACTCTTTACCCCGCTTTTCCGGGCCGGAGGACCTTTCCTGTCCATCTCCCCTCCTCTAGCCGACGGACTGGTGGGGAATGCGAGGAAGGGAAGCCCACCCCTCCACCGCCCTGTACGGATGTCCGCGGCGCGCGAACAGCCGCGAGGGGTCCCCCTCCCCAGCCCGGAGCCTGGCGGGGCGCGCGGGTACGGGGGGCGCGCGGCGGCTCCACGCGAGGATGCGCGCGCGCGCCTGCCTCGCCTCCCTCGCCGCCCTCGCCCGCTCGGGTGGCTACGTGCTTTCTTTGTCAATGAGGCGCCGCTCTGAGCTGCAGTAACACTCTCGGCCAGGGAGCCGAAGCCGGAGCTGGAACCCAAGCCCGAGCAAGCGAGCGAGGAGAGCGCGGCGGAGAGGCTGCAGCCGGCGGCGGGAGGGAGGGCCCTGAGCGCGCCCAGCGGCTACCTGCCCCCGCGGCTCGCAGCCTCGCCCCCTCAGTCTGCGGGAGCCCGCCCGGGGGTGGGGGCTCCGGGCGGCGCCCGTCCCACCTTTGCTGCCCCGGGCGCGCCGGCGCGCGGCGACGGGCACCGTGGGAACCCCGGCCCGCTCCCGCCGCGGCTCCATGCGGCCCCGGCCCCTGCGCGAGTGAAGCCGCGGCTCCGCGGAGCTCGCTCCTGGCGCGGCAGCACGAGCCAGCGAGTCGCGCCGCCCGGCGCCCCCGCCCTCCGGCGCCCGGGCCGTGGTCGGAAATGCCCGGTGAGGACCGGGGCGCCGAAGGCTGGGCTCCCCGGAGCGGTGCGGAGCGAGGCAGTGGCCTGGATGAGTGAAGCGTCCCCATGGCTCGGCAGGAGGCGAAACCCCAGGGCCCGAGGGAAGATGGGCCGGAGGTGCGGGCGCGCAGGGGCCGGATCCGGGCGTGCGGGCTCGGCCGGGCTGGCGGGGGAGCCGCGCGCTGCCCGGGCGTGAGGGGCCCCCGGGCTGCCGGGTCCCAGGATGCGCCGCCGCTGCCGCCGCCACTGCTGCTGCTGGGACTTCTGCTGCTGGCGGCCCTTCCGGAGCACTGCCTGGCGGACCCGGGTAAGCACTTGGCGGCTGCTTTGTGCCCGCGGAGGTTTCTGGAGGAGCGGGGCTGCCCGTCGGGGCCGGCAGCTGACCAGGTGGCGGTGGATGGAGAGGTCTTTGCGGCACCGGCGCTAGGAGTTTCCCCTCCCTTTGCTGCTGCAACAGCAGGCGAACCGTCAGCCTTCCCGGGAAGGCACCGTTGGGCGGGGAAGTAAAAAGAGGTGCATTCGCATCTTCCTTCTGGACAAGTGGCAGGTCCTTCCTGGTGGTCCCCAAGGCACGCTTCATTTAGATAAAGATATGCTGTGTTTAGGACACCTGAAAAGGGATGTGTTTTAGTAGGACACACAAAGTGGGGACGTCTACTATGTTTTGGGCTCCCTGACGGTTGTCCACTTTGTTTTAACTGCACGAGGTGGCCCAGAGAGTTTTAGGCAATTCCCGTGTCGGCGTTTTCCTCACTGTCTTGACAGGAGACTCCTTTTTCATTTGGGATAGAGGTACCTAAAATAATTGCTTGCGTCTTGCAAAGGGATCGAGTGTATAATCCACTGTTTGCAGGAGGTTAGTTAAAAATAACCACGCTTAGCTCTTTTGACTCCCAAGAATCCTCAGGAAATAGATTTCTTTAATTTCTTGGACGGTTTTAAAAAATCTGTTGTAACTATTTAGGGGGGATTATTCGGCTAATGTTCTTCAAAACTTCCTGTGCGGTCAGCAATTGCCTTTGAAATAAGAATGATTACTGTGGCACTTGTAAAGGGCAGGCTTTTATCTGTGAAATTCTGGGCTCTTGGTACGTTTCAGTTATCAAGGAATATAGCCCTTGCTTCAGCCAGTATGCTTCTGTACTTCTGTGGTTTTTAGCAAGGGTTAAAGAGGACTGTTTTTTCCCCAGTGTGCCCCGCCCCCCAATTAGATTCAATCTCCTAATTATGAAGGAGTTCACACTGTTTTAGATAAGAGGCTTTCAGGTTAAAAACATTTCCTGTCTTCAACAGCTTAATTGAAAGCCCATTTTCCTTTGATTCACTTAAAAGGTTACTGACATGAGGTGTCTATGTGTGCAAGTTGCTCTCCAGGAATCGTCTATTGTGATCATAGTGGTGAGAAAGTTCAGTAATCTTTGGATGTGTGCCCGAGACCGGAGAAAACCTCCGAAGAACTTGAGCCCCCAGTTTTTATGCCTCTAGCAGTTTTCAGTGATGTGTATTTGATGGTTAAGAGGTAAGTTCTGAGTCAGACACATGTCATTACCTTAGTATTCACTGGATCAGAAACACACTTGGAGTTTTTATTTAAAATGCATCAGATCCTTAATAGTTTTGTAAACAATTTATGAGATACCAACTTACGGAAGGTCTTCATTTGAGTGCAGATACCAAAATCTGTTCAACCGTTTGTAATATGTGAAATTTAGATTTTAGGTATTTATCCTGTTCGGCCTGATATGTCAGATGATTTCCTCTGATCGGCTTTGATTTCTGATCTCTCTTCTGACCTTTGTACTTTGCCCCTTTGGAACCTCTGTGACTTTTCTTGGCTCTTCTTTCAGGCTGCCAGAGCCTGACTTAGGGGACTTCTGTTCTGTATCTTTTGTTTTTAGCCCTGATGTCCTTTTCCTTTATTCTCTTAGTGTGGGGATCCTGGGGATTGCTAGGAAAGATGCTTTGATTTAAATGATGGTAACAATCAGTAGTCCTCTGTCTTCTTCCTTCTCGTTGCGTCCTCTGTGCTTTTTGGGTGTCCTTTCTGCTGTCACTCTTGATGACCAGTTTCCCGTGGTCCAGCTCACCTGTGGATCCAGAGTCTACCGCCGGGCTCCACGGTTTCCCCGTGTGTCTGCCTCTGATTCAGCTTCACGACTTGTTGCTCTCTCAATGGAAGAGTTAAACGTTGGGCTCACTTATCTTGCCTCCTGCCTGCTTTCTTTTGTTCTCTGATTTCTACCTGAGGCAGCTTTACTGCGGGTGAGTGCCTCCTGGACCTGATGCAGGGAGTCCCAAGGGGTTTGTGGAGGAAGCAGTGTCAGGAGGGAGGCAGGAGAACAGATGACATTTTCCTGAGACCTTTGACTTTCAACAGACTCCCTGGTTTTGAACTTTTTCTGAGGCACAGCTGCTGCTTGGTGCTGCCACTCGCTGTAGAGTGACTTTGAGGCCGGGTTGCATGCGAAGCCAAACGCTGATTCTAAGATCCCCCTGAACGTGCTGGCTTGCTACAGTCATGTCGTGTGCATGGTTGCCGCATCTTGTTTTCTAAGCAAGGCTAAGCAGACATTTGCCTTGGCTGACAAATAGGTAAAAATAGGTTGGTTTCTGGACAGTGCTATAGGACCTTTGTGTCCTGGAGCCTCTGCAGTGTGTTCCCAGTCCACCCCAAATTCTTTTTATTTAATATTCCTGACGAATTGGAGTTCCTTCTCAAGGCTGCTGTCTTGAATGTCCTCTCTCGGACTTCCTCTCCTAACTTCCATCTCCAGGAAACCCTTGCTCCCTGACTTTTATTTTGCATGTGGGAGACTGGTGTGGAAAAGAAGGTTCTTTACAGAGGCAAGCTCTGACATCTCCCCATTCTGTTTTGCCCTCTGAGGCTCTGGGCAGATTGGTAAAGTTCAAATTTGACTACCCGATCTTCTTAACTACTGATCTTCCATTCAGTTCATGTCAGTAAACATTTCCTGTGTGTCTTTTAGGTGCAGGTGCAGTGCTCATTCCTTTATGTGACCTGGTGTCTCTGGACCTCAGTTCTCTTGTCTGTAAAATGGGGATAATAATAGCTCCAATCTGTTGTGAAGATTCAATAAGTTAATATATCCGAGGTGTTTAAAACAGTGCTTGGTACATAGTAAATGCTCAGTGAATGCTAGCTGTTCTTATAAAATTGACTGAACATTTACTCTGTCCAGGTGCTGTGCAGGGGCAGGGGATACAGACATGCATAAGCGTCAGGCAGTTTGTAGAAACCCCTCATGAATAGGGTGATACACGTCCTTGAACTCTGATACTGCGTGGTCAGAGCAAATAAAACGAAGGCACAGTTAATTCTGGAAGACCAGGAGCTTTGGAGGATGAGTAGGTGTTGGCAGGGTTGATGGTGGCATTTCAGGCAGAGGAGAAGTAAAGGTTCTTTACTTCTGTGGCCAGAAGCACAGGATGCTATAGCGAGGAGTACCCTGGACTCTCTCACTGCCCTTGGGCTTTCTCAAGCCCTCCTCACAGGCACTCCACCCCCCGGCCCTCCTCTGCTTCTCTCAACAACTTGTAAGTTCCTGATTTATCTTTGTTTCCCTCTTGCCTGTTACAATGCCCAGCACAGAGTAGGTACTCATTAAAGTTTCAGCCTTCTTTCACTCCTATTTCCTTAGCTTGGATGATTCTGTTAGATGTTAGAATGATTATCTCATCTAAGTAACCCACAGCAAGTTGTTAATGACTGCTTTATTCAGGGAATGTATTTGCATTTTGAAAGAATCTCTAATTGAGCACAATATATGGGGGATAATTTTGACCTAGGATGTCGTTTTTTACCCCTCTCCAACATTTTATACATCATCAGATTGGAGTCCCATTCGAAACAGGTGCAACAGTTCATTTGTTCATTCATTCATTCATCCATCCATCCCTCCATCCATCCATTCATTCAATGTATCTTGAGTACCTCAGCTTTTTGAGGTTACAGTAATGAAAGAAAACAAGCTCCCATTCTCATGGCAGTTAGGAACTAGCTTTCCAAAGCTTTCCAGACTTTACTGTGCGTGTGAATCACTTGAAGATCCTGTTGCAGATTCTGATTCAGTAGGTCTGGGATAAGGCCTGCGGTTCTGCATTTCTAACAAGCATCAGGGTGATGCTGACGCTGACCCCACTTTAAGTAGCATGAAAATAAAAGAATAAATGTAGGTTGGATGGTGGTAAGAAAAATGAATCAGGGTAAGAGGATAGCAAGAGGCTGATGTCTATGTGCATGTGTACCCTCATGCATGTGCCTCGTTATCTAGAGTGATGGGGGATGTCCCCCATGTCGAGGTGACATTTCAGTAGATAATTAAAAGTGGATATCTGGGAAAAGGTATTCAGGCAGAGGGGAAAGCGACTGCAAAGGCCTTGAGGAGAGACTGTGTTTGGGATGGTTGGGGAACAGCAGGGAGGCCATGTGGAATTGAGTGAATAGGGGGAAGGTGGTAAGAAATGACATTGAAGTGGGAGCTGGACCCAGATCATATAGGACTTTTTGACAAAGTGAAAACTTGGTATTTTACTTTGAATGAGATTAAGCAAGAGGTGATGTGATCTGACTTGAGTTTTAGAAAAATGTCCATGGCTATCATGGGGACAAAAGACTGTAAGGTTGGGACTTCCCTGGTGGCACAGTGATTAAGAATCTGCCTGCCAGATGGCCCTGGTCTGGGAAGAACCCACATGCCATGGAGCAACTAAGCCCATGCACCACAACTACTGAGCCTGCGCCCTACAGCCCAAGAGCCACAACTACTGAGCCCATGTGCCACAACTACTGAAGCCCACACGCCTAGAGCCCGTGCTCCACAGCAAGAGAAGCCACCACAATGAGAAGCCTGTGCACTGCAACGAAGAGTAGCCCCCCGTTGCCGCAACTAGAGAAAAGTCCGCGCGCAGCAATGAAGACCCAATGCAGCCAAAAATAAATAAAAATTAAAAAAAAAAAAAAGACTGTAAGGTCAAGGATGGAAATGGGGAGACCAGGTAGGATGGCTTAGACAATGGGGAGAAGTGGTTAGATTTTGGACATCTTTTGAAGATGGAGCTAATAGAATTTTCTCATGGATTAGAGGTGGGGTGGGAAAGAAAGAGAGGAACCAATACGGCTCCAAGGTTTTTGGCTCAAGCACCTGGACGTTGAAGTTGCCATGGAGACGGGGAAGGTTGAAGGAAGCTCAGGATTTGGGTAGGAAATAAAGAGTTGGTTTTGGGTTTGTTAAGGTTGAAATGTTTGTTAAACATCCAAATGGAGATGTCAGATGGCCAGTTGAACAAAGTAGTCTGGAATCCCAGGCTGATACTGGGTCCAGAGATGTAAATTTGGGAGCCATCAGCATGCAACTAAGCAAGAAAGTATAGAGAAGGGGGAGATCTCAGCAATGAGACCTGGGATATTTCAGCATTTAGGGATTCAGGAGGCGGGGGACCAGCAAAAGAGACTGAAGAAGACTAGATAGGGACTAGCAATGGATGTTGTATTTAGAGATGTGGAGATGTTTGGTGGCCCTAAGAGTGGAGAGGACAAAAGTCTTGCTGCAATGGGTTCAAGAAAGAAAGGAAGAAGAGAAATCGGAGACAGTAAGAAAGACAACTCTTTTAGTCTTTTTTATAAAGGAAAGCAGAGACATAGGGGAGGTAGGTCAAAAGAGGGTTCAGATGGGTTATAATTACATTATATTTGTACTTTCTCATTATTTTTTTTCAAAAGGATTTTATTTATTTTTTGGATTTTATTTTATTTATTTTTTTATACAGCAGGTTTTTGTTACTCATCCATTTTATCCACATCAGTGTATACATGTCAATCCCAATCTCCCAATTCATCACACCCCCACCGCCACCCCCACCCCCCGCTGCTTTCCCCCCTTGGTGTCCATATGTTTGTTCTCTACGTCTGTGTCTCAATTTTTGCCCTGCAAACCAGTTCATCTGTACCATTTTTCTAGGTTCCACATACATGCATTAATATACGCTACTTGTTTTTCTCTTTCTGACTTACTTCACTCTATATGACAGTCTCTAGATCCATCCACGTCTCTACAAATGACCCAATTTCATTCCTTTTTATGGCTAATATTCCATTGTATATATGTACCACATCTTGTTTATCCATTCGTCTGTCGATGGGCATTTAGGTTGCTTCCATGACCTGGCTATTGTAAATAGTGCTGCAGCGAACATTGGGGTGCATGTGTCTTTTTGAATTATGGTTTTCTCAGGGTATATGCCCAGTAGTGGGATTGCTGGATCATATGGTAATTCTATTTTTAGTTTTTTAAGGAACTGCCGTACTGTTCTCCATAGTGGCTGTATCAATTTACATTCCCACCAACAGTGCAAGAGGGTTCCCTTTTCTCCACACCCTCTCCAGCTTTTGTTGTTTGTAGATTTTCTGATGATGCCCATTCTAACTGGTGTGAGGTGATACCTCATTGTAGTTTTGATTTGCATTTCTCTAATAATTAGGGATGTTGAGCAGCTTTTCATGTGCTTCTTGGCCATCTGTGTGACTTCTTTGGAGAAATGTCTACTTAGGTCTTCTGCCCATTTTTGGATTGGGTTGTTTGTTTTTTTAATACTGAGCTGCATGAGCTGTTTATATATTTTGGAGATTAATCCTTTGTCCGTTGATTTGTTTGCAAATATTTTCTCCCATTCTGAGGGTTGTCTTTTGGTCTTGTTTATGGTTTCCTTTGCTGTGCAAAAGCTCTGAAGTTTCATTAGGTCCCATTTGTTTATTTTTGTTTTTATTTCCATTAGTCTAGGAGGTGGATACAAAAATAGCTTGCTGTGATTTATGTCATAGAGTGTTCTTCCTATGTTTTCCTCTAAGAGTTTTATAGTGTCTGGTCTTACATTTAGGTCTCTAATCCATTTTGAGTTTATTTTTGTGTATGGTGTTAGGGAGTGTTCTAATTTCATTCTTTTACATGTAGCTGTCCAGTTTTCCCAGCACCACTTATTGAAGAGACTGTCTTTTCTCCATTGTATATCCTTGCCTCCTTTGTCATAGATTAGCTGACCATAGGTGCATGGGTTTATCTCTGGGCTTTCTATCTTGTTCCATTGATCTGTATTTCTGTTTTCGTGCCATGTACTTTCTCATTTTTTAACATTAAAGATGTATAGCAAGAGTGTTTGATTGGGTGAGCTTTCTTTTTTTCCAGGTATAGATAATCCAATAAAATACATTTAGACTTTTTACTCTCAATATTAATTATTAGTGCTTCAAAGATACTTGCAAGATGTCCCAAACTTGCCTCCCTTTCCTTCCCATCCCACACACGAAGTAAAGAAGAAAATTTTGGGACTAATGAGTCTGTTCTTTTAATACAGACATCAAACAGAAATCAGATGTCCCCTCCCTGCCCCTCACCCTTCTCTAAAACCGAACATCACTGTGGAAACTGAGATACTGAAATTCTTCTGAGAGAATCTCTCAGAAGCCTACTTATCTCAAGTCTTGAATTACTAGAATATCATCTGAGAATATTCAAAATGAATGTGCATGTTTCCTTTTTCATTTTCATTAACCTTCAAGCCCTTATTGAAGGCTTTCTTGTGGTTTTCTTTCTTTCTTTTTTCTTTTTTTTTAAACAAACAACAACTCCACTCTTCTCCAGACAAAAATGAATAGTTGGAATGACCCTAAAACATTTTCGTTGCTTGACAACACATTACAGGGGATTTCTAAACACACAGAGGGACACATTATTCTAGGTCACGGGATGGCTGCCTTGGACGGTGGCTCCCTGTGGGGACTCCAGGACCAAAGGAGCAGCTGGCAATCCAGGTATTGGAAATGTCAGTTATTGTAGCCAATAGGATGGTGGCAAGTGAGTCACACTGATTTGATGGTATTTATCAAGCACCTGGCATATGCCAGGTCAAACTCTTTCCTAAATACTGGAGGTATAGTGGAGACGAAGCCAGGCCTGGCCCCTGCCCTCAAGCAGCCTGTAGCCCAGGACAAGAAATCCTCACTCAGTGGCAGGTTGGTAAGGTACCTCTGGGTCAGGAGGGAGGATATGGCAAGACAGAAAGTACCTGCCTTGTCCAAAGAGGCTGTCTCTGCCCAGCTGCAGTGAGGCTCAGGGTGCCAAAGTTCTGACTTCTCAAGAAAAGCCAGATCTTTACTTCAAATCTTGTTTTCAAATGTCACCAACGAATTCAGAGTTTTGAAATGTCATGCTGTACGTAAAGCACACCCATGAGCCACCACTCGTCTTTTTTTAAGTCAAGTTTAATTAAGGTGTAAATTACATACAGTAGAAGTCACCCTTTTTAGGCGTTCTGCATGACGGGTTTTGACAGAAGCATACACTCACGGTTCCACAACCACAATCCAGACATAGACCATTTCCGTACTTTCCAAAAATTCCCTCCTGCTCCTTTGCAGTCAGTCTTCTCCGCCAACAACCCAGTACCTGACAAGCACCAATCGATTCTCTGCCCATATAATTTTGCCTTTAACTGAAGGTCATATAAATGGAATCATACAGTATGTAATGTTTTGTGTCTGGCTCCTTTCATTGAATGTAATGCTCCTGAGAATCATTGCATCTCTGGTCCTGTCCTTTTTATTGCCATGTAGTATTCCATTGTACCACAGTTGCTTATCCACTTGCCAGTTGATAGACATTTGGGTTGTTTCCAGTTTGGGGCATAAAAGGCTTTGTGTGGGCAGTTTTCATTCTCTTGGGTGAATACCTAGGAGTGTGATTTCTGGGCCATATGTTAGGTATGTGTTTAACCTTATAAGAAACTGCCCAATCCTTTCCCGAAGTGGCTGCGTAATTTTGTATTCTTATGTATGTGAGTTCTAGTTGCTCCTCTGTATCCTCATGGGCACTTGGTCTTGTCAACTTTTTTTAAAATTTAAATTTCAGCTATTCCAATAATATTTTAGTGGTATCGCGTTATAATTTTAGTTTGCACTTCTCTAATTACTAATGATGTTATCGTTGCATATCTTTACATCTTCTACGTGCCATTTATATTTCTACTTTGAAGTGCCTGTTGAAGTCTTTTGCCCATTTAAAAAGATGGATTGTTTGTTTCCTTATTATTGAGTTTTGAGCTTTCTTTATATATTCTGGATACAAGTCCTTTATCAGATACGGTTTTTTGCAAATATTTTTTCCCAGTCTGTGTGGTTTTTCTTTTCATTTTATCAACAGTATTTTCCAAAGAACAGACGTTTTAAATTTTGAGTAGTTCCAGTTTATGAACTTTTAAATTTTTTTTTTTTTTTTTTTGGTATGCGGGCCTTCTCACTGTTGTGGCCTCTCCCGTTGCAGAGCACAGGCTCCGGACACGCAGGCTTAGCGGCCATGGCTCACGGACCCAGCCGCTCCGCGGCATGTGGGATCTTCCCAGACCAGGGCACGAACCCGTGTACCCTGCATCGGCAGGCGGACTCTCAACCACTGCGCCACCAGGGAAGCCCATCTAGTAGCTTTTTATAGACTCTTTGGGATTTTTCTAAATAGAAAATCATGTTATCTATGAATAGAGAGTTTTATTTCCTTATTTCAAATCTGTATGCCTTTTATTTCTTTGTCTTGCCTTGTTGCACTTGCTAGAACTTCACGTACATTGTTGAATAGGAACATTGTTGAATAGGAATGGGGAGAGTGGACATCCTTGCCTTGATCTCCTAGTCTTGGAGGGAAAACATTCACTGTTAAGTATGGTGTTAGCTGTAGTTTTGTTTTTGTTTTTTTGTAGAGACCGTTTGTCAGGTTGAGGAAGTTCAATACTATTCCTAGTTTGCTGTGAATTTTTATCATGAATGAGTATTGAATTTAGTTAAATGTAGAATTGGTAGAATTGGTATTATTTCTCCCTTTAGACCTGTGGTCTTAAAAATGAGAAGATCCCTCAAGGGTTTCTTTAGTAAAATAAAAAGTGTCATGTACCTCTAGTACATTTCCTCATTTTCAGGGGTGCCAGTGGACACTTAGACATTAGAACATTAGGACATTAGAACAGAGTTTGGTTTCAGGTCTAGAATGGCCTGGGTGAGGGGGAACTGTGTTGGATGAGTTCAGGAAATGGGTCTCCCGTAGCGGACTGTTTGCTGTTTTATCAAGTCACTTTTTGGGGCCTTAGTTTTCGCATCTGTGAACAAAAGCCTCAGGATCTTCCCTTCTTCCCTCATGACCCTGGGTATGTGTTTATGAGCCCTAAGCAGATGTTTTGGTGGGTTAGACCAATCCTTTTCTTACCTCTTCCTATATTAGTGGCAAGCCAGGTCACGGACTCTCATTCTGCAAAGGGAAGAATTTTCCCATGGTTTTCTGTCATGGTTCCAACCTGATGCTCAAACAAATGTTGGCTTTTTTAAAAAAAAAAAGAAATTTATTTATTTATTTATTTTTGGCTGTGTTGGGTCTTTGTTGTTGCGTGTGGCTTTCTCTAGTTGTGGCAAGCGAGTGCTATTCTTCGTTGTGGTGCGCGGGCTTCTCACAGTAGTGGCTTTTCTTGTTGCGGAGCATGGGCTCTAGGTGCGTGGGCTTCAGTAGTTGTGGCACGTGAGCTCAGTAGCTGTGGTGCATGGGCTTAGTTGCTCTGCCGCATGTGGGTTCTGACCAGACCAGGGCTCAAACCCATGTCCTGTGCATTGGCAGGCGGATTCTTAACCACTGCACCACCAGGGAAGCCCCAAATGTTGGCTTATCTTTAATCTTCATTGGCTTTTAAAAATTGTAAAAGTAATATATACAGTACTTTATTAAATTCAAGTAATGCACAAGGTATGCAGCAAAATGAAAAAGGCCCTGTTGGCTCCATTGCTATTTCCTAGAGTTGTGTTGTCAAGCAAATATGGTAGGTCCTGGGCTTCCCTGGTGGCGCAGTGGTTGAGAGTCCGTCTGCCGATGCAGGGGACACGGGTTTGTGCCCCAGTCAGGGAAGATCCCACATGCCGTGGAGCGGCTGGGCCCGTGAGCCATGACCGCTGAGCATACATGTCCGGAGGCTGTGCTCCGCAACGGGAGGGGCCACAACAGTGGGAGGCCCGCGAACTGCAAAAAAAAAAAAAAAAAAAAAAAAAATTTGGTAGGTCCTTCCAGATCTTTTTTCATACAAATATTTATATACATAGCCTCACTTAATTTTTTTAAGATATAAAGGGTATAATATTTAATACCTTTCTCTTTTCATTTACCACTGTATTGTGGCCCTGTTTCCATGTGAAGTAAATTTTGTCATAAGAGAATTTGAACTTCTTCCTGAAACACAGAAAAGCCCTTATTATAAAAGATAACAATTTTAAAACCACAGATTGGATTCAAACCTACAGAGTTAAAATATCATCATTAGACCATTCTTCCTCTTTTCTCTACTCTTTGGCTTCCTTCCCTGGAAAATACTTCCACACATGTTTAAGGAAAATCATGGACCCTTTTAAACACCGAATAGAACGGGGATAAACACTGTGTATAAATCAATTAATGCAGATGTAAATCGGGCCAAGGAGCTGCCTCAAGCTTCAGCCCAAGGTCATTGCTGCACCTGCCATCTGTCCACTCAGGCGAGACTTTGCCTAATGCCTCCTAACCACAAGAGGGGAATTTGATTTAGATTTAGATTTATATATGTTAAACCTATTCTTAGCTTGAAAGAAAACCTCCTGACCTCAGAGACACAAAATGGCTTTGGTATTTATGCAGTGCCAGTAAATAGGAAGGTCTGGGTTATTTCTCACTTTACTCTTTCGATGTGAAATATGGAATTAAGTGCTAGAATGAAACCAGGACTCCTGGACCTACCCCTCTACTTCTGTCCCTGCTTGTGAATGCTGCTCCTCAGTCACTTGTCTCTTTATTTACCAAACGTCAAGAGGGAACCAAGGGAGCCTGAAGAAAAATGTGTCTGAGAAGAAAATGTGTTGCAATTAATAGTGCAGCTTCTAAGTGCTTGTTGAAAAGAGCTCAACCAAAATGTCTCTAAACCTACAGACATCATTATCAAATGTGAGTCTTTGTTTTGAAAAGAGCAGGAGGATCTGGATTATGAGCATTTTTGGAATATAATTGACCTGGATGGAAGCGTGTTACAAAATCACTGCCACAGAGCTGTCTTTGGTAGTTTCCTCTTATTTTATTAATACTGGAGGTGAACACACGAATCAACCTGGTGAATCCCAGGGAAATTAAACCTTTTTTGGAGTGGGATGGAGAACGGGTTCTTGTCTCTAGTCCAGCAATAGAAATGACATTCGAAACAAGTGTTTCCCCATTCTTACGGCTAACGTGATATATTTACTATTCGCTACGGGGATACTCATCCTCAGAGTTTGGTAGGGCACGTCACAGTTGTAGAAGTTTTCATTCTTGTTTCTTATTTGAATCTCATATCACTCCTGAGAGAGGGTTGAGGAAGTAATTTGCTAAAGGTCACACAGTGGTCCAGGGATTTTTTCATTAGTCTGTGATTTAGGGGACAGATTACCTAGCTCCTCCACTAAAGCTAGCTCAAGTATGGGGCTCCAGGCCACAGGGAAATCTCATGTGACAGATTTGGAATAGGAATGAAATACAACGGGGTCACGTGGACAGTGTAACTCATTGATAGAAATAAGAGCTAACATTTTTGAGCATTTTACTCCTTGTATCAGCTCATTTGATTTTCACAGCAACCCTGTGAGGTTGGTTCTGTTGTGACCCCTGGGTTTCAGGTGCGGGGAGTGAGGCAAAAAGCAATTTAACAGTAATGTATTCAGCGTCGCACAGGTTAAGTGTCAGAGGTGGGCTTTGAACCCGGGCGGTTTGATTCCATGGCTCTCACTCCGCTTCGTTATATTGCCTTCCTTGACAGTGAGAGGCTGAGGTTACTGGCTTTGTGTCTCCTGGACCCGGAGGCCTCTCGTCTCTCTTTTCCTGCAGGCTGGGCCTGTCCATCTGCCTCTTTCTGCAGACTGGCCTTCTCTGCTTACCTGTAGCTTCTGGGTTCCCCCATAACTAACCTTTGCAGGTGGCTTTGCTTGTCGTGGTGCTCCCTGCAGCCAGAGCTGACAAGCCTTTTGCATGTAAGCACCCACCCTCCAGTCTCTGTCCCAGGTCTATATTTCCCAAGAGGGAAAATCAGGCTGCCATAGTGTGGCCAAAAAAGTAAGGAGTCTACCCCTCATCTGATCAGCAGAGGCCAGAGGTGAAAAGGCTGGTGGTTCAAAAATGCCCTCCTAGGGCTTCCCTGGTGGCGCAGTGGTTGAGAGTCCACCTGCCGATGCAGGAGACACGGGTTCGTGCCCCGGTCCAGGAAGATCCCGCATGCCGTGGAGCGGCTGGGCCCGTGAGCCATGGCCGCTGAGCCTGCGCGTCCGGAGCCTGTGCTCCGCAACGGGAGAGGCCACAACAGTGAGACACCCGCGTACCGCAAAAAAAAAAAAAAAAAAAAAGCCTTCCTAGGCTGAGCCCTCCTTCAGCCTTGGCAGTGGGCAGAGTGCAGTTTTAAATTAGGTGTATGGATAGGGCAAACTTCCCCAAATTCGTCTCTTCCCTCATGACAGTAAAAAGAGGCTCATGTGCTGGCTTTGTGAAAAATGGCAATGACAAGTGGCCTGATTGATAGAGTTGACCAGTTTCCATGGTATAAATACTGTCACCGTGGCTGATTTCAAGCTACCAATGTGACAATGGATTTGGGAAGAGATGCTCATGGTTGGCTGAGCGCCGAGATGATCCTGTCCATCTACGGACTGGATGCAGGGCAGCTTACACAGTAAGTGCAGGATGTCTCCAAGGAGTTTGAAGTGTAGGCTTACCAACTAGGTGGGCTTCTAATTATGTAACAGGGAAGGAGATTTCAAGGAAGAGAGGGTGGAAGTTAGGTTTGGCTCAGGCAGCCTGAAGTAACTTGTTGCCCTAAGTGTGCATCTACTAGGCACACGGGGATGCTTTCTAAAAAATCGCAACTTCCTTTGCCTGCAGCGTCTCACTTGTGACATATGATGAACACTTTCACTGATTTTAAGATGCCAGACCTCATTTTCTTCGAGGGGCATTGGTCTAGCACCGAAAGGTATAGTTTTTCCTTGTTTCTCTAAGTCAGCACTTCCACCTCGTTTGCTGGTGTCATTAACGGACTCCTTTCTTCCACCTTCCAAACCTAGAGATGCCGAGTCCACGTGGTGGCCTCTTAGACATCTTTCAGCTGTGTACACACTATTAGTTTCGATTGGAGGCTTTTATTTATGACCATAAGGTCATCTCTCAGGTCGTGTAATTATGCTAAAAGCCAAGACCGGCTGCTGACTGCAGCCTCTGAGAGCATGTCAGATGCCGTCACAGATCTCAAGGCCCGTCTGGGTGGCTCTTTCCTTTGCACATCTGGAGAGGGGGTTGGGAGTCTTGGCTTTGGTGCACTACGTACAATTCCCCCATCTTTCGCACGATGCGGCTCCGTTGTTAACCCTGGCCCGCTCCCATAAAGGGTGGTGGTGACCACTGGCAGATGAGGAAGGGGGTGTGGACAGCGTAGATCTTTCCTCAGACATGGAGTTCCAAGTGTCCTACTGATTGATGGAAGGTCAGCGTCTTTACCTATAAAAATAGCACAGTTAATTTATTCTTTTAATTTCCCCAGGGATGTAGCAAGGGAGAAATTTTACAAGATTCTTCTTTTATGTCTCATTGGAGTTTTGCCCTAGTTTGTGGATATGTTGACTTCTGAATAAGAGGACTAACATTTACGAAACAGCTACTACTTGTTAGTTGGTGGATCAAGAGTTTTGTATAATTTAATCTCACAGTGACACTGTTCTTGTCCATTTTGCTTGGAGGAAGCTAAGATTGAGAGAACATTTATGAACCTGACTTGCCTAAGGGCACTGTTGCTTGGAAGTGGTGGGGATGGGATTTGAAACCAGATTAGACTACAAGGTAAATATATTTTCAGCTATACTCTGCCGGCTGTCCCCCCGCCCTGCCCCATTTTATTAAATTTTCAAGCATACAGAAGAATTGAAAGTACTGTACAGTGAACAGACATATACCTACCACTTCGATGGTACTGTGAACATTTTGCTATATTTGCTTTATCGTTTATCTGTCCTTCCTCTATCCACCCATCAGTACATCTTATTTTTTGATGTATTCAAAGTAAGTTGCAGACATCAGTACATTTCACCCCTAAATATTTCAGCATTCATGCCATTGATTATAGTTCAATATTTGTTTATAGTCCTTTTTTTTGAGGTAAATTTTACATACAGAGAAATCCAGAAATCCTAAGTATATATTTCCAAGTTTTGACAAATGCATACACAGGTGTAACCCAAATCCCTGTCAAGATATAGAACATGGCCGTCACCTCAGGAAGTAAGTGTCCTCTTGCCCCTCTCCAGACATACCTCTCCCTACTCACCCCCCACCCCAGACATCACGGTTTGATTTTTCTTTTCTCCATGGTTTAGTTTTATACCATGCAGTCTTAAATGATGTTGCCTGTTGTTTTCAAATTGACTTTTCATTGTTTGTATTAAGTCAAGACAGTATTTGTTGAGCCCTTGGTATGTGGCAGGCACAGTGCTGGCACAAGGGGTACAGCGGGCAGGTAAAAGACATTGGCTCACGTGGAGAAAGAGACAGTAATCAGCTCATCACAGGAATAAGTACCCTATTACCAGCGGAGGGGAGTGCTGAAGGGGGAGCCCAGGGTGCTGGGGGGGGGGCTTGGTGAGTGATGAGGTGGAAGGTCAGGAAAGGCTTTCCTGAGGAAGTGACGTTGGAGCCAACATCAGAAGGATGCGTAGGAGATAAGCAGGCAGGGAGGTGGGGCAAAGGGCAAAGTGCCTACTGTCTTCCCTGGTGGGAAGAAGTGTGGTTTCTTCTGGAACTAGAGAGAAGGTGGATGTGGTTGGTGGGCAGGAATCGAGGGTGAGAGTGAGTGGTCGACTAGGCAGAGAGCTAGCAGGGGCCACATCACCCAGGAGACAGGCCTTGGCCTCTAGCCACCATCTTGAGCCATTGCCTGGTTTTAAGTAAAAGAGTGACCTTGGCATTCAGTTATCCAGCCAGTTGAGTTGGATGAAGGGGAGATATGGACCGGATGTTCTGGAATCACAGCTAAAATTAAGTATCATTGGCGTGAAGCTTCCAGCTTTTAGGAGAACACTGATTTGCATTATGATCCTATATAGATCTTCAGACGCCGCATGTGAGTTTTCTCCCTCTTCTGCCTGCCTAACTAACTACCATTTAGTTACTAAATAAAGATCCTCTGTACCTCCAGCTCTTGCTTGCTCTTTCCTCCCCGTCTCCCTGCCTCCATTTCATTCTCTCCTCCTCCCTTAACTAATCCCCTTTCCATCACCTGCTCCTCCCTGAAACGGGCCCTCCTAGAGTCACCAATGACTCCCCGATTTCTTAGTCCCGGGGCGACTGTCAAATCCCCTTGGCTCTGTCATTCTGTAGACCGTCCCAGGTGGCTTCATCCGAACTCATGGCTTTAACAACTGATTATGTACAGATGGTGCAAAAACTCTTGACTCTCTTCTGAGGGTGAGATTCATACACCCACCTGTTTACTGGACATCTCTACCCATGGCTACAGACAGCCCGACATTTTCCCCTTAAAGTGAGCTCATTTTCCCTGGGGTCTTGCTCCCCATTCTGTATTTCCTATTTCAGTGAGTGTGCCCACCACTTATCTGTGGAGCCAGAAATCTGAGAATCATTCTAGGTTCTTTTCTTTCTCTCCTTCTCTTCATCTAGTTGACCGCTAAAGTTGCTACTCGTATTTCTGAACATTCTCATAATTCTGTCCCTTTTCTGTCTCTGCTGCCTTATTTCAGACCCTCCCTCTTTCTGGTCTGTGTTCTTGTCAAAGCCATACCTCCTAACTGGCCACCCAGCCTCTAGTCTTGGCCCCCTTCTAAGTAATCTCATCCTCCATACAGAGATTTTCATAAGACATGAATCCACCCAAACCCTTCTATGGTTCCCTGTAATTCTCTTCCACTCCACTGCTTAGCAGTCTGGGTACTTTATGGAAGAGCCACCTTCAACTCGTACCTGCCACCGTAGCCAGGCTTGCAGTCCCCCCAGAGCCCTTGCCTGCCCCTTACGTTTTATTCTTTCTGCCTGGGAAGCCCTTCCCAGCCCTGTCTGCTTGGTTAGCATCTGCACTTCCTTCGAGACTCGGTTCAAATATTAACCTCCTTCAGGTAGCCTTTCCGGGCAGCCACTCTGCCCTCTACCGTGGGAGGGAGACGCTGTCCTCTCTACTCCCACCCTCTGTGCCCTCTGTGATGGCCTTTGGCCTGTGTCCTCCATCAGACTGTGAGCTCCTTAGAGCAGGTGTCAAAAGGGGGGTCCTGGAAACCCTTTCACAGTAACTATGATCCATGTGTAAAAACTGTTTTCATTATAACGTGGACACACAATGTTACAGCCAAGTCTATTAGAAGGAACAATGAATTAAGTGGCTAGTGAGACAACTTGCTTAGAGCGAGAGGGAAAAATGTAAACTCACACCAGCACCGAGGACCACCTGGGCTCTGCCTCCTGCACACATGGCGGGAGACGATGCTGCCAGGGCAGGAAGTGGTGCTCCTTAGTACACAGCTGTAAGTTCTAGGGTGAAAGTGTGCAGACAACCCCTGAAGTTTGGGAACCCACCGTCTCAAAGGCTGGGGTCATGTATTTGTCTCAGCGCAGGCTCTTACACATACATGACAGACAGGGGATGGGTGTGGTGTGTATACAGGAAGGAAGAGAATTTCCCGGTATGTTCTTACTGTACTTACAAAGTCCTGGTCTGTTATTTCTGGTCTTAAAACCTTTCTTGGGACTTCCCTGGTGGCGCAGTGGTTAAGAATCCATCTGCCAATGCAGGGGGCATGGGTTCGAGCCGTGGTCTGGGAAGATCCCACATGCCGCGGAGCAACTAAGCCCGTGCGCCACAACTACTGAGCTTGCGCTCTAGAGCCCGCGAGCTGCAACTACTGAGGCTGCGTGCTGCAACTATTGAAGCCTGTGCGCCTAGAGCCTGTGCCCTGCAACAGGAGAAGCCATTGTGGTGAGAAGACTGCACGCCGAAATGAAGAGTAGTTCCCACTTGCTGCAACTAGAGAAAGCCTGTGCGCAGCAACGAAGACCCAACACAGCGAAAAATAAAATAAATAAATTTATCTTTTTTAAAAAGTAAAAAAACAAAGTGCTAGTCCTTTTCTGTGGATAGCGCTCTCCACTGCTTGCTATTGTGTTATCACTCACTCTTCTTCCATTCAGAGCCAAGTTAGAAGAAGAGGAAAAATTCACCCATAATCCCAACAGTCTAACACAACTATTCTTAGGATTAGTGTCTTTCCTTTCATCCTTGCTTTGTTTTTTTCTTTTTTAAAAATTTTTAAGGTAATTTTAGTACAGTTGTCTCATTCACCTAGGGCAGTTTAACTCTTAGAGGTGGCAAGCTCTTTTTTTTTTAATAATTAAAAATACTTATTTTATTTATTTATTTATTTTTGGCTGCATTGGTTCTTCATTGCTGCACGCAGGCTTTCTCTAGTTGCAGGAGCGGGGGCTACTCTTCGTTGTGGTGCTTGGCCTTCTCATTGCGATGGCTTCTCTTGTTGCGGAGCACAGGCTCTAGGTGTGTGGGCTCAGTAGTTTTGGCATGCGGGCTTAGTTGCTCCACAGCATTTGGGATCTTCCTGGACCAGGTCTCAAACCCATGTCCTCTGCATTGGCAGGTGGATTTTTAACCATTGTGCCACCAGGGAAGTCCCTTTCATCCTTTCTGTGTGTATGTGTGCCTTTTACAAATATAATTGTAACCATAATCCACCATGGTTTCCAAATCTTTAGATTCAGGTTCATAGTTGCCATATTACGGACAACTTTTGTGTTTCATCTATAGTCTGAGTTAAAGACTTAGTAATCAGTTATGTCTCCTAATTGTTTCTCTTTTTAGGAATTTTCAGCTCCTTCAGTTCCAGTTAGTGTTTATAATATCTTAAGAGTTTGGGGTTTTTTTGGGGTGGGGGGGAAGGAGAGAAACTTTTCTTCTCTATTCTAAATGTTGTTGGTTTCTTGTCATGCAGCCAGAGAACTGCTAGAAAATAATTCAAACGTCTTTACCTTTCTAGCATTCTATTCTCATTAATCCCAGGGGTTACAGAAGATGCTCTTTTTATCCTCTGCTAGTTTTCTCTGTTAAGGTGAGGCAAAATTCTCTCAAGTCACCAAGCTTACCTGGTGGTTGAGACTCCAGGCGGTGAGATGGCCATCTGGTGAAATGGACATCGCCTCCTACAAATAGGCATCTCCCATGGAGGAATGGCATCCCGAGGGCCATCGTTCTGAATCCCCCAGGCTCCATCCACTGCCCGCTGGCCATCTGTTCTCCCCTACCCCAGGGTTTATTTTGGCTTTGCAAGCTGACATATGAGATCTCTTCTGAGTCACCTGTGCCCACCTTGGTCTTATTATTATCCTTTAAAATCCCTTCCTAAACCTTGGAAATGGTTTCAGATTGTATTCACTCGGTTTTGTGAATTCAGAATGACAAAGATAAAGAAGCAAGAAGGTTGTGGCCATGTTTTCGTCATAGGCTGTGGCATTCCAACTCCTCTTATGTGGCTTATCTGCCTGTGGGCTCAGCTTTTTGGCTCACAGCATCATAAAGCCAGCCCTTGCTGGAAAGAGCTAGCCCCACTCATGCTAATAGGAAACTGACTTTTGATTCCTCACTCAAGTCATCTTGAGGAATGATGTTTAATAATTAGTTCTGGGGACTTCCCTGGTGGCGCAGTGGTTAAGAATCCGCCTGCCAATGCAGGGGACACAGGTTCGATCCCTGGTCCGGGAAGATCCCATATGCTGCGGAGCAACTAAGCGCGTGCGCCACAACTACTGAGCCTGTGCCCTAGAGCCTGCGAGCCACAACTACTGAGCACATGTGCCACAACTACTGAAGCCCGTGTGCCTAGAGCCCATGCTCTGCAACAAGAGAAGCTGCTGCAGTGAGAAGCCCACGTACCGCAATGCAGAGTAGCCCCTGCTCGCTGCAACTAGAGAAAGCCCGTGCGCAACAATGAAGACCCAATGCAGCCAAAAAGATAAATAAATAAATAAATTAAAAAATAATAATAATTAGTTCTGAATTTGGTATTAATAGAAAAGTAATTTCTATGATTTTGACATAATATATACTTTAACAGTAATTTTGACAGTCTTATTGGTTTCTGGCCTTTAAGAGTCAATGCTATTTACAAATATGAAATTTTTACAAATAGAAATCAGCCAATCAAATATTTACAGAACATGCACCATGTTCTAAGTAAGGCCAGTGCTAGGGGAGGTTTTCTAAGTGGTACCAACAGTGTTTTTAAGGAATATACATGAGAACACAGTTGCATGAAAATAGCTAATTGAATGTGGAAGGTGCAGTACCCAGGTGCAAAATAAGCAGTATAGGCAATCAATGTTCAAAGAATTTATCCATTTTCATTCCTCGTGGACTGTGCTGCCGAACTCAGCATCTACTTTGCTCCAGGTTACAATGGGAATGAACTGGTGGGTCCCTAATGCTAAGAACCTAGGTTACAATGGGAATGAACTGGTGGGTCCCTAATGCTAAGAACCTAGGTTACAACGGGAATGAACTGGTGGGTCCCTAATGCTAAGAACCTGTCTGAAACAGCAGTGGTTGCTGGGCATCTGTGATCTGGAACCCCATGGTCTAGGATGGCGCTAGAGGTCCTCTGGGAACTTCCAAGTTGTTGATTTTCCCTAGAGCAGGTCTTACAGAATCATGCACAGCAACAGAATCTTTAAAAGAGAAGCTGGCATTCTGCTTCTGAAATATATTCTCACTATAGACAGTGGGAATTGTGGAATAAAATTACCTCTAAACTGTTCTTACTTGAATTACCTTTAACTGGAGAATATCTTTACTGAACAACTCTGTGACGTGTGAGTTACGGTGAAATAGTAGTTTCCACTTATTCTGTCAGCACTTAGTATGTTCCTGACACTGTACTGGGTACCTGACATGCTTATGATGGCATTGAATCTTCACAGTCGTTTTATGAGATGTGAACTGTAATTATTCCCATTTTACAGATGGGGAGGCTGAAGCTGAGAGAGACGATGTAACTTGCCCAGGACCACAGAGCATAATGATGTTAGATCTGTACCTCTGCACCCAAGCCTGTGCTCCCGTCTGCTGCTTTGCTAAGTGTTCTCTGTGATTGTACTTGCTCCCCCTCTGCCCAGCGAGCTGTAGCCCAGCCCTGAGGATGAAATAAAGCAGTTTTACTTGATAGGCACATCCCACATGCTTTACAGAGGGCTTTCACATCCGCCATCTCTGCCACAAAGAGGGTTCGTGACGCTTCATTTCAGATTTCACAGACACACCAAATGATATTTATTTCCAGGCTCTTATTATTGGGGATGATGCGAATTGACTAGATTGTGTTTTGACCCCCGTAGTGCTTGAAACTCAAGGGCACTGGCAAGAATTCTGAAGAATTTTATGGAATTCTTAAAAACTCACACATGCAGATTGAATCGATTGTGCTTTTGGTCTTGTTTGGGCCCTTAAAAATGCACAGGCCTGAGTCACACGGTGGTCACATCTAAATAGCATTCAGATGCAGTTGGACATGCTTCTGAATTTGCCCTTTGAGCTTGGCGAATTATGAATTTGTCTTGGAGACTCATCATCAAATTCATCAAATTATGAATTTGTCTTGGAGAATGTAGTGACCACTACATTTCTCATGCTGGCAATATTGAAAAGAATGTTTAGGTTTCCAGCTACCTTTTGTGGAATTCATATACATTTATACCAGACAGTTGGATCTGAGATGGATATTGAGAATTTCCTGCATCTATACAGATTAAAAATGTTCAGTTAAAAATGTTCCAATAGATTTCTTCTATCATCCATTTATTCAACAGTAATTATTGAGTGCCTACTGCGTGCCATGTTCTGTGCTCTCCTTGACCTTGAAGTCTCACTATTGCTCTTGTCCAGCTCATTTTTCACAGTAGCTGCTAACTACATCTGAGTGACCTTCAGCACTCACCTGTTCACTAAACATTAGTTGGAAGCCAGTTATCTGTAGAGATTGTTGGGTGTCAAGGCATGGCCGTAAATGTCTGTAATAGGGTAGGCTGAGGCTGGGGGAATCACGGTCAAAGAAATGCCACTAGGCATTGAAGCACAGGGGAAATCCCTCAGAAGCAAAGAATCAAACAAACAAAATAAATAAATGCTGGGTAGACAGGTAACAATCATTTAGTCCATCTCTCTCATTTTACAGATGAAATATTGAGGCCTAGAGAAGAGCCAATTGGTCAGATTAAGTAACCGTAATATTGAAGTTTCATTTTAGGATTTGGCAACTTCCTTAGCTTTAAACTCCTCCAACAGGATGAAGGAATGAAACTGCACTTTGAAACGTTTTCCTGCGTTTTGTCTGGCACCACGTGCATCATGTGGGTGGGACGCTGTTTTGAATTGTTCGGCATTTCTCTGCTACCTTTATTCTTTCACCCTCATACAAAGCTTCCTCTCGTGTTGAGATTCCTGCCTTCCCCCTCCTTGTTGCTGTCACCTTCTGACTTTACAGGCCCCGCAGTTATCGAGGATTTGACTCTGCTCAGACTCTTTCCATGCCAAGTCCTGCCATCAGCGCCAGCAACATCAGGCTCCACGAGGATAACCCACCGTTTCCTCCCCCAGCTTCAAAGCTTCTGGACTTCTCAGTTGGAACCATCTTTATTTTCACTTCAGTTCAGCCACCCTCCCCTACGGCCACACCCCGCACCGCCCTCAGGAGCTTGTGCCCCCTGTGAAATCTCAGACTCTAGTATTCCCGTCTCTGTCCACCACCCCTTAGCGTTCTGTTGCTCACTCCCTTGTTCCCACTGTCTCTACTCTTTGGCGTCCAGGCATTTGCTGTGTCTGCTTCAACCCACAGGCTGCTGGAATATAGAACAAATACAGCTGGGAGTTTGGTGTTCTTAGGATTCTTGTTTCCAGCATCCCTGTAGTCAGCTGGTCCAGCGGTGCTCATCTCTGCAAGGTCTTCCTTGCCAGTTACAATCCCTTCACGGATTCCTCATCAATTCTGCTTCTCATTCCCCATGACTCTCCTGGAGCCTTCTAACCTGATTCCAGCCTCAGTTCTCCTTCTCAGCAGATGACTTTTGTGGTACCTTCTAAATTGTTCATCCCTTAACTGTGGGTGTGCCTGAGGTTCTTCCCTAGTCTTCAAGCTTCACCGATGTCCAGGTGGAGACGACTCACAGGATGCATCACCAGCACAGTTCCTGCAACACGCCAGCCCTCTGCTCACTCGTGGATGCTTCTGGTTAGATGCCCTCCAGTCACCTTGCGCTCAGCCGTTTCCCAGCCTAATCTCCTAACCTGGTCCTCCTGCTGTATTCCCAGTCCTGCTGAATGGAGCCTGTCTGCCTCGCCATGCAAGCCGGAAACCAGTCACCCTAGACTCTTTCCTTTCAGTCTGCACATCTCTGGTCCTGTCAGTTCTGTCTCCTTAATATTTCCTGTGTCCGCCCCCTTCTCCTACAACCGTTACTCGAGCCCCTATGACCTCCCATCTGCATGATTTCTGTAGCCTTCTATCTAGTCTCCCTTCCCCCCTCCCACCTCAATCCATCCTCCACAGATCTTTCTAAATCACAGAACAAATCCCATCTTCTTCCTCAGCCTAAGGCTGAAAACAGCTCACAGATGTGTTTTATTTGACTGATAGTGTGGGCCCATACCATGTTTAAAAACAATTTTCTTTTGGCTTTTCTTGTCTATATTAAACAGCAGAAAACTTCACCTGAGACCTCCAGGTTTCTGGTTTGTCTTTGAAAACCAGAAACCCTGGCCCCCTGGCTCCTGCATTCCCCCAGGGCCTGCTGGATGGACAGAGGGACAGCTGTGCCTCTTAGATGGGGTGTGCCCTCATCCGTTAGTCACAGACTCACCTTCCCAGGTATGTTTCACTCACTCATGTCACCCACCTGGCTCTTGCATCCTTAGTCGGTGGCCTTTGGTTTGTGGAATGAAGTTGGGTCTCCTCTAGTTGCAAGGGCCCCACTGTAGTCCTTGTCGCCTGCACCCATTGAGCTTAATTTCTTGGAGTACGTCAAATTTGGGATTCGGTTTCACACCTCTGTGTTGGCATGTATCCCTCTTCTGGTTAAAAATCACATGAGAGGCAATAATCTTTCCTGAGGATCTTGGCAACCAGCTAAGATGACAGTTTCATCCTTAATCATTTGGACCAGGGGTGGTCCCTGAGTCCATGAACCCCTAGAGTATCCTTTCCTAAATTCACAACCACACGCACACACACACCACAACTAAAAAAAGAGTGCCAGGAAATAATCCTTCCCATTACCACTCTACCTCCTTCCTTCCCTTTTCCTCTTTTCCCTTCAGTTCCCTTCTTGCCTCCCTTTCTTCCTTTTCCTTCCAAGCTGGTCATGACCCACCAAACTGATTTCATGATCCACTAATGGATCACAATCTGTATGTTGAAAAACACTGCCTTGGGGGGTGGTGTCTATACATCCTTAAGATTACATGTTTATATCTGTTGTATACCATACCTGTGTTTTTCTGGGAGAGAGGAACCTCCTTAGCATTCAGCTCTCCAAGGGGCCTGAAGAAACATTGCATAACCACTGATTTAGGTATTTTATTTTCAAAGGGATTTGACATTGCCACTTTCATGTACCCAAACATAGAATTTAGTGATAATTATTATTATTTTTAAAATTTTTTTTTAGAATAATTCGTTATTTATTTTATTTTTTTTTTGGCTGTGTTGGGTCTCTGTTTCTGTGCGAGGGCTTTCTCTAGTTGCGGCAAGCGGGGGCCACTCTTCATCGCGGTGCGCGGGCCTCTCACTGTCGCGGCCTCTCTTGTTGTGGAGCACAGGCTCCAGACACGCAGGCTCAGTAGTTGTGGCTCACGGGCCCAGTCGCTCTGCGGCATGTGGGATCCTCCCAGACCAGGGCTTGAACCCGTGTCTTCTGCACTGGCAGGCAGACTCTCAACCACTGCGCCACCAGGGAAGCCCAGTGATAATTATTTTGAATGTGGGCCCTTTGTGTCAGCTCTCTGACATGTCCTGTATTGTTTGTTGTTAAATGAAGTTAATATTTGCAGACTCTCAGGGTGGGCGAAATGGATCCTTTAAATCTCTTGTTCACATGGGAAGGTGGAAAGCTGGGCAAGGTACCCTAAAAAGGATTTACTTGGTGAAGGAGGTTTAATAAAACCTTCATTTAAAGTCAGATAAAATAACAACCCAGAAAACTTTTTTTTTTTGGTTGATATCAAGTCATTTATTCAACAACTGCCCTTGGTAATGGGAATGAAGAAAACAGTAGTGAATAGAATACTGTTCTATTCAAATTCAAATTATGGTATTTGAATAGTATAGTGTATACTCTACTATTCAAATTCTTGCCCTTATGGCTCTTTCAATCCAGAAAAGAAGAATGAGAAATAAAAATGGGGTAGCAACAAAGCATTGAAGTAAACAGAATAAATATCGTAAACGCATTGATGCCAAAAATATATATTAGAAAAACCTAGGTTTGTGGAAGGGACTGTGTAGGGAGATAACAGAAAAGACATTACAAGATGACCAAAATTATTTTGAGCTACAAAATTATTTACACAATGGTTTTGAGTAAAAATTCAAATGAAACCGCCATAATAAATTAACAAAAAAATTTCCTGATTAAATATCCTCTGGTAATGTCTTTTTTGTTATCTCCCTCTATGTTTTTTTTTTTTTAAAAGCACCAAAAGCTGCATTGGGAATAGTATCTTATCTGTGTTCTAGGTGTCCCTGGCTCTGATTTTAGAAGGGGAAGGCTATACGTCAGTAGGCTTATGGACCTGGCCTACTACAGGGAAGCTTAATGTTTCTCAAGTAGGGCTATTTATTATGATCAGTGTGTACCACTTCTCTGAGTGATTCCAGCAGTTGGAGCAAAACTGACTCATTACTACAATAGTCAAAGAATGAAAAATGACCACTGTGACAAGTGTTCCTTTTTTTAACTTTAGTAACACAATTACAATATTATTATAATTTTTGGTGTGAATATAACAAAACCGTGTTGCTCCCCCTAGAGACGCCTGCAGAGAAGAAAGAACATAATTCGGAATCCCACGGACCCCAGCACACCCGCTGGTGGCGTTTCTCTTGGTAACTGAGTGCTGCTCTAATGCGCTTGGCTCGCTTTCAGGATGTCTGGGAGGGCAAGGGGCCCCTGCAGGCTCCCACTTACGCTTCACCCGTGCACTGGCCATGTGGCAACACGACTGTGGGTGTGCAAGGAGGGGACGGCTGCTGGGACAACCTGGCTTTCCATTTGGTGTGTCTGTTTTTTCAGATGATCTTTGGTCCAAATCCTGTGTCTCCCAGACAGGTGGATGTGGTCGGGGGAGGGGGTGGTGTGCTGGAAGCACACACTTATCCTCACTGACTCTGTGTTGTCATCTGGCAGGGAAATCTCAGCAAAGCTCCCCAGAGCCCTGATATTCCCGGAGGCCTGACATTTGCTCTCTGCCCTGCACGCTTGCTTGTTTCTGAGGGCCCCCTCACCCCTGCACGGAGGGGATTATCTCCCACTTTCTTCACAAGTCGAATTGAAAGGCATCGGGCACCTTCCAGGGAGCAGTTCCTTTGCTGCTGCCTCTTCTTTTTCTTCTTCTCCTTCTTTTTCCTCTTCCTCCTCCTCCCCTTCCTCTTTTCCTCCACCTTCTCCTCCTCCTCTCCCCCCACCCCCCCGGGGTAACCTTCGCTTTCATGTACCCAGGTATCAGAAGAGGTCTTCTTGCCCCTTAAGCCCTACTTGAGTGGGCTCCAGCCCCCCCTGTGGCCGCTGGTGGAAGTACAATGCTCTAAGGTTCCTACACATTCCTCAGGGGCCATATTCTTACCCTCAGTTTTGCCTCTGAGCTTCTGCTTCCAGCCAGTGAGCTCAGATTAGGGGCTCTCTACCCTTGTTCCTCACACGTGCATCCTTAGTTTCTTCAAACAACCCACCTGGAGTAAGCATTTGCAAGTACACAGAAGACGTTATTTAAATTTTTTTTTTTTTTTAACATTACACGCCCAGAATTTATCTTGTAACTGGAAGTTTGTACCTTTGGACCGCCTCCATCCACTTCCTCTACCCTCCACCCCCCACCTAGCCTCTGGCTCTGGAAACCAGCCATCTCTTCTCTGTTTTCAGGTGTTCAGTTTTTAAAGATTCCACATATAAGTGAGATCATATGGTATTTGTGTTTTTCTGTCTGACATTTCATTTAGCATAATGCCCTCAGAGTTCATCCATGTTGTCATAGATGGCAAGATTTCCTTCCTTTTCATGACTTAATAATATTCCATTGTATATGTGTACCACATCTTCTTTATCCTTTCATCTGTTGATGGACACTTAGGTGGTTTCCATATCCTGGCTGTTGTGAATAATGCTGCAATGAGTAGGTGGGTACAAATATCTCTTTGACATAGTGATTTTGTTTCCTTTGGATACATACCAAGAAGTGGGATTTTTTGATCATACAGCAGTTCTATTTTTAATTTTTTGCGGCATCTCCATATTGTTCCCATAGTGGCTGTACCGATTTACATTCCCACCAACAGTGTACTAGGATTCCCTTTATTCTGCATATTCACCAACACTTGTCATCTTTCTCTTTTTTCTTTTAAACTTATTTATTTATTTTTTGGCTGCATTGGGTCTTCGTTGCTGCGCGTGGGCTTCCTCTAGTAGCGGTGAGCGGGGGCTAACTCTTCGTTGCGGTGCACGGGCTTCTCATTGCGGTGGCTTCTCTTGTTGCAGAGCACGGGCTCTAGGCGTGCGGGCTTCAGTAGTTGTGGCATGTGGGCTCAGCAGTTGTGGCTCTCGGGCCCTGGAGTGCAGGCTCAGTAGTTGTGGCACACGGGCTTAGTTGCTCCGAGGCATGTGGGATCTTCCTGGACCAGGGCTCGAACCTGTGTTCTGTGCACTGGCAGGCAGGTTCTTAACCATTGCGCCACTAGGGAAGTCCCTGTTACCTCTTGTCTTTATGATGATAGCCATTCTGACAGCTGTGAGGTGATATCTCATTGTGGTTTAGATTTGCATTTCCACAACGATGATTCGTGGTGTTGAGCACCTTTTCATGTTCCTGTTGGCCATTTGTATGTCTTCTTTGGAAAAATGTCCATTCAGTTTCTCTGCTCATTTTAAAATTAGATTCTCTGTGTTTTTGCTATTGAGTTGTGTGAGTTCTTTACGTGTTTTGCGTATTAGCCCCTTATCAGATTTATGACTTACAAATATTTTCTCCCATTCCATAGAATGTCCTTTCATTTTGTTGATGGTTTCTTTTGCTATGCAAAAAGGGTTTTAGTTTGATGTAGTCCCACTTGTTTATTTCTGCTTTTGCTGCCTTTGCTAAGAAGACTTTAAGGAGGATTGTGGAGTCCAAAGGATTTGCACTGCAGCAAGGCAAACGGCTTTAAAAAGTTCATGCTGTGTCCTTGTTCTGAAAAATTCCCCGGCAGACTCTAAAATCCCTCAGCCTTCTGCTCCTTTCTTTCTGTCTTCCCTCTTCTCTTTCATCCCCAAACTCCTCATCAGTTTTTGCTCAGAGCTGTCGAGCTTTTCTTTGGTCGCGTCTTACTCTCAATGACCCCTGCCTATAGGGTCTCACGTTCTAAGCCCCAAAAGCTCATCAAGATTTTTTTCCCCCTCCTAAACAAGAGAATTCCCTTCTTAAGGGCTGCTAAGATAATAGAAATTTCACCATGTCACTAAATCATCTACTTTCTAGAGGAAAAAATAATATCAATGAATTCTACTCTTCTGAAATAAGGAATAGATATTTGTTGTACGCACAAAATAAAGATTGAAAAGTGTCTTTTGTAGCACCTTCTTTTCTAAAACAGGCCATAACTGGGCTAATATGTTCTGGAGCTAGAAGGGAAGTTATTTCAACCAGTTGGGGGCCTGGGGGGCAACAGGGGATAGAGAACTAAATTATGAGCTGGAAGTGAAATGCAGGGGACGTTGCTGCATATCAGCTGTATATATGGCCTTAGCTTTGGGCCAGTGACTCCCCTTCTGTTTCCCTATCTGCAAAATTAGGTTCAATGGTTTCTAATGTTTTCCAACTCTAAATAAAAATATCTATGTATAAATAAATACATTTTAGAGCTTCCTAAACCTTTAGGAAAGCTTTCTCTACACAGATGCCTTGGGTGAGCAAGTTCTTCTGTGTCTCCATGTCCCAGCTCTGCATGTCCAAGGTGATACAGATTTCCCTCTGTTAGAGGGTTGGTTGCCTCACCTATGACCCTGTCCTTGAGATGAGGTGTCCTGCCCTTAAACTAGACTCTGAAAAAAGGCCAGAGCTGCTTGCCTGGGAAACGTTTTCTCCTTTAAAATAACACAACAGTCAAAGTTTAAAGTGTAACTGATGCTGGGGGGGTTGGGGGCAGGGGCAGATCTCATAGCATCTGTGTTTGTTTCTTTTGTGGGGGGAGGGATTTGTGAACCTTGGAAAGAGCCTCAAAACTGTTCCTCCGTCTGAAACCAAATCATGTCAATGCCAACACTTGTGAAACTCCAGACTTTTTAAGGTCCTGGTGGACTAAAGTGTTGATGGTTTGATGGCTTTGCCAAAGTCTTCATCAGAGGTGAAGGTGGTGATTCATAATTGATCGCTTTCTAAAGCGCTTTCTGTAGGAAAGTAAAATGGATGACAATTCCCATTCTGAAAGTTTCCTTTAAGTTCTCTTTTTTTTTCTTGCTGGTTTTCCCGGTGATTAAAGGAAGTAGCATTTCTTCCAAGATATTTCTCTTCTCTTTTGTGCTTCACGGATATTTTTATTAGTCCACTAATTTCACTAAGGGTAGATTCTAATGTCACATTTTGATTGTGACTTCTCCCAGAATCAAGGAAGAAGGTGAAAGAAAATCAATAAAGATCAGTTGCTAAATCAAGGTCATTCTGCTTGCTCTTTCCTCTCTGTTCTCCATACTCATTTATTCTCTTTCTTTGGAAAACACCCCTTTGGAAAGACTTCATTTGATCATTATCATAATCTCCTTTCTCAGTTTAAAATGAAAACCCAAAAGCTTGCTTTTCTAGTGCATTGTCACCTCTTTTTTTTTTTTTTCCCCCTGTACTTTTATTTCCATAGTGGTTTTCTGTAAGCCCTCAGGGCATTTTGGGATAAGATTTGGAAGAAAAACTCAATACAGTATAAAGTTACCTTACACCCATCTCAGAGTAGTTAAAAGACTTAAAACAGCCAGGAAAAAACCCAAGGGAGTCTGGGCTAGTGGGGGCCACAAAGGTCATTTTGTCTTTTCTCTTGTGCTCCTGTCTATTATCGCTACCTTTCTGTCTTTCATTTCTCTTTATTCATGGCCCTCTGCTGTGTCTACTTTTGCCTCCTTCTCCTTTTTCATAGAACTGTGGGATTTCAGATTTGGAATGTGGACCATGGGAATCACTAAGACAAACCTCATTTTTTGGAAAAGGAAGCTGAGGCTTAGAGGAGGTACCATGAAAGGAGGCAGTGGGTTGTAGCGGAGAGGTTTCTCACAAGCTTTGGAATTGCAAAGGGGAGGGTTTAATCGCTAGCTTAGCCATTCACTCCCGGGTACTCTGGGGCTAGTCTCTCAACTGCATTGCTGGTGTGCACTGCATTTGCCAAAGGCGGACAGTAATATATTCCTCGTGGAGTTATGAGGGTTAGATGAGATAATGAATTTCGTGTTCCCAGGCAGTGCCTAGGAAATCACCCCCAAAATGGTAATTATTATCACAAACTAGTTAGAGTCAGTACCTGGATTTGTTCCTGTTTCAGGTTTCTTACCGTCATGGACATTGTTAACCGTCTTGGTTCTGAAACACCTGCCTCAGTCCATCTTGTGCTCTGCTTTCCTAGGTTTTCAGTCTTCTTGGCTTTTGACTTTGAGGTTGGCTTTTCCGCTTATGACCTCATCTCACTCCTTGAAATGAATACTGCATTTTAAATTCTACTAGGTTCCCTGCCCTGCGGACCCACGGATGGGCATAGGGAGTGGGTATCAATTGACTGTGTCCTTGATTTAAGATTGATGTGGGATTTGGGTCTATAGACAAGGTGGAAGGGAGTTGCAACAAAAGGCAGCAGCATGAGCAAAACTAGAAGCAAGGATTTGCAAGACATGTTTGGGAAACAGTGAATTGCTTGGCAGGCTAGGAAGAAGACGGTTTCGAGAAGGGGAGACCAGCCCCCTGTGTGAAATGCTGCAAAGATGTGGAGGTAGGAGAAATGAGGAAAAGTGATTGGATTTGGCTACACAGGATTCCTTTGTGAGCTACGAAAGGGCTACTTAAGTGGAGTGGAGCAGGCACAAGCCAGGTTGTAAGAGATTACAGAGTGAGGGATGGAGAAGTGCAGTGTGTTAGTGTGGACCGGGTATCCCCGAATGCTGGTCCATAAGCTTTTCAGCCGAGGTTGTTAGAAGTGAAACGAGAAATACAAAGTTAACATAGTATGTTTTTCTAGCACAGGGAGATCAGCTCGGTGCTTTGTGACCGCCTGGAGGGGTGGGATAGGGAGGGTGGGAGGGAGGGAGACGCAAGAGGGAAGAGATATGGGAACATATGTATATGTATAACTGATTCACTTTGTTATAAAGCAGAAACTAACACACCATTGTAAAGCAATTATACCCCAATAAAGATGTTAAAAAAAACACCAAAAAACAAAAAAAAACTGCTGCTTAAATTGATGACCCCTCGGATTAGATGAATTATGACAAAAGAGAGAAGGCCCAAATAAACAGTACCAAAAGCAAAGTAAGGACATTTCTCTCAATCTTAAAGATATTAAAGAGATATTAATAGGATGATATAAACAACTTACAAAAAAAAACATAGTATGTTTTTCATAAGGCTAATTTTATTTACTTTTAATGGCCATCCTGTAATCTGAGATTATAGCCTTACGTTTTTGGCTTTAAAATGCCCTTTCTTTTATGGAATGATGGTGGTTCTCAACGCTGGCTG
The DNA here is from genome assembly GCF_964270905.1 of Leucopleurus acutus. Lineage (NCBI taxonomy): Eukaryota > Metazoa > Chordata > Mammalia > Artiodactyla > Delphinidae > Leucopleurus > Leucopleurus acutus. The sequence goes on from NC_139151.1 coordinate 84,599,981, forward strand.
CACATTAGAACCACTTGGGGAGCTTTTAGAAACAATGGAGTTCTGGTTCCAATTCAGACAACTGAATCAGGATCCTGGGGCAGGCCTGGTGCTGGTGTGGGTTCAAAGCTCCCCAGGTGATTCTGTTGTGCAGTCAGGATTGTGAATCTGCTAGTGAATGATAGGATTTTTGTTGTTGTTTTCCTTTAATTTTTAAAAGGCCTTATTAGGCAGAATTAAACATTGGAAACCCTTTGTTCTATCACCTGTTTAAGACAAAAAGATAAGTGGTTCAACCAGCAAAATCGAGTTTATTTGGGAATAGCAGAAGAATTACAATTGGGGACATGCAAACTGTGGGGGACCCTAGGCAAGTCTGGAGAACAAAGGAAGAGTGTTCTTTTATAGAGGAAAGGGGGGAGTTGGGAGGGGCTGTTTTTGAATAAAAGTCCGTTGGAGAAGAGCCAGAGTTCAGAGGTTTGGTAGCTCCTTATTGGCTGAGTTGTCATGACTTCTCATTGGCTGGGCTGTTGCTGGGTGCGGAGATCATCTTTACTCCTGCGAGGTGTGTAAAGTAAGCTTCTTCCTTTTGGGGAGATACAAGGTAAGGCGGTGAGTGGTGGTGCATGTGAGCTCCCCTTCCAGCACCTTCTGACTCCATTTTAAATGAGGTTTCCGGGACTTCCCTGGTGGCTCAGTGGTTACGAATTTTCCTGACAATGCAGGGGATACGGGTTCGAGCCCTGGCCCGGGAGGATCCCATATGCTGCGGAGCAGCTAAGCCCCTGCCCCACAACTGCTGAGCAACCCCCGCTCGCCATAACTAGAGAAAGCCCGCACACAGCAACGAAGACCCAATGCAGCCAAAAAATAAATAAATAAATAAAATAAAAAATAAATTTGTAAATGAGGTTTCCTTTATTCATTTTCACAGTTCTTTGCCCCACCTTGTTTGTTTTGTTTTGTTTTCATTTGTACTTGTATTTAATTTTTGTTTTACTGACTTGTGAAGTTCAAATGGCAGGGACCCAAATGACAAGGGAGAGCTATAGCTGTCCTTTAAAAGAGTTAGCTCTTGGGCTTACCTGGTGGCGCAGTGGTTGAGAGTCCGCCTGTCGATGCCTGGGACACGGGTTCGTGCCCCGGTCCGGGAAGATCCCACATGCCGCGGAGCGGCTGGGCGCGTGAGCTGTGACCGCTGAGCCTGCGCGTCCGGAGCACGCAGCGGGAGAGGTCACGACAGTGAGAGGCCTGCATACCGCAAAAAAAAAGAAAAAAAAAAAAGCGTTAGCTCTCCTAGTGCTTTTGACTGGCATTCAGTGTATTCACATTTTCAGGATCATTGCATTTGTATGAAGTAAGGGTCACTTTTGTTCTCAAGCACACATTGAGTATCAGGATTATTGAGAGAGCAAGTCGGAGACTTAGATTGATGGATGTAAAGAACACAGAACATTCTCCATTTGAGTGTTCTCTTGTCAAGAGCGGGGGGGGGGGGGGTTCTTGTGTTTCACCTGCGCCTTTTATTCTAGCTGCACACAGGACATTCTGTCCTTTCTGACCTTGAAGGTGAAAATCTTTTTACTTAAAACTGAAGCTCTGAAATGTAGTACCAGATAAGTGAAACATTCTGCTTTCTGGTGCTTCTAGTTATTTTAATGTTTAAAGGTCAGTGTAGGAAACATCTTAAATGCAAAGCATTTAATTTCCATTAGAGTTAAAGTTTTCTAAGCTTGTGTTATAGCCAATAAAAATGATGATGTTTAAATCAGGTAATGTTCTAGTTCTTACATGAATATTTTATATGAACTACACAGGCAGGAAAATCTATATGTTTATCCAATGTTATGTCCAGTGGCTATTGGAAGCTTGTCTTCTTGGGTTATTATATGAATAACTCCTATTTTATATATATATATATATCCAGATTATAAAAAGAATTACATGTATTGTTTTTAGGGCTTGTTTTGTAGACTAAGTATTTGGGCTAAATCTTGCTAATATAGGCATTCCCTGAATTACTAACACCCTTACAGACTTGCTATAAATAAGACTATGTGGGCTGTGCTGTGCTGAGAGAGTGGCTAGGTTCTACCTTGGGGCAAGAAATGATATTTCTGGGTGCTGCCTTGCCCTAGTATTAGTACTGAAGTACATAGTCTTATAGTAAAGAGCGTCTTAATAGCCTTCCACTTAACCAGCTGGCTGCATTAATCAGTGCTGGTCGTTTGCTCTGTGACTGATGGCATAGCACGCTGTGATAGCCCATGGTTAGAAAGTTGGTACCTTCTCCCACCAGAAGAGGATCAGTTATGTTTGTTCCCAAATCTGTTGATGTCTGTTCAACTTCTTGTTGTAATTTCTTAATCTATTGAAATATTATATAAACCGATTAAATATCAGTACAAACATTTCACATAGTAATCTACTATGAGATAGGTGCTATTTTTCTCTCCTTTCTATGACAAGGAAACTGAGATACAGAGAGCTTAAATAACTTTCCCAAGCTAGTAGGTGACAGTGACAGGGTTTGAACCCAGGTAGTTCAATTCCAGCTATAGTCTTTTTTTAAAAAAAAATTATTTATTTAATTAATTTATTTTTGGCTGTGTTGGGTCTTCGTCGCTGTGCATGGGCTTTCTGTACTTGCAGTGAGCAGGGCTACTCTTCGTTGTGGTGCGCGGACTTCTCATTGTGGTATCTTCCCTTGTTGCAGAGCACGGGCTCTAGGCATGTGGGCTTCAGTAGTTGTGGCATGTGGGCTCAGTAGTTGTGGTGCACGAGCTTAGTTGCTCCGCGGCATGTGGGATCTTCCGGGATCAGGGCTCAAACCCATGTCCCCTGCATTGGCAGGCAGATTCTTAACGACTGCACCACCAGGGAAGCCCCCAGCTATAGTCTTAACTGATCCACTCTACTGCCAGGGTAATACATAATCCTGGCGTAATTGAAGGCTTTCACAAGGGGAAGATGAACAAGATTTTCCAAACTTATTTGAACGTGGAATCCTTTTACCAAGAATACCTATTAATATTCTGCAGTGTGAATGGTCTATGGAACCTGACTTTTGTTGGATGTGGATTTAGAATAATTAATTTTAGGAGAAGATATGTTCCCTTAACAATGCTCAGTTAGGATTGCTTTGCTATCATTTAGCACAATATATATATACCTTTAAAACGTCTTATGACTTTGGTCTTTTAAACTTTATATTGTAGTACGAGCTATACAGTTAATTATCCTTATTTATTTCATAAATTATAATTTATCCTTATTAACAGGTCAGGAACAGCTTTGGGCACTGGGGAAACAAAGAAAGAGACAATTATAATGAAAAATTTAGCAATTCATCTACATGAACTGTTGGCATGGACTTCTGTGCCGTACCGAGGTCCAGATACTACATGCAGAGCAGTCCTTTTATACTGTCTTGTTGTAGAGAGTAAGAATATTTGAATATGTTTAGAGTCTCTAGTTAAGGTGTTCACATTTATGAAAAGGAAATCAGAGCAGGGTCTGACAAAGAATTTGTGTGTGAGGATATGTAAGACTTGCAATCTCCAGCATCTGGATGTTTCTGGAAACAGAATATTTGAAATTCCCTGGAAATGCTTTGGAAAACCCTGAGATAGCCATTGGCAAAGCATTTTTTGATGTTATAATTTCTTAATTCAGTAAACTTACTACCTAGTGTTTTTATTAACTACTACTGTCAGCACACAAGCTTAGAAGTCTCTTAAAATTGTAATTGTTGGTCATGAGGATCCTCACTGTAAATGTGTTCTGCAACATCCTTCAGAATCACACAAAAATTAAGCTTTGTACAGTATGGATTTAGCATGAAGTATACTCTGTAATAGGATAATTTATGAAATAAATAATCCATTGATTAGAGAATCTTGTAAAAGAACTTTGAAAAGTTGTGATAAAAAGGACAAAACATGGGCTTCCCTGGTGGCGCAGTGGTTAAGAGTCCGCCTGCCGATGCAGGGGACACGGGTTCGTGCCCTGGTCCGGGAAGATCCCACATGCCGCGGAGCGGCTGGGCCCGTGAGCCATGGCCGCTGAGCCTGTGCGTCTGGGGCCTGTGCTCCACAACGGGAGAGGCCACAACAGTGAGAGGGCCGCGTACCGCAAAAAAAAAAAAAAAAAAAAAAAAGGACAAAACATAAAATTTACCACCTTAATAATGTTTAAGTGTACAGTTCAGTAGCGTTAAGTATATTCATATTGTTTTGAAACAGATCTCCAAAACTTTTTCATCTTGCAAATCTGAAACTCTACACCCATTAAACAACAGCTTTCCATTTACCCCTCCTGCCAATCCCTGGTAACCACTATTCTATAATACTTTCTGTTTCTATGAGTTGGGCTACGTTGGATACCTCATGTAAGTGGACTCCTACAGTACTTGTCTTTTTGTGCCTGGCTTATTTCACTTAGCATAATATCCTCAAGGTTCCTCTATGTTGTAATATATAACAGGATTTCCTTCCTTTTAAAGGCTGGATATTATTCCATTGTATCTATATACATTTTCTTTATTCATTCATCAGTTAATGGACATTTGGGTTGCTTCCAACTCTTGGCTAATGTGAATATTGTAAAAGGACTTAAAAATTATGCATAGTTTCTGTCATAGGCTAGTAATACTCACTTACCAACCCTTCTATTGATGGATTTTTAGGTGACTTCTGTTTTCCCCTACCGTAAACATCTGTCACATAAGTCATTGATTACATCTCTGATTATTTCCTTAGAATAACTTCCTGGAATAGAGTTACGGATCAAAAGGGGTGCATTTTAAGGCTTTTGGCACAAGTTGTCCAATTATCTTCCTTAAGTGTTTGAACAGTGAAGGAGGGAACCCATTTCTCCACACCCTTGCCAATGTTGAGCACTGTCATTAAAAAGCAAAACAAGGGCTTCCCTGGTGGCGCAGTGGTTGAGAGTCCACCTGCCGATGCAGGGGACACGGGTTCGTGCCCCGGTCCGGGAGGATCCCACATGCCGCGGAGCGGCTGGGCCCGTGAGCCATGGCCGCTGAGCCTGCGCGTCCGGAGTCTGTGCTCCGCAACAGGAGAGGCCACAACAGTGAAAGGCCTGCGTACTGCAAAAAAAAAAAAAAAAAAAACCAAAACAACAGAATACCTTTACCAATTTGATAATTGAAAATGGTATCATATTGTGGTTTTAATGTGCATTTTTTGATTACTGCAGAGAGGTTGAACTTTTTCATGTGTTTATAAGCTATTTGTGTGTGTGTGTGTGTGTGTGTGTGTGTATGTGTGTATGTGTAGATTCTGTTCACATCCTTTGTTCATTTTTCTACTAAGGTACTATGTATCTTTTCCTGTGTATTTTAAGATCTCTTTATAGAGTAATAGAATTAAGTCTTTATGATATGTTGCAGGTATTTTCCGGAATTTTATATCATTTTCCTTTTAATTTTTATAGTGATTTTGACATCCGATATTTAATATAGCCAAATCAATGAGTCTTTTCCTCTATGATTTCTTTCCTCTGTGCATTACTGATAAGACTGGTGAAGTATTAGGCAAAGCGAGTGTACTTTTCCCTGCTTCTCCAATTCAGAAAGACAAATGAAGTTGTAGCCATATTAGGTTAGTGCAGGGCATTGTACATTTCATATTCAATCATTCATTCATTTATTCATTCGAAAATATTTATCAGGTGCCCACCATGTTCTAGGCACTGTATTAGACACTGGATTGCACAGTATGCAGCTGGGTTGCATGAATAAGATGCCCATACATAACGGATTTTCACAGATATTCCCAGTTGCAAAGATTCCATCCTATTGTCAGTTTTAGATATTAGACTACCTGTTCTGAATTTGGTTTCTGAATGCATGGATATCCTCTCCTTGAGTAACATGCTCATTGGGGATCCTTTTTGGTCTGCCTACACCTGGACCCAGAAGGCAAGTACATTCATCCATGCTGCAGCTGGAAGGGGGCCAAGGTCCTGCTGCAGTTGAAGGTGTGAACTCGAGGTGAGCATAGCTCATTCTGGTTCTCAGGAGTACCCTCCATTGAGGTACCCAGTGGAATAGCCAAGACCCTGTCCTCACTCCCTGGCCCACACTGCTCATGCTGGCACAGTCATTTCGCCTTTCTAAGCTACAGAGCAAGTCAAAGCCTGGGCTGGGACCCTCACATCCATAGGCTTCTTTCTTTACATCAGTGCTATGGGGAGAGCTGAGGTGAAGGAGCTGAAAACACTGATGATTCCCCAGCATGTAAAAGACCCCCTTCAAGCAGAAACCAGCCCCAGATACTGCATGGTGAGGACCTATTTTGGGGTGGGGTGACCACTCCTGAACAAGGTCCCTGAAAACCCTCCGTGTGATATATCACCACCCTCTCGGGCTGCAGGACTTCTGATGATAACACTAATTGATAATCATTAGAGTCCCACGTGGCAATATTATGCCTTCATTGGATTTGGTTTCAGGCCTTGCTCAGAGCCAGGAAATGAATTTGTGAAAATCACACTGTTGTGTTATAATTGGTCAGCTGCCTGTTCCTGAAGTGCTCGCTTTTGGGATTTTGTAGTTTTTTCCCTAGTAAGTCCTTAGAATTCAAAACAAACACTGGGTAGTTATTTATTAATAGTGACTTTATGGATAAGAAAATTGAGGCAGCCGTGCATATGGCTGGTAAGTGTCAGGGTGATTTTCAGTATATTTTGGTTTTATCTCCAGCTGGATGCCAACTGGATGCCAGCTGGATTATGAGACAATATAAAATCAGAACCTTCCATTCAGAAAACCCATTCATCTGATCACCCTGGACACACTTGTAATTCTATCAGATGACATTAGAGAGGTCACGAAACTCAGAGAGCCATCTAGAACTGTGCTTGCCGAGAGAATCCTGTGTTCAGATGGAAATATTTTACCTCTACTCTGTCCAGTACAGTAGTCACTGGCCACATGTTTCTGTTGAGCACTTGCAATGTCGCTAGTGTGACTGAGGAACTGAATTTTAATTTTTTTTTTGCGGTACGCGGCCCTCTCACTGTTGTGGCCTCTCCCGCTGCGGAGCACAGGCCCCAGACGCACAGGCTCAGCGGCCATGGCTCACGGGCCCAGCCGCTCCGCGGCATGTGGGATCTTCCCGGACCGGGGCACGAACCCGTGTCCCCTGCATCGGCAGGCGGACTCTCAACCACTGCGCCACCAGGGAAGCCCCTAATTTTGTTTAATTTTTGTTAATTTAAATTTAAATAGCCACATGTGGCTGGTGGATAGTGTATTGGACAGCATAGATTTATGAAGCACTACATTCATGGTTTTCAAACTGTTCGATTGTAATTCGCTATGAGAAGCACATTTTATATTGTACTGCGGCACAGACACATGTGTATGAACACACACCCCCGCCACGTGGTGCTCCCCCCCTCGCCCCGCCTCCATCACCAAAATTTCACCAAATGATATTTGGCCTTACTACGGGCAGTGCACAGTGGTATTTTCTTTTTAAAGGTGCTGGATATGACTTGATCAGTTGATTTTGTGACTCATGAGTGGGTTGTGAGCCCCCAGGTGAAGAACATTGCCTTACATTACCTGCCTCCCACCTCTAGCCATTTCCTCTATCTCTTTTCCTGTCTCTGCATCTGGCCCCCTTGCAGGGTCTTTGCATTTGCTGTTCCCTCTGCCTGACATGCTTTTCCCTATACCATCTCCTGACTGCATGTCTTACATCCTCAAATTTCTGCTCAGATGCTCACTGGAGATTTCCTCTTGTAGCCACCCTACCTCGGGAAGCTCCCCATCCCTCTTACTCTGACTTGCTTTTCTCTGTGGCAGTGTTCATCACCTGACATATACATCATTTGTTTATTGCCCGCTTTCCCAGTTAGGAGGTCAGCTCCACAAAGGCAGGGACTGTTTTGTTTGCTGGTATGTCCCAGTAGCCCGAAGAGGCTTTCAAAATAACTGTTAGTTGAATAAATGAACAGACATGGCCCCATGACCTTACTCAGAGTTTTCCTTATGGCTTGATATACTGAGAGGTTTGTGGAATTGTTCATTCGTTCCTTGGGATATATTGAGTTGATACCAGTGGCCTGGCTTGTGTTATGGCTGTTGGGGATAGATATGCTGGAGGAGAAGGGAGACAAGTTTCTGTCCTCTTGGAAATTTTAATTGGCTTTGGGCCTCTGCTGTGTGTGGGTCCAGGAATGTTGTGCTGGAGGTTGTCTGGATATGTACCAGGCAATCAGAGGAGTAGGTGAAGATTTTGTATTTTTTAAAGTACAAGCAGCCCTTAGTAAGGCTGCTGAGAGTTGGGGACAGCACTGCATGGAGGTCTAGGAAAGTAACTGCAAACAGAATTTTACATGGAAACGCTGGGGTCCTGGCGATGTGGCCTGTCTTAGCTTATGTTGTGGACTCTGTAAAAGTCTGAGACTAGAATTCAGGTCTCTTATCTTCCATGCCAGAAGCTCTCTCTGCACCTCTTTATGGTTGTCTCTTAACATTTTCCTCTCAACATAGGATTAAAAATGGCCAACCTAAAAAAAAAAATTATTATTGCTTCAGGGCTGAGTGGCAAGCTTTATGAGAATTGAGGAATGGGTTTAGTGGATAGCTATCTAATTATAATCATACCTTGAAATTTTTATTTGCCAATCTTTATACTTGATGGTTTCTGCTTACACTACAGATATGCTGGTGGTTCTCGAATTCATTTTGAAGGCACAAAGTGTTTCTATTCTTGGTCTGTTCTCTCTCATCTTTTCCTTACAGTCAGATTTATTATTCCTTAGTCTTTTCCCCTGTCCTTCGTCAGAGAATCATCAGGATGGTGCTATTTTATTCTCCTCTGTTGAGTGTACACATTAAATATAATTTGTTGAATGGCTTTCTTTTTTGCAACAGGAAGTCTTCAAAAAGAACCTATTATAATATTAAGGCTCCAGGTAATAAACAGTAGAGCTGGACCAGTAAGTTCAAAACATCTGAGCAGTCTCTTTATTGTGTACACTCGAGCTTTTAGCTGCATACATTTTACAGTACCTCATCTGACGCTATTTGTGATACGTATCCCCCAGTGATTAAGTCATCATTTTATGATCTCATGCACAGAAAGTGCATCCACAAAGCTATTTACTCCCCATTCCTCGAGCTCAAATGTTAAGAATCCTGGTTTGTATCTGAGAGATCTTTTGTTGATTTTAGTCGAGCTGTTCTAAAGAGGTCATGCAGATTTTTACAAAATAGTTTTATGTAAGAAGTACCTTTTTTAGGGAGGGACAGAGTGAGTTGGGGATAGAACTGCCTGGTAGGGAAAAACCAGAAAATGGACCCTGAAGTAAAAAAGAAGTGGTGTCTTAACGGCTGTGGTTAATAAATGTTTACAGCGAAGTCTTGAGCTGCAACTCAGCAGTTTTGTTAACATAAACGTTCCATAACCACAGCATCTTTGATGAGCTCGTGGGGCAGGCGACTGGTGCCGTGAGCGCAGAAGGAACCGGGCTCCCACTCGTGAGGGAGGTGCTGTCCACAAGCATCGTGTTTTTCACTGAGTTAATGCAGGGGTCCCAGCTGGGATTTTGACTGTTCTCGACTGATGGAGCTCCTGGGAGGGTGACCAGAGCCCCTCTGGCCCCGGGGAATGACCGTTGATTTGCAGCCTCAAATGAAGCTAAAGCCGAGAGCTTATGTTTTAAATAATGGATAGTTAGCTCTGCGAACAAACCAGCCAGATCCTGCCTCCGGCCAATGCCCTCTGGAGGTGCCTGGAGAGGGCTTGGGAAGTGTACTAACTCCCTCCACTGGCTTGAAGGGCACAGAAAGTCCCTCTTCTCACTCCGGGACCTGTACCTGTGGAAGCGTTGACCCACAGGCTGACTGGGAGAAAGGGAAGACACAGGGAGTGTGGGGAGAGTGGGCAGGGGGGCTGCTGCAGCAGATCACGGGGTCTGAGAGCAAAGTCCAACTGGTACGGAGATGGTGTCCTACTCCAGGGGCTTTGAGATGTCTGGAATCATGTAATTTCTTGCTACTCGCAATGTGGTCTGTGGACCAGTAACACTAGCATCACCTGGGAGCTCACTCGAAATGCAGAATCCTAGGCCCTGCCTAGCCTTACGGATTCAGTCTGCAGTTTAACAAGATCTCCAGGCGATTCGTATGCACATTAAAGTTTGAGAAGGACTGGCTGAACACTTTCAGTTAGTACCTTTACAGACCCGTGGCCAAGCAGTGTTAGTGACTTATAAAGCAGACGAGTAAGTCATTCAAATACACGCTGCTTTGCAGCCCATCTCGCGTGTTATAGGGAACTGAGTAACAGCAATAGCAATAACAATGTGAATTTGGCTGGGAGTGGAGGTGGTGGGGATTTTGATTCAGTTTTGGCCAGCACACATCATTGCCGGCTTGAGCTCGGAGCAGAGCTCTTCAGACTTGAGCACGCATCCCAGTCAGTGGAGGGCGTGTTAAAACACACATTCCTGGACCCCACCCCAGAGTTTCTGATTCGGTAGATGTGAGGCGATCTTTGAGAATTTGTGCTACTAACAAGTTACCATGATGCTGCTGCTTCCGGTCCGGGGGCTACGTGCTGAGAATCACATGCTTCAGGTATAGTCTGCTCACGGCAACTGCGCGGTGCTTGTCCCTGTGATTCCGCCCCCCACCCCGGGAATTCTGTGCTCTGGAGCTGCCTCGGCCTCCTCTCCTGCCAGGCCTCTCAGCACACCTCGTTAGGACGTTCTTGGAGTGTCCTCATGATCTGCCTGTACCTGCAGATTCCCAGAACCTTCTGACTCAGAATGCCTGGAGGAGCACAGGATGGTTCATTAGCAACTCAGGGTCACTATTAGGCACACATAAATAAACAACAAGTGCCCTGTGTGCTCCTTCCGCAGTGCATTTCATCTTAGTTTCTAGGGTATGCTTTGCCCTTTCTTTTGGCCCTTTGTCATTTTGCTTGGGCCACTGTTGCTCTAGAAATGGCCTCTCACACCTACTCACCTGCTAGGATTCTCCCCTCCTTCCAGGTCTTCCTACGAAGCTGCATCCTCCTTGAGACTTTCCCTGGCCCTTCTAGCTGGATGTGATCCCTAGACCATTCTTTTCTTTTAAAATAAGCTTTTATGATGAATTGGGCGATTGGGATTGACATGTATACACTGATGTATATAAAATCGATGACTAATAAGAACCTGCTGTATAAAAAAATAAAATAAAATTCAAAACTAAATAAAATAAGCTTTTAAAAATGAGATGCCAATCTTTATATTTTGATCAATTGTAAGATGCCCTTTTCACCCCTCCTCATACCCCCTCCTCTTTTTGAGTTGAATTTTCAATATATGGCACTTGTGGCTTATTGTGAGGTGTATGTCAGTGGACATTGCTGTGAAAAACAAGGAAAAGAATACCAAAAGCTTATGACTTTTTCAAAGTTAAGTGTCAAAAACCCAGTACATCACACAAGACAGCATCGGCTGTTAGGTATGTGATTATAGCTCCTACTGATTATAGGCTCCTGGACAGCTGAGACTGTCTTATATTCATCTGTTTGGTTCCCCATATAGCTGGCTTATAGTAAGAGCTCAATAAATACTAGTTGAATGAAGTGTGATTCCTTTATCTGTGGGTGAAGTTGACACCCTTCCTTTTCTGGTTTGGCCTTTTGTTTATGTGTAGAAATATGCACCCTGCTCTGGATACTGATGAGAAGGGCAAACAGCAGAGATTCAGCCAGGAGAATGATGATCTTCATTCAAACTCTAAATACATAGTGACCCCCCCCCCCCCGCCCCCGCCAAAGGCTGGCCTACTTCCGTAGAGTCCTGGGTGTCTGTGGGACTCGGGGTGGGAGATAGATAGGGCTAAGGGAAGTGCTACCCTTCTGGACTCTGTATGCAGGGCATGGGGAAAGCCTAAACTCCTCCAGCCTGGAGACCACGGGCCTCCAGTGTCTCTGTATCCCCAGCTCTTAGAATAGAAAACAGGCAGGGGTCAGTGTTTGTTGAGTGAATGAATGAATGAAATCTTGACTTTGAGTCTCTGGCAGGTATCAAATCTTGACCTCTTTATGTCTCATTTGCTTCATTTGTGGGGTAGGGATGTTAATATGTGATTCAACTCTATCTCAAGGAACTTTCGAGAGTCCAAGATGAGTTAATTGATCCGAGGGCACTTTTTAAAGAGTTGCATGTGTGTTATTACCTAGAGCAGAAGAGAACTCTCTTTTTTCTTATAAACAGCTCTTCTTCTTGGTCCTCAAGGCCTATTTAAAAAATTTGTCAATTAGGGGACCCTTGGTTCTCTTGGGTGGCTCATTCTCTGATGATTTGCAGCAGATGAAGGGCAGGCATTGCAAGTGTTTCTGGGTTACCATGTGTATCAAGGGATCCTCCTGCTAGTCCTTGTTTCTCTGACAGATATGTTTTTTACTTTGTACTATAGATTTCATTGAAGAAACTCTGGGCTTAAAGGAATGATTTGTTGTGGCATTTCCTTTTGGAGCATAAGCTTTGAAATGAGATAAATATATAGGAGTCATCCGGGTGTAGCAGTGAGAGTGGGTGGAAGACAGCATTTGAACTCGGATCAAGTTTAAGTCATGACTCCGCCCCTCATTTGCAGAATGTGTGCTCTTGGGCATGGTAGTTGCTTCTTCTGATCTCTGTGAAATGAGGTACATACTACCCATCTTGTAGCTTTTGTGAAATTTAAAAAGAAAGCATCCAGGGATTACACTTTTTTGTTAGCACTGGGTGGTGGGGGGGGGGTGGCGGGTTCAGCGCCAGGGAAGCTGATTTCCTCCCACGTTGATCAGACTTAATTTTGCTGTGTCAGGAGGCTGAGCGTCAGGTGGCCTTGGTTGGGCTAATTCCTGCTCTACCATTTACTAGTTTTAAGATATGGGGCAAAGTACTGAAAATCTCTTAGCTTTCCTCATTCTCTCAAATGGGGTTAATAACATTTGTCCTCAAAGTCGTGAGGAATGGCGATGATGTATGTAAAGAGCCTTGAATGCAGTGGTCACCAGAGGGTTGATACTCTTTTTCGTTGGTCCTTTGGATACGTGAGTTCTCACATGGGACTTGGGGGCACTTAGGTGGTGAAGGGATTCTGGTTGTGGCTGAGTGAGCAAGGGCCAGGTGGTTTGAGTTGGGCACGTGACAAATTCTTTTCCTCTTTTAAGCATTTTTGGGGATAGAATAATCTAGAATATGATTAAAAGAAAAATAAACCCTTTGGGTGCTGAGCGTGATTACACGTACTGGTGTACAGATGCTGGAATGTGGATGGAAACATCTATTTCCATCATGATCAGGGAAGGGCTGGAACTCTGTTTCACACTGAATCAAAGATGATATGAGAAAAAAAAAAAAGGGAGAAACCCGGCAAACACCACCCGAACCAAATGATCGTAAGTGACAGTACCAGTAATGAGGTATATGGACATGTACCCCTCTTTTGATGCACTGAGATGGATAAAACAACGCCTCTGGGAGATTTTTTACTAAAAATGCACAAGCTCGCTCTAATCAGGAGAAAACAGCAGACAAGTCCAAATCCAGGGACGTTCTAAAAATTACCTGACCAGTTCTCTTCGCAGATGTCAAAGTCATGAAAGACAAAGACTGGGGAACTATCACAGGTCGGTGGAGAAGGAGACTTGAGAACTGAATGCAATGCGGGGTCGAGGATTGAACCTTGCAGGAGAAAAAGAACATTAGGGGCAGAGCTGGAACGTTCATATAAGGTCTATGGAGTAGCTAATAGTACTTGATCAGTGTTCTTTTCCAGGTTTTGGCAGTTGTATTATGGTTATGTAAGAGGTAACATGAGAGGGAGCTGTCTGGAGGGTACTGAACTCTCTGTACTGTTTTTGTAATTTTCTGTAAGTTTAAAATTTTTTCAGAAGTGAAAAACATGATACTGGGATACCTGGCAGCTTTTGTGAAATGTGCCGTTTTGTAGGAAGCGGAGGGAGCTTCATTTGCTGCGTATGAATTTGGGAGCTAGAAACACCTGTTTACTTTTGAGCTAAAGCAGTCGAGTTATATCTTGACGGATGAAGTTCCTGGCTGTCAGTTGAAAGCAAGGTGCGTTAACAGACCTGCAGAGGCCACCCTGGCGCACAGGTGTTTGGGTGCCTGGAGCCGACGGTGTTTCGGCTGTTTCACCTTTCACTGGGTTGGTCTGGCAGAGCTGACCTGGCTAATAATGACGATTACCTCCTTAGATTGGATGCTGTTGTATGCTAGAAACGGAGTGCTAAGTGCTTATCATCATTAACCCGCATGACGGCCTTGAAAGGCAGGTGCCAGTTCCCCTGTTTTATGATACATCTCAGAGCAATTCATTTGCCCAAGACTTGCTGGACTGGAAACCTGCCTCCAAAGCTCAGACTCTGACCGCTGTACTGTTCTGCTCTCCTTCCTCTTAACGGGTGCTCCCCTGACCAGCCTAATACCAGCTCTCCCCTGCGGGGCCTCCAGACCTGACCCCTCTGTTATCATTTATGCCTTCAATGGATAGAAAAGAGGAAAAAGGGGGTTACCAGTATTTTCTATATCCCCTAATTGTTTGAGCATAGACTAGCATTTTATGTAGGCTCTTTGGGGCTGTTACTAGGTTTCTGTGGTCAAATATATTAGGGGGGAACTTAGGGATAAATAAATTAAATAGCTGTCTACCTTTACCCAGGCAACTGAATGTGGCTGGAGAAAAGCACTCAACCAGGCCGACTGGTACCGTCATCTTATTACTGCTAATGTCAAGCGGGCTGTTGGAGCGGCCAGGCAATGCTGTCCTATTGCCCCAGCCCACATCCCGCCCACTCCCCAGGATGACTGCATCACACCTCTCCTCCCTTATAAATCTCCACCTTTCCCAAGAAAAAACAACCAGGTGAAAGAGGGTTTCCAAAAGCCCCCACCACTGCCATGACCAAGCTACCTGAATCCTGCCTTCTATCCTGTTAAGGATGAACCATCTGATTCTTGTGGGAGATGGACCCACAAGGTCTTTGTGCTCGAGGACCTCCTACCGGCATCTTTCCTCCTTCCCGTTGCAGATTGGCACGTCAGCCTACCTTCCAACTGAGAAAAGCCCTCCCTTGACCACACACACTCCTTCAGCTGCCGCTCTACGGCCCTGTTCCCTTTCCAGCAAATCTCCTTGAAAGAGTTTTCTTACAGACTGTCTCCAATTCCTCTCTTCCCATTCTTGCTTCTTTTAAAAATTGAGGTGAAATTCACTTAACGTAAAACGAACCATTTTTATGTGTTAAAATGTATAATTGAGCAGCATCTAGTACGTTCACAGTGTTGTGCAGCCGCCACCTCTGTCTGGTTCTAAAACCTTTCCATCAGCCCCAAAGTAGCTCCCAGTACTTTTTAAGTAATCATTTCCTATTCTCCCCTCCCCCTGGCCTCACGCAACCGCAAATCTGTTTTCTGTCTTTATAGATTTGCCTATTTTGTGTATTTTATATAAATGGAGTTGGACAGTATGTTGATCTTATTTCACTTAGCATACTATTTTCAAGGTTCGCCCATGTTGTAGCATGTGTCAGAGTTTTCATTCCTTTTCATTGCTTAGTAATATTCTATTTTATATGTATAGCACATTTTGTTTATCCATGCATCCATTGATGGACATGTGGGTTGTTTCCACTTTTGGGTATTGTGATCAGTGCTACTATGAACCTTCAGGTATAAATATTTGCTTGAGTGTCTAGTTTTAGCACTTTCGGGCAGATCCCTAGGAGTAGAGTTGCTGGGTCATCTAGTTCTATGTTTCACTTTTTGAGGAACTGCCAGACTGTCTGGTGGCTTGGACAACCGGCTGCACCATTTTACATGACCACCAGCAGTGTACAAGGATTCCAATTTCCTTACATCCTTACCAACATTTGATATTTCCTTTTTTTTCATAACCGCCCTAGTAGGTATGAAGTGGTATCTCATTATAGTTTTGATTTGCATCTCCCTAATGATATTGAACCTTTTTATGTGTTTGTTGCCCATTTCTATATCTTTGGAGGAATGTCTCTTCAAGTCCTTTGCCCTTTTTTCGTTCGATTGTTTTTTTGTTGCTGTTGTTGAGTTTCCCATTTTCTCTTGAATCTACGCGAATCAGGCTTTTCTCCTTATCATTCCACAGATTTGCTCTTATCCAGGTCACCAATGGCTTCCCACGTTGTCAAATCCAGTGGCCTATTTTCAGTCCTTATTTTTTGTGTCCTCACAGCAGCATTTAAGGGAAGAGCACGCCTGCCTTCTTGAACTGCTTTCTTTACTTGGCTTCCCAGATACTATTATTTCTTCCTTCTTTTCAGCATCTTTTGCTGGTCCCTCCTCGTCTTCATGACCTCTAAACATTACATTTTCCCAGGGCTCAGCTTTTATACCTTCTCTGTTTCTGTCTTCACTTCCCTGGGTGACCTCATCTGTTGGAGGACAGAGGAACAAAAAGTGCCCACTGAACTGAAAAGGCATCTGGAGACTGAAAATGAGGCAGGCAGCTCCATAGAGTCAATGGATCCATTTATTATTGGGTAATTTACTCACAGGGTGGGATTGGGATCAGGTGGACGACGATCTAGAAGCATCGCAGCTGCACTCTGCACTGCTGAGGGGCCACTGGGACAATTTTATAGTTACCCTACGTACGGGGGTACGTGCTTGGAAATAAGATGTGCATTCCTAAGTCAAGATTTATGACGGGTTACTAGTCTCGTGGGCACCAGGAATGCGTCAGGGAAGGTTTTCATCATTGTTTGGTGACTAGAGAGCATAGTGATTATTAAACAGTATCTATTAACTGCAAAGCCCTTGATGACAGAGAAGTGATTTATTGCACAGCACAGTCCTGGGTAGGGTCAGTGGAAGGACAGGAGAAACTGAATGGGGCCCAAGATGGTGTCAGTTATTCCAACAGCCATATACCATCCTTCCAAGTTGTTCAGGCCAGAAGTCTGGGGGTTGTCCTTGACCTCTCTTTTTCCTCCTCCACTTGGCTCTACCTTCACAATATACTCAGACTCTGATCGTGTCTCACAACCTCCAGTGCAGTCACCCAGATCCAAGCCACCATCATTTGTCAGCTAGAGTTTTGAAGTAGCCTCCTAATTGGTCTCCCTGCGTCTCCTCTTGCCCACCCCCATCTATTCTGTGTGAAACACAGCAGCCAGAGAAATCCTGCTAAATGGTGAGTCAGATCATGTTACAGCTCTGCTCTGAAAGCTCCAGTTGCATCTCATTTCACTCTGAGCCAAAGTCTTTAGCCCTGGCTTCCTCTTCCATCTTGTCTCCTGTCACTGCCCCCACAACCTGCTCATACCACTCCAGCCAACGCTATCCTCTTTGCTGTGCCTTATACCTGCCAAACACACTCCTGCCTCAGGGCCTTTGCACATACTGCTTCCTCTGCTTGGAGTACTCTTCTTCAAAGTCACATGGCTTTCTCCTTCCTATCTCTGCCCAGTGTCACTTGGTCAGAGAGGTCTCCACTGACCACCCTATACATAACAGCAATATCCTCCTCCCTCTTTTGATCTTCCTTACCCTGCTCCGTTTTTCTCCTTTTCACTTATTTATTGCTCCGTATCCTCTATTAGAATAGCAACCCCATGCAAGTAAGGACTTTCTGTTTTTTGTTCACTGCTTTGGTCCCTATGTTTACAACTATGCCCAGTACAGCAACATAGATAGTTAGGACTTCTCCTAGTTTGTAATATGCTACTATTCGTTAACAATCTCGAAGGAGAGGATATTTTTGCAATATTCTCCTTACCTCCTTTCTTTCTTTCTTATTGATTTATTTACCCATGGGCTCTATTTTTTTGCAAAATATTTTGGGGAAATGCTGGAACAGACTCTTACTTGTGATAGGTCACGTTTGGGGGTGATGTAGGTAGGGTGAGTGTTATATAACCTGAGTCTTTTTTCCCTTGACTAATAAAACATTTCAGCGTGTGGGAAAACCGTACTTCCAAAAGCCCGGAATTTATCCTGAGGGTGTGTTTCGATAACTCGCTAGGTGTGATCTGGCTAATTAATTCTTCTTTGATTTTGAAAAGTGGTTTTACCTTTGAGTGCTTTTGCATAGTTTCATGTTTATAAGCAAAGTGTGGCGTAACTTGGAAGCAGTTTCTCCTAGAGCTGTTCACCCAGTTCATACTTGTCCTTTCTCTGCTTTTGTCTCAGTTCTCCAGATGATCTCTGCTGTGCCCTTTGGGATGTCAGGATCCTGCAGGGTCCCATAGGCGGTCTCTGTCATTTTCTAGCCCCAGACTCCTGTCAGAAGAAGCTCTGAGAGGGTGGGGGTTATTTCTGTTTTGTTTACCACTGTAGATCCTAATGCCTAGCACCATGCTATTCCCATAATAGGTGGCCAATGAACATTTGTTGAATGAAACTTTGAAGTAGCACATCCACTTGACCTTGCCTCATGATGACTTATTTTTAGGGCTCAGGTTCAATGGATTTTCTTTGAAAATTTGCTTAAGAATGCTGTCCCAATGGGTTTCGTATACAGAAAATTTTTGTGTAGTTCCTTCTGGGCACAATGAGAATTTTGTCCTCTGTAAAGCCGCTGAGATTCTGAATGGAAATCTAAGTACCTTTTCCTCCTAGTTCCATGATCTCAGCTCACAAACAATAATATGGACATTCTTGGAAAGATTCTTTAGGTAGTTTGAATAGTTTGCAGTAAATAGATTTGAAAAAAAGATTCTGTTAGGGTATTTAACTTGAAAGCCACCATAATGTAAAAAGCAGCTTGTGTGATTGACATTCCCGGAGGAAAGTTGCTCTGAGGACCTGCCCATGTCATCTTTTGATTTTGAAAAGGTAAAAGGTACAATGTCAGCCCACGGTGTAGATGGGTTGGTATTTTATTTCTTAGAAATGGTCAACAGAAAAGCTGTACTGTTTCTGGAAATTGGAAAAATAAAAGGTTACTTGGAAAAGCCCAAGATTTTTGTCTTTCAGCCTGCTCTCTTAAGCACAGAATGATGTGCCCTTGCCTTTTAGCTTTTCCAAGGGTGTTCTCTGATTTGCACAGTAAGAAGAATTGCATTGTATCTAGCTAATTAACTCTGAGTGCTAATGTCTGAGTATTAGTGTCTTAACTTTCTAATTAAGTTCAGCAAATTCAAAGGCCACCTGAATAGGGATGGAATGGACATTTGCTTTAGAAAGAGGCAATAAAATCAAAGGTGAGGAAGCCAATGGGGCTGTGTGTTTGGTAGTTTTTCATAGATGTCACCACAGTCACAGTGTCTCTGGAAATCACACGTATATTCCAGCACAGAAAATGAAGAGACCTGTGGTTGCAGGTGAAGTAACCTGAATCTTTCCAATTCTGTAGCTTTTTAAAAAACCTTTTGCTTCTACACATTTTAAGGTTTTTTAAAAAAAGGCTCAGAGGACTGGGATAGTAAATGTCTATTGGTGAAGTTTAATATTTATTGAGGTCTTACGCTGTGCCAGACTCTGTCCTAAGATTATTGTCTTAATTCTACAGTAACCCTGAGGTGTTATATTAGTCCGGGCTCTCCAGAGAAACAGAACCAATAGGGTGTGTATCTATACTATATTATACTATACTATACTATACTATACTATACTATACTATACTATACTATAGTATATATACTATATTGTACTATACTATGTCTATCCTTTATCCTCTAACTATATCCATATCTATATCTCTATACCTGTACCTAGAGAGATTTATTATAAGGAAATGGCACACCCAATTATGGAGGCTGAGAAGTCCAAGACCTGGCAAGTTGGCAGGCTGGAGGCCCAGGAGAGCTGATGGTATAAGTTCCAGTCTGAGTCTGAGTCTGAAGGCAGGAGAAGACCGATGTCCCAGGCAGACAGTCAGGCAGAGAGAGCAAATTCTTTCGTACTCAACCTTTTATTCTATTCAGGCCTTCAACTAATAGGATGAAGCCCACCCGCGTTGGAGAGGGCAATCTTCTTTATCTGGTCTACCAATTCAAATGTTATATCATCCAGAAACACCTCCACAGACACACCCAGAAGAGTGTTTAACCAAATATCTGGGCACCCCATGGCCCAGTCAGGTTGACACCTAGAATTAACCACAGATAGGTACTGTTTTTGTTCTTTGTAGAGATGGGGAAATGGAGAGGATGGTATAGGTAACTTGTCCGAGGTCACAGGCTGGTAATGGCGGAGGCAGAACACACAACCCAGGCAGTCTGGCTCCCCAGATCCTCTCCTTAATTCGTATAACAAACTGCCTTTCAGAGGAGTAAACTGAGATGGGGGAGGAAGGGTGGGGAGGGGGGAAGTAATGTGCCTAAGAGCCGCCAACTAGTTAAGAGGCAGAGCTGGGATTTGAACCCAGATCTCCTGACACCGGACCCAGCCCCCAGGGAGTCCTTCAACTCCAATATGGCTTATCCTCTGTATAACAGAGAACTTGTTTGTGAAAGGAAAAAAGTTAACTTTACCCCTGAATTGTTGACTTAAGCACTCAGTGTAGTAGTTCCAGCCGTCTCACCTTTTCAGCATTGTACTTTGTGTCTATAATATTCCAGTCCTAAAATACTCTCAGATGAGTTAGCCTACATGGACAAGTATGGTAATTATTTTTAAAACACTACCTTCCATTTTAAAGCAAGTCAAGCCTTTGAGAGCACTCTCATTTATACACATTATTTAAAAAGTGGATTAGCTTGACGAAGTGGATTTATTCTGGGGTTGTGGCCTTCTGTGGATGTGAGTGGAGAAAAGGCTTTAACCTCCGCTTAGCCAAGATTAGAAAAGGAAAAATGAGTTATGAGAAGATGCTGGAAGAGAAAAGAGTGTTTATTCAAGCAGCATGATCATTGGCAGGCGGCTCTGACGGAGACTGAAGAGCCCTGGACCGGGAAATGTAGAGTCATAGAAACTCCGGGTATTGAAGCCACACAGTTCTGGGTTCGAATCTTGGATCTGCTACTCACACATTGTGTCGCCTCTCTGGACCTTTCCTCCTTTGTGAGATGGGAATTATGCTTTGTACCTTACCAGATGGTTGTAAGGATGAGCAGTGCTTGTTCGGTGCATGGCACATAGTAAGCCCTCGATAAATAAGAACCATTACAAATCCCACCACCTCTACTGGTAAGGCCTACCTTTACCAACCCTGAGAAGACCTTCAGTCTGCCTGCTCTTTCCCACCTATAGTGGCCACATCTGACTATTTATTCCCATTCTTGTCCCTGCCAGTGGGGCAGCTGTGGAGTCATCCTGCTGCTCTAGGCCAGGTGTAGTTGGAGACCACTTGTCCGTCAGCCCCTTTGTGTGTGTCCAGCTGGATAAAGGGGCCTCTTCCCTGGTTCCTGGCTTGCATTCTGCATCCCTTCTGAACCTGGCCTGCCTGGCTGGCCCACTACCAGTTGCCTATCCTTCTCCAGCCCTGTCCTGGCCTCCTTCCTCCGAGCTGTCTCTGTCCCTGTTTTACCACTGTTGCTAACTGTTGGTGCCAAACTGGGCAGATTTTTTTTTGGACAGAAAATTGTTACACATGGATTGTTTTAGAAGGAGCTACACCATTTCAAGAGAGACAGTAGATTTGGTTCACTGAGTCAAATTCCTGGTCATTTCTGGGGGAAAAATCAGTTAAGCTGGTGGCTTACTGACTCCGTTGGCTGGTGGCTTCATTAAACTGACCGGCCTGTATAATCTAAACAGTTCAGCTGGTGACCAGTTTAGACACAGACGTAATGTCCCATTCCTCCTGGTTTTTACCCTGGTTTCTCCTTACCTTGTGCGTGGAGTATAACAGCAGAACTCCTTTGAACACCGATCTTCGCTTTGCTTTTGCTGGAACTGCCTTGAAAGGATCTGGAAGCTTCCATGTACGGGAGCCAAGGCTGAAGAGGTCTCAGGTGCTGTGCTGACAGGTGACAGGTGGAGGGCTGCTGCTTCCAGCAAGAGCGCCCTGGGTGCTGGACCAGAGGTCATGCTCGCCAGCGTGCCCAGGCCAAGAAAAGGCAGGGATGCAGGGGGCATCTGTGCCTTCCATGCCAACAAAAAGACAGTTCGTTAAAGCGGAACCCACGACACCCGTTATTTGATTGCATGTAACTTTTTAGAATTACTATCATTCGAACTTTTTAACTGGATTCAGTTCCAGAAGCATCACTCAGGGCTCCGGGTACATGAGTCTCCACTTTGAGTCAGAAGGCACCCAGTACTTTACTTAGGCTCTGGAAAGCATCATTTATGGGGTAAGGAGTGTTCTTCCTCTATTGACATTTTCCCTTTCAGCTCCTCTGTGATCAAAGTGTAGAGATTTGAAAGTCCTTTAAGATGTAACCTTGGAAACGGTAATTCTTGTTTGGCACAGATCCATCAGATCCATCAGATGCTGGTGACTCCGGTCATTCCTGACCATGTTCTGCTCGGTTAGTGATTTAGAGCTGAAAAGAATCTCCACGCAGTCCTTCTTGGCACTGGCTACATTTCCGACTCTTCCGGTTTCTCCCCCTTGTATCTGAAGTGGATCCTAGCCCTGAGAAGGAAAGTCTTCGTGATTTAGTGTGTGGGCCTGGGAAATCCAAACCATCACGTGCCAGTCTTTTGTGAGAGAACAGTCTCAGATTGAAGAGACTCAGAAGGTGGAAATTTTTGAACAAGACTTTTATAAAACGGGGGCTAGTAATTAATAGTCTCTCACAAAGGATTTAGCAAAATTACCATTCCCTTGAAAATCTTAAATTTCTGTGTCTACCCTGAAAAATTTGATTTCAATTACATGTAGAATTTTCTTATGCTGTGGAATTGTTGTATTAAATTACGGCAATTATAGTTTACATGCAAATGAAAGAATAAGTTATGTCCAGCGTTCCTTAGTTGAGCAATTCATGGTTAGTCTGTCCAGTTTATCACTTTCATGAGTAATAAGCCCCTAGCTGGCCTCCCCTTTCTGAAATAGTTTGGACACGTCTCAAAACTCAACCAGGGTGGACTCAGAGTCCAACTGTAAGCATTGACACTTAACTACTTAAATATTCCTTCTGACATCTCAGATCTTCCTTTCAAATCACTTTCCTTCTGAGTATATTCTTTAAAAATTTCTTTAGTGAGGATCTGTTAGTATTGACCTCTATCCAGTCTTGTTTGCCTGAAAATGTCTTTATCTCACCCTTGTCTGGAGAGAGAGTTTTGCTTATTCTAGATTGACAGTTATTTTCTCTTGACTCTTTGAAGATGTCATTTTACTTTCATTTTGGCTGCTGAGAAATCAGCTCAGTCTTTGTCAGTGACCTGTCTTTTCTCACTGTCTGCTTTTATTTTCTTCTCCTTGATTTTGGTTTTTCGATTTCACTGAATGGTGACATTTTTCATGTCTAGACACTGATTTCTTTTTATTTATTCTGCTTGGGATTTATTGCACTCCTTCAGTCTGAGGTTTCATGTCTTCAATTAATTTTTAAAAATTCTTAGCCCTTATTTCTTTGAATATTGCCTCTACTTCAGTCTCCTTATTTTTTTCCTTTCTGAAAATCTGATTAGATATATGTTAAACATTTTCACTCTGTTCTCCCTGTCACTTAACTTCTTTCATGTACTTTAACTTTTGTCTCTTTGTGCTGCATTCTGGGTTATTTCTTCAAGACTGTCTTAAGGTTCATAAATTCTGTCTTTGGCTAGGTCCAGTATGCTACTTACCTGGTTTTTTTTTTCATGATTATATTTTATATTTCAGAAATTCTATTTATATTTTTAAAATATTGTTAACTCAGTTGTCATCATCATATTATTTCTTTACACACGTTAAACTTATTCTATATTCTGTATCTGATTATTGAAATATCTCCTGTTTTCTGGTAACTTTCACTCACAGTGACTTGCTTACTCTTAGTTTTAGTGATTTTTTATTGTGAGCTTATGTTCCGTGAAACTTTTTCTGTGGGAATTATTAGAGCCCTGTGTTTGAAGAGTCATTCTCTAGAGAGAAATTTTGAAATTTTCCAGCCATGGGGTAATGACAACCAAGGGCTGCTTTAATCCCATTTTCACCTCAGTGGTGGTGGTTGGTATTCTTCTAAGTCATATTGGTAGTATGAATTCTGGCCCTAAACCTATGTAAGTGTGGGCTTTTAGTTAGAGATTTTCAAGAGAGACTTTTTTTTTCTTTTTTTCTGCCTCTCTAAGAGCCAAGGCCAGGATAGATAAGTCTTCTTCTAAAGGACAGTTGTTGTGTTTTTTGTGTGTTTTTTTTGCATCATGATCTGAAGTTGCTTCCATTTGACTATTGTGGTGTTTTGGAAAGCGGTGTTTGATCTGACCTGTGACCAGGATCAGGCCCCGGGCTTTGTTCTCAGGTCCCCATACTAAAGCAGTGTGAAAAAACTCAGGCTCATGTGTTAGCACGTGTACTTGGAGCAAAGGCCAGCAGCTCTGCATTCCATAGTAAAATTACACTTTCTTCTAGTTTCCGGCTTCCAGCTATTTTCCTTACTTTATTGCAACCTTAGCCATGTTTTAAAACAGATTTAAGAGAATATTTTTTCCCTTTCTTAAATGATCTGTATTAGAAGAGGCTTCTCCACCCATCTAGTTGCAGAAACAAAGGTTCTGCATGTTCTAGGCAGTGTTTTAGATGTTTGGGATACAGCAGTGAATGAGCAAGACAGTAAGACCCCATTTGTCACTTATATTTAAGTGGTCGTGGAGAGAAGAAACAAATAAAAAATACCTAAATTAGTTTCAGATAGTATTGAATACTATCATCTTTTACAATATTCACAGTGACCCATACACGGGATTTGGCCTGTATCTCTTGATGTATTTGTGTATTTAATCACCCCATCGTGGTGCTCTTAGATAAATCTACCCATTATTCCGTGGGAATTGAATAAAACCACCTCATTATTAAGTGATTGGTTAATTTAGTGATACGGACAGCATGGTAGAGAAGCCTTTGAATTTGGGCTCTGAGGTAGATTGCATCTACATCCAACTAAAGCAGTTGCCCTAATGTGATTTGTTAAGATAGGTATGAGATTGAAAATGACGTTTTAATGACAAGCTGAGAGCAATCTTATAAGGCATGAATGCAGCTCTTCTCTGCAAGTAAACATTTTAAAGTCATGTTTTCATTAACAAAATATTTTGCCTCATTTTTATCAGTGATACAGACAGATTAAGGAGTAACAAATAATTAGTACCTTCAAGCATTCATCCTAATCCATACCTCTTTAAAGTGGAAACATGGAGAGGAGAGAAAAAGCTGAACATGTTTTTTTCTTAAATAATGAGATGATCAACACATCTGATAATAAAGTTGATGAAAGAGATTTTGATCATCCAGCGATCTGCTTTGGGGTCAAATGCTGCTTGAGAGAAAGCTATTTTTTATAAGAAATGTCTCAAAATATCAAATCAGGAAACCAGGAAGTAAGCTTGGTTTACTGAGCCTCTTTCGTTTGATTTAGAAACAGGCGCCACTAATGAGAAATGTCAAGAATTTTCAGAGGTGTAAATGGCGAATGGATGAAATGCTGCACTTTTCAAAGTAGTTGATTTTGCTTGGCACCCCCAAATTGATTTTAATCCACTGGTAGTCAGAGAGTCTTACTTTCTTTTGGTGCCATGGTCCCCTTTGGCAATCTGGTGAAGTTTATGGCTCCTTCTCAGAATGATAGTTTTAGTACTTAAAACAAAATGCATAGAATTAAAAGGAAACCACAAATATTGAAATATAGCTTTATTCACAGACCCTTAAGAGATATCTAGATTATTAACCTCTGTGACATATTTACATTACCTCTCTATTCTTGATGGAAAAAAGTAGTTTATGACATGACTGATTTCCCCAGTTTTCTGCGGAAATGGAGCTGGTATAAAGAGGCACTGTTAAGTCTTATCACATATATTTGAATAAAGCATTTCTGCTGTGGTAACAACATGGTCCCTCGGAAAGGAAATTCCTAAGTTCTGTACCCATATGATTTCTGTAAGATAAGAAATGAGTCAAGACCAGTGCTACCTAGGGCTATTGACACTATATGTTAAGGATGACCTCAGAAAACAAACAAAATCAACAAGGGAAAAACAAAAGAAAACAAAAAGGAAAAATAAAGTCAGTTTATTTGGAAAGCTGTGATTTATTTATTAACTGCCACAATAGGATGAAATATTGTTTATTCATTATGCTTTTCAGTATCAAAGAAAACATTGAAGTGCTTTAAAACATTGGAAGCGATCTAATTGAACATCCTTACAGGAGTGGCTTATTATGTCATATGCATACAATAAAATCCTATGCAGCCATTAAAAAGAATAGAGATACATGTGCTCTCATAATGAACTCTAAGATAGGTCATTAAATGGAAGAGGAAAGGTGTAGATGAGTACACTGTGCATTGTCATGTGTTAAGATCTCGCCATTGATAAATCCTTCCCGCGATGTTTCTGCAAAGAGGTACCGGTAATTGGTAACAATGATTATTTCTGGGAAGGGAACTTGAGGTCTGGAGAGTAATGGGGAGCTTGACTTTTCTTTGTGTATCTATTTGTATTGTTTGAATGTTTTGCCACGTGCTTGTATCAGCAGTTCTAATTAATTCATTTAAAAAATGAACTGTCCTCCTAGCAGCTATTGATATTGAAATGCAATTAAAGCATATAAAGAATATGTACTAATTAAGCCTGTCAAATAACACATGTCACTAACTACTACACTATTCTGTGCACCAAGAAGAAAGTCTCAACTATTAGGCCTGCTCCAAATAAGACCGACTGGTTCTTGAGTTCAGGGTTCAGAAGGCGAAGCCTGTGGTTCAGGGTTTCCCCAGGCCCTCTGAGTGTCCTTCTGGGGCCTGTTGTCTTCCTTACACCTCTCACAGACTGCTTTGTAGCTGTCTAGTTCTCTTCCCCTCTCCTCCTTGGTCTGTGAACTCCTGGAGCCACGTGTCCCCCACAGCGTGGCATGGAGCAGGCCCACAATAAATGGTGAAAGAATGATTCACTCTTGATCTTGCCAGGAGTGAGGTCTAGGGATGCAGAAATAAGTAGTAGGCCCCGAGTCTTCCTATAGTGGAGCAGGTGGCACAGTCAGACCCCATGGCTTGGTGGTTGTCAGCTGGATGGGCGGCAAAGGGAAAGGTGGAGGCGATGAAGGGGAGCCAGGGAGAACTGAGTCTGGTGAGGAAGGCACCAGTCCTTGGCATCCCATTTTTATCCCCAAACCTCCGTTGTGGGGCTGGTTGCTGGTGGAGGAGACAAAGCCAGCAGAACAGTGGGAGCAGAAGGTGGGAGTGAATCAGAGAGAATTTGGATAACAGCAGTTGTTCAGTGAAATTTCACAGTGCCTTTCAAACATGAAATTCAATTTATATTTAGAATTTGATTTTAATCCAGAAGGAACATGCAAACTGGTTGATATTAAGACTCTGTAAGAAAGAATTTTTTGTGTCAGTTATTGAAAGGATTAGTAATCAAGTGTGACAGGGGCGACTGGTCATGCTCATTCATTCATTTATTCCATATTTAATGTTGAGCCATGGTGCCCCAGGAGGGACACAGAGATGGATTAGATAGGTCTTCTTCCCTAAGTAGCAGATCATCAAAACATAATTTTGCATAATGATTAAGAATGATATGTTGAATTCAAGCTCCTGGGTTCAAATCCTGGCTCCATTACTTGCCACCTGTGTGACCTTGAGCAAGTTGTTTAATCTCTTTGTGCTGCAGTTTTCTCATTGTTAACATGATAGTAGCGCCTATCTCATAGGATTAAATAAACTACTACTCTCTATGTAGTTTGTGAAACCAAAAGTTTCTTACAAGGTAAGAAAAGTATCTTCTGGTAGTTGCTTTTTTTAAAAAAAATTAATTTATACCCCCTTCACCCATTTCTTTCATCCCCCACTCCCCACCCCTGGACCCCTGGAAACCACCAATCTGTGACTATGTGCTCGGTTTTTCTTTTGTCTTTTTAGATTCCACATATAAGAAAGATCATACAGTGTTTGTCTTTCTCCGTCTGACTTATTTCAGTGAACATAGTGCCCTCTAGGTCCATCCATGTTGTCTCAAATGGCAAGATTTCATGCTTTTTAAATGGCTGATTAATATTCCTGTGTATTCAATTTCTTTATCCTTTCATCCATTGATAGACACTTAGTTTTTTTCCATATCTTGGCTGTTGTAAATAATGGTGCAATGAACATGGGGGTACATATATCTTTTCAAGTTAGTGTTTTCGTTTTCTTTGAATACATACCCAAAAGTGGAATTGCTGCATCATGTGGTATGTACTCATGGATACAGGCTGAACCTCGTTGGTGGGAGTGTGAATTGGTACAGTTTTTTTGTAGGAGACTTTAGCAATGTTCTGACACTTTGACCCAGCAAGTCTACTTCTAGAACTCTACTTTATAGCTATACGTGCACATGTGGCCATGGCTGTCTGGTCAGTCACGGGAATCTCCATACTGTTTTCCATAGTGGCTTCACCAATTATATTCCCATCAGCAGTGCACAAGTGTTCCCTTTTCTCCACATCCATGCCAAAACTTATTTCTTGCATTTTTGTTGATAGCCATTCTAACAGGTATGAGGTGATACCTCACTGTGGATTTGATTCGCATTTTCCTGATGGTACCTGTTGATCATGTACCTGTTGATCATCTATATGTCTTCTTTGGAAAAATGTCTATTCAGATCTTCTGCTGTTTTTTAGTTGGATTGATTTTTTTTTTTTGCTATTGCTATTGAGTATGAGTTCTCAATATTTTGGATGTTAACCCCTTATCAGGTATATGATTTGCAATTTTTTTCTCCCATTAAGTATGTTGCCTTTTCATTTTGTTGATGGTTTCCTTTACTGTGCAGAAGCTTTTTAGTATGATATAGTCCAACTTATTTATTTTTACTTTTGTTGCTTTTGGAGTCAAATTCAAAAAATTATTGCTGAGACCTATGTCAAGGAACATACCACCTATGTTTTCTATAAGTGTTTTATTGTTTCAGGTCTTATGTTCAAGTCTTTAATCCATTTTGAGTTAATTTTTGTGTATGGTATAAAATAGTGGTCGAGTTTCATTGTTTTGCATGTGGCTGTCCAGTTTTCCCAGCACCATTTATTGAAGAGACTGTACTTTCCCCACTGTATATTCTTAACTCCCTTCTCATAAACTAATCGACCGTATATGCATGGGTTTATTTCTGGGTTCTCTATTCTGTTCCATTGACCAAATGCGTCTGTTTCTATGCCAGAATTTTATTATTACAGCTTTGTAGTTTAGTTTGGAATCAGGGAGTGTGATGCCTCCCTCCGCCTTTGTTCTCTCTCAAGATTGCTTTGGCTATTTGGGTTTTTTTGTGGTTCCATACAAATTTTAGGATTATTTGTTCTATTTCTTTGGGAAATGCCATTGGAATTTTGATCGGGATTGCATTGAATCTGTAGATTGCTTTGTATAGTATGGACGTTTTAACAGCATTACGTCTTCCAATCCATGAGCACGGAATGTTTTTCCATTTATTTGTGTCATCTTCAGTTTCTTTCATTATTGTATTGTAGTTTTCGATGTACAGGTCTTTTATCTCCTTGGTTAAATTTATTCCTAGATATTTTATTCTTTTTGATGCAGTTGTGAACGGGATTGTTTTCTTTATTTCTCTTTCTAATAGTTCATTACTAGTGTATAGAAATGCAACAGATTTTTGTCTGTTGATTTTGTATCCTGTAACTTTACTGAAATCATTTATTAGTTCTAATAGTTTTTTGATGGTGTGTTTAGGGTTTTCTATACAATACGTTATCTGCAGATAGAGACAGCTTTACTTCTTCCTTTCCAATTTGGATGCCTTTTATTTCTTTTTCTTGCCTAATTGCTCTGGCTAGGACTTACTTTTATATAATGTAATCTATATAATTATATAGTAATTAATTTTTTTAAAAGCACATCAGAGGAGGCATCCTTTGCAGCTATCAATATTTCTAAGCTTAAAACTCCACTAGTTGATAGGTGTTCTTGTGCTGTGGCTGTAAATGGAACATGACTACCAGAGTTGCATGTCCTTCCTATAATTGAGCTTTTTTCTCAATACTGTATGCATTTATCTTTTTTTTTTTTTTGTGGTACGCGGGCCTCTCATTGTTGGGCCTCTCCCATTGCGGAGCACAGGCTCCGGACGCGGAGGCTCAGCGGCCATGGCTCATGGGCCCACCCGCTCCACGGCATGTGGGCACAAACCTGTGTCCCCTGCATCAGCAGGCGGACTCTCAACCACTGTGCCACCAGGGAAGCCCGCATTTATCTTTTAAAATATATTTCCTTGCTTCAATGGCAATACCTTTAGTTTTCCCTGTAGACTTGACATGAAACATCTTGACTTGAAGATGTTTTTGTGTCACATTGGCACTAGATAGAGCCACAATCCAGGATATTTTACAGTGAAGGAGGTTGTAGCTCTGTGATGAGGGTAGGTTGAATCAGATATTGTTTATACTACTGTACTCTAGGACCAGCTTGAGATCTTTTTTAGGTTATTATTTTCTCAGTCTTCTTCAGTGCAGAAATGTTGGCATGCCTGGAGGTGCTTTCTTGTGGCCCCCTGCTTGTCCCTTGTCTGTGAACTTTAGGAAACAGCTGTACAGAGAAGACTGAAACCTTTATAGATTTCCAGGTACTACTGCATTTATGAAATTCTCCTCAGTGGCCACCATGCTCAGGTAATCTGAAAGTATGAATACCTTTGAAAAACATTTCAAAAGAAGCAACTTGGCCCCAAGGATTTTCTCTGGTCCCCGTTTTTTTCTTAGTAACTCACTTAGATTTTTTTTCTTGTTATCCACCTCTACTCACACTTAGCAATGTAAATGTTCAGTATCAAAGAATAAGCCTTAAATGTTACAGAGGCAATTAATTTTTGGTTCTACTGAAGAAGTGGAACTCAAATTTGATCTTAAATCGGAATAAAAAGTTAACAGTAATTGTCTCTGGGTGGTGTGATTAGGGATATTTTTCCTTCTTTCTACTTTCATTTTGCCCTCAAAATCTCAAAAATGAACATGTACTATGATTTTACAGTGGGTTTAAAACCAAGACACTTGGGAAAATTTGCTTTCCAACATTTGCACTATATGTGATCTCTAGGCATTTTTGCAGAATGGATCCTGATTCCTCACTCCTTTTCCTCTTCGGAACTTAGTTTTCGATGTCAGTAATAGTGGATTGAGCGATGGCTTCAAACAGCAGAAGAGGATTCTCATTTATTAACTAAAATTTGCCTGGAGAAGGTTAGCAGGGCAAGGCAGAGCCAAGCAAATGAGACCATGGAGTCACCGGAGACTGGGGCGGGCCACCAAGGAGGAGACATTTATTTCCACCCCATTCCTCTCATTTCCTATCAAGGAAGTTCAGAAACAGCCATTTTTCTGTGACTCTCTGTTGCTGATCATTGGGCAGTTTTACCCTGGCACATGTCTGCCAGTCTGCTGATGTGCCTTTCGGCTGGTGCTTTTGAAAAACCATCTCCTGACCATCCCCTCTGAACTCAACGGTCGCGTTCTCCTCCCACCAACATCACAAACATCAGGTGGTTTGTGGGCATGCTGTCTCTGCCTGGCCCAGGGTAACCAGATGACTCTGTGGTATGTCAGATAAAGTCCTACTCTGGAATAAAAAAAAAAGTAGTGGATTTGAGCAAAGTAAGACAGCCTTGAAAACACGTCCTAAATATTTGACTGGCTTACCAATTTTCAACTCCTTTGCTCTGATTCCTGCAGGAAGAACATACAGGTGACAAAAATAGATGAAATCAGCCTTCCAGCCAACCCACCAGGCATAATATATTACTGTTTGTCTTGAGCAAGCAGCTATTTGCAAAGCTGCTTCAGCGCGATGTGCCTTAATGGTACACTTGTAGCTTTTCCTTGGATGAGGATTTCAGAAGTTACTCAGGGAGTCTGATAACTGGACACCTCATCAAGTTATAACCTTAGAAACGTCTTTACCTTGAAGAAGAAGAAAGATATAAGAAAATCCCCTGATACACAACCACTTGGGATGAAAACGGGCAAGTAATGGGCTTTCAGTCCAGGCGTGAGCAAAGAAACCATCCTTAGAAAACCCTGAAGGGAGCTCTCTGTGCCGTTTCTGAGTCACAGGCTGTGGTCTTTGCTCATGTACAACATCGCAAAAATCTCCAGCCCTGCAGAGTCTTAATGGTGCATCCCTGATTTCTGTTTTCCAGAAGTATACTGGACAGGATTATAAAAATTGCAGACTCTCCGAGAGGGAGTTCTTAAACTTCAGCAATACGGAGCTGGCTGTCTTCACAAAGAAACGGGATCCCCGTGTCCTTGACTACATGATGAAGAAACTGGACCTCAACTGATGGGCAGCTAGAGTTCCAAGAATTTCTGAATCTTAATAGGTGGTGTAGCTGTAGCTTGCCGTTACTCCTTCCTCTGGAGGAAGGAAGGCCGTTCCCACAAGCAAATCTGAGGAGCCCTGGGGCCTGGCTTTCAAACTTGCCCCCTTTCCTTCTAGCCTCCCAATCTCAATTTATTCTTCCCAGGCTACACTAGCCCTGAGCCCAGTGTACCTACCACCCCACACAGGCCAGTCCTGCTAGTAGTAATAAGACAATATAGTTTTTTTAAATTAATTTTTTATTGAAGTATCATTGAATTACAATGTTGTGTTAATTACTGCTATACAGCAAAGTGACTCAGTTATACACACACACACACACACACACACACACACACAAACACACACATTCTTTTTCAGATTCTTTTTCATTATGGTTTATCACAGGACACTGAATATAGTTCCCTGTGCTATACAGTAAGACCTTATTGTTTATCCATTCTATATATACTAGCTTACATCTGCTAATCCCAAACTCCCAGTCCATCCCTCTCCCCCCCACCCTGCCGCGCCGCCGCACTTGGCAACCACCAGTCTATTCTCTATGTCTGTGAGTCTGTTTCTGTTTCATAGATAGGTTCGTGTCATATTTTATTTTACTTTTTATTTATTTATTTTAAAATAAATTTATTTATTTTTGGCTGTGTTGGGTCTTTGTTGCTGTGCGTGGGCTTTTCATTGCAGTGGGTTCTCTTGTTGTGGAGCACGGGCTCTAGATGCACGGGCTTCAGTAGTTGTGGCACACGGGCTCAGTATTTGTGGCTCGTGGGCTCTAGAGCGCAGGCTCAGTAGTTGTGGCACATGGGCTTAGTTGCTCCACGGCATGTGGGATCTTCTTGGACCAGGGCTCGAACCCGTGTCCCCTGCATTGGTAGGCAGATTCTCAACCACTGCGCCACCAGGGAAGCCCTGTGTCATATTTTAGATTCTGCATGTAAGTAATATTATATGGTATTTGTCTTTCTCTTTCTGACTTACTTCACTTAGTATGATAATCTCCAGCTGCATCCATGTTGCTGCAAATGGCATTATTTTGTTCTTTTTTATGGTTGAGTAGCATTCCACTGTATATATGTACCCCACCTTCTTTTTTTTTTTTTTCGGTACGCGGGCCTCTCACTGTTGAGGCCTCTCCCACTGCGGAGCACAGGCTCTGGACGCGCAGGCTCAGCGGCCATGGCTCACGGGCCCAGCTGCTCCGCGGCATGTGGGATCTTCCTGGACCGGGGCATGAACCCATGTCCCCTGCATCGGCAGGCGGACTCTCAACCACTGCGCCACCAGGGAAGCCCTGTACCACACCTTCTTTATCTATTCATCTGGGGATCGACATTTAGGTCATTTCCATGTCTTGGCTATTGTGAATAGTGCTGCTATGAACAAAGGGGTGCATGTATCTTTTTGAATTATAGTTTTGTCTGGATATATGCCCAGGAGTGGAATTGCTGGGTCATATGGTAATTTTATTTTTAGTTTTCTGAGGAACTTCCATACTGTTTTCCACAGCGGCTGCACCAACTTACATTCTCACCAAGAGCGTAGGAGGGTTCCTTTTTCTCTACACCCTCTGCAGCATTTGTTATTTGTAGACTTTCTAATGATGGCCATTCTGACTGGTGTGAGGTGGTACTTCGACAATGTAGTTTTAAAAATTTTTTTTAATTTTTTTAGTTTATTTTTGACTGTGTTGGGTCTTTGTTGCTGTGCGCGGGCTTTCTCTAGTTGCAGTGAGTGGGGGCTACTCTTCATTGCGGTGGCTTCTCTTGTTGCGGAGCACAGGCTCTGCGTGGACTTCAGTAATTGCAGCACGTGGGCTCAGTAGTTGTGGCACATGGGCTTACTTGCTCCATGGCATGTGGGATCTTCCCAGACCAGGGCTTGAACCCGTGTCCCCTGCATTGGCAGGTGGATTCTTAACCACTGCACCACCCGACAGTGTAGTTTTTAAACACACAGTTATACACACACTCTCTCTTTCTCTCTCTCTAACGCTCAGGTTTATAGATAAGTCATTTTCTTTCCAACAGTTGTCTTTGTGAGGGTGTACTGTGTGTAGTTCACTGAGGATTCAAAAAGGGAGAAGACGTGAATTTTCTCTCAAGGAATTCATACCTTAGATGGGTAGATGGGACTTCCATGCAAATAGATTTTACAAAGTTGAAAGTGAAAATTGCCCCAGAGAAGGCGTAAAGTGTTGAGCTCGGCTCTTGACTATTTACAACAGGACAACACAACCAACCAACCTGGGTATGTTTATAAGCGTTCACAGGCATAAAAAAAATGTTTATTTTCTTGACGCTTCTTTAACGTATGGCCATTTTCCCCTACATTATTTCTATTTATTGCACACATTGTGGTAAATTTATCATTGTGCATAAATGTCATTAAATTCTGCTCACTGTCCACTCTTGAGTTAATTCGTTTGCTTTGTAGCCAAAGGGTTTATGAGGAACCATTCTGCTCTTGTCTGGAAGAAAACAGAAGTGTCCCACTTGTGAGGACTCCACATCCTCTTTTATCCATATGTCAGCTATGTTTCCTTTCCTTAGAAGTTGAGTGAGCTTCTCTCCAGAACTTTCCCAGTTTTTTTAAGATTTATTTTTATTTATTTTTGGCTGTGTCAGGTCTTAGTTGTGGCACACGGGATCTTCATTGAGGCATGCGGGATATTTTGTTGTGGTGTGCAGTCTTCTGTCTAGTTTTGGCATGTGGGTTTTCTCTCTCTAGTTGTGGTATGCAGGCTCCAGGGCGCGAGAGCTCTGTAGTTGTGGTACACGGGTTCCAGAGCACGTGGGCTCTGTAGTTTGCGGCACGCAGGCTCTCTAGTTGTGGCGCGTGGGCTTAGTTGCCCCGTGGCATGTGGGATCCTAGTTCCCCGACCAAGGATTGAACCTGCCTCCCCTCTGCGTTGTAAGGCAGATTCTTTACCACTGGACCAACAGAGAAGTCCCCAGAACTTTACCAACTTGGAGAACTGAACTGGACACGCTGAAAAAACCTCAAAAGCAAGGACCTTCCTCCCTCTTGTCTCCAAACAGCCAGCTCTTGCTTACTTGCCACTCTTTTAGGCTTTGCTGGGGCCCCCCTAGAATTCAGGAGCAACTAGCTTTCATTTATTGAGTGCCTACCATGTCCAGGGCATTTTACGTATATTTTCTTTGAATTCTCTCACTTTATCGGATGAAGAAACTGAGGCCAAGCAGTCAAGTAGTTTGACTAAGATCACATAGCTAGAATTTGGACCCCAAACCCGACTCCAAACACTGATGCTTTCCCCATTGTGCTGTGCTACTTCTAAATCAAAGAACCCAGTAAGAGAGAAGATACTTTAGTCCAAAGGAGAAAAAAAAATCTCCCTGACCCACAGACTTTAAAGATAGTCTTCATTTAATTAGCTCTCTCTTATTGATAATCCCCTTATTGTCCTGCCCTTCTCCTCATATCCAAGAGGCAGGTGAAATGGGAAGAAACAGCAGGAAAAGGAGGTGTGCATCGTAACCATCCCACTGCAGAAGGAGAGTTTGTTCTACCTTTTTCCTACACTAGTAACCCCGTGGTGACTGGCTGTTGATGAGCTAGTTTTACCTCTTGTCCCATAGTTCAGCCTGTTGGGCATTTCATTGGGCGCCTCTCACCCTTCTCTGAGTGTCTTTTTTCCCCTTTGTGGATCTTCCTGCTTTGCAGCGTCCTGGAGGCTGGGGTGAGTGAGGTGGGTTGTGGGACCAATGCCTCTGTCTAACCTTTTTATGAAGCAGGAGTTTTTCCTGTATGCTTCCTACTGCCCAGTCTGGTGACTCAGACCTGGCCAGGATATACTCATGCTGAAACTAAAAAAGGAACCTTTCTGGCCGGACTCACACTTTTAAGATGCTGTTGATGACTCTGTTTCCTGGGAAGCCACATGCATTCTCCGAGTGGCTCACATAGTGTAGTGCTGCTCTTTCAGGTCGCAGCTGGATCCTTGCAAACGTCACAGGATGGATGAAGAAAACAAGATACTGGGAGTGTCAGTGAACTGCAGAGCTGTGAAAATTTGCAGTTTTGGGAATGAGTCAGATTATTTCTGGAAAAGATATCTGCAAGGATGGGCGGGGTGGGGGGGCCTCTAAATTTTTCTGGAGAGGGTTTTAGTTTCAGCTTGCTCCGAATTTTAGGATTACTGGCAAGGGTAGGGAATGGAGGATAAGAGTTATTAAAGTAAGACTGTTGCAGGGGGAGCTTCTAGTTCATCGTGAGTGCAAATGTGACTCAGCAGTGTGAGATGGCTGGGTAAGAGAACTAATTCACTCCTAGGGCACCTTAATAGAAATACGATACCTTGAATCAGAGATGTGATTGTTCTCCATACTTGGGGATGCTGTGGAGATGCTCCTAGAGGACTGGGTTCATTTCTGGAATTTCAATTCTGTTTTGTCTAGAAAATTCTAGAATTCTAGACTCTTTCTAGGTCACTTTTCTGAGCTCAAAAAGCAAGCGTTGTCAGAGGTGACAGGCATCTGATCATATCAAGAATTTAATTGAATATGGCCAAATGGAGTCAGTTTCAACTTAAATTTTGAACCAATCAGATAAAAATAGCTCAGAAATATTAAAACTTAATCACCATTGAGCATCTGCAGTTTCTGCTTTGAGTAATGTTTAACTTTGAAAACTAGTTTTACTATGCTTGAACTTTATGAAAATAAACTCAGAAGTAAAATACAGTATTGGTTCATCCAACATCCAGTTTGTCCTTTCTTGGTGGATATTGCCACGCAAAGTATTGTAAGGAACACAATTAAGAATAACACATTCTTTCCTCCCTCTATTCCCCGAGGTTTTTACTCCTCTGTTACCAAAATGTTTATGTTCTGTTTTGGGAAAGAGGTAATACTGAATAAAAAGTTAAATAACAATTAAGGGCAAGAATAAGATCCCTTCCAGTAGAAAATAAGACCCACCTATCTGCAAGCAGCTATTATGCAAGCTCTCTGCCTAGAATCAAGAAGTAAGAATTCAACTGTAGGGGCTTCCCTGGTGGCGCAGTGGTTAAGAATCCGCCTGCCAACGCAGGGGACACGGGGTTCGAACCATGGTCTGGGAGGATCCCACACGCCGCAGAGCACCTAACTACTGAGCTACTACTCAACTACTGAGCCTGCGCTCTAGAGCCCGTGAGCCACAACTACTGAGCCCGAGTGCCACAACTGCTGAAGCCTGCGCGCCTAGAGCCCATGCTCCACAACAAGAGAAGCCACCGCAATGAGAAGCCTGAGCACTGCAACGAATAGTAGCCCCAGCTTGCCGCAGCTAGAGAAAGCCCACGCGCAGCAACGAAGACCCAACGCTGCCATAAGTAAATAAACAAACAAACAAATAAATAAATTCATATAAGAAAATAAAAAATTTTTAAAAAGTAAGCGGAAGTATCTCTGAGCTGGTGAATTAGACATCAGGAGGTCCTGGCATTACAACGGAAGTTTACTGAGAACTCTTCATACCCTTGTTTATGCCCTAACTATTCTTAATTTACAAACATTTCCAACTATAGTTCTACCATCCTTGCAATGTTGGCAAATCAGAGGCAACAGTTGAGATGGTAAAAGAGGCTACCATTGACACAGGCAACTACCTTTTGGAAACAAGGTAGCCAGTAAATAAATATAGGCAGATACCGTGACAGTAATAGGGCTTGACATTGACAGCTAGACAATAGATGTGACAGAAAGCTATAAAAATCTCTGCCTGGGGTAGGTTTAAATAGCCCCACTGAGCCCAGTGACCCTGAGGGCTTCATTGCATTAAGGTGCATTATAGTAATTGATGTGTTTCTTCTGAGTCTAATAGCCTGTGTTCATAACCATGACCCTGAGCCCTGCGGGAAAGATTCAGTTATTCTCAGTGGATGCTGTTTAAGGAGGTATGTGGGTGCACTGTATTATTTTTCTTAAATAATTTTAGAAAGATATTCTAATGTCTAAAGCAGTGGCATTGTCATAGAAGAAATATGTTTTGAAAAGAAAGGAGAAATAAGATGAAAAGGAATTGCTGCTTTAGAAAAAGTTGGAAAGCCGTTTGACGAAAAGAAGGTTTAGTGATTGCTGCTTAGTTTTCCAGAAACCTTGGTCAGCCACGAGGACTCATTCTCCAAGGGAATTCTCTGGATTGCCAGCAATAATAAATGCTATAGAACTGTGCTGTCTAATAAAATGGTAGCCACAGTTACATATGACTATTTAAACTCAAATAAAATTAAGAATTCAGTGCTTTGGTTGCACTAGCCACATTTCAGGTGCTCACTGGCCACCTGTGACTAATGGCTACCATATTGGACAGCACGGATATAAAATATTTCCATCATTACAGAAAATTCTTTTGGCCACCGCTGCCATAGAATGTCAGGAGGAAACAAGGCTTCATGTGGGAATTAAAACAATCATATAGACATCTTTCAGTCTTAGTTTCTTGTTTGGCTTTGGCATTTGAGTATTTGAACTAAAACTTCGTTGCAGAATTCCAGTTAGGTTTGGTTCTGTTAGAATTCGTCAGAAAAATGCTGTTTCTGAAATGATTTCATGAGTATAATGCTTCTGCATAGTTTTAGAGGCAGCTAGAAAAGTTCTTTGAAAATATGATGCTTCTGAGTCCTTTTTATAAATGCACAGAAAGTTCTGGAAAAATCACAGAGTTCACAAGGCTCTTGGTTAATTCCATGCTAAGTCATTGGTGTATTTATCTTATTTTTTTTTTTAGAGTTATTCTGCAAGATATATATTGTAAGTAGTAGGGGAAATAATCTCAGCCAGTTCTTCCAAATAGATTTTAGGGAGCAAAATGTCGTTTCTTCTTCACAAATGTGTTCAACCTAACACTATTATGTTTTAAGTTACCTGAGAAGGAAATGTTCACCAGCTCACTAGTGGTCCAATCTGTGAGTGATGGTCATGATAAAGAAGACTTCTCTTAGGAAAAGCGGCAGACCAGTAAATTATGGGGAAGATAAAGGTATTCAATTACTGACCAAGGGGGGCGTTCTCTTTAGCTGGTTGATAGTCGTCATGATATATGTAGGTTTAAAACGAAAAGAGGAGAAACTAAAGTCAGTTTAACAGGTAACTTATAATTTGAGCAGGGAACAAACTGACTTTCTCAGTCTTAGAAAACTCAAATCGATGACCTAATTTATTTTTCCCCCAAGGGCAGCTGATGCTCTGTTGGAGGTGGGCGTCACGAGAATGTGGTAATGTCCATGCATGCCTTTAGCAACCTAGGTATTTTATCCATGTGAGTTAATGAGCACATATTGGTTTATTGAACGGGCTGAACTTCGTAGGGCACATGTAGGAAACAACTTTGCTTTTTCTTATATCCCTTAACTTTTCTAGCCACTCTCAGGTGATAAGCCAGTAGTCTTCTTTCCCATGTATTAAAAACATCCATCCAATGTAACATCAAAATCCAATTAAGGGCTTCCCTGGTGGCGCAGTGGTTAAGAATCCGCCTGCCAGTGCAGGGGACACGGGTTCACGCCCCGGTCCGGGAAGATCCCATATGCCGTGGAGTGGCTGGGCCCGTGAGCCATGGCCGCTGAGCCTTTGCGTCCGGAGCCTGTGCTCCGCAACGGGAGAGGCCACAACAGTGAGAGACCCGCGTACCGCACCTTCTGCGTTGGCAGAGGGACAGTTGCTGGCTCCTTGTGAGGTGCTTTTAGGGTTCTCTGGGCTCCCCCATTGCTGAACTTTCTTATTTTTCCAAGTAAGGACAAAATGTAAGTCCCCTCTCCAGGGGAGGGGGTGGAGTGTGTTGAAATATGCAGCACACTGATAACTCTCTCCGTAGAAAATATCTTTGCCCTCCCAATGAATTCTTCACTCTCTCTAGAAGAGCCTGGAGGTGGGTGGTAGGCTCAAGCTAGCAGAACTGGCAGCTCAATCTCTTGGCAAGTCCTGCCAAGGTTGTCCAAGATACGAGGGATCTTAACATCTGTTGAGTAGTTTTGCTTCAACCACTCTGAGACCACAGAATAAGTGGACTTAACATCCTGTTATAAAAGCCTCTGGACCGCTCAGCCAGGAGGAGGCCTAGGTCAACGGGCTTTTCAGTTGTGAACCCTGATCGCCACATACTTGGTAACAAACCCAGGAATTTATGGCATTTCAGCTTAATGTGGCCACTGCTCACAAGGCTCCAAGTCTCTACTGGGGGAAAAGACTGATAAATACAAGCTCAGTCTATATTACAGGTATTCCGTGCTCATCTAGGTGTTTCTACAGCCTTCATTTAATAAGCATTCGTTGAACCTCCTGGATTTGTGTGTGTGTGTGGGTGGGTAGTCAGGGATGACTTCCTGGAGGTGATGATCTCTTCTGAGCTAGGTTCTGAAAGAGGAATAGGATATGCCTGCAGAAACGAGTGGTACCAACCTTAGGCCTGGGCCCATTCTGGCCTTCCTCAGTCTGCACGTTTCCATGGGGCAGGGGCAATGCAGGGACAAGGAGCCGTGCCCTCCCTTCTAGAGTCTAGAATCTGCATTAGGCTTTGGGTGCCCACAACTCTGGAATTCCCTGTGCATGTCTGTTTCCATGGCCTGTGTGGGCTTCATTCCTTCCTCGCAAGGGCAGCCCATGACACCAGTGTGTGCACCCATAGGCTTAAGAGATGACAAAGAAATGACTGCTCTGTGTGCTGAGATAGAAGGATTTGTATATACAGCCCAGCATTTCCATTAGCGCGAGTCCCCTTGTGCTGTGGGATGGGAGTGAGAAAAGAAGGTGGGCCGGCTGAGATCCAGGAGCTGAGGGCCAGAGTGAGAATTCTGTATTTGAAGCTGGCCTTCTAGGTCATTACGAAGGAATCAGTAATAAGATAGGATAGAACATACTTCATTTAGTAACTTGTCAGCTTGATTTATAACTTTAAATATTTACATTTATGGCATGCAGGCCTCTGTTTGTACTCCTGCCCCAGGTTCTGCAAATGTTAGGAGTGGGAGTGAAGGTAAGCACGTTAATTAGGGCAACTGGATGGCTTTAGATCATAGGGGTTAGAAGATAGCTCTAGATTAATTAAAAAAGAATCCTGTTTAGGAGGAGATCCAAGAATCAGATGAATTTTAGGTGAAACCTGCAATTAAAGGAAGCTTAGTTTGGTGCGGGAGGACCGGCTGCAGGGTATCTGAGGGCAGCTGTGTCAAAGTGGGCCTGCCGTGAATGCCTACAGATGCTGTCTGGAACAGAGCAGGACTTGGGAAAACTCACGGCTCGGTAGCTTGATGTTTGGCTCTGTTTGTAGGACCCGTAGTATTCAGAGCACAGACATCTGAAAAAGAGGGTGATCTAAGAAGAAAAAGGGCAGGTGGCCCCTACCCGGGTGTGTTTTTCACTAATGATTGTGCTGATCAAGTGACAGGAGTCACTGTCCTGGTGTGGTTGGATGAGAGCTCAAGATGCTCACTGGTGCTTTTGTCCCCCATGAGGAGCTCTAGATATTGGGTTGGCCAAAAAGTTCG
This sequence comes from Leucopleurus acutus, assembly GCF_964270905.1. Taxonomy (NCBI): domain Eukaryota; kingdom Metazoa; phylum Chordata; class Mammalia; order Artiodactyla; family Delphinidae; genus Leucopleurus; species Leucopleurus acutus. The sequence goes on from NC_139151.1 coordinate 84,641,876, forward strand.
TTCGGGGTTTTGGTAAGATGGCACAAAACCCCGAATGAACTTTTTGGCCAACCCAGTAGATTTAGGGAAAGTGTAGAATTCACAGGGTTAAACTCGAGAGCCCAAAACTTAGAACTTGGGAAATGGAGGCATCTGAAAGTGACAGCTGGGATGGTAGGAGTGGCAGGATGAGGAGTTTCAAGCTTTTAACAACATGTTTATTACTTACATTGCTTTTTATAATCCCCGGTTCCCCAGTTTTGCTTGCAATTACCAGCTGCTAGGAGATAGGCTTTTTTAATGGACTGCATTTATAAATTTGGGCATTTGGGTGATAGTGGAGAGTTTATTTCAACTTTACAGCAGACTGAATGGAAAGGATGCAGAGCTTCACCCATTTAGCTCAGACACAGCTATTTCTAACCTTGTTGGCCGGAGGGGTAGGATGGGAATCCACATCTATATTTATTTGGATCTATACTCTGATGCCGCCCCTTCAGAGGTCTGCTTCCTCCGTCTGCGTGTATGTGTTTTGGGGAGAGGAGGTGGGCACGGCAGGGCTTTCCAAAGGGTGGTTTTTGTCACCTCCTTTGGAAATGATCATATACATTTGGAGCCGTTACCCGGCAGATCTGTCATCTAATGTCACTTTGCCTTTGGCCACTTGGCTGTGCTCTGTCTCACATATGTCCTGTCTCATGATGCTCAGCCCAGGAGGGTTTACTTTGTGCAACAGTGTGCTGTTAGCAGCATAATATATTACTTTTTATTTGTTACTATAAAAGGGGTGAGGAGTTGAAAAACCAGTGTCCTAGAGGATGTGGCACACGCATTCTGATTCATGGCCTCGGTCAGAACCGTCCATCAGTCTTTTTCCTTTTCTCTTTGTATAAATAGCCTTCATCTCACCTGCTCCTTTTATCTTTATTTCTTCTCTCCCTTAGCAACCCACAGCATATCTTTTATGCTACTCACCACACTCATGCTCTTCATGGCTACCTTGGACGGACCTGTATTGCTCAAACATAGCAAATAACAATTAATCCTAAGTGCTCGCTGGCCTCAGGGAGGGACCTCAGCTCCACTGAAGTGGAATTAGACAATTAGCTTTTCAGTAGTACCTCTTGATGGGAGCGGGTGGGAGCACAGGGATTGAGATGGGGTGGGTGGGGACAAGGGGAGTTGGGCAAGCATGCACTTACCTGATTTTGAAATGCTCCAGAACCAGTCACTACACACAGGGCAGCCCAAATCAGCTGCCTGGCATCGTGAGGATGGGGATGTGGGATGGAAATGAAATTCCGTTGGCTGGACTCACATGGTTGTGTATATGTATATGAGGTGAGAGTTAAGGGGTTCCTGGTGTATGGGAGCCATCTATTGGCTTAAAAACATGGAGTGGTATTGGAGTGCTGACAGACTCAATCATGCCTTCAACTTGCTTGAGTACATGAATATTGACTACATTTGGATTCAGCGTCAATTGTGAATGTGTGTGTACTTTTCTGCCTGGTACTTGGTTACATATTGTTGGTCGCAGGGAGATTTATGCATATTGAGGAGGTTGTAGGTCTTGGGGTAGCATGTTTAATTAAAAATAATTCCCTTACCTATGTGCTCCTGTGAAATAAATAGACAAAAATCCTTCTTAAGCATTTACATTTTGTTCCTTGCAAAGATTGGTGCAGGCAGGGATGGTCCTGAGGGAAATGGGATTCCTTGTCTTTGCTGTATGGGACTATTACAAATGGATTTGCATGTATATATGTTTATAGGCAGAGAAAAACCTTCTGGAAGGGTAAACACCAAAATGCCACATGTAGTTATCGCTACACAGTGGGATTAGGGGGGGCTAATTTTCTTCCTTTTATTTAGTCTCTGTTTTTAAGCTTTTTTTTTAGAGTGAAATTGCTGAGGTATTTAAAAACAGGTTGAAAAAAAAGAAGAGCATTAAAAATTGAGTTGGGGAGTTGATTTTTCATATATATATGATATATGATATGATATCTATGATACATGATATGATATATATATATATATATATTTCCCTATCTCTAAAGAGTAATCAGTTTTACATCATGTTTTCATAAGAAATTGATTTTTTTTCCTTGGTAGAAGAGAAAACAAAACATTCTTATAGACCACTCTCTCAATAAAGAGGAAACTTGACACTTAAGTAAAATTCAATAGGCTGCTATAGTAATAGTATCTATTGTTTACGGTGTGCCGGGCATTTTACACGTATTATTTGCAGTTGTTTCAGCAACACTACGTGGTAGGTAGTATCATCCGCATTTTATAAACGGGGGTACAAAGGGGTTAAGCAGCCTGCCTGAGGCTGCCTAGCAGGTGAGTGCTGAGCTGGGATTTGAGCAAATGTCTGACTCTAAACTTTGGTTCTTCCCATATGCCAGGCTGCCTTCCTCAATAGGAAGGCATCCAGGATCATTGCAGTGCATCTTGTAGGTGTTTGCTATACCTCATGATTGCTGTTTGTCCCCAGGCATCTCATTCTACCTCATGCCTGAAAAAAATAGTTCACACCTGTGCAACCTCTTCTCCCGAAGGGCCTGAGGGTTACTACTGCTAAATAAATTATCTGTTAGAAAAACACAACTAACCAAATAATAAAACCTGCCAACCTTTTCTAGAGTGCTCACCATGTGCCATACATATGGAGTCTTTTTTTTTTCACATCTTTATTAGAGTATAATTGCTTTACAATGGTGTGTTAGTTTCTGCTTTATAACAAAGTGAATCAGTTATACATATACATGTGTTCCCATATCTCTTCCCTCTTGCGTCTCCCTCCCTCCCACCCTCCCTATCCCACCCCTCCAGGCGGTCACAAAGCACCGAGCTGATCTCATATGGAGTCTTTTATATGAATTGTCTCATTAGGTTTTTACAATGGCCCTGGGAGGTAGATATCATTATGATCTTCATCATTTGCAGATGGAGAAATTGAAGCATCAAGATATCTCAGCTTGTGCAGGAGCGCCCGGCTAGGGAGTATTAGAGCTGGTTTTAGGGTCCAGACAGTTAACTCAGTGCTACGTGCTTTATCAGGACAAGATGCTGAAGAAAGTGTAGGCTTCCTTCTTGGGGCTCACGGTGGCTAAGACTCTGTCACGCAGAAGCCAAGGATGTGGAGACTTTCTGGAGGAGAGGATGGTGTTTGCTGAATCCCAAAGAGTGTCTGAGTCATTTAGTGGCTAGCCAATTCTTAATTCATAAATGGACCACCATATGGACGGAATTTATCAATCAGCAGAATTCTTCCCTCAGGTTTTTGCTGGAGAATATTCTGAACCATCTAATAAACCAGCTGTCGGTAAAAACTGAATGGAGAACAATAATATTTAGGGAAGGTAACTTAAGGAGCATATTCTCTGCTTCTCTGGATACATTTGGTTCCATGTATGGGTTGTATTAGAGTATGAGAAGGTGACATTCTTGGACCACATGACTTTATCCATGGGGAATTGTTTTCATTAAGCTGTGTTTTTATATAAGCCTTCTAATTGTTTTTGAAAGTTTTGACAAAACTATCTGCATATACCCCTTATGTAATATTTCTTTTTTTTTTTTTTGTGGTACGCGGGCCTCTCACTGTTGTGGCCTCTCCCGTTGCGGAGCACAGGCTCCGGACGCGCAGGTTCAGTGGCCATGGCTCACGGGCCTAGCCGCTCCGCGGCATGTGGGATCTTTCCGGACCGGGGCACGAACCCGTGTCCCCTGCATCGGCAGCCGGACTCTCAACCACTGCGCCACCAGGGAAGCCCCTTTATGTAATATTTCTAAGAAATTTTTCTCTGAGTTTTTCACTAGGAAAAGCTTTTGCTTCCCTGAGAAGCTATCGTGTTTCTTCCCAAATAATAAGAATTATGTAATTCAACCTGTGTCTGCCTTCACCGTGACTGCCAGGAAACTCAGCAGTAGAGATACAGTGTTTTCAGTGATAAGGGGCCTGAGCTCTCTGGTGTCAGACTTCCTGGGTTCAAAACCTGATTCTTCCACTTACTGAAGTTTCAAGTTTCTTAAGTTGGGCAAGTTTCTTAACTTTCCTATTTTTCAGTTTCCTCACCTATAAAATGGCAGTGGTAATGCTGTGTTTCCTTGGTTTTCAGCCATGGTTTTTATGTTTGTTTGTTTGTCTCTGAATTGCCTTAGTTTAACTGGCAGTTTTTCCTTTCTTAATGATGCCTTATATGCAGTGAAATATGGTACCTTTCAACCATGTGGTTATTATAAGAACTACATAAGGTGACACACATCACGTAACACATGAATATCATGAATGTTATGACCTTTTTTCACGCTCACTCCCAGGAACCACAGTCATCCTTATTGTTGGCTCATCTGCTCTTCTCCTCTTAACTGTTCTTTTCCTTTTATTTCCATTTTATTCATTTTGTATTATTAGTCCCTTTTGAAAACCAGTGTAAATAAATTGCAAAAAAGTAGATAGTGTGGTAAGATGCATTAATTATTACTACCACCAACTGAAACCACCCCAAATAGATACCAACCTCTGGGACAAGAGAACAGTCAAGTCCACAGGCACACGTTCTTCTATCAGAGGAAAAGACATATCGACTCTCTGTTGTCAGGCTAATCCCAGGAACACCACTGAAAAAGTAACTCAGTTAAAATCAATGATTATTTTTCTGTTTGATAGTTATTGGTCACAGACAGTCTGAATCTCTTTCTAATTGGCAGAACATGACCTGGAAAGACTTTTATGCTATGTTGTATCTGTGGCACCTTTCCTACATGCTTTAACTTCTTTGCTCTCTAAATAATAAGCTCCTGCTCTTTAGTGGTTCAGTAGCTACTGAAATGAGGATTGGCCAATTTTTCCCATTACAGACAAGGAAATTTTTTAGAAGTTGTCTTCCACTTGGCATTAGGTACAGGTCTAGAATCTCTACTTGGTTCTCCCCTTGTACTGTATTTCTGGAACACTGTGCTGGTGCCAGGTGGCGGGGGGGAGGGAGGGCAAACAAAACTGAAAGGGGCAGAGTTTTATTTGGTCAGTGCCTATGCTGTGCCAGACCTTTGCTTGGCAGTTTACGCACACGGTCTCACTTGATCCTGATGATAATATTGTGAGCAGGTATTATTATCTTCTTTTTACAAATGAGGAAACATTCTCAGAGTGGATCAACTTGCACAAGCTCACACAGCCAGTCAGTGATAGATCCGTGATTGAAATCAAATCCTGCCTGGTTCCGAAGTCCATGATCTTTCCATTAATACTTCCCGAGGTCCCTGTCCTCTGTCACTTGTTTGTTCATTCATCTGTCACCTGCTCATTCAGGCACTCAGTCATTCATTCAACCAGCAGACATTTATTAATTGCCTGCTCTGTGTCAGGCACTGTGCTGGGCCCTGAAGATACAAAGATAAGTACGACTTGGTCTCCCCTCTTACATCCCAATGGAGAACACAGACAAGCCAACAGACAAGCCAAGACACATGGTAGACATGCGTGACTGCAGAGCCGTGTGTGTGTGTGTGTGTGTGTGTGTGTGTGTGTGTACAAGCTAGTTGAGGACCCCTGCACTTTTTTCCCCTAAACATTAACATTTACTGGTCAAAGAAGTTAGCAGTCCCATCTCCCCGTCCCTGCCGTGTCTCTTTAAATTCATTCTCTACACTGCAGCCAGAGTGGTTCTCCAGACGCACACCTACTTATATCACTTTCCTTTTTAAAACCCCTCGATGGTTCTTGATAGCCCCAGGATAAAGCCCAGACTTCCTAACAAGGCTTACTAGCCCCTTCTTGCTCTTCCCTGCATCTCCCTCCACCTTGCAGTGCTTGATTCGGCTGTCCGGGATTTCTGTGATGCTCTTAGGATACAGTCCAGACTTCTTATCCTGCATCTTCCTTCACCGCCAAGTCTTTGATCCAGCTCTACGGAACTTCTTGCAGATCTAAGAAATCTCAGAACATGCTCTGCATCTCTGAGCTCTGACCTTTTGCCCCAGGTGTTCTCCTCTCTTGGAACATCCCCACCTCCACCCCAACCCCCTCTTGACCTTCTTGTCTTCCTTCACCATCACCTCCTGTGGGAAGCATTCCCTGACCCCAAAACCTAAGTCAGGGGTCCCTGCTTTGTGTCCCCATCCCTTCATGCATGACCAGCATTTATCACATAGTTTTACAGCCTCCTGTAGACACATCTGTCCTCTCTAATGGCCTGTGAGGGCCAAGAGCTTGAGCTTGTTCTCTGCTGAGTCCTCAGCAGCTAGCACCCTGACTGGCACAAAGTAGGAGCTTAATAAGCATTGTTGAGTGAATGGATCAGAAATTTATATGCCAATATGAAGAAAACAGAGACCCCGTTTTCTTTTATACTAGTATGCACTGACAAATGTTTAGCCTTTTTCTTTTATTTTTTTCACATTCTGATAGTTAATATTATGTGTCAACTTGTTGGGTCATGGGATGCCCAGATCTGGGTGTGTCTGTGAGAATGTTTCTGGAAGAGATTAACGTTTGGGTTGGTGGACTGAGTAAAGCTGCCCCAATGTGGGGGGGTGTGTGGGGGGGTGCATCATGCATCTGCTGAGGGCCTGATGGAACAAAAAGGGGGAGGAAGGGAGCATGCTCTGTCTGGCTGATTGGGCTGGGACATCGAACTTTTCCTGCCCTTGGTACTCTTGATTTTCAGGCCTTCAAATTCTCACAGGAATCTACACCATCAACTCTCTGGCTCTCAGGCCCTGGAACTGGGTCTCCAGCTCGCAGATGGCAGGTCATGGGACTTGGCAGCCTCCATGGTCCTGTGAGCCAGGTCCATATAATAAACTTCATATATATAAATTTCATTATATATAATATATAAACAAATATATTTCTATCAACATAGTTAAATGAATAATACATTATATAAATAATATACGTATATTAAAATAAATACAAATATATTGGTTCTGTTTCTCTGGATGACCCTGACTAATACACATGGCTAAGTTGATGGACCTACACCTGATATGCAAATACACAAACAAGTGCAAGTTGAAAATTGTGGAAAGCAGCAGCAGTGAGAAGAAGGGATGGTGGTCTAGAATTTATTAAGATGAGAAGGCTGGTATCTTTTGTTCTATAATAGAACATGTTGTGATTAACAAGTAGGAAACAGAATGCAAGTGCACCCACACTAGTGAGACAACTGAAACATTTCTAATAAAAAAGCATGTCCAGGGCTTCCCTGGTGGCGCAGTGGTTGAGAGTCCACCTGCCGATGCAGGGGACACGGGTTCGTGCCCCGGTCCGGGAGGATCCCACATGCCGTGGAGCGGCTGGGCCCGTGAACCATGGCCGCTGAGACTGCGTGTCCGGAGCCTGTGCTCTGCAACGGGAGAGGCCACAACGGTGAGAGGCCCGCGTACCGCAAAAAAAAAAAAAAAAAAAAAAAAAGCATGTCCAGCAGAGAGAGTGACTGTGGAGCAAATGGAAGGCTCATTCTTGAGTCTGAAGGAGGAGCGTAGGGGTGGTACCTGCTGCATTAAATCAATGGCAGGGACAAAGTGGGAGGGCTCCAGGGGACATGGCCTGGCCACCAGGAGCTTAGTAGGTTTGCTTGATTGGAGTTGAAGTTCCACGTGGGAGAAGGAGAGGTTGGTAAAAACCTTGCTGAAGAGTCTGGGCTGCTGGTTGGGTGGTTTGCTGTGAATACCCTGGGTATCTGGACGGATAGCAGACTACTGAACACTGGACCCTGAGAACAGCATTGCCATTTTCTTTTATTTTTAAATTTTTTTTTTTTTTTTACTGAGGTATAGTTGATTTACGTTTCAGGTGTACAGCAAAGTGATTCAGTTATACATATATATATAAAATATATATATATATATATGTTCTTTTTCAGATTCTTTTCCCTTATAGGTTATTATAAGATATTGAATATTGTTCCTTGTGCTATACAGTAGGCCCTTGTTGTTTATCTTATATATAGTAGTGTATATCTGTTAATCCCAAATTCCAAATTTACCCTTCCCCCTGCCCTATGCATTTTCTTTATTGCTTTCTCTGTCTGGGCAGTATAGTTGATTCCTTTTTTTGTTTTGTTTCTAGATCAGCATTAATGAAAATCTACTGTGGGTTGAGAGATGCCACCTTTATTTCGAGGGTGCAAGGGAAAAACGACGGTGACCCTCTGCAGCGAGCAAAGTGTAACACCTGGGGTCTGGCTTGCTTGTCTCATACTATCCCAGAGTTCAGGTGAAGGAGAAGGTGAAAAATTCTGCAGTCCAAAAAGAAAAAGAAAACAACAAAAAAAAAATCCAAAACAAAATCTTGTCTTTTGTGCTCCTTTGGAGTAGGGCTTTGGGCACTCCCAGCCACCTTGTCATTAATTCCCTGGATGTATCTACAGCCTTCTCCAGACAGCCACACTTTTCCACGGACAAAACATTTAATTCTCAGTGACATTTCTCCATCATTATAAATAGCAGGGAAGTTTCAGTCATGTTTTAAGTGGCAAAGCTTTTTTCGCCCAGTGGGGCTATAGCAGTTTGAGCAGAGCCATTTGCATCCTAAAACAGATCGACTGGCTAGTATTACACTTGGCTCTTCAAAGAGAACTGCTGATTTTAGCACATTAGGAAGTTTCACAGGGGTATACATTTTCATATTTTCCTCCTCCAGTCGGGAGTTTCCACGGCACCAAAATTTTTGTGTAGCTGTCGACACTCTGGGATAGCTCCAATGATCTCTAAGGGCGTCATACATTTTGAAAAAAATTATCAAAAAGAAATTAGTTTCACTTCACTGTAGTTAATGAAAGATTCCCCAGCCCTGGCAAAGAGTGTTACAGAGTCACCCAGCTAGGTCATTCCAGACCTGGGACTCGCCTGTGTCCTCAAGTCCATCACTGTCACATTATCTGGAGTGATGCGTATTGCCCGAGAGCTTATCTTCCTCTGCTGTTCCGCCCCGTATCCCTTGCATTGTTCCTCGTTTATGTACTGGTGAGTGATATGGGTTAATAAAACTTGGGAGAAAACATCATGTATGAAGCAAGAAGATTAAATCTGGTGAGTGTTGATTAGCATTCTCAGTACTGCTTTAAAAATATATACTGTAATGAACTCTTCTCGGCTAAAATATGGCGTTACATGATCGTAATTCTGGTTTCTGTGCCGTCGTAATCTCCGTGAGTATACTTTATTGCTTCCTGGTCCTGGGTAGAATGAAGATACTGAGCTTATTCTCTTTTTAAAATGTTGTAGGAACATCAACAAATCGTTTTTTAAATATCCCCAGGAAGGTAGAAATAAGTATTGAAAGAGGGAGCATTGATGTGCTCTGGGTTGTATTGGGTCTGGGCAGAAATGGTCCTCCAGTGAAGTTTTTTGGTTTGTTTTTGTTTCTTAAATAACAGCTTTATTGAGATATAATTTGCATGTCATAAAATTCGCCCATTTAAAGTGTACAACTGAGTGGTTTTTATATATTCACAGAGTTGTCCAACCATCAACACTCACTCATTTTGCAATATTTTCATCACTCCCGCAAATAAGCCCTGTACACATCAGCAGTCACTCCCTATGCCCCCTTCCTGTCAGTCCTAGGCAACAGCTACTTTCTGTTTCTGTGGATTTGCCTGTTCTGTGCGGCCTCTTGTGTGTAGCTTCTCTTACTTAGTGTGCCGTTTTCGGGGTTTATCCATGTTTCAGCAAATATCAGAACTTCGTTCCTTTTTATTGCTGAACGATGTTCTATATGTGTATGTAACCTTGTTCATCCATTCATTGATTGATGGATTGGGTTGTTTCCACTTTTTGGAATTGTGAATAATGGTGCTATGAACATTTATGTGAAAGTTTCTGTGTGGATATATGTTTTCAGTTCTCTCTAGGAGTGGCATTGCTGGGTCACATGGTAACTCTATGTTTACTCACTTGAAGAACTGCCAAACTGTTTTCCCAAAGTTTCCAAGGCACTGTTTTACATTCCCACCAGCAGTGTAAGAGGGTCCCAACGTCTCCACATACTCATCAACACTTGCTATTGTCTGTCTTTTTGATTTTAGCCATCCTAGTGGATGTGACTTGGTATCTTATTGTGGCTTTGGTTTGCATTACCCTGGTGGTTTGATCATGTAGAGTGTCTTTTCACCGTCTTTTCACCGCTTATTGACCGTTTGTATGTCATCATTGGAGAAATGTCAATTGAAATCCCTTGCCCATTAACATATTTTTAAATAGGTTTTTTTTTTTTAGAGCAGTTTTAAGTTCACAGCAAAATTGAGTGGAAGGTAGGAGAGTTCCTACACACCCCCTGCCCCCATACACACATAGCCTCCCCAACTATCAACATCCTGCACCAGGCTGGTACATTGTTACAGTTGGTGAACCTGCATTAACACAAAGTCATTATCACCCAAAGTCAGTAGTTTACATTAGGGTTCACTCTTGGTGTTGTACATTCTAGGGTTCACTCTTGGTGTTGTACATTCTATGGGTTTTGACATATGTATGATAACATGTATTCACCATACAGTATCTGTCATACGGAATTGTTTTACTGCCCTAAAAGCTTTTCATGCTCCACCTATTCATCCCTCTTGCCCCCCTAACTCCTGGCAATCACTGATCTTTTTACTGTCTCCATAGTTTTTGCCTTTTCTGAAATGTCATATAGTTATAATCTTACAGTTAGCCTTTTCATATTGGATCTTCCAAAGTGGCTGCACCATTTTGCATTCCCACCAGCAATGAATGAGAGTTCCTATTGTTCCATATTTATACTAGCATTTGGTGCTGTCAACATTTTAGGTTTTTGCCATTCTAATAGATATATGAGGTATCTCATTATTGTTTCTTTCATTCATTTTAAAATTGATTTATTTGTCTTTTTGTTGAGTTGTAAGGGTTCTTAATGTATTCTGGATATAAATTATATATCCTTATCAGATATGTAATTTGCAAATATTTTCTCCTCTTCTTTGGGGTTTTTTTCACTTTCTTGATGGTATCCTCTGAAGCACAAATGTTTTTAATTCTGATGAAGTTCAGTTTATCTGTTTTTTTTGTGGCTTGTGCTTTTGGTGTCATATCTAAGAAACCATTGCCTAATTCAAGGTCATGAAGATTTAGTCCTATATTTTCTTCTATGAGTTTTATAGTTGATGCTCTTACATTTCAATTGATGATGTATTTTGAATTAACTTTTGTATATGATATTAGATGGGAGTCCAACTTCATTCTTTTTTTTTAAATCTTACTAAATAGTGATTTATTTATTTATTTTAATATCTTTATTGGAGTATAATTGCTTTACAAATGGTGTGTTAGTTTCTGCTTTATAACAAAGTGAATCAGCTATACATATACATATATCCCCATATCTCCTCCCTCTTGCATCTCCCTCTCACCCTCCCTATCCCACCCCTCTAGGTGGTCACAAAGCACCGAGCTGATCTCCCTGTGCTGTGCAGCTGCTTCCCACTAGCTATCTGTTTTACATTTGGTAGTATATATAAGTCCATGCCACTCTCTCACTTCGTCCCTGCTTACCCTTCCCCCTCCCCGTGTCCTCAAGTCCATTCTCTACATCTGCATCTTTATTCCTGTTCTGCCCCAGGTTCTTCAGAACCTTTTTTTTTTTTTAGATTCCATATATATGTGTTAGCATATGGTATTTATTTTTCTCTTTCCGACTTCACTCTGTATGACAGACTCTAGGTCTGTCCACCTCACTACAAATAACTCAATTTCATTTCTTTTTATGGCTGAGTAATATTCCATTGTATATATGTGCCACATCTTCTTTATCCATTCATCTGTCGATGGACACTTCAGTGGCTTCCATGTCCTGGCTATTGTAAATAGAGCTGCAATGAACATTGTGGTACATGACTCTCAACTTCATCCTTTTACATGTGGATATCCAGCTGTCCCAGTGCTGTTCGTTGAAATGACATCCTTTCCCCTCGAAGGTCTTGGAACCTTTGTAAAAAATCAATTGATCAAAAAAAAATAAGTCAATTGATCATAAATGTAAGGGTTTATTTCTGGACTCTAAATCTTATTCTGTTGAGCTGTAAGTCTATCCTTGTGCCAGTATCACAGTCTCCATTATTGTAGCTTTGTGGTAAGTTTTGAAATCAAGAAGTGTGAATTCTTTGGCTTTAAAAAAAAACACATCATTTTGTCTATTCTGGGTCCCTGCATGGAGTTTTTATTGCTAGAATTCCATTTCCACTTAAGATTCTGGCTTCAGAAAGAAGGGGGCAGGGTTAGTGGCTGACGGAGGGGATAATGACTGAGCATAATGTTGCTGCAGTGTGATTCAGTCCTTTGTTCCGGTGTCCATGGTAACACAGGTACTTCAGTAGGTTTCTTACATTCTGAGGGAAATGTCTTTGAACACCACTACCACCCCCCAACTTTTCATGGCTTAGAGAAACTGAAAGCCCTTTTTAAAACTTCTTTGAACATCCTCAGACTCATGATCCCAGGGTCTCCCCTGTCTAGCACCTGCAGCTGGGTGGGCCATCTCAGATTCTTTCCCCGTGGCACCTTTGGTGACAGACTTAGCCACCTCGCTGGTTCTATAAATCATGCGATCATGCCAAGCATTTTGCAACTTCGGTAGACTGCCGGTGAAAATTGGCAGCTCACTTGGAGTAGTTCTGCAGGGTAGGTAATATTCTTCCATCTCAGTCACCCTTTCTTCTCTCTCTCCTCAGTCCCTTCATTCCAGATCTCCCCCTCCCCTTCTCTAGTGCTTGATGCTCAGTTATACAGAACAGCTTTCCTCTTCCTTAGACGCCTCATTCAGGCTTTGAAGATATAACTTGTAGCCCAAGGAGCTCAGCAAAGCCTTTATGCAACAGCAGCAGATGTCTCTCTAAGAGGGATTCTCCTCACCACCTGCTAAGAGAAGAAAACCTTTTCCATCTCCTTTCTTATGTTAACTCGCAGCAAAGTCTGTCAGCTCTACCAGGGAATTTGTTAGGCAGGTGCAGATCCGACATGAGCTCTGGTAGGAAGGAACAGGGAGCCAGGCTTCTGAGGTCCTTCCTGGATCCAACATTTTGGGAGTCTGGGAATCCTTAGATTCCTTATCAGAGCCTCTTCAACATCTTCATGAAAGCAACCAGACAGTGGCTTAAACATTCATGGCTTTATTTTCTTGTGTAAAAAGTCCAGAGTTAGGCAGCCCAGAGCTGGCATGCAGGCTCCTTGCAACCTGCTGCTCTGATGTCCTTAGAGGACCACCTTGGGATCCAAGATGGCTGCTTGAGCTCTCTGCTTCACGTCTACATTCCTTTCAGCAGGAAAAAGAAAGACAAAGACAGTGTGCCTTTTCCCTTTAAGGACACTTCCTGGAAGTGACAGACAACACTTCCACCTACATTTAATTGACCAAATCTTAGTCATATGGCCACACAGAGGAGACTGGGAACTGTAATTCCAAGGACCATGTGCCTAGTTAAAAGCAGAGTGTTCCAATACTTTCTCTGGACTTGGTGATAACACTTCACTTCCCAGAAGGCTGGACTTGGGCTCATGAGGCTCTGTGGGAACTGGTGTTTAGGGCCTTCGGATTCCATCCTGTGACCAGGAGCAAGAGTAGGGGCTGACTTGGGAGGCAGACACACTGTAATTACCAAACTGGAAGCACGGTGCAGGGTATAAAATAGGGCCACAAGAAATGTTTGTTGGAAGAACAAAAGAACAAGTGAATTTACTGCACCTACAGTTCAGACTTGCATGGCTGTGGTTGTAGTGTCCTTTGGGGGCTTTTTTGATGCTGTTCGCTTTAACCCACCAAGCTTTTATTGAGCATCTATTACATGCCAAGAAATCAGGAATTGAGGGAAATCAAAGATGAATAACCATGGTGCCTACCTTCAAGGAGCTTCCGTCTAGTGGGAAAGACAGGAAGCAAACAGAAATTTCAATGTCAGTATTCGGTATGAGGAAGCCCATAGGAGGGGCACCCAACCCAATCTCTGGAGAACAGGGGATAGACGCCTCCTGGAGGAGGTGATGCCCAAGGCAGTCTTAAGGATTGCTTAGGAATCATCCCAGCGTTGAAGGAAGGGAGAGAAAAGCATGTGTGAAGGGTCATTGGTGAGACGAGCTGTCAGTAGTTGGAAGTGACCAGACTATAGTTATCTTCTCAAGGCCCCCATTTTATCACCCCTCTCCTTTGGCCATCAGTGTTCTGTAATACCCTTTGCCTAAAGAACGTAGTCCCCACTTCCGGCCATGGCATTCAGGGCTCACCACCCTGTTGGTCTCCTACCCATGCTCCTTTCTAATCATATCGGTTTGGCCCCCATTCCCTGAACATGTTCCTCATTCCCACATCTTAGCTGATTATATAATCCCTGCATAGAGTAAGTTTTCCTAGCTTCTCCTCTGGTCAAGTCTTATCTCCTTTTGGGAAGTTCTAACTAAGACGTCACCTTGTTTGTGAAGCCTTAAATTTGTCCTGAATTGGACCTGCTTTGCCTATCTCCCGTGGTTCCAGGACTCACGTTTCACCATGTCGTGCTGATCACCTTCAATTCTATACCGTAGTCACATACCTGTTCACCTTGCCCATCGCTCTTCTGTGAACAACCTGAGGGTGGGGACGCGAGGCTGAGTCATTTTTATGTCGCGATTCTTTACTAAAAGAGCGACATGAAAGCACACCCACTTTAGAGTCAAATCTGGGTTCGATACTGCACTTAGGCAGGAGTGATGTGCCTTGGGGAAACCCTTTCCCTGCCCTGGCTTCCCAACTTGCTCATTTGTATGAGAGAGATAACAATAATCACCACAGCAAGGAGTGGGTTGGATGATTAGATGAAATAACATAGGTGAAGTGTATTTCATAGAAACCGGCACATAATAGGGGCTCAGGAATACTTGCCACATGAAACGGGCTGCGACCTGATCGCTGCTGTATGTTTTGGTCCTGTTTTTTCCAGGCCGGGGGTCTTGGGGCCTGTCATCCTCATACACAGTCTCATGTGAGAAATGGTGTGGGCATTCTAATTATTTGGTGCCGTAGACTTTTTTTTTAAATGAAGGAGGGCTGCAAGATTTTACATGTTCAGGGGAATATCCAAGGGAATTGAAAGCCAGGAAGAATATGCATCTTCAGGGCATGTGCTTTTGAAAACCCTGCGTGTGTGGCTTTGCTGGTTGCTGCTGCTGCGGAGCTGTGAACACTGAAAGCTAGGAGCGTGAAGAAGCAGGTGCGTCTCATTCTCCTGCAGTGATTTTCTGAGCAGAGAGGGTCAGGGCTCCATATACTCACTAACCCATAATTCTTCACCGCCTCTTCTCCTTCCTGATAGAGCCCTGATCCATATAAACAGGAGACAGTTTTTTTTTTTTTTTTTTTTTTTAGGAGACAGTTTTTCCTCTTCTGATTCTGTGACTGTTAGTGTACGGATGTGTCTTTATTTATTTTTTCCTTAGCCTCGTTCAAAATAAGAATTTGCCTTGGTGAGCTTGTAAATATAGCCTATCTCTCTGCAGTTTAGTGGCTGTTAAGCAGAGGTACATGTCAGAATTGCCTGGGAAACTTAAAAAAAATACAGATTCCATGCCCCCTCCATCCTGGCCCTCCCTGGGTGGTGATTCACTAAATCTAGAGTGGGCTGGGGCACATCTGGAAACTTCGCAAAGTCCCCGGATGTGTCTATCCCTGGTTGAGAAGCTTGGCTCCACATCACCCGAATGGTCTTGTAAAATCTGGAAACCCCACACAACTGGCCAGAGTGACAGCCTGTGTGAGAGACGGCAAGTTTGAATGCCACTCAGGAAATTTATTACTGAGCTGAGATTGGCAAGCTGCCAGGCTGGCGGCTTTAAAGGGAAAGAGAGTGCAGTTTTGTTGAAAGAGAAGTTTCCCCTGCAATCAGGGGACTCGGCTAACGAGCATGCAGACCATGCTGATTAGGGAATAAGGCATTTAGAGGAATGAATGGGGTGTGTGTGCTCATTGAGAAGGCTCACCCCCATCTCTCAGTGTGGGCAGCAGAGAGGCTGGGGCCAGACGTTGGACTAGAGAGAACCTCAGGTCTAGTAAGCAAAAGTCAAGTTCAGAGAGGTTATCTGAGAAAAGGAGGAACAGGTAGATGCTATAGGGCCAGAGTCCTGAATGCTTTTATTTTTATTTATTTATTTATTTTTTGTGGTATGCGGGCCTCTCACTGTTGTGGCCTCTCCCGTGGCAGAGCACAGGCTCCGGACGCGCAGGCTCAGCGGCCATGGCTCACGGGCCCAGCCGCTCCGCGTCATGTGGGATCCTCCCGGACCGGGGCACGAACCTGCGTCCCCTGCATCGGCAGGCGTACTCTCAACCACTGCGCCACCAGGGAAACCCGAGTCCTGAACACTTTTGATGCAGTAATCTTTTAAAAACATGAGTCAGATCATGTCACCCTTTTGCTTAAAACTCTCCAATGAATTCCCATTGTGCTTAGAATGAAATCCAGACTCCATACAATGGCCTGCTAGCACCTACCTGCCCATCTCTGCGTGGCCGGTTCCTTTTCATTGTTCAGGTCTCAGCTCAGATGTCTCCTTGTGAGGCCTTTCTTGTGCACCTCCTCCCAGTGTCACTTTGAAATGCATTACCCTGTTTTATCTTTGCTTTTTCATAGAATTTATCACCACATAAAAATCTCTCATTTATTTCCTTACTTGTGTACTTGCTGGTTTGCTTCTCTATCCATCTCTTCCATCAGAATGCAGATTCCATGAGAGCAGACCTATGTACCTGGTTCGATTCTGTATTCCCAGCACCTGGAACAGTGCTAGCCACAGAGTGGGAGCTCAGTAAATAAGTAATCAAGTGAATGAATGAATGAGTGAATGCAGATTCTAGATCTCAAGCCAGTAAGCTGGAATCCAGACTGTAGTTCTAGCAGCTTGGGGTCGGCAACCAGGGCAAAGGCAGTCACACATCGGAGCTGAGAAGGGAGCCCAGTCAGCTCTGTCTGTGTAGGAGTCTCCTTACAGCCTCCTCAGTGGGACCTGAGCCCAAGGGGAGGAAAAGTGTCCACTGGGTAGATTGGTCCCCAGTGCACTGAGGAGGGAGCTGGGGAGTCTGCCTCTGACACCTCAGAAAGGGTGAATGTACATTTAACAAGATGTAGAAATCCAGTGAAGTATGACTCACACAAATGTTCTCTCCGACCTTCTGTCCAATGCGATGGAACACAATGAATTGTAAGATGTAAGATGTTTAATGTGGGGTTTTTTAGAAAGGCACCATGATGATGAACAATTTGTGGTGGAGTGTGCCTGGGAGGGGTGCCCAGGGACACATGCACACGCAAAGAACTCACATCCCTTTGTGCACAATTCTCTTTGGCTAGGTCCTCACTTTTTGAGCTGCATTAAGGTGCCACTTGCTTTGGAAACCATTGCCCCAGGGCCATGGGAGGTGTTCTGATTTGCAGTCCCTTGGCCTGAGCACATCCTACCCGCCCAGGGTCATCAGTTACCTGTTCCCTCTCACACCCCCAGGACTGCGAGCGCCTCAAAGGACTGTGTTGTTTGTCTTTATTTCCCTCTCACCAAGCACAGTGCCTGACCCACAGTAGGTCGTAGTAAATGTTGGTTAAATGCACAAACACGTGCACACACGTGTCACTGCAGGAACATATTTTGGCTTTGTCTCAGTTCAGGGAAACAGGGAATAGTCCCAGGGGCACAGAGCACTTGATCTGCTAAAATAGCTCGTGGTTTGGAAACCTGCAAAATACAGGTTAGACGAGCAGGCCACATTTGGACAACAGGCTGGGGTCCAGCCAGGGAGGGTGTTGGCTTGTCCCAGAGAAGGGCAAGGCTTGAGTTTTTCTCTGGGATTTACTTCCCTAGCATAAAAGGGCACAGGAGGGGAAAAATCCCCAACAGTAGTTAAAGCCATTGTCTTCAGCATGCAGATCCCTCTGACCTTGAACTCACTGATGACATGGTATCAATTGCACCTGCAGTCCCACGGCAGCAGCTGCTAGCAGAAGCCATGCTAACAGGGCTCTGAGAGAGTTTTGTTCCAGCCTGACCAGCACAGCTGGCTTTGCCGCCTCAGCCTGGGCAGGGGTTTCTGTAAAGCTGTGTCTTGCAGGGATTGCAGTTTTGTCTTGGGAAAAACACAGATTGACCTGAACTGGTTGAGGGGAGGAACAGAGAGAAAGAGGTTTCTCAGGCTTTGCAGAGCTCTTATAACCACATGGAGCAGATTTTCCAAGTTGATGGGCTTTGCCTGCAGAAGGCTGCATAGCACCGAGGGAGGGCGGGTCGGGAGTCCTCGGTTTCCGTCTTCTGAAGAGCCGGTCACAGAGAGTAATGGCATCTTTCCCAGCGGATTTTTTATTTCGTCCTTCAGGTAAAGAGTAATCTATGATTTTGCCTTAGGTGGACTGATAGAACGACCACAGTCCCAAGCCTTTTACTCGAATCATCTCATTTAATCCACACAATATTATTATCCCCATTTCCACAAATGAGAAAACTGAGACTTGGAGAGGCTAAGCAGGTTGTCCCTTAAAGCCACCGGTTAGTAAATGACAGAGCCCAGATTTGAATCCAACACAGTTAAAGATGTATATGGGACATATACAGATCTGCAGAACTTCAGAGTTTTCCTTCTCAGCAGTGAACCTTGTAATGTCTTTGTCCTCTTTGCCTTTCTTTGGTTAGAGAGGAGATGGCCACGATCTGTGGATTTGCCAGCTGGGGTCTGGAGCGTCAGGGGGTGTCCGGGTAGCTGTCAGCTGCCCTGTGGTGACTGGGGAGGCTCTGAGGCAAGGCCAGAGGGCATTCAAGCCACACACAGACCACCCAGGAGCAGCCACCTGGCCTTTCCTCCTCTGGGATTGGCCAGTGTTAGGAAGAAAAGCCAGGATATGGAATTTACGAATGGCTTGTCCAGGGATGGGGTTGGGGGGCTTCCAGATTGAGAGAGGTTGGCAAAGAGTGAAAATAAATCTTCCACCCAAAAGTAAGGCAGCATTGGGCAGGAGGTCTGGGCTACACAGATGACAAGCTGGTCCTTGAAGTGGCTGAGCCAGAGAGAAAGGCTGGGAAGCGCCAGGAATAGAATAGGGAATCAGTGGGAAATTTAAAAGTTGAATTAGAAAATCTGAAATGAAAGCAGCGTCGGGGGGATATGAGAAGGCTCTCAGTTGTACTGGCATAATAGATCTTGTGATTCTCAAACCTTTTCTCCTGTTGTCAAGAGCATAACCTTAGGTCTGAACATTGAATTGAGATGTGTGTTTTTAGCAGAATTGTTGGGAGGGAAAACAAGAGCCAATACTGGCCCAGTTTGGTAGAGAATTAGACTTATTTTAAAAGAGAAAAAAGAAAGAAGAAGAAAAGATAGGACTGTCAGGACCAAGCAAGGGTGGGAGAAGAGAGCTGAGAACGCTACCCAGGGTCTCCATTTAGAAGTTGTAATATGTTTCGCAGGCAGGAATTTGTTTCAAAAGACTGGGCTACAAGAGACATCCTGTTAGCTTATTTTCCTAAATCGAGTTAAATTTGGCTGTAGGCCTCCACTTATCAGGGCTGGAGGCAGGTTCTTATTAATGGTGTGTGTGTGTGGTTTTCAACAGCTTTACTGATACAAAATTCACACACCAAACAATTCACCCTTGAAAGTATATAATTCAGTGACTATATATTCAGAGAGTTATGCAAGCATTACAATTTTAGAACGTTTTTGTTACTTTAAAAAGAAACCCTGTATTCATTCTCCTACTTTCCCCCAACCCTCCCAGCCCTAGGCAACCACCAGTCTACGTTCAGTCTCTATGGACTCGCTTATTCTGGACATTAAATAAATGGGATCATACAATATGTAGTCCATTGTGAACTGGCTTCTTTCGCTTAGCATAATGTTTGCAAGGTTCATCTATGTTGTATTTATCAGAACTTCATTCCTTTTTATGCCTGAGTAACAAACAGTCCATTGTGTAGATATGCCTCACTTTATTTACCCAGTCGCCAGTTGATCTTTGCTTTTCTCCACCTTCTTGCTGTTACGAATGCTGCTGTGCGCATGTGTATAAAGGGGTTCCTCATAAGTTTGGGGGATCTCTGGTCTTCAGTCCCCATGAAGACCACAAGATGCTCATTTCCCAAATCTGTGTGGCCCATTTGAAAGTTAGTGGTTCTTCTATTCTCTGTATCCTCTTAGATCCCCCTGCGAGACTCTGCAAAGGGATGGCCACTGTTTGCAAGGCTGGACTTATGGCTCTGTTCCCTGGCAGCCATGTGCCACTCCCATCAGAAGCCCAGCTACCTCCTAGGATATCACGTGGAAGGAGCAATCTGCCTTTGCTGCTACTTAAAGGACATGGCAGCGACACCATCCTCCACTAAATCTACCATCACCAACATATTTTTTTTCCTGTATAATTGCACCAGCATTGAATTTTGCCATTTGTATTTATTTTAGTTTAATGTGTGCAGTTATGTCTTAAGTCATTTTAGTTTGTTTTGCTATAATGCCTAGGGATGGTACATTTCTCTCTCTCCTTTCTCTTTCCTTTCTTTCTCTCTCTTCTTCCTTCCTTCCTTCCTCTCTTTCTTTCCTTTTTTCTTTCCTTCCCCTTCCTTCCTCTCTCTCTCTTTCTTTTTTTCTTTTTCTTCTGTTTACATTTCCTTTGGGCTAAGTGAACCATCTCCTCTGGCCCACTTAATGAATACAGTCTGGGCTTTTTGTATATATTTATATAAGTTCTTTTTTTTTATATCAGTTCTTTATACATACTATTTTTGAATAGTGAAAGTTTTATCAGTTATGTTTGTCCTATTTCCACATTACTTTTTATTTATTTATTTTTCAAACCCGTTGATCTTTTCTCTTTTATTTCTTTAATAGTAAGACCATTCTCTCATCTTCATTTTTCATTTCTAATATAATTCTGGTAGTTCTAATACATAATCCGTTGCCCTGTTTGAAATTTATTTTGTATCACCAGGACCTAAGGTACAACAAATCATTTTTATTTAAGTTGGCATTTAACAGTAGTTATTTTTTTCACTTTTGTATTGCTTCTAATATGTAATTTTTTTACATTCCTTTAATAGTTTGAATTATGTTTCTGAAGTGTATGTCAGACCAGTGATACTTGTTTTTTTGTTAATACATTTATTTGTTTTTGGCTGCGTTGTGTCTTTGTTGCTGTGTGCGGGCTTTCTCCAGTTGCAGCGAGCGGGGGCTACTCTTCATTGCGGTGTGTGGGCTTCTCATTGTGGTGGCTTCTCTTGTTGCGGAGCATGGGCTCTAGGTGCACGGGCTTCAGCAGTTGTGGCGCACGGGCTTAGTTGCTCTGCGGCATGTGGGATCTTCCCGGACCAGGGCTCGAACCCGTGTCCCCTGTGTTGGCAGGTGGACTCTCAACCACTGCGCCACCTGGGAAGGCCCCAGTGATACTCGTTTTTAGTAAAGCTGCATACAATTTCGATGACTGCGGCTTTATAGTTTACAGTCCAGTAGGATGGATCCACCCTCATTTCTTCAAAAAAAGTCTGTGATTCCTTATTTCTCCAGATGAGTTTTACTCATCTGTCTGGTTCTCGAAAGTATTCCAACAGGTCTTAGTAGATAATGGATTAATTTGTGTCAACATAGGACATGTAGTCATCTTTACCAACTGAACCATCTCTATGCCCTTAGCTGTCCCCTTTAAGCCCGTGGACTCATCCCACGTCCCCCATAAATGCCCAGCCCCCTGCTTCCTCCTCTTTCTCTCAGAGGAAGTTGGAAATTTACCCTTGGAACAGGGAACATCACTCCATTTATTCCAATTTCCTTTATTTCTCTTAACAGAGTTTTACAATTTTCTTTAAGCATTGTGCATCTGAAGTTAAATGAATGTGCAGGAATTTAACATTTTATATTATTATTGCAAATAGCATTTTTCCCTGACTTTTTATTTTTAAGCTGTCTGGCACTAGTATAAGCAAAGGTTATTGATATTTGAAGATTCATTTTATATCCACAATTTTGAGCAAGTCATTTTCTGGTTAATTTTGAATTTTCTAGGAACATGAACATGTCATCTGGAAATACTGATACTTCCATTTTTTTTTTCCTTCACTATCTTTGCACTTTATTTTTTCTTAAATAGTTATCTACGAATATTTCTAGAGCTAGGTTAAATAGAGATGGTAACAATGGGGCATTGCTGTTTTGTTTGCAGTGGGTATAAAACTGATGCTTCACAGTAAATATGCTTAGCCCTTCCACTAGGCTAAGACAGAAATTCTGTACCATTTTTTTTTTTAAATTTTATTTATTTATTTATTTATTTTTGGCTGTGTTGGGTCTTCGTTTCTGTGCGAGGGCTTTCTCTAGTTGCGGCGAGCGGGGGCCACTTTTCATTGCAGTGCGCGGGCCTCTCACTGTCGCGGCCTCTCTTGTTGCGGAGCACAAGCTCCAGACGCGCAGGCTCAGTAGTTGTGGCTCACGGGCCCAGTTGCTCCGCGGCATGTGGGATCTTCCCAGACCAGGGCTCAAACCCGTGTCCCCTGCATTGGCAGGCGGACTCTCAACCACTGCGCCACCAGGGAAGCCCCCTGTACCATTTTTAAAAAGAAATTAATTAAAAATTAATGCTGAATTTCGCTGAGTTCCTTGTTGGCACACTTAATAATTATATGTATCTAAGGACTTTCTTTGAATATGCTACATTGTAAAAATAGTTTTTAAAATTTGTGCTAGATTTACATGACTGGGACAAACTCTACTTGGTTATAATGATTTTATCTTATTTAAATTAATTAATTAATTAATTTGATAGGTAAGAAGTGGATTTATTTAGAGAGAAACACACTCCACAGACAGAGTGTGGGCCATCTCAGAAGGTGAGAAAGGCACCAGGCTATGGGGTTGTCAGTTTTTATAGAGGTGGGTAATTTATAGGCTAATGAGTGGGAGGAGTATTCCTGCTATTTCAGGAAGGGGCGGTGATTTCCAGGAATTGGGCCACCGCCCACTTTTTGCTCCTTATGGTCGCCTGGGAACTGTCATGGCACTGCTGGGTGTGTCATTTAGCTTGCTGATGTGTTACAGTGAGTCTATACTGAGGCTCCAGGTCTAGTGGAAGTGTCCGCCATCTTGGGCCCATTTGGTTCTAGTCAGTTTATGTCATGTCCTTGGTCTATGTCATTCTTTCAAAGGTTGTGCCTTGCCCCCTTCCCTCCTGTTTTATTCCCCCCTCAGAGATTTTACTCCCATGTTCTTATGGGAAGCAGAAGTGCGATAGTCCGTCTTCTGTAACTGCTTCAAGGCTGAGTAGGGGCATCGACCCTGCCTGTCAGGGAGTAAAAATCACTGGATGCCTGATCTAGGGGACCCAGGGACAGGACAGGTCCTTGTTTTAAGTCAGTGTGGGCTGGAATCCTCGCATGGCCATCATCTTGGTGTGGAACTATTGTAACTGCTTCCATAGCCTTTCTGTGAATCTCCTTGATGAGGAAGCACTTTTTGTAACAGCATCAGAGTACAAAAATATTTATAAATGACAAAAGACTTAAAAGGCATGTTTAAACATGATTTTAGATGCTACCCCTTCCAAGGTAGTCTCCCAACCAGGTGTTAGTGCCCAAAAAGTTGTCACAAAGAAACGGCACAGAAGACATTCCCAACAGTGTTGACGACAAGCAGGGGTTGGTCTAGCTTATCACTGTCCTTTCATGGTCACCAGCTGAAACCATGCACCTCAGACTGGGACTCGAACCCATGCAGCCGGGACTGGAACCCAGCCAAAACCCACAGTCTTCCAACTGAGATCAGGTTTCAGGACTTAATGAAGCTCAGGTTCTTGATGTCTTGTCGCAGAAAGAATTCAGTGACAGACAAAGTGATAGGTAAGAAGTGGATTTATTTAGAGAGAAACACACTGCATAGAGTGTGGGCTATCTCAGAAGGCAAGAGCAGGCTACTTGGTTATTAATGATTTTAAATGTCAGTGTTTCCCTGATATTTTCATAAGACAGATAAACCACTACCCAGCTTCCTTCTCCCCATTTCCTTCCTTTGTTCCTTCTCCCCCATCCTCTTTTTTCCTCTTTTCCTCTCTCCTCCCTTTCCCTCCTCTCCCCTTCTCTCCCTTCCTCTTCTTTTTCTTCCCTCCATTTGTCCTTCCTTCATCCCTTGCTTTTGGTGGTGGCTTTGTCAGGTTTGGGAGTCGAGGCCTTTATTTCATAAACTAACCTAGTTTATGAAGGTTAGTTCTAGAATATGAGATACTGCCCCCCCACCAGTAAGTAGAATATGAGATCCTTTATCTAATAAGTGGGTTGGAGAAATTTTCCTGTGAGTCGAGTAGTAGCAAATATCTTATTTGAGGGGTGGACAAGGGGATTGGAAGTTGTGCAGGAGAATCCTACATTCTGGGGTGCCCTTTAGGAGATTGATATGCCAGCCTTGAGTGGAATGACTTTGGGGAGATATGGATGGATAAACGATTCAGGGGTTGGATACATTCACCTAGAGAGAAAAGCTGATCTAGAATGGTGGGCATGACACTTACACATGGTGAAAGACACATTGTGAGGGTAGAGTTTATTCCATTTGGCATACAACTGAGCATGACAGGCAAGGAGGCAGGACAGGCACATGTTTTCTGCTCTCAGACCGTCTCTGTCTCTGGTAGTTATCCTTCCAGCCAAAGAATTAGCTTGGCCATTTGGTCTTGGTCTTTGGGTCTGGAAAATATTCTTCGTGGTCAGGTACTGTGCATGCTCTGAGGGTTGCATGTGGCTTCATTTGCTGGTAGGTCCTTCCCAGATCCTTCTCTTTTCCTAAATGTGAAAGGTAGACTCTTAAGGTTATTCTTACTATTTCAACCATAACTCTTACTTTTAGAGGCAGCTCATGGATCTTCTCTTTGAATTTCAAGTTTAGAAAGCTGTTAAGTGCAAGTCTCCAGACCTCTCTTTGACTTCAGTCCTGCACCTGAATCTGCAGCTTTGTTGATTGATATCCACATAGAAGTTGTCTTTCACAGGAGGACCTTTGTCTTTATCGCTGCCCTCTTAGGATCTCAGCATCATTGCATTTGTTTTCCTTTTTTCTGTTGGTGCCTGTGTCACAGGGTGTGGATCTTCGTTCTGTTTCCAGTTATGGCTGTTCCTTCTGCCTTGGAGGCAGTGTGGTGTGTTGATACGGGCAAGGGCTCTGCCTGGGTTCTAACACCAGCTCCACCACTTAGAGTCAGAGTTAAATAACTTGGCCAGTTATTTATCTCTGGTGTAACATGACGTCTCCAACTCTGTGATGAGAATCATGACCACTCTTTCCATAGAGCTGTGAGAATGAGCTTATCCATATGTAAGGCTTTGTACAGTGTCTGATAGAAGTGAGTGTTCTATAAATACTAGCTGTAGCTTTATTGTTACAGTCTACTGGTGTGGTAAAGCTATAAATTAGGTTTTCTGTGGTTCTGTGTGTTCTCTGTTAAAAAATTCTGACTCTGATTACAATGGGTGTGTGTGTGTTTTACCCCACATCACCAAGCAATTCTCTGACACCAGCTGGGTTTCCCACAATTCAACTCAATTCAACACTGTCTACCCAGATTCCACAGGTGAAGGGCTCAGTCCCACAAGACTCTCCCTGCTTCAGGTGCCAGTCATAAGTCCAGGTTGTTACCTGTGCTTCTGACCAACTGGCTATAAATCAGAGATATGTACCACCCCCGCCTCGGGTTTGATTAATTTGCTAGAGAGGCTCACAGAACTCAGGAAACTCCTTTACTCACTAGATTACTGGCTTATTACAAAGAATATTAAAGGATACAAATCAACAGCCAGATGAAGAGGTACATAGGGCGAGGTCCCGAACAAAGGGGCTTCTGTCCTTGTGGAGTTTGAGGCCAGGCATGGTGGCATGTGGAAGCGTTCTGTTTCACCAACCTGGAAGCTCTCGGAACCCTGTCTTTTGAGTTTTTATGGAGGCTTCATTGCATAGGTATGATTGATTAACTCATCAGCCATTGATGATTGATTCAACCTCCAGCCCTTGTCCTCTTTCTGGAGGTCAGTGTGGTGGGACTGAAGGTTCTAACCCTTTAATTGCACCGTTGGTTCTCCTGGCAGCCCCCATCCTTAGGTGCTATGCCAAAGCCATCTCGTTAGCATAAGAAAAGACACCTTTATCTTGGGACTTGGGAAATTCCAGGGGTTTTAGGAGCTCTGTGCCAGGAACAGTGGATGAAGACCAAATATACATTTCTTATTATAAATCGTAGTATCACACCATAATATCAGTGTTTTACCCTGCCCTCCCTTTTTTCAGTCCCACTCTAGAGTTTGTAATTTTACTGTGGTACCGTTACTTCACTGCCCAATCTTGCTTTGATAATTCATTTCTTCCTGCATCTTTTAAATAAGTAGTCATGTGTCATGCTTCTATTGGCCTTCAGAAGGCACCAAGCCAGTCAGGACATTTTAAGGATCACCTGTCCACTTCTCCTCCCCTACCTGATCCCAGTATACTTGGGTTGCTTTTTCATCTCTCTGGGTCAGGCTTTCCTCAGCCCCTGACTTTGGCAGCTGCCATCGGCCCAGCACAGATCCGGCTTCCTTCTTTGGCACTCATAGCTCAGCATCTTGAACCTTACAACCCAGGTTGGGACTTAATTTGTTACTGAACCTTGGTGCTTCCCGTGGTCAGGTAAGAGCCCCCCGTTCTAACGCAGCATTTGGTCATCTTGCCGGCTTGCCCTTTGGAGTCAACAAAGCTTTTGAGGATCTGTGTCTTTTAAAATTGGTTTTAGAGCATACCTTGCTTGGTTTTATTACTGTTTCTGTTGGTTTAAGGCATTTTTTAATTTTGGCCAATTTGGTTCGGAGGGAATCCCCTGGGGATGCTGCCGTTCAACTTGTTGAAAAAAAAATTGAACTACTATGCATTTACTTTATGTATGAAATTATACTCTGTATAATTAACTTAACTAAGTCTCTGTAATAAGTGATATTATACTCAGAACAATGTTTTATTAAAGGCTAATAGATGATCTTCGATAGGAGAGACACTGTAACAGCTTTTCATTTTGTCATCTCACAAAGGACAAATTATCCTTTGAATCATTGCCTATATCTAGCAATTCTTTTAACATCTTTCAAATGTCAAGGTCTTTCCAGATTAAAGAAGAAAAGAATCTATGAATAACTCAACCAAGGAGCTGCCTGCAAAACTCAATTTCTGCTGGTGATTAGGTATGTCACAGAAATCTGGTTACTGATGATGGAGCAGGTATTCTCAGTCTTGTTCGAGCCAAGACTGACTTTGGCCCATTCATTCCTAACAGTTTTTTTTTTTTTTTAAATTGGAACCACTACATTACCATCATACACTTTGTGGATCCATGAAAACAAGTGGCTTTAATCATTCTCAACAGAGCCTGCCCGTGATGAATATCAAGAAATATTACATGGATTCCCTAGTAATTGATTATTTACTCAATCAGAAATAAATTGCATTTCTTCACTATGCCTTGACCTGTAGGAGGCCCACTAATGGGGAAAAGATAACATCTAATAAAGAAAAGGCTGGTTGTTTTTCGAGATGTCAAAGTGTCGAGGTCAGGTTCCACCAAGGACAGGGTCATTTGAGAAGATTATGAGCCGTCTCTTTTCTTGGCTCCAGCTATAGCTCATTTGCAAGATTCTTGCAGACCACAGAGACTGATTTGGAGGGGTGGGGCTGCACGGTGGGAGGGTGACATGTACCGACCAAAAGGTGCAGTCCACTAGATGGAGGCAGTTTGCTGGATGAAGAGCTCTGGAGGCAGGGACTGTGGTCTATTGTTTTTGTAATCCTTAGCAGCTGACACACAGAAGGTCTTGACTGTTCATTGAATGGCTGAGTGATTGCCATGGGGCTTTGGGAAATGGGATGTTCTAGCAAAGCTCTAGCATTTCAGTGTTGGAAGCTCTTCTTTCCCCTCTTGTCCTCAAAAGTCCATGAGCTGAAGCATTGGTTTGTAACTATGAATGCATTTTAGAATCACTTGGGAACGGTAAAAAAAAAAAAAAAAAAAAAGTGACACTTGGGCCCATGCTCAGAGATTCTGATTTAATTAAGCTGGGAGAGGACCCAGGCATCAGCTTTTTCCAGAAGTTTTCTCATGTGACACTAATGTCCAGCCAGGGATGAGGACTCCTGGACTAACAGAAAGACCAGTGTAATGGTCTGAAGTTGAAAACCCAAGATCCCGTGTGTTAGACTCCACAGCTGAGCAGGGTTGGTTGGGGAGCCTGCTAATGAGTAAGAACTGTGTCCTCTCTGTAGCTGAAATCTTGGAAATTAAATCTAGAATCATCTTTTAGAGGAAAGATGATTTTCAGGGGGCAGAATGATAGAGTAATCCAGGAAATGGGCTGTGAGAGACTTAGATTCTGGTCCATCTTCTTATAACTAGCTGTGATCTTGGCCAAAACACCTAACATCTTGGAATCCCAGCTTTCTCATTGGTGAAACAAAGACTTCAAATTTTAGAATCTTTCCAGTTCTAAATATGGTTTGGTAAATGTGCCTTTTTGTGCTGACCCACTCCCTCAGTAGTCAGTCTATGATGTTTGTGGTGCCCAAACCCAAAGAGAGTGTTAGGAAAGTGAGTTACACTGATGTCATAATTATTTACATTCCCTGCTCTAGTCTATGGACAATTCCTGAATGTGGATAAGTCCATCTACAGGTATGTTCCCCCTCAATTTTCTTGAAGAACAAACATTAAAGGATGGCAAAAGGACTAAGTCTAATTATTTTAGTTGTCAAAAATATTTATATTGATCAAATACTGTATGTCTAGGGCTTCCCTGGTGGCGCAGTGGTTGAGAGTCCGCCCGCCGATGCAGGGGACACGGGTTCGTGCCCGTGGTCTGGGAAGATCCCACATGCCGCGGAGCGGCTGGGCCCGTGAGCCATGGCTGCTGAGTCTGCGCGTCCAGAGCCTGGGCTCCGCAACAGGAGAGGCCACAACAGTGAGAGGCCTGCGTACTGCAAAAAAAAAAAAACAAAAGACAAACTGTATGTCTAATGGGAAGGAAGGCCAAAGTGGGCAAAGCAAGGCATTTTGGGTAGTTGAAAATTATAATTCATATGTCCTATTTAATCTTAATAGTTATCAGTGTTTATTAATTGTTTGCCATGTACTAGATGCTGTTTTAGGAACTCTATGCCTGTCTTCTCATTCAATACTCACAACGACCATACGAGGTAGATTCTATTATTATCCCAAATTTACGGGTACGGAAATTGAGGCACGTAAATGTTAATTAATGTGCCTAAGGTTACTATCCAGGAAGTAGCAGATCAGAGTTTTGAATTCAGGAAGACTAGTTCCTAACCACTAAGTCATATTGCTGTGGAATAACAGCTTTCATTTCTATGATGCATTCACTTATAAGAGCCTGTCATCTGCCTGAGAGCCCTGTGAAGTGTTATTCTTATCTCCGTTTTCAGGATCAGCTCAGAGAGTATGAATACTTTATTCAAGATCATCCAGTTTGTGTGCAACAGTGCTTGGAGTTGAACTTGGTCCTGACTCCAGATCTGGTGTTCTTTTCATTCTCTTTAAACATTTGCACAGCACTTAACAGTTTATAATGCATTTCTACACTTGCTATGTTGTTAAATGTTCACAACAACCCTATGAGATAAACTGTGAAAAATGTGACTGTTGTACAGCGCAGCTGTAGTTAGGTGGCACACTAGATGCTATACCAGATATACCCTGAAATTGCTGACTTAACACAATATCAGTTTATTTCTCACTCATACAGAGTCCAGTCAGTAATGAAGGTGATTCACTGCATGAAGTCATCATTCAGGGGCCCAGGCTGATGGAGGTGCTGCCCTCCTCATCCCATGATCTCCAAAGTTACTCCATCCAGCAGCATACTGGGGAAAGAGTGGAGGATCCCACAGGAGGCTTTGATGGGCCAGGCCTGGAAGTGGTATCTGTCTCTTCCAACTGCATCCCATTGGCCGAGACAGTCCATGGCCACTCCAGACAGAATGGAGGTCTGCAAAATGTAGTCTAGATGTGTGCTCAGGAATGAAGGAAAATGGGTTTGGTGAACAGCTGGCCAGATTCTGCTGCAGTAGTTAAAAATAATGAAAACATCAAATGTTACTAATTCTTGCTATATGCCAGGCACTCCGTAATCTCAATAATTTACAAACATTATGTCAGTAAATTCTCATAACCGTCTTTGAGATAAGTTACTACTTCGTACAGGTACAGAATTTGAGAGACATGAAATCAAGCGACGTGCTCAAGGTCAAAGAGATAGATGATAAGTAGCCAATCTTGAATTCAGGCCCAGGTCTCTCTGACTTTGGAATCAATATTCATAACCACTCTGCAAGTTTTATATCTTCTTAGGGCAAGTCAGGAGAGTGGGGTTCCAGTCCCACTTTTGTCATTAATAGTACAGCATAGACCTTGAGTGATGAGGCAGCTAAGCATGTTGGGGAGCACTGATTAGTTTCCCTCTCTTATCCAAGGCCCAGGCCGTGAAGGGTCTGAGTCTCGTGTGGGAGTTGATAGAACTACTTAATTTACTTCAAATTAGCCAGGCTTTTCTAAATCCTGCATCCGTATACATTCAAGCAGATGTAAAAGTCTTTTCCCTTGATTATTCCTGGCACATTCTCCTTGCAGCTCCAGTTAGGTGTGTTAGCAGGGACCCAGGTGCCTGGTTTTTCATTGACATTTAACACAAAGCTTTTCAAGTTCTTATATGCCCATGCATCACCTGGGATCATATTAAAATGCAGATTCTGCTTCAGCAGGTCTGGGGTGGGGCCTGAGAGTCTGCATTTCTCACAAGCCCCCAGGTCATGCCCACCTTGCTAGCCCATCAGCCACGTTTTGAATAGTAAGGATCTGGTAGCTGTGTAGCAGAATCAGCCCGCTCCCTCCTCCTTTGTTCCTATCTGTCACTTCACTTGTTATATTGTGCTACAGCTAATGGGATAGATGGCTGTCTTCTCAACTAGAATCTGAGTTTCTTGAAGACTGAGACCATTTATACCTGAAACTTCTATGGCTGGCTTAGTGCCTGATTCATAATAATTGCTGAATCCTTGTGTTTTGAGTGGACAACTAATGACTGCAAGTGCGAGTATGGAGCGAGGCTTCATGGAATCCTGCCCTTGAGGCACTGTCAAGGGCATTGCCTCTCACCCTACAGGGTGCTATGTGAAAACAGTTGGCCATCTGCAGGTCCCACAGGGCTTTTGATCCTTTTTGGTTCCTTCACTGTTCGTATGACAATACAAAATAAATGCAAGACCAAAGAGTAGAAGGATACATAGGGAAATTGTCTGGCTGATGTTAATTTGGTGGGTGTGGGAGGAGGGATCTGGAATACACAATCCATAATGTTCCAAGCAGCCAAGATTGACTAGTTACAGTTCCTATTTGGCTATTTTCTTGTAGGTACTAGGTTTTGAGTGTGGGAGTACTTTCCAAACTAAAAAATGAAGATCACCATAAAATATATATCTTTCCCCAACAAATCCCTTTTCACATTTTTCTACAGAAAAATCTGTTTTCTCTAAAGAAACAGAATCTGAGGGCTATAGTTGTCTGAAAATGGGATGGTATCGACCCATTTTGTAAAGACACTCCTTCCCCCCAGGTAGTGGACCCTTGAGGTTACCTGAGGTGGCTGGTTCCTGCAGTTCTCACCAGTGACAGACCACTGACAAGAAAAAGAGGACATGAATGTCAAGTGTTAGAGGAGAGATCTGGTTTCCGTCCGAGGTTCAGATGGCTTAGAAACAAGATCTGTTTGTAGAAGGTGAGATCTAGGAAGGGAGTCAGAATAGGCAAGGAGAAGTAGAAGGTAAAGTTTCTGAAAGATTGTCAGGCTAAGCCTTTCTGTGGATCACCACAAAAGTCTGCTGGGACCCGTGGTACCTCTGCCCAGGAGGGCACATACATGCACAACTGTGCATATGATTGCAGCGAGTTCAGGGTGCCTTTGGGCCCCAGATTAAGACCAGGGTTACCCCTTGGAGTGACGAGACATGAAGACTAGGGTATGGATAACATGGGGCAGGATTTAAAGAGGTTCTGTCTCTCTCTCATCTGTTCCCAAATGGAATTTCATGTGGGTACTAGTTATGGACATGGTTCTACCTTGTGTTATTTAGGCTGTTCAGAGAAAGTTTAGCTTCTTTTCAGACACTGATACAATCTCAGAGACGATCAGAGATGTCAAGAGCCTTGATAATTGGGCTGCATAGGTCATGGCATTAGTTCTGCTCCTTTAGCAAGATTGGATTTTATTGTCCCAGGCATGGGTACAATGTTCCCTATCAAAAGCTATTCCAGGGACTTCCCTGGTGGCGCAGTGGTTAAGAATCTGCCTGCCAATGCAGGGGATACGGGTTCGAGCCCTGGTCCAGGAAGATCCCATGTGCCGCGGAGCAACTAAACCTGTGCACCACAACTACTGAGCCTGCGCTCTAGAGCCTGCGAGCCACAGCTACTGAGCCCAAGTGCCACAACTACTGAAGCCGGCATGCCTAGAGCCCATACTTGGTAACAAGAGAAGCTACTGCAATGAGAAGCCCGCGCACCGCAATGAAGAGTAGCCCCTGCTCGACGCAACTAGAGAAAGTCTGCTCGCAGCAACAAAGACCCAACGCAGCCAAAAATAAATAAATAAATATCCTTCAAAAAAACCCAAAAAGCTATTCCACATACTCTGTTCATTATTTTATCTGCCTGCAGTACTGTCATCAGATGAATACCAATCATTCTGGTGGATAGTTCCCAATGCTGTTTGGAGTAACTGTTTTTCAGCTCGGTTAACATTAGCATTTGCAGTAACAAGGCAGGGGGCGGGGGGCGGGGGGTGGGGAGAGGGAGATGATGCAGTTTATGTTCATCTCCAGGAAAACACAGTGTTTTCTTTTAGCGGGAGTCCATGCAGTTGTCATGATTTCTAATTTAAAGAAAGAACAGGAATCCTCATTGTCTGACTTGCACCTCCGATTCCTGAAAGTGATGAGAGAAGGTCTTGGTCCCTCTCCTTGGGACTTGGCTCATTGCAGCAATAGTGAAGTTTTCATTTGAGCTGCAGCTGGGATGGTGAACTTAACTGTGCACATTAATGTGACGCTTGGGGCATCATACATCTAGCTCTCTGAGTTCCTGCTGTGTTGAAAAGGGTGATCCTGGTAAAACACAAAATTCCAGAATCGTGGAGACTGTTTCCCATGGGTTTGTGTATCAATTAAATGATGCCTTTATGTCTAAAAACAAAATGATGGTGAATTGTCATTTTGATCTTTCGGCTGCCCAACCTCCATTTGCTCGCCTAATAGCACCCTAGCCCCCTTTTGGGGAATTACCTTTGCCCCAGTGCTACAGTCTGGCAGGCTAGTAACCACGTGCCCTGTCTTCCCCTAGCTAAGGGGCAGGCTTGTGAATCAAACTAAGCCAGTAGTACCCTCCCTCCCCTGGGATTTCAGTCTTGAATAGCCTGACTGAGGGTCTGAAGATGATTGGAGAGCAGTCATTTCTAACAACAGGTCTCCAGTAAGAGCAGTCCTGTACGAGGCCAGGTAAGTCAGAGTCCCAGAGGACGAGGTCAAGACATCAATATTCTTTCTTTCTTTCTTTATTTTATTTATTCTTTATTTATTTTTTTGACTGTGTTGGGTCTTCGTTGCTGCGCACAGGCTTTCTCTAGTTGCAGAGAGTGGGGGCTACTCTTCGTTGTGGTGTGCAGGCTTCTCATTGCCGTAGCTTCTCTTGTTGTGGAGCATGGGCTCTACGTGCGTGGGCTTCAGTAGTTGCAGCACGCAGGCCCTAGAGCGCGTGGGCTTCAGTAGTTGTGGTATGTGGTCTCTAAAGCACAGGCTCTGTAGTTGTGGTGCACGGGCTTAGTTGTTCCGCGGCAGTGGAATCTTCCCGGATGAGGGATTGAACCCGTGCCCCCTGCACTGGCAGGGAGATTCTTAAGCACTGTGCCACCAGGGAAGTCCGACATCAATATTATTTAAAAGCTTTAAAATCTCCCCCGATGATTCAAGTGTGCAGCCAGGATAAGAACCATTGCCAAAGAGGCTGTTCCGGAGCCTCCAGACCTGCCTGCCTGGTTTCCACACCTAATTCACCTTCTTGTTGAATCTGTGAGTTACTAAAAACCTTCTTTTAAATCCTCGAATTATTTAAATTAATCAGAGTTTGTTTTGTTTCTTGTAGCAGATGACCCCAATATTAAAATAAAAAAACAGTCATATGAATATGTTTTACTCTGAACCCAATGCAAGTTAAGCCACCTTGCCAAGAAACCCAAAACTAAAGGATTTGACAGCTTAAAGCCAATAATTACTCTTCCTTTCCTAATGGAAAAGCCAAATCCACTCATGAAAGGTAAGCCCATTATTCCACCAACACAGACTGGGGATTTGCATGGTATTAGGAAAACTTTTTAAGAATCCCTGGAAGACTTAAGCAAAAGGACACTCTAAGTACCAACATGCCCTCTTTTCCTTCTCTACCTGCTAGAGATAAATTAACATGTAGCCAAATAGCTACTTATTGGCAGCAAACGTGTAAATCAGGGACTTTGCAGGCACTCTTCAGAGGCAGTTGGCAACAGGAGGGCTTTCTGGACCTTCAAAGAGTTTTTAAGTGCCTTAGATTTTCCAGTTGGCATCACAGAAGAGGAAATTGTATCTTTGAGAATGAGGGTGATAAGTGGCCAGTGAAAATGGAAAATTTTCCAAAAGCCAGATTTCATTTAGATTGTGTTGCAAATCCGGAAAAGAGCCACTTTGGCTTGCTGCTTCTCCCCTGGGTACACAGCTGAATTTCAGGCTTTGGAACAAAGGTGCAGAGGCATCTCATGCAGCTTTCCTGCGAGAAGAAAGAATTTGTAATTTGTGAATATTTATCTGCATTTATAGTCACATCGCCTTTTTTTTTCCCAGCAAAGCATTTTTATTTTTTTAATAGATCTTCATTGGAGTATTATTGCTTCACAATACTGTGTTAGTTTCTGTTGTCCAACAAAGTGAATCAGCCATATGCATACAGATGCCCCATATCCCCTCCCTCTTTTCTTTTTTTAAACATTCACAGAATATATATTTTTAAAATTTATTTATTTATTTTTTATATTTATTTTTGGCTGTGTTGGGTCTTCGTTTCTGTGCGAGGGCTTTCTCCAGTTGCGGCGAGCGGGAGCCACTTTTCATCGCGGTGCGCGGGCCTCTCACTGTTGCGGCCTCTCCCGTTGCGAAGCACAGGCTCCAGACGCGCAGGCTCAGTAGTTGTGGCTCACGGGCCCAGCCACTCCGCCGCATGTGGGATCTTCCCAGACCGGGGTACGAACCCGCGTCCCCTGCATTGGCAGGCAGATTCTTAACCACTGCGCCACCAGGGAAGCCCCTCCCCTCCCTCCCACCCTCCCTATCCCACCGCTCCAGGTCATCGCAAAGCACCAAGCTGATGTACCTGTGCTATGCTTCTGCTTCCCACTAGCTAACTAACTATTTTACATTCGGTAGTGTATACATGTCGATGCTACTCTCTCACTTCGCCCCAGCTTCCCCCTCCCACCCTGTGTCCTCAAGTCCATTCTCTATGTCTACATCTTTATTCCTGCCCTGCAACTAGGTTCATCAGTACCTTTTTTTTTTTTTTTTTTTAGATTCCATATATGTGCATCAGCATACGGTATTTGTTTTTCTCTTTCTGACTTAACTTCACTCTGTATGACAGACTCTTGGTCCATCCACCTCACTACAAATAACTCAGTTTCGTTTCTTTTTATGGCTAATATTCCATTGAATATATGTGCCACATCTTCTTTATCCATTCATCTGTCGATGGACACTTAGTTTGCTTCCATGTCCTGGCTATTGTAAATAGTGCTGCAATGAACATTGTGGTACATGACTCTTTTTGAATTATGGTTTTCTCAGGGTGTACGCCCAGTAGTGGGATTGCTGGGTCATATGGTAGTTCTATTTTTAGTTTTTTAAGGAACCTCCGTACTGTTCTCCATAGTGGCTGTATCTATTTACATTCCCACCAACAGTGCAGGAGGGTTCCCTTTTCACCACACCCTTTCCAGCATTTATTGTTCCTAGACTTTTTGATGATGGCCATTCTGACCAGTGTGAGGTGATACCTCATTGTAGTTTTGATTTGCATTTCTCTAATAATTAGTGATGTTGAGCATCTTTTCATGTGCCTCTTGGCCATCTGTATGTCTTCCTTGGTGAAATGTCTATTTAGGTCTTCCACCCATTTTTTGACTGGATTGTTTGTTTTTTGATATTGAGCTCCATGAGCTGTTTGTATATTTTTGGAGATTAATCCTTTGTCTGTTATTTCATTTGCAAATGTTTAATCGTAGTCAAACATTGAAGCAGAGTGGTCTTGATAGGAAATAAATACATTCTTTATTCAGTGTGAAGAAAGGAGAACTATGCCTTGTTGTAAAAAGATTCACACACTTCTAGTCCTTGGGGATTGTTGTCATGTGTATTAACGGCCTTCTTAGGCCACTTGCAGAGATCAGAAGTTGGAATGCAGTTGTCACTTTAAAACTCTTTGATCTCCTTTCACCCATAGACAAACAACCCCTGAAGTCATTGGACTTCCTTATAATATCTGGGAATAGGGGTTTAGGATCCCAGGACCTCTGGGTTGGGCAGCACTGGAGGGGGTGTCAGTGGCAGCCATTGATGTAGTGCTGGCAGCCCTTCTGCAACGCTGTTTTAGTCTAATGCGTATCTCAGCTTACTATGCCCAACGTACAGCTTTGGAATTCTACTCCCAGACATGTTCCTCCCATTTCGGTATGGATGGCATCTTCAGTGGGGGTGCCTTCTCAGCCTCTCCACTGTCACTCCTTATATTCAATGACCATAAACTTAGCCAGGCCACTGTAATAACTCCCAACAGGTTGTCTTGCTTCTCCTCTTGCCTTCTTCCCTCCGACACTGCAATCATTTCCTCACTATACAGCCAGAGTGATCTTCTAACATGCAACTCAGTTTATATCACTCCCTCATTTAAAAGAGAATAGCTTTTAGAGTAGAGAATTGCTTTCCATCTCAATAAACTAAAACTCAGACTCCTTATGGTGACCATAAAGCCCTGTGATCTAATGCCTGCCTTTTTTCTAATCTTACCTTGTATAATTTTTCCCTTTGCATCATGTTCTAGCCACAGTAGCTCTCTTCCCACCCCTTCAACACACCAGCCTTATTCCTACCCCAGACCCTTGCAGTTGGTGTTCTCTTGGCCTAGAATCTCTTCGCCAACTCTTCCCATGCTACTCTTTCTTATGACTCACATCTTAGTGCCAGTGTCACCTCTTCTGAGAAGCTTTCCCTGACTGCCCAGGCTAAGGTAGCCTGGCTCTCTTCAGCACCACATTCTACTTTCTCCATAGAATTTAACACTTTTGTGTCCTATTCAGCTGATTTCCCCCACTAGAACCTAAATGCCATGAAAGCAGTGACTTTAAAAAAAATTCATTATTGTGTCTCCAGTACTTAGAATATTGCCAAGCACAAAGTGGGTAACAGTAAACCCCAAAGTAAAGCTTAATATGTAGCCCCAACATTCAAAGAGTAACTTAGATTGCCTCACCTTAATGTGCAACTTTATTAATAAGCAGGTGACATTCTTTTGAGGGGGGGTGAACTTTTTAATTTATTTTTTATTTTGTTAACTTAAAAAAAAATTTATTGAAGTATAGTTGATTTACAATGTGTTAATTTCCACTGTACAGCAAAGTGACTCAGTTATTCATATACATATATTTTTTTCATGTTCTCTTCCATTATGGTTTATCAAAGGATATTGAATATAGATCCCTGTGCTATACAGTAGGACCTTGTTGTTTATCCATCCTATATACTAGTTTGTATCTGCTAATCCCAAACTCCCAATTCTTCCCTCCTCCGACCCCCTCCCACTTGGCAACCACAAGTTGTTCTCTATGTCTGTGAGTTTGTTTCTGTTTCGTAGCTATGTTCATTTATGTCGTATTTTAGATTTCGCATGTAAGTGATATCATATGGTATTTGTTTTTCTCTTTCTGACTTACTTCTCTTAGTATGATAATCTCTAGGTTCATCCCTGTTGCTGCAAATGGCATTATTTCACTCTTTTTTTATGACTGAGTTACATTGCATTGTATTGTATGAGTAATATCCCATTGTATTGTATCCCATTGTACCACATTTTTATCCATTCATCTGTTGATGGACATTTAGGTCGTTTCCATGTCTTGGCTATTGTAAATAGTGCTGCTATGAACATAGGGGTGCATGTATCTTTTCAAATTATGGTTTTGTCTGGCTATATGCCCAGGAGTGGGATTGCTGGATCATATGGCAACTCTATGTTTATTTTTTTGAGGAACCTCCATACTGTTTTCCATACTGGCTGCACCAATTTACATTCCCACCGACAGTGTAAGAGGGTTCCCTTTTCTCCACACCCTCTCCAACATTTATTATTTGTAGACTTTTTAATGATGGCCATCCTGACTGGTGTGAGGTGGTACCTCATTGTAGTTTTGACTAAGCAAGTGACATTCTTTTTGAGAAAACTAAAAAATCATTATTTCAGCTCATATAAAGCCCAGTTGTCTTGTGGCCACGTTTAGGTATGATGTCACTTTCAAAGAAACATTACTCCGGGACCTCCCTGGTGGTCCAGTGGTAAAGAATCTGTCTTCCAATGCAGGGGACGAGGGTTGGATCCCTGGTGGGGGAACTAAGATCCCACATGCCGTGGGGCAACTAAGCCCACGTGCCACAACTGCTGAGCTCGCATGCCTCAACTAGAGAGCCCACACGCTCTGGAGCCCGGGTGCCTCAACTAGAGAAGAGAAGACCTGCACGCCACAACTAGAGAGAAGCCCACATGCAGCCACAAAAGATCCTGCGTGCTGCAACTAAGACCTGACGCAGCCATAGAAATAAATTAATTTAATTTAATTTTAAAAAAAAGAAACATTACTCCATCTTCCAAAATAATCAAAAAGGAATTAGAATCTTTACTGCAGTCTAGAGTTAAAACTCCAAAACGCTTCTCAAATATCTTCTTTCTTCCTTTTATTTCTCCTTAGTATCTCTAAGGGTGGAGGATTGCAATCTAGTTGTTAATACTTTCCTTTTTTTCCAATTTACATTGTAAAAATAAATTTTGAAAATTAAAATATAAAAAGAACACAACATAACAGGGCAGTATTCTGTCACTACAGACATATTTTATATTTACTTAACCTTTCTTCAAAAGTACTAGTGAAGTTTGTGTTGAATAAATATGTGCACACAAAATAAAAGTCCATTAGAACTTAAATATGCAATTAAAGTACCAGCTGTTGCACCACAGTTGCCAGATCTTGATGTTTATTTGAGCTACGGTACCAGACTGACCTGGATTCAAATCCTAGTTCCACCATTTGCTGTCAGTGTGATCTTGGACAAGTCATGTAAGCTCTCTGAGCCTTGGTCTCCTCACCTATAAAACAGAGATACTAATAATGGTGACCTTATGGCCTCCTTTGTAAGGATTAAATGAGATCATGCATGGAAAGCATTTAGCACAGTTCTGGACTTCTGGTAACCCTCAGTAAGGGTTAATTTTAACAACATAAATTACTCTTGTTAATGGGACTGGGAGTGATGTCAGAGCATGTTAGTATTATCTGGGGGCTCTCCAGGAAGCTTTGCTACACCTTCTGTCTCCACCCACTCCCACCTCAGACTCACTGTGTCCTCCTTCCTCTTTTCAATCTTATCTGTCATCTGGCAGTCTGAGCCTGATAGCTACATTGAGAGGAGAATTGTCAGTGGTAGCTTGTGCTCTAATTAGAATATGATGTGTGGCTTGCCTCACTCAGGATCCAGCTGGCTGGACCTTTTATACCCTTCTGATGTATCCTATTCCCTGGGTTTTGGTGGAGATGATTAGTACATGCTTCATCATGTCTGGGTTGGCTTAAACAGCTGAGGGCCAGCTTGGCTAGCTCAACTGGGGTCGTATGTATGGGTTTCTCAGTTCTCTTCTACGTGATCTTTCCACATTGCTAGCTTATTAGGCTTCCTCATAGCATGAACATCTCAGGGTAGCTGGACTTCTTACATGGCAGTTGCCTTCCTCCTAGAGAGAAAGCAGAAGCTGCCAGGACTTTGAAAGCCGGGACTCAGAAGTCCTGGAACATTTCTTTCATCACATGCTACTAGTCAAAGCAATTATAAAGCCAGCCCAGATTCAGGAGGAGGGGAAAGAGACTCCATCCACATCTTGATGGAGTGTGTGCATACAGGGAGGGGAGTAATTGTCGGCAGCTGTCTTTGGAGATAATATGCCACAGTGAGAAAGTGACCGTTCCCTTCCGGCAGAGGGGTTGATGGGAGGGGATAGACTCTTCACACACAGTGCACTTGCTACAAGAACACCACTCGTAGCTCCTAGTCCTTTTCTTACATTTACCTGTGAGGGAGGTAGGAGGGCTGGTTCTTCATCCTGATGACTCTCAAAGAGCCCTGTGACGTAAGGCACGTGTCTGACTCTAAAGCTGGTATCTCTCTGAGCTTACATACGAACACTCAGAGCCTTTTTTTTTCTTCTCCTTTTTTCCCTCTGAACTATTGCACTGAGCAATTAAAAGACAAACCCCTACTTGGCATTCTGCCGCATAGAAAAGATCTCCCTCTTTCCCCCATGTTAGCCTCTTGGTTATTTTCTCTCTCCAGCTTGTTTCAACAAGTAGCCTTCTCTATCTAGCCTCATCTACTCAGGAACTGAGTAGATTAAATTACTTGTTAAATAAATCCCTACCATCTGAACTTTGATTACTCTTTTGATGACACTCAGAGAGCAGCTAATGCACTGGGTGGCATCCCTCACTCTCCAGACCTGTACCCAAACTCTCCTATACTTATATTTCATATATTTGGGTATTTGGGGGTGGGGGTGGGGAATAGGGAGTCTGTATTCCCACCCTAGAATGTAAGCGTTATTGAAGGCGGAGTCAGCGTCCATCCTAGCCCTATGGTTTATTTAGCACAGCGCCTGGCATGTAACAGGTGCTCAATGAATAGTTGTTGATTGAATGAGTGAAGAGAATGTTACATGCAGAGGCTTAATGCTCCCTGAACCAGAGTGAACATGCTCATCTCTCCATTTTGGTTTTGTGCGGTTAGTTTTTGGACCAACTTGTAGGACCTCAGAGTTATCTCATCTCTATTTCCTCTTGTTAGATCTTGTCAGGATTTAAATCTAGAGCTTTCTGGCTCTAAATATAGTGCTCTTATGGTGCTGATATGAGAATTAAATGAGATAAAGTATGTATAAAGCCCCCAGCACAGTGACCGGCATGTAAAGGCACTCAGTTTCCTGATAGAGAAGTCAAATTCATTCCCCATTAATAAAGCAAACAAACAAGGAGCACACATGAATCATTCTCCTTTGAAACTCAATGCAGTTCATAGCAAAATAAAGGAACTTATATGGGGGTCTTACTTAGCTCCAAACATCTGCATTCCTCATATTATGAACCATAAAGTGGAGCATTAGGGAGGGTGGGAGGGAGGGAGACGCAAGAGGGAAGAGATATGGGAACATATGTATATGTATAACTGATTCACTTTGTTATAAAGCAGAAACTAACCCACCATTGTAAAGCAATTATACCGCAATAAAGATGTAAAATAAATAAATAAATAAATAATTGCCTTCAGCGCATTTGGAAGCTGTTGCCGTTGCTGTTCGTGGTGCTGAATCGTTGTTGCCCGATCTCCCTCAGAATAATATTCTAAATATCAGGATAAGGAATGGTAACAAGGAAGAGAAGGGGCAGGAACACAGAGACAAAGCAAACAGAATCTGTTGGAAAGGCCTATTTGCTTACAGAAATTTCCAGGGAGAAAAAAGTGAGCCCTTTGTTTGCTGTTCTTTTCAAATACAGACGTCATTCGTCATTCAAACTTGGGATCAGATAGCTACAAATATATTTTCAGATAAACCCCCTGCTCTCCAAACTCTTGGTACTGGTACTATTATAAAATCAGGAATCAAACAGATTTGTATAACACAGTATCTCTGACAGTTCAAACTTGCTATTTAATCTCAGAAATTTAAATAATTTGGGTAACGAAGGACAGTTGTAATTGCAGTTCATTTATTCTAGTAATGTGTACTGAGCCTTCTGTGTCCCGGGGACTGTACTTGGCAACCAGACATAGAGGAGTGAACAAGAAGGATGAAATCACTGTTGTCATGGAGATAACATTTTTGTGGGAGAAGACTAAAGATAAACAAATAAATATAAATAATTTGAGATTCTAGTAAGTACTATGAAGAAAATAAGCAGCAGTTATCAAGAAGGAAAATTATCTTTTTTCTTGGCAGTTGTATGTGTATGTGTGGAGGATATTGTATATAATTGATAATACTAACAAGTACTAGCACATATTTAGTGTTAGGTGACAGGCACTGTTGTGAACATCTTACCTGTATTAACTCATTTAATAATTACAACAACTCTGTGATGTGGCTACTGTTTTTATCACCCCCATTTTATAGATGAGATGGCTGAGGCACAGGAAGGTTAAGTACTTGTCCAAGGTCACATGGTAAATCAGGGATAGAGCTGAAATTTGAGCCTAGATAGTCTGCTGTCAGAGTCCACCCCAGAATCTGAGATGCCCAGAAGCCAGTGGTGAGAATGAAAGGAAAATGGTAAGAGAAGAAAGGATAAGAGCAGCCTCCTCAAGCAGCCTCTCTCGGGAGAGGTTGGCCTTTCAGAGAAGCTCATGCAGAACTTTGCATCTTGCTTTTGCAGAGCTTAACCTTCCAGTCTTCATGAATCAGTCTTCATTTTCCCCTCTTTTTACATCTGTGATTCTACTGCTGAGACCGGATTCTTAGTGAGATTCTGCTCCACAAGCTTCTGGATAGAGCTCCATTCCATCACTCATGAGAAGTCAGGGTTTTTTTCTTTTATAAATTTTTAATTTTTATTTATTTAGTTTTTGGTTGCGTTTGGTCTTTGTCGCTGTGCGCAGGCTTTCTCTAGTTGCGGCGACTGGGGGCTACTCTTCATTGCGGTGCACGGGCTTCTCATTGTGGTGGCTTCTCTTGTTGCGCAGCACGGGCTCTAGGCACGCGGCTCAGTAGTTGTGGCACACGGGCTTAGTTGCTCTGCGGCATGTGAGATCTCCCCGGACCAGGGCTCGAACCCATGTCCCCTGCATTGGCAGGTGGATTCTTAACCACTGTGCCACCAGGGAAGCTCTGAGAAGTCAGTTTTAATCGGGAATTTTTATGTTACTACCTTCGGTCTCTGAGAGGAACTTCAGAGATAGGGAAAAAGGCTTAGGTCAGTTTGGTTTATGAAAAATTTTGTATTGAAAGCTTTAAACACTTCTTTAGAGCATCCATTTTTCCTTTATGTGAAGGCAACTTGGTGATATCTGAATCTAATTCTCTCTAATCTGCCCTCAGGCACACTCACTTTAGGAGTCGTTTTTTCAGTTTCTCAAGTTGACCATGTAAACTTAGTTCAGAGTTTGTCCTGGAGTTTTAGTGTTTTATTCACAAAACTATACAAAAAGTGACATCTAATAGGAATATTGGTATCTTCAACTTTAAATGTTCATGAAACCTAACAAGCAGATGCCAAAGACCGATATATCAAAGGAATAGTTATTTTTATTACCAGAACATGCTTCATGGAGTATAATGTGGTCTCATGGAAAGAGCATGAGCTTCTTAGTCTGTGAGACCTGGTCCAAACCTCAGATCTACCACTTGTGAGTTGTGACCTTGAGAAAGTGATAATCTTAGAACCTTGATCATCTTGTGTCTTAAAATGGGGATAACCTCATACAGTTGTCTGTCAAGGTCAATTGGAATCATGCAGATAAAGTTCCTAGCACAATGCCTAGCTAGTAATTGCTAGTTGATTTCTTTTTCTAATGCAAACCTTGTATGAAATATATACAACAGAAAAATGCACAAACCCTAGGTATACAGCTTGATGATTTTTTTTCAGATGAACGCATCTATATAACCACACCTAGATCAAGAAACAGAACATTACTAGCCCACCTGAATACCCCCTTATGCCGCTTCCAATCACAGTCTCACCTTATAGATAAATTTTGAATGTTTTTGAAATTCTTATAAATGGAATTATAGATTAAATTCTCTTTTGCGCCTGACTTCTTTTCCTCAGCATTGTGTTTGTGAGACTGAACCATGTTGGTGTGTGTAATTGCGATTGTTTATCCTCCTTGCTGTATAGCATTACACTGTATGAATGTATCACAATTATTAATCCATCCTGTTGTTAATGGGCATTTAGGTGGTTTCCTTTTTATCTGTTATGGATTTTGCTGCTAATTGTAATTCTAGTATGTGTCTCTTGGTGAATATACGGAGGCATTTCTATTGTATATGTATATTTTTTATTGGGCATATTTCTACTAGTGGAATTGCTGGGTTATAGGATATGGTAGACACTGTCAGTGTCAGCTTTGGTAGTCACTGTCAGTCAAATGGTTTTACAAAGTGGTTCTACTTCTTCCTTTTCCTTCTACAAAGGAATATATCTCAAGGTTTTTTTAAATAAGTGAGTTAGTAAGTTTACCATATGAATCTATTTGCCAAAATTATATGGATAACCTGCATCTTCAGTAATATTCCCATTATATAAAGTGAAGTACGTCTGGGTGTGTTTGTA
Organism: Leucopleurus acutus; assembly: GCF_964270905.1. Classification (NCBI taxonomy): domain Eukaryota; kingdom Metazoa; phylum Chordata; class Mammalia; order Artiodactyla; family Delphinidae; genus Leucopleurus; species Leucopleurus acutus. The sequence goes on from NC_139151.1 coordinate 84,686,600, forward strand.
ACTTTATTTCTGAGAGTTCCTTTTCCTGGGAATTATTGACTCTGCCACCAAAAAGTCATCTGACAGTTTCAAATATGGCAGGGCTTAAACTGGTTGATTTTCAGTAGTAGTTTCAGTGTTTATGCCAAGCTTTTCTCACCTTTCAATTCTGTGAGTGTAACCCTTGAATTATTTACTAGCTGTCACTGAGTCCTGGCTTGAAGCAGGGACAGTTAACAGAATACACCCACTGTCATTATTCAGCTCAAACAACATTCACAAAAATTCTGCCTTCAAAATGGCCTAAAGAATTATTATTTTGCAATCTCCCAAGTTATGTAAGTTCTCCCCTTGCAATTTAAGAAGTTTGATGCTGCCTCCCATCTTTACTATCCCCGTCATTTATTGCTTGCCTCTTGTGAACAGAGAGCACAGAGTGAATTACTTTACATGTGTTTCATTTAATTTTCATAGCAAGGCCATCAAAGAGGAATCATCACAGATTACTGAGCTAAGGAACAGAGAGGTATTAAGTTGCTCCACAACAGCTCCCAGGTGGTGGAGTCAAGGTTCTAACCACAGTGCACAGGACTCCGAAGTCAGACCTCTTTCCTTCTGTCACACATCTTCACATCTCTGTATCCTTGCCTCAGAAGTACTTAAATCACAAAGAACAAAACACCCCATGCACAGAACTGCCTGAAGCGAATGTTCTGTTCACTCAAGTTCATTAGACTCTCCAGTGAATGTATTATCTGTGCTTTTAGTCAGTAAAGGCTGAAAACTCTGCATCTGTGAACTTTTTGTCTCTCTTCTCTCCTTGCCAACTAGCGCAGTTATTCTGCGACCAACACAGCCTTTCTCTCCTATTCCTGTTACCTGATACCCCATGCTCGATTTGCATTGGGTTCCAAATCAATTGTAAATTTTTAGCAAATTGCAAATCCAGGCCGCCTCCCACTCCTGCTCTGCACCCCCTCCCCATTTCCCTCTGTTTATCTTCTATTCCCACTGCCATCAAATTGAGCCTTCACCTATTATGTCTGCTCATCCTCTATTATTTCAGGTCTGAGCAAAGCAATGGAGACTTCCTTTCTTGTACCATTTGTGCTCTCTGGGAGGTTAATATAGCAATATTTGTGAAAATTAGTGAAAAGGAATCTTCTCTTTGATCCTTCCCACCTGTAGCTACAGTTCTGGGTTTTTGGTTTTTTTTTTTTATGGCCAGATTTTTGGCATCTGGGAATATGATTTCAAGACTACAAAATCTTTCAGTGGCAAAGGGAAAGATTCTAATGTTCGACCTCCACAAAAATAATGGCTTCTATGTATTAAGCTCCCGGACCTGGGATCAAACCCATGTCCCCTGCATTGGCAGGCGGATTCTTAACCACTGTGCCACCAGGGAAATCCCCATATGACATATTAATTTATCAACATGACAACCCTATGAATTCTGTTATTCCCATTTTACAGATGAGGAAATTGAGGCAGAGAGAGTTAAGAAATTGACTCATGGTTATCAACTTAAAAATGGCAGCATGAGGATTTGAACCCAGAAAGTCTAACTCTAGTAATGTTTACTCATTCTGCTCCCCTGCCCAATGGTGGATGAGTCCTGGAAAGAGCTCTGTATCTGAAGTTAGGAAACTGGGATGGTTCCTGGCCCTGCCATTTATTAGCTGGCCATTTAGAGTGGAGAGGTCGCTCAGTTTCCCTATGTGTAAAATGAGGACAAGCTGGGTTGATGTGATGTCCCATGAGAGTGCTGCATGTAAAAGTTCTCCGTGAGCTACAAAGCAAAGGCTAGAGCGGCGTTATGAGTATTGTCTCCTCGCATTACTCTCCTTGAGATGCAGCCTCAGGTCATTTAGATTTGATTCAAAACACATAATGGGGCTACAAGGAGCTGGCATTAATAACCATTTGCTATTTTGTCAAGCTGGTGGGTTGCTTCATCACCATTTCTGCTACCTCCAAACTATGAAAACAGCCAGATTTTGGCCCATTGGAAGAAGATAAAAATATTTGAAGTGTTTCTGAAATTAGGCTTCACTTGACATTGGAGCTCTACTTTAACAGGTCTACGGATACCAAAATCCAGTTTGTTGCAGGAGCCCCACCTCTTCCTGAACCAGGCCTCAGATACATGGAGGGCATGATGCTTGGGAAGAACCTCCGAAGGGTTGAGGTCCTTGGAATAAATAGGGTCCAGCCCTGTTCAGTTTTCTTTGCCAAACTCCTGAGCAGCTTGATTTCTAGGGAAAATACCTAATTTCTGGTATGACAGTACCTTAAGTGGGACACAGCAAGGCGTAGTGGAAAGAACACAGGGAGATTTGGGTCCTTTTGAATGATGACTCCTTGAAATACCACCAAATTACCTGCAGCCAAGACAAGGCTGAGTTTATTGTTTGCTTCAGGCAGGCGAAGGCCACCTTGATGGAGTAGCATCTCAGGGTGAGGAAAGTTAAGATATTTATGAGCTTTTGAGGAGGTCTTGATAAGGATTGGGTGAGGATCAAGGTAGAATATTGATAGTTTAGGATTAGGAGACACAGCAAGGCAAGAGTTTCTAAGGGTCTTGGAGTATCAATAGTCATTTGATGCTATCATTGAAAAACCAGGCAGTTTTAAGTAGGTTTTTGGGAAGTCTTTGAAATGAATAATAAGGTTATTTGTAACTTATATCTTCCTGGCCAAGAGTTTCCTGGAAGAGCAAAGTCATGTTGATGAAGACAGTGGAATAGTAGAGTCCTGTCAGTGAAGCCAGTGGAAGAGTCCCATTAGTGTAGACAGTGAGCTGCAGGTGTAGACAGTTTTCACCTCTCAGCCTGACCCCTGGTAGAGCTTATCAGCTGTGTAACCGACATCATTTTGTGTGAGATGGAGTTACTCATGCTTACTTTACAAGCTATTTTTGAGGATTGATTCATAGAACATATATAAAATACCTTGAATGAGTAAGTACTCGACTATTAGTAAGTTTCTGAACTTTCAAGAACAACTGCCACAAACTATCTTGAAGAACTGTGCTCTGAAAAATCAGGAAGCTGCTCTCATAGCTGATGGTTTGAGAATCACGCTGCTGTAGCCACGACCCCTGGCAGCAGAGCGCATGTGCTACACCTTCCTTTCTCTGCATGTGACTTAGCTCCAGATGGAAATCTTGTGCGGTGCCTATTCTTGTTGGAACCTAATTCACACACAAAACCCCAGCTGCAAGGGCATCTGGTAAATATGGGTTTTGGTTTTCCAGCCTCTTCATGCTACAAAGAGGTTGGACTGGGTATTGAGCAAAACAGCCAGTTCACATTATCCACATAGACAGTGTGCTACTGAAACCTTACCCAGACACTCTGCTCTTTCCCCATCCTTATCATTTCACTACCTTTTAGACTCCTAACCTCCAAAGGAAGCAAAGGCAAGGAGTGAAAGAGAAATAAATTGCTCTGCTTTGCTTCTTGCAGATGAAAGAGGTAAGGTTAAAATTAATGGCTGCTGGTATAGAGCACAGAGCTCCAGAGTTGTGGAATTACACCTGAGTGTCTACTCAGGTTCGTTGTCCTCATTCTGCTTCTCCCGGGCTTTGGGCATGGTGACTATCCCCATAACGCAGATGTGGCTCACACCCTTCCCCTCCTACCGCTACCATGCCTGTACTTAGCCTGCTCTTCATTTAGTCATTCATTAATCAGACCACGTCACACACTTGCATGAGAAATGGATGTCTCTGTTGTGCACCCGGACATCTCCCACCACCATCTTGCAAATCCCTTTGAGATCTCTCCTCTGAATGAGGAAGGGAAAGAGCAGTGTTCAAGTAAGTGGAAGCCTGGATTTTTGCCTTAGGGCAGCCCATTTCTCTGCTGTGTGTATTGGTCAGCTCAGGCTGCCATAACAAATACCACAGACTTGGGGGCTCAAATAATAGATACTAATTTTCTCACAGCTCTTGAGGCTAGAAGTCCAAAGTCAAGGTGTTGGCAGGTGTGGTTTCTCCTGAGGCTTGTCTCCTTGGCTTTCATGGCTGCCTTCTTGCTTTGTCCTCACATGGCCTTTTCTCTGTGTGTGCTTATCCCAGATGTTTCTCTCTTCTTATAGGGACACCAGTCCTATCGGATTAGGGACCCATTCTTATCCTCTCATTTAGCCTTAGTTACCTCTGTAAAGGCCTTCTCTCCAAGTACAGTGACACTGAGGGTTAGGGCTTCAACATACAAATGGAGGAGTGGGCACAATTCAGTCCCTAACACTGTGTGGTCTTGGACAAGTCGTTTAACATCTGACCTCCATTTCCCCATGTATAACCTGAGAGGATTGGGGAATATGACTTCCTTTCAGCTCTTTGATTCTACCATTTCTTGGGGGCAAGTTCAGCTCCTAAATGACAACTGAGGGGGTGACTTGTTTTCTGAAGAGAGACCAGTGGCTTATGCCACCTTCTCTTGACCTTGACACCCCACTGCAGACTCCCTTCCTGCTCGGTTTCCATCACTCTTCTAGCATTTTCCATACTCACTGCATTGTACTTGTAATGATTCTTTGGCGTGTCTGTCTTTCCCACCGTCTTTACAGACAGGGACTGCTCTTTATCTTCTTAACTTTAAAAAGAAAGGCCAAACCCACCCTGCGTGATTTGCAAACAGGAAATACCAAAGCACTGTTCTAGGTCCCACTGTGGTTTCTGTATTTTACCTCCAGCAGGAAGACTTGCACCTGCTCCCCCTTTATTCTTGTTCCTTACTCCGTTACCCCAAAAGACCACGTATTTTATCACCAGTGGTGATGGGATCACATCAGATAACATTTGTGATGTTCAAGAAGTACAAAGTCGGGCTCCCCTGGTGGCGCAGTGGTTGAGAGTCCGCCTGCTGATGCAGGGGACGCGGGTTCGAGCCCTGGTCTGAGAAGATCCCACATGCCGCGGAGCAACTAAGCCTGTGCGCCACAACTACTGAGCCTACGCTCTAGAGCCCGCGAGCCGCAAGTACTGAAGCCCACGAGCCTGGAGCCCGTGCTTTGCATCAAGAGAAGCCACCACAGTGAGAAGCCTATGCACCACAACGAAGAGTGGCCCCCACTCGCAGCAACTAGAGAAAGCCCATGCGCAGCAACAAAGACCCAACTCAGCCAAAAATAAATTAATTTATTTAAAAAAAAAGAAAATAATTATGGTACAGTGGACTCATTTTTCTTATATACACAATTTGACTTTTAATTTGGCCATCATTTTCTTAAAATATTTACCTTTTAATACCACAGTGGTGGTAACGATTAATGCATAATAGTCACATTTTTTTCAGGCAGTCTAGTTTATTTCTGTTTTATAACAATCCCAAGGCAAGGAGGTGGTTCTACCTCATGAAGCCATCCAGGGATTCAGGTGCTTTTCTCTTGCTCCTTAGCCATGTCCTAAGGTGTGTCCCTTGTTCATACAGTACAAGCTGGCTTACCAGTTACATATGTTATGTTCCAACCCAAAGGGAGAGTATGAAAGAATGGTGGAGGGACAGCATTTTCTTTGTAAGAAATAGAATATTACTTTTGTTCACATTCCACGGGTGAGAACTTAAGTCACCTGGTCACGTCATTTGCAAAGGATAACGAAATATTGCTGATGGTTACTGTGTGTTGTACTAGGCACTACTCTAAACTCTTTTAATGCTGTGTCTCCTTTAGTCCTCACATCAGCTATGTAAGGAAGGTATTTCATAGGTGAGAAAATCGAGGCAGAGAGAAGTAAAGCGACTTGCCCAAAGTCACACAACAAGTGTAGTGCTGGGATTTTTATCTGGGTCTGTCAGGTTCCAAGGCTCATGTTCATATCCACCGAGACGGAAGAGAAAAGAGAAAGCTAAGAGAAAAATTGCACAGGGTTGAGAAATCTGAGCTCAGGTCACCTTTGTCAGTGTCGCGTTGGCTCCAGCCCCCTTCCCCCACTGCATGCTTGACGATGTGGTGTGGTTGATGCCAGGACACAGAGACAGAGACGGTCAGCAGCGCTTTCTCCCAGGCCTCCCCTACATGGTGGCCAAAAGTGTCAGCTGGGAAGCTTTCCTCTAAACTTATAGTCAAATTCATCAAGTGTCTTTAAGAAAAAATGAATTTCAGGTGTTATTATGGTGTTTGGGACTGTCCTGAACTGTTCACAGATAGACTCCAAAAATGGGGTAAAATGAAAGTAAATCAAATTTCTTCCAACTCAGCAGAAAATCCGCTGGTGACCTAGAGTCTTATCGTGGAGGGATTGACAGTTTTCCTCACAGGGGTTGGGGTGGAGGTGGGTTGCAAATGTACAGAAGGTTTGGATGGTCGGAGTCTTTGGGTGCTGGTAACACTCATACTAGCTGAACCAGAGATGGGAGTTTTATTGGAAGGCTGCAGGGGTACATCAGGGAACCCCAGAAGAGAGAGTACCACCGGGCTTGGTGAGAGAAGAACCAGCAGGTCCAGGGCTGGCCATCTCTGTTTCTGTTGTCTGTCTCTGCCTCTCTCTCTCTCTTTCTTGTCCCACCACCCCAATTCTCTCATTTCTGCTTCTCTCTGGTCCTCTCCTTTACGTTTATCTGAAAACTTTCTCTGGGTCCATGGTATTCAATACAAATAGCCAACCTGAAAGGGCAGCATGGAGTCCAGTGCCCACCCCCCACCCCCAACACCTTACTGAAGCTCTCCGTGGCCCAGGGACAGCTTGACTGCTGCAAGGTCAGGTACAGTTAACTCTCCCTGGGGCAGGTGTCCACTCTTGGACACCTGAGTGTCGGCAGTAGGGTATGATAGCAAACCAGCTTCGTGTTTTCAGGAGAGGGCGCTTGCTGGCAGAGGGGCTGCGCACTGGACAGAGGCTCCAAATAGTGTCTTCTGCAGCTGGACAGAATAATGACTGTTTATTGGTCATTTACCTTGTACCAGACTCTCTACCGTCTGAAAATGAAAATCAGACTGCCTTGATCATTCCATAGTATTTTACTCATACCCCAATCTAGGGCATCTGGACAGGTCCAAGGCCCAAGGAGGTAAATGGCAAAGGCAGATTCAGTTACAGCTCTCTTTGCTCCAGGTACAAAGGTTGCTCGCTTGGAGAGTTTGGTTCGTGTTGCAGCCTAAGCTGCACAGCTGCTCCTCGCCATTCCAGGTACCTCTTTTGAGGCATCTGGGTGACTTCAAGGTTGACAACCGGGAAAAGCTCCAGAGGTTTATCTTTTTAGAGGTTAAATGTTACTCGTGGTCTTGGAGTCAACTAGAGGAAGAATAAACTCAGCAAAACTAGAGTAGTATTTTATGCAAAATCACTAAAAAATTCGGAGATAATGAAAATTTTAGTCTGGAGTGTTCGTTTCCCAGAATGTGTGGTGGAAACCGCACACTGATCAACGCTTTGCAAATCGCATGACTTTTACAGGTCTACACTGCCTGATGCTGGCCATGGGGATGTATCAACAGGATCTTCCCTCCACCTTCTCATTTTCTGTACCAGATTTGGAGGACTTCAGTGAAAACCCAATCCTTGCAAAAGTGAATTGTCTTTTAAAAAGGGTTTATCTCTCCCTACTTTATATCACTTTGCTTTCCTACAAGGAGGTTTCGGAGCAGTCTTTCTACAGGCTTTGCCTAAGCGCTCACCGGCACTTTATTTAATCATAGTTTTATGAACTCTTCCTATGCCACCAGCCAATTTTACAGCCCCAGAACCTTGCTTAGGAGACAGACACTGCATTTTCCCACAGTCGGTTTTAAAGGCTTTACCGTCTGGGATTTTTAGTAACTTGTGACTAGCAAACGGGTGTCATGTTTTCAGGACTTTGCAGCCTGAAAACTCTAGGGTTGTTGTGCAGAAATGCCTGGTAATAAATAAACGACATATACTTGTTTCACATTCGTTTGAAAAGCTAACCATCAAAATAGATTTTAAGTAGCTGATATCTTGTTTAATGTGATTTATTGCCTTAGTGCCTTACTTGGTGGATAAAAGTCAGTACATTATTGCAGAGGTTACCATATTATGTCAGATTTTCTGAGAACATTTGACCTGGAAAAGGATACTATTTCTCATCTCCTCCTCTCCACAGCTGTCACTGTGTTCATAGAAAATGGAAACCAACCAGGGTTAGGTTGACTTGGCTGAGGTCATATTTGCTTGCAAAGCACAGAAGCCACCTGAGCTAGTTGAGGCAAAAAAAGTCTTATGTTTTGGGAATCATGCAAGGGTATGTCACAGAACACAGTGGTCTGGAACCCAGCTGAGTCCCCCTAGAATGTGGAACCAGAGCAGCTAATCTAACTGTCTCTTCTTAAGATTACACGGTGTCTTGCCCGTGCAGCTCCTTGCATCTGTTTCATCCTCCTCTCTTTCTTCAAACCAGCATTCTCTGTTTTGGCACGTATGTGTGCCAAACGTGGCTTCCTGTTCTGTATCACTTCCCTAGTCAAGCACCCAACACAGAATGACAATGGTCTCCAGGTCCCAGTTTCAGATTCTGGGGGAACAGTTCAGTTAGCCCAGCTCTGACCAAAGTTATCCATTCCAGGTCCAAGCATCTGTGACCACATGACCAGAGATCTGCTCAGATGGGGCTATAAGAGCTGATGCTCAGGGATGGAGCAGGGGAGGTGATACAAGTAGGTTCTCTCAGGTGAGTGGTGAGGAGGAAATTGTCAGTATCATGGACTCACTAGGTGTGGAAACAGCTAATTTGCATACCCCCTGTAGCCTGGAAGTCATGTCTATCCTCTGACCCATCCCTATTAATCTTGCTGATCTTTTCCTCTCTTTCATTTGGTCCCGCAATCATTCTTTAACTTCCTCTCTTTGCTTCTCCTCACTTCATTTTCTCTCCCCTGTCTCTTAGTTGATGCTTCAGGAAAGTAACAAGATGCATCTCTATAGAAAGCACACGGTCATTGGGAATCCAAGACCAGCTCTAATTCAGACTTGCCCAGAGCTAGACCTTGGCCAAGTCACTTAACCACCCTTGGCCCTGGTTTCATCTTCTGAAAATGAATGGAGCTAGGCTAGATGCTGGAAGAAATCTTAGAGATCACGTTGTCCAGGCTGCTAAATATCTATCTGTGTGCTGATGCTACCATTGTGCAAATATGGCATATGTGGCAGACATTACTAATAGATTCCAGCATGCTTCCCTGCTGATCCAGAGCTGTGCTTAGAATCCTTCACAGCAGTCTGGGCAGCCACTACCAATCAGCTGGAGGCAACCCACCTTTGAGATGAGACCGATTAGCCATCTCTAAAGCAAGAAATCAAGGCTCAGATGTCTACCAATTTTTCTTCCTTTTACCTTCCTTAGAGGGATGGGATATGTGAAGTCACTATTCCTAATTTCCTGAAACTTTGAAGAAAAAATAAATGCCCTCTTCTGCCCTTTTCTTCCTAATATTCATTCAATCCAATCCATACAGTTCAGCCTTTAATTTCTCCTGTGGCTGAAAAATTGACAGTTCTTTTAGCAAAGATGTGGAATCGGCCACATTTGTCTGAGAGCTCAGAATTAGACTGTCTCACTTTGCAACTGTGTGGTGGAAGGCAACAGTGAGCGTTATTTTACTTCTTGAAAATATGTTTTCTGCAGTTATATTTGGACTGAAAAAAGATCCTTGCATTCTCAGCTCAAATTATATTCAATGTTCCTAATTGCTGTTACCCTCAAATACGATATTGAGTGAGGTCACATCTTCAATTCACATTTCTCATCTATATTTACAAATGAAACAGCTTTGAAACATCTGCTCTGCCTACAGAACACTCATTTTTGCAGATGATGCAGCTGTAATGGCTGGTGGCAGAATTGTTTCCTCGACGACAATGCTGGGAAACATATCTTTCTCCCTTTCTGCCTTTTCTGCTAGATGCTGTTTTTTTAAGTCGCCTTCTGGAGTTCATTTCCCCAGGCGAGACGGGTTTAAACTTCTAAGGTAGCATATTCCAATTATTTCTGCTGAAAGGCTGCCTCCTTAGAATAATTACTGATGGCAGCTTCCATGTGGTTAGGGTTAGGACCACCTTACATAATGGCCTTGAGGTGGGGGAGCTGTAGGTCTAGAAAGGAGACTGATTGTAAGTAGAGGGATGAAAGGAAACTTTTCCAAAGAAGACCAGACCTGGGAGAAAATGCCTGTCTCCAATGCATTGGAGCTGGGAGAAAATGCCTATCTCGAATGCATAGGAGTCTAGAGCTGGCTTCCTAGTAAAAAAGAATCCTTGCTGTTGGTAGAGAATCTGGCCGTACCACTTTATTCCTCCTTGGAAAGGGGTAGTGCTCTAGGTGAATGAGGAAGAGTGGGGTTACAGTCCATAAAGACTGCATTTAAATGCTTTTTTGTTGTTATGTACTTCCCATTTAAAAATATTATAAGGTAATAGCAGTGAGGACTTAAATGCTTTCATTTCTGGAGCCAACTGTCATTTGCAGGAACTTCAGAGGACAGAGGTATATGTTGAATTGCACCGTGAGTAGGTGCTGACCCAGTTCAGACTGTGGGAACTCTACAAGTTCAAGGTGACACATTGTAACATCACAAAAGGAATGGAGGGCAGAACCTGGAGATTAAAAGATACCTAAAAGACATAACAAGTTTTTGTTTGTTTTGGGGCAAGATTAATATATATCTAGGATGATAAAACTATTGAAAAATAATTTCCTAGATTAAATCATGCCATAATTAATGGGCTCTTCTAGACGATCAGTTTTACCCTCTCATGTTACAGAGGAAGAACCTGGGACCCAATCAGACAAAGTAGTTTGCTTCACATCTAAGTGGGAGAAGGTAGGAGAACCATGGTCAGAATCCAGATGCCCTGGCCCATGTGTGATGTTTCTACTACTCCCCGAGTATGATCTTCGTCATACATTAATTTTATCTTTGAGTTGATTGAAATAGGTAAGATCACAGCAGAGCCACGTACATATTGGAGACTACTTTGTGTTAATCTGTTCCGTTACTTGCTTTTCAAGCAAAATTGGCTATTTGTCCTTTATATAGTGGCTGTAAGGGAGCCCAGGAGCTGCAGCATTCTCTGACTTTCAGATTCAGAGCATAAAGTTATTCTTTTACTTTCTACTTGTTTTGATATTATCAAGTCACTTTCAATGTTCAGCACTCTTAAAATGCTCTAAAGTTGCAATTAAAGCTATTAAATAATCTTTACCTTTGTTATTAAATTTCTTTTTTTCCCAGTAGTTCTTCCAGCACTGATTTAAATTACATATTTTCACATGTAGCATTTTTTCTTGGGGAATTCATTCTTATATAGACTGGATGTTTTGAAAATGGGAACTACCTGATGTAGGTTGGCATGAAAAGTAACTAGTTAAAATTTCAGAATTCTGAATAAAGATGTGTATCACTACCATGAAAACAACTTAGCCAACAAATTCAACCTCCTGAAATAGATTTAGGATTTAAATTATTCAATATTTCAATATAGTTTGAGAGAAAATAGATTTTAATGAAGTCTCTATAATAGAGATGTTGATTTCTATATGACATATATTTGTCATTGATTATTTCTATTTTTGAAAGGAGCCAGGATTTCAGGATCACTTACATGTACTTAACAACCCAACCAGTGTGCCACAGGAAACATTTAATTTCTCTTGGTATTTGTAAAGAGTGAACAAAACATGCTACTATTTCACTGGTAATGGTTCTAACAGTTATTTACTGTGAAAATAATAGTGTTAACAATTCAGGGTAGAAGAGGGAATTGTATGTTATTTATTTTGCCGATAATAGTATATGTTTTTAACTTCAAGAAGCTTTATATTGATACTAGGTGGCAGTTTGGCAGGAACACACAGCATCTCCCCCCTCCTCTCACCAAACGGTGTGTAGTCAGTCATTCCTAGGCTTCTTCTGGACCAGAGTGGGAACTGTGTTGGATAGGCCAGGTGCAGAGAGTACCAGCATTCTGGTTGCCTCTTGTGGGCAACCCTAGTTCTGGCCAGACTCTGTTGCTAGTCGCAGATCGGCCTGGAGGAGACTGGAAAGATAAAGGAAAATCCATTGCCAATACTGAAAAAATCATGTCTAATGATTCTGGTTAATACTAGGTAAGCCAAAGTATTGGGAGAGAGAAATGGAAATTCTGTTGAATGGAATAAACTTAATATAGATAGATCTTACTATTTTATACCAAATGAGGGAAAATGTAGTCTCAGAAATGTCTAAATTATAGAATTCTTAAAAAGTAAATGCTATCTTGATAGGACCACATGTGTAAACACTAAAGGCAAATAAACGATAAATGAACTAACACAACATTGTAAAACAACTATACTCCAATAAAAATTAATACAAAATAATATAAACTATAAATGGAAATTGCCATGAACATATTGGCTGTCTTATTGAATTTTGGTGCTTCTAAAGGGTTTGAAAATGATTTACTTAGAATAAATATTTTCTTTTTTATCTTAGAGGTAATCGGTTTGATCATTATTCAATCCTAATATAGTTGGTCAATAATTTCTTCCTACAAGAATCTGAATTAATAAATCCTGAAATAGTGATATTCATATTAATGAAGTTAGACTTCTGTAGTAAAACATATGCCTATATCAGTCACCAGTGAATATGAATTAAGAGTCAGTAATAATATTTGTATTAATATTGGCTACTTATTCTGCTTCTTTGGTCTCCACATAGATACTTGCAGGGTTTTAGTGTCTAATTGTGAGAAAATCATCAGTTTCCATGAAGCACCACACAACCTTTTCCAGTAGAGCACTTTTTTTTTTAGGTCTCCAGTCAGGGGGGAAAACAGTCAAGTTATTGATATTATTATTTTACCTAAATTAAATTAACTTAATGCCCCAAGAAGGCATTAGAGCCAATCAGTATAATAATGGTGGTCCTTACGTTAGTGACAGTGCTTTACAGGTTTCCTAGTGGTTAACCTTGTGTTAGCTCAGTGATGTGCATCGATAGAAGAGTTCATGAACAAGTCTGATAAGGTATACCGGGAAACAAGCAAACAGAAGCAGAATTTGTCAGCTATATAATGACCAAGGGTATGTTTTCTGATTCTTTAATGGATTCAGTCCACCCATCAGTGCTTCTTTAGTTTTTCTGTGTGTGAAATTGCTCGAGGGCAACAACTTAAAATTCTGCAGTGATCTAAGCTAGAATTCCAAAGTGTTCTTCAGTTGGGATATTAAGTGGTATCAAGCAAAAAAAAAAAAGAAGAAAAAGTCCCACAGTCAACCAGCTTGAGTATTTTCTAGATGAAATAGATCTTTTGTTTATCGCACACTTTTCAGAGTCTTTAGTGTATTTGTTTGCACTGTGAATCTCCCACAAGAAATTTCCTGAACTGTTTTGAATACAGAACTTCTTTTCCCTCAGATCATTGCATGGGACCAGGATTTATTGGAACAGATGTTGGGACCTGGTTCCTTTTTCTCAGGTTTAAGAATGTCAAGTTGTCTGGATGTCCGTAGGATTATTTTCTTATCAATATAAAAAAAAATCGTGTGAAATACAAGATGAATGAGAAGGACTCTGCCTATCATGAACAGCAATGCAAATGGTACAGAGTTGAGGTTGCACACATTGAGTCCAGAGTTGGGCCTAGGGTCATACTATTTGGTCTTTAAATGCAGTGGAAAGTTTTACATTCTCCTTTTGTGTGTATGGATGTTTTGTGCATGCACTTGTGTGTGTGTTTGTGTTGACTGTCACAAACCTTATAAAATTTTTATTATTTATTAATTGATAATTTATGCATTGCATAATTTATTATTATATACACATACATAATTTTTATATAACTGCACAAATGTATCTTGGAGTGTACATAGATTTGTGTTTTTCACTGCTGTCTTTTCCCACCCCCTACATACACAACATTTTTGCTTGGCTGCCTTGTATTCACTTACATATTTTGATCATTGCTTATTTTTTAATATATCCATACTGGATTTGGGTGTTAAAGCAGTACTGGTTTCATAAAACAAATTGGGGACATTTTCACATATTTCAAAGGCCTGGATTAGTGTAATAACATTAGAATTACCAATTTTTTTTAAGTTAGATAGCTCTCAGCTGAATATATCTCATTCTGGTGCCTTTTTTAGTAGCGGCTCTTCTTTTTATATATTAATTTGTTTAGGATTTTCATATCTGGTTTAATTTTGGTTATCAAAATTTTTCTCATGGAATAAGTAAATAAATATTAATAAATACATTAAGTTTAAAATTTGAGATACATATGTGAGAAGCTCTTGTTCTGTCTCTGTTTTCTTCTCTCAGAGTCTCAGCGATAGTTGTAGTTAGATTTGTAAAGAATCTTATCGGGAAAGTGTTCACTTGGCAACTATGCTGAATAAATCATCTTCAAAACCACATTCTTGACTGTGGAAATAAGCAGGCTTCAGGGGAGAAATCTAATGCAGAAGCTCTGTGAGCTCTTACTAATGCCTAAGAAAGCCGGATGGATTACTCAGGTACTCATTGGAGAATTACGGCTGGGGAAAAGGGATTCATTGTAAGGAAAGAGAACTATTCCTGAGAAGATAGAAGAAGTTTACCCTCAAAAGTGGGAGTATAAGAATTTATTTTTATCATAGTTTAGAAAAAAGATATGCCTCTGAAACCTCTCAGTGGGATTTTGTGCCCCTTGATGATAATCATAACAAGTAACATTTTTTTTAAACATCTTTATTGGAGTATAATTGCTTTACAATGGTGTGTTAGTATCTGCTTTATAACAAGGGGCAGGACAGGAATAAAGACGCAGACATAGAGAATGGACTGGAGGACACAGGGAGGGGGAAGGGTAAGCTGGGATGAAGTGAGGGAGTGGCATGGACATATATACACTACCAAATGTAAAACAAGTAACTTTTTTTTTTTTTTTTTTGCGGTACGCGGGCCTCTCACTGTTGTGGCCTCTCCCGTTGCCGAGCACAGGCTCCGGACGCGCAGGCTCAGTGGCCATGGGCCCAGCCGCTCCGCGGCATGTGGGATCTTCCCAGACCGGGGCACGAACCCGTGTCCCCTGCATCAGCAGGCGGACTCTCAACCACTGCGCCACCAGGGAAGCCCCAAGTAACACTTTGACTGCTAACCACATACCAGGTTATGTTTCAAATACCCTACATGGATTAATGCATTTAAGCCTCAAAACAGCCTGTGAGACAGCAATTCCTACCATCCTCATCTTAGAAAGGAGGAAACAGGCATAGAGAGGTACTAACTTGCCTAAATTTACACAGCTGGAACAAGGCCATCAGCTGCTCTGTCCCCAGGTCCCACACCCTAAACCGAGGCCTTTGCCCACCTTCCCAGTGAGATCACAGGTTTTTTTTTTTTTAATTTTTTAAAATTTTATTATTATTTTTGGCTGCGTTGGGTATTTGTTGCTGCACTCGGGCTTTCTCTAGTTGTGGTGAGCGGGGGCTACTCTTCATTGCCGTGCGCGGGCTTCTCATTGTGGTGGCTTCTCTTGTTGCAGATGGAGCACGGGCTTCAGTAGTTGTGGCTCGTGGGCTCTAGAGCGCAGAATCAGTAGCTGTGGCACACGGGTTTAGTTGCTCCGCGGCATGTGGGATCTGCCCAGACCAGGGATCGAACCTGTGTCCCCTGCATTGGCAGGCAGATTCTTATCCACTGCGCCACCAGGGAAGCCCTACAGTTTATCAATCTTTGTAAAACAGCGACAATCAGATAAAGCATTCAATATGTATTTGTGGAATAAATGTTAAGTGATTGAGCAAATAAGGGAGATAACTGGCTGTAATACTAAGCAGAAGGGAAGTACTCTAATAGAGCTAAAAATAAAGAGTTGTGGGAACAGTGCCATCTTAATTATGGGACTATCACTTAGGAGTGGTTTACATTTAAACCTTTCAACGTGGGGGAAGACTAGTAATATGTTGTCTTTTTGCTCAACTCTCTAAGCTCCTGTTACTGCTTTTCTCTAGGTCCAGAATTTCTTAGATCTCCAGTATCTTGCTTAATGGATTTAAATGGTCTCAACTCCCCTTAAGGCCATCAGAATGAAATAGTAAAAATTAATATGCAATTTGGAAAGGTTTGCCAATAGGATTGCCCTAGCTGTGAAGGTCAGTTACTGGTGGTTAATTGTCTTCCGTCATTGAGTTAGGCCATCATGAAGTTTTAAATTTATAAATGACCCTATCCGAAAGATCAGGAGGATGCCAGGGCATAGGGGTAGGAGAGAAACTCCAAGTCCCATTGGTTTATTTCTCTTAATGCAGATGATCTTCTGAGTGTATGGTGTCCTAGTCCATAAGAGGAGGTCATTGTATCTGTCCCATCTGCCACATATGGATTTTGATGACAGAATTGGAAGGAGATGAGGCCATTATTTATAATACTGAAAATTTATAAGCAACCTGTATCCTAACAGTTAGGGGATGGTTAAACAAATTATGATACCACATCTTAGTGGAAATAATATACAGCCTTATCCAATATGGAAAAATGCCTTAATATAATGTTAAAAGACAAGAAGTAGGTGCAAATTTGTATGTGCAGCGTGATCACCAGTCTGAAAAGCAAGCTAACCCAAACTTTCCCAAGAATGAAGTCCGGAAGTACAAGTCACCACAGTATGAATCCTAGTTTTCTTGGTGTAGCTGGACATGCACATGGAGGGGGCCGAGGGCAGCACGGGGATATTTTTCTTTTCTTTCTACTTTTCCATCTTTTCTGAATTTTCTGTAATGATCACATATGCCAAGGTTTTAAAAAACTGAAAATGAAATTTATTACTGTTATAAAGGGGGAAGATCAATTTTATTTTTAAACCTGTTTCACAAAGGATTTGAAAGCAATAAACTATTTTTAAAGAAGAAAACATGGGCTTCCCTGGTGGTGCAGTGGTTAGGAATCCACCTGCCAATGCAGGGGACACGGGTTCGTGCCCCGGTCTGGGAAGATCCCACATGCCATGGAGCGGCTAGGCCTGTGAGCCACAACTACTGAGCCTGCGCGTCTGGAGCACGTGCTCCACAACAAGAGAAGCCGCGACAGTGAGAGGCCCGCACACCGCGATGAAGAGTGGCCCCCGCTCGCCGCAACTGGAGAAAGCCCTCGCACAGAAACGAAGACCCAACACGGCCAAAAATAAATATAAAATAAATAAATAAAGTTTAAAAATTGTAATATGTTAAAAAGAAAACAGCTGTGAAGGAGCTTTGAAAGTTAAAATGCTTCTGTCGAAGCAGTAAACAGAACCTGTTTGCTGGCATCACTTCAAGGAATGGCAATTTGATTCTATTAACTGGTGCATTTCATTTTAAAAAGCCCCAGGAGAAATCATCTTAGGCAAAAACATCCCAGGCGCCAAACTTCAGGACTGTGGGGTCTGGGGTGTGGGGTGGATGCTTCAGCGTAGCAGTGATGCTTAATCCATCTCTTCTGACCTTCTGGGAATCGAAGCCTGACAGGTCTTGGTGATTTAGAGCTGTGTTCCAGTAATGTTTGCCAAAGCAGCACCAAGGAGAGAGACTCATCATCAAACTCAGGAGAGGAGGGCAGCTACCATGTGGGCTGGAGGATGGAGCCCACCCCAGACCAGATGGAGCAAGACCTACTCCTCATGTGGAACAGAGAGCCTTGGATCTGAGGTCAAAGGGGTTGAGTCATACTTGGCTATAGGGTAACTCTCAGAGTGACCTTGGCCAAGCCAGCACTTGACCTCCCTGAACCCTGGTTTCTTCACCTGTAAAATGGGGATAATAACCTTTATCTTCTACCTCACAGGAACTGTAAGGAACAAGGTGGGTTGAGGATATGACAATATTGTGCAAACTGGAATGGGTTCCACAGATGTGTGGGATTGTGGCAGTGCATGATCTGCAGGCATTTCTAAGTTCTGACTGGTATCCAGATCCTCTGAGGAGGCTTCTGAGTACTTCCATGTCTACTCTGGGCTCAACAGGTAATAAAATAACAATAACAATACTAGCTAGCAGTATAGGAGCACTAGTACCAGGCAGTGTTCTAAGGACTTGACATGTATCACCTCATTTTAATCCTTAAAACAATTTCGTGGTACTGTGGGTACCATGAAGTAGGGACTGTAATTGTCTTCTGAGGAAACTGAAGCACAGAGAGGTTAAGTAACTCGTCCAAGATCACACAGCAAATAGAGGAGTGAGTGGGATTTGAATCCAGGCAGTCTGACTATGGGACCTGGTAGAAAGCCTCAGCTATTTTTCTCTGACATACAAGGAAGAAGAGTTTGGGATATTTATTAATTGGTTGCCTTAGTTTCCTACATTTAAGGGTTGTTGGGATCAGGTTTGCTTTCCTTTAAGTGCTGTAGGGAGCAAACCTGCTGGTGAGCGGGGGGCGGGACAAAGTGGATGGTTTCTCGACCTTGGTTGGAAACGCAGCCATGCCTCATCACGCATTAGGCCGGCTGTGGAAGGCTGTCTTCCCCTCCATGTCGCCAGCAGTCAAAGAAGGGAACAGTGCTGATTGGGAAAGGACTGTGGTGGGGTTACAAGCATGGTTTTGAGGAAACCAGCAAGCAACCCAGGGAGGGCAGCATAGAGGCCCTATGAACCTGAATGAGAACGCTCCCTAAGTAGCAGACTCTGAGGGCTTTGGAAAAGAGGGTCTCTGAAAACAGCCATGGCCAGGGGACTGACACAGCCCTGGGGACTGAGGAAAGAGGATCAGGTGAGAAGCTACATCAGCAGAGGAGTCTGCTGTACCTGGGGGCTTCTGTGAGGTTAAAGTGTGCCCAGTGCAGGCAGCAGCATCGCAGCCCAGCTCTGCGTCTTATGTACAGGTACTGAGGATGACAAACGAGCAGCAGCGCCAGGGGCCTCAGGAAGACAGAGGCCTGAACAATCCATCATTATGCATCTCCGTGTTCCCACGTGGATCTCTGAGGTCTGGGGAGACTAGGGAGGTAGTTCTCACCATTTTGACATTAGTCAGTGACAGACTCTGCCTCCAAACCTGGCCAAGCACTTTCTTAACTTTTGATGTTTCATTATGTTAATGATCTGTTTCTGGACTCTTTTCGTTGAAGGCTAAGTTTAGCTGCCCTGGGACTCTGCAAACTTGCTGAGCAACAGAAGCACTTGATGCTTAACCTGTGCGTGCAAGCTTGTGCACTTTATTATTAAGTCTGATATTTGGACAGGAGTGACTTATCACTTTCCTGAAGCTCTGAGAGTTATGGTTTTATTTAAACCTGGCTCAGATAAGCTTGGTTTAAAATGCGTGTGTGTCAGTTGTCTGCTGAGCAGCATTTGTGTGACCACCCATCCTTGTTGCCTGAAGAAGGGAAGAGCTGACTCAAGTTAACTTTTCTTTTCATTATTTTGAGCGTCTTCATCTTGCTTTGCTTTCACTCGTTTGCAACATAAGTTGATCTTTGCTCCTTGTCTTTCTTCATCCAGAGCCTCCTTAATCTCTACCATCTAAACGATTTCCCTTTACAGTTCTTTAGATTACCAGTCTCTTTGTGGGAAACACTGTCCAAACAGAAGGTAATTGTTGGCTTGTCCCTGGAATAGATGATGTTTGTAAATGTTCAGAAAGGGTAGCCAGCCTGGGGCTTGTGCGGAAAAACACCACTGTCTTTCATCTCCCTCTGTAATGTGTGGGACTTATCTTTGCTTTCTGTACATGTTTTGAAGACTGTTACCATATTTTCAGCAAAGAATAATCCATTTATTCTAAATAGAAGAAAGTTATGGGGGAGTGGAGATTGGAGAGTCAGCGGGAGTTCATTGAGAAAAATAAGAATTCAGTAATTTGATTAGAATGGTGTGGCTTTTTTTTCCCCTGAAAAATGGGATTTAAACAGAAGAGTACATACACCCTGTTTCATGGCAACATTCCAACGTGTCTGGCACTTGTCGCTGCTGTGGTTTTGTTTCTGCTCTTGCAAAGCCCTGTGTTCTCTTCAAATAACTTCCTCCGAGTCCCAGGTACTGTGTTAGAACTTTTACTTCACAGCTGTTCTCTGTGATAGTCCAAACAAACATATTAATTTGTGCTCCTTTTCTGCTGACTTGAGTACACCTTCTCGCCATCCTTCATGCTGCACTTCAGCCATGGTACCTCGTGCTCCATCTCTGCTTCCTTCATTCCCTTGGCACCATATACCCTTCCACAGCGTGTTACTGCCTACTTATATCAGTTTTCAACTGTTGTGTAGTCAACTGCCACAAACTGTGCAGCTTAAAACAGCACACATTTACGATCTCACAGTTTCCATGGGTCAAGAGGTTGAGGATAGCTTGTCTGGGTCCTTTGTACAAGGTCTAATAAAGCTGCCGTCATGGTGTCAGCTGGGCTGTGTTCTCATCCAGAGGTTTGGCTGGGGAAGAATCCACTTCCAAGTTCACCCAGGTTGTTGGCAGAATTCATTCCCTTGTGGCCGCCAGATTGAAGGCCCTGGCTTTTTGCTGACTGTCAGCCAGAGGCCACCCTCAGCTCTGAGCCGCCACTTGTAGTCCCTAGAGACCACGTGCAGTTCTAGAGGCCACCGACAGCTCTTTGCCACACAGGCTTTCTCAATATGGCTTCTTAATTTATCAAGCCATTGAGAAGAGCGAGTCTGCTAGCAAGATAGAGTCTTATATAAGATAAGATCATGAGGGTGACAGTCTGTCACCTTTGCCGTAGTCTCTTGGTTAGAAGCATGTCACAGGTTCTGCTCTTACTCCAGGAGGGCAGTCACACAAAGGCATGACCACCAAGAGACAGGGATCATGGGGCTGCCTTAGTCTGTCCAACATACCACCTCTACCAAGCTTCTACTTCACTTCCTTCGAGTGTGTTTTAAGCCCTCTGTAATTTGGTTTTGTCCTACTTCTTGTAATTTACTTTCCCTTCTTAATCTATACCACCTACCTTTCATTTCTCCTCAAAATTTTTCTTCCCTTCTTCTTTCTGTGATGCATCTTTAATTAATACAAAAATACTTAAAATTTTTATTATTTATTTATTTTTGGCTGCATTGGGTCTTCGTTGCTGTGTGCGGGCTTTCTCTAGTTGTGGCAAGCGGGGGCTACTCTTCGTTGCGGTGCGCAGGCTTCCCATTGCGGTGACTTCTCTCATTGGGGAGCACGGGCTCTAGGTGCGCGGGCTTCAGTAGTTGTGGTGCGCAAGCTCAGTAGTTGTGGCACATGGGCTTAGTTGCTCCGCGGCATGTGGGAACTTCCGGGACCAGGGCTTGAACCTGTGTCTCCCACATTGGCAGGTGGATTCTTAACCACTGTGCCACCAGGGAAGTCCAGTACAGAAATATTTTTATTAGCAGAGACAAAGTTCTAAAATCTTATGTGTAAAGCAGAAGTATTTTTCATTGAAATGAAGGCTTCTTAACTGTCTTTTTGGCTTCTGAATCCTTTTGAGAATCTAATCAAGGGTATAGAGACTCACTCCCAGAAGTGAGGGACACAGCCCTGTACTGTTTCAGTTATTATTTCTGCACAACATACCACCCCTAGCTAAGTGTTGTAAAACAACAACCATTTTGTTGTGCTCATGGTTTCAGGAATTTAGACAGAGCACAGAGGGGATGGCTTGTCTCTGCTTCTTGATGTCTGGGGGCTCCATAGGGAAGACTCAGACAACCACAGTGGTTCAGATGGTTGGGGGCTAGAATTATCTGGAGGCTTTTTCATTCACCTGTTTGTGCCTGGGCTGGGGTGACTGGGAAGCGTGGCTCATCTGGGACTATTGACTGGAGTACTTGCACGTGATCTCTCCACATGGCTTGGGCTGCTCACAGAGCAGTGTCTGCGTTCCAGGAGGAACAATGAGGGAGGGGTATGGAGGAGCATTCCAAAAACCAAGCAAAAACTGCTTTTTATGATGGTAGCCTCAGAAGTCACATGGCATTATTTCTGCCACACTAATTGGTTTAACAGTCTCAAGTCCACCCAAGGGATGGGGACCTAGACGCCCACCTCTCAACAAGAGGCACACTGGAGAATTTGCAGTCATTAAAACAAAAGAAAACCCACCACATACACAAACACACACATTTTTTTTGATTTTTAATTCAAGTTTTTATCAAACACCAATACTTCATAGACATGCAGGGCATGACCATACTATATTTCCATATTTTCCACAAAAGTGTGAGGGATCACATGTTGCCCACGTTTTCCTTTTTGCCTCCCATTAGTGAATCTTTTTTTTTTAACATCTTTATTGGAGTATAATTGCTTTACAATGTTGTGTTAGTTGCTGCTGTATAACAAAGTGAATCAGTTACATTTATACATATATCCCCATACCTCCTCCCTCTTGCGTCTCCCTCCCGCCCTCCCTATCCCACCCCTTTAGGTGGATGCAAAGCACCGAGCTGATCTCCCTGTGCTATGTGGCTGCTTCCCACTAGCTATCTATTTTACATTTGGTAGTGTATGTATGTCCATGCCAGTCTCTCACTTCGTCCCTGCTTACCCTTCCCTCCCCATGTCCTCAAGTCCATTCTCTACGTCTGCGTCTTTATTCCTGTCCTAGGTTCTTCAGAACCTTTTTTTTTTTTTTTAGATTCCATGTATATGTGTTAGCATATGGTATTTGTTTTTCTCTTTCTGACTTACTTCACTCTGTATGACAGACTCTAGGTCCGTCCACCTCACTGAAAATAACTCATTTTCGTTTCTTTTTAGGGCTGAGTAATATTCCATTGTATATATGTGCCACATCTTCTTTATCCATTCATCTGTCAGTGGACACTTAGGTGGCTTCCATGTCCTGGCTATTGTAAATAGAGTCGCAATGAACATTATAAACACACACATATTTAAAGGAATACACTATCTTGAACTCTGAGAACTGAAAGGGACCGAGAAGGATTATCCATTTCAATCTCCCACCCATGGCTCAGCTCCTCTTTACAACTTCCTGTCATCACATACCTGGACCACAGCAGGTGTTTCCTTACTAGTCTTCTGTTGTCCACTCTTGCCCATTACAGTCTGTTCTTCACTCTGTAGCCAGAATGATTGTTCTGAAACACAGATTTGCTCCTGTACATCACCCACCCTCAACTCCATTCCCTCCCACTCCTCTTTGAACTAAAATCTGTGACACTCCAATGGTCCAGTCATCAACTACCTCTTCAGCCTTATGTCATGGCCACTCATGTTCTACTTGATCTTGCTATGGTTACTTTTTTAGTTCTTTGTACTACTTATGCTTCTTCCTGCCACAGGGACTTTGCATATGCTCTCCTCTCTGCATGGAATGTTTTCCCCTACCCTCTTGGCTTGATTAATTTCTCCTTATTCTTTGGCTCTCGACTTGATAGTAACTTTCTCAGTGATGTGCTTTCTGACCTCCCTGATCAGGTCACATCCTCTTATTGCATGCTCTTAAGGACGATGCATCTTTCATCTGTAACATGTACCATTTTCACATTTGTGAGAATGTCTGATTTAAGTCCCCATCTCCCATAAGACTGTGAGGTCCATGAAGCCAGAGACCATGTATGTTTTTTGTTATTTATTCTTTATGTATTTATTCTTACATACAGATGTTATAAATATTATTTCCTAAGTATGCAATAGTTTTTTATTTTAGGAGTGAAAAAAATTTAATGCAGCCTAAGAATTTATACTTTCCTTGCTAGCCTGCATTCCTATTGTAGCTTATAATGAGCTCCAGTCAAACCTACCTATAGTTAACGTAAGCTATCCTTAAAGGGAAGCTCCCCCATTCTGTTCTTGTCTGGGTAATATGTGGATTAAGGGTAAGCCTTTATACTTAATCCTAATTTATGTCTTCCTTCAACAATAATTTCAGTCAGTTGACATATCTTTGAGGCGTGTTTCTCTGGAATTCTTCATATCAATTATTCTTTTGAATTTGCTATCATTTGCTAATTCAGTGAACATGCTTTCTTCCTTAGCTTTATGTATATCGGTGGGGTTTTTTTTGTCACCAAGTTCTGAGGTCAAATATGTTTGAGAAATATCCTAAACATATTTCAGAAGTTAAATATACTTGATCAATTTTGGCCAAAGTTTAATTAAACCATCCAACATCAATTCATGGAGTTTTTACTGCATCCCAGGCACTTATGTTTTCTTGATTATGGGACTTCTCAGCCTTTATTTAAATGTTGATATACATGGGAGTATGCCCATTTAAGTTCCAAATCCACTCTGATACCAATTTCTGAATAGGTTAGGGTAAGTTAGGTTATGCTTCAGTAACAAACAACCCCCAAATTGCAGTGATTTAAAAGAGCAAAAGCTTATTTTTTCCTCATGCTACCTGGACACACTTTTACAGCAGAGGGCTTTTGCTTATTTCAGTCCCTAAGGGACTCAGGCTGGTGGACCGACCTACAAACATTTTGAAGATTACTAGGTTCCTCCTCATCCTTCCTCATAACTGCTTACTGAGATATAATATTGCTAGGGTTTTTGTTTTTTTATGTCTTCAGAGGAAGCAAGTTCTGGAGAGTCTTGCTCCAGCATTGATTATGAATGTTCTAGACCAGAAGTGACACTTGTCACTTCTGCTCACAACTCATTGACCAGAACTAGTCACATGGCCCCACCCAACCATAGAGGTATCCGGAAAGTGCAGTCCTATTATATGCTCTGAAGGTGGAGAACCAGAAATATATGGTGAATAACATTAGTGACTGTTAGGTGTGAGTGTAGTATACAACACTTCTCAAAATTGTTAGCTTGTTGAAACTTTTCCTCATGAGGCATCTTGGGACACTGTTTTGTAAGGGATAGCTTGGGAAACACTGGATTCTAGTCTAGAAACAACAAGGTTTAGCAGAGGCAAGTCCACTAGAGACTGTTTCTTTACTTCAGCCTCCTTTGGCTGTGCCCATTCAGTCAGTTACAATCCCCCTTGTATTAATCATCCAACACCCACTTCCCCTTCCTGTTTGTAAGATTTTTATGAAAGGGTTTGTAAAAAATATTTCTGAAAGCAAAAACTGCTTTGCCTGTCACATCCTTTTTAACTTAGAAGGGTACTTACTTGAAAACAGTTTAATTTGGTATGACTCTTGAATCCATGAGTTGAACCCATGGTTGACTCTATTTCAATGAGAGTCCAAAAGAAGAAATTCTACATAGATTCCATCTGACATGCCAGTAATAAAAATGGATTCTAAAGTGTTAATGGAAAATGCCCAAATGCACAAACTACATTAGATGGATGTTATAGTCACTCATGTAAGTACCGCCTATATACATAACCAGACAAGACTGCATGGCAAGTGTGAAGCTGAGTCTATCTAGGAGATAAGCATCGTGAACAAGAAGGACTGAGGCGTGACAGTAGTATCAGCCTTCCATATAAAATTGCAATCAAGGGAGCATGGGTACTTCCTTAGGCTGAGTTTGGTAAACACAATTTTCATTGCAAACCATGAGGCAGTTCCCAGGGAGTGCAGATATTTTAATGAAAGGCTGTGTAGACTTTTTTGTCCTATAGCTGTACATACATTTGGCACTTTTCCTGTAAAAGGTGCGTTTTTGCTAACACAGGCAGGAGGAAGCTTTGGGTCCTGCAGGTGAGGGCTGTAGTGATTCTGATCTGGCGACAAGGAGACAAAGAGGCTGAGCCTGGCTTATGAAGATGGCTTGCCCAGGAGAAGGGGTTGGTTCTCACTTGCAAAATTAAATGAACAAGGCCGTCGACTGCTGTAGTATTGGCTTATATCCTGATGTGTTCTAAAAATGACTTACGGCTAATTCCTTGGGTATCTGTAAATCCCAAGAATGGGAAATTTTTCAAACAAGAAAACAAAGAATCAGAAAGGAAAGTTAATTTTTTCTGTATTAATTCAGAGTAAAAGACATCGTTTGTCCTTGCTTTTTCCATCTTAAAAAATGAAACCGAAAACAATATTTCAGAACATCATCACGGTTAGGCTTTTGTGACTCAGAGTATATTTCATATTCTAAGGGCTCAAATACATGAAAGCTTCAGCTTTAGCTGTTGGGTTTTCTGGTGGCGGATACAACGGGGGTGGAGTGAAGGCTAGAACTGCTTTGGGAGAAGCAGTTGGGAAGAAGACACTGCAATGGGAGTGAGGAAACCTCGCATCTGGACCTGCTTCTGTCCCTGATGGGTTATGTGGCTTTTGGCAATGATGTCTCCACTCTGGACCATAGCGTCCTCTTTTGTGAAACAAATAAACAGAAAACACAGGGACTTAGAGCCTGTAATGACCGCTCACTTGTTTAGTGATTTTTTTTTTAAGCATTTGTTTGGTGCTTTTCTGCTTGGGGAGCCCTTCCTTCCACCTCCTTGATTTCCTCTGTTCCTCCCAGCCAGCCAGTGGGGCAGTTAGAGTGTGCTTGTTGCCCTCACTCCTGCCACAGCAATCCGCAGATGCACACACAGCCGCGGGTGGCTAGAGGGTGCGTGCGAACCCAGGTCTTCTGACTTCCGCTCTTGGTATGTCTGCTTCTATCAGATGGTTCTAACGTTTTTTTGGCCAATGACATAGAGAACTCTAGGAGTACCTTTTCTTTGTTATTTTTAATTTAAAATACTATTTAAGGGCACTTAGCCACCTCTGGGGGGTCATCAACACCATCGGGACCACTGTGGAAAGGGGGATCAGAGAATCCTCAAGCAGGATGTCGTTTCTCTTCCCAAGCATGGAATTCCCGGCTTTCTGATCAGTTATTTCCTTGCCTCCTTTCCTGCGGAGTCACCATTTGGCCCCGTCTCCTCGCCTTTCTGCCTGCAGTTTTGCTCATTAGTGCTGACAGTTCTGGTTTCTCTGCAGGTGCTGGGAATGACACCAGGCCTCATGAGAGGTGTCTCTGGTCCTAGATGGGATGTGAATAGTGTTTCTCTCAGAAATAGCCTAATTTGAAAGAAATCCCCTTTGCTATTTGACATGGTGTGAACGATAGCATCAGGAATCCTTTTACATCCAACAAAATGAATATGTCTCCTTGGTGCCATGTTCCCAAACACAGGCAACCTCAGTTATTGTGCTTGAGATGCCCTAGGGTCTGAAAAAAAAAGATTTGCATTCAGATACACAGTCCTTTCCCTTTGCATTTTGGATTATTGGATGGGATTTATTTTGGTGTCCTTGGCCATGGCAGAGAGCCATGTTCATCTTTGATTTTCCAGGTTGTGAGTTTCACAGTCCAACCCTTGTAGGTGGAACAGAAAAGAGATTTAAAATACACAAGTATCTTCCACATCTTTGCTTAAACGTCACTTCGTCAGAGACCAGTTCTCACCAACCCTGCCCTGTAGGTTGTTGCAGCATCTATGTATTTGTAATTACCTAAGTTATCCTTTGAATGTGTTTAATGAGTCTTCTGTGATGTGGTGGAAGCTCTGTGAGGTCCGAGTGGTGCCTGTCTGGCCTACCCTTCTCTCCAGGACCTATGATGAGCCGATGCCTGACTGCTTGATCCTTTGTTTCACAGGAAGGAACAATCTACAGATCACTGTCACCCCAACCCCGGTGTCATTTCCTCATGGAAAATTGTTACCGATTTCACCAACATGGCCTTTGTCCGAAGTCCAGTCTTCCTCAGCGGTGGACAGAATGAAGCCTGTGCCGGGACGGTCCCCTGACAACACGAGCTGGCCGCAGTCTGCCCAGACGCCTCCACCCAAGACACAGCGCCAAGCTCGGGCCCACAGGGACTTCTCTCCTTCCCCTTACCAAGGCAGTGGACATAGCACCTCCCTCGAGCCTTCCAAGGATTCTGCTGAGGCCCTGGTCCAACCAAGACCTCCAGGGGGAAAAGAAGCAGCCGCCGTGTCAGGTTTGCCTCACACCAGCATGCTTCCCACACTGTCCCCTCTCCCACCAGTGGCGTCCTCCCGTGCTGGCCTCCCATCCCGGCCACCGTGGGTAGGGACTCCTTCCATGGCAGAACTACATTCCCTGAGGGCAGACGCTCTCCCCTCATCTTCACCTTCTTCATTGGCTCCTGCCTCACCTCATTCCATCATCTTTTCTAAGCCAGCAGAGCAACCCATCAAAGTGCTTTTATTCCCCCAAACAGCTCCAACTGACTCATCCTCAAGGCAGAGCATAGCTAATCCCCTAAACCCATTTGCTGAGGAAATGAACCACACTCCATCCAGAAATGCGCAGGATTTAATAAGCGTCCCTCGTCTAGGTTTTCCTGGATCCTCAAGCCCAGCAGAGGGTCCTGACTCAGCAGTCTCTCACACACCTGAGTTTCCGAGCTCCGTGGCCGACCTGGCCCATCTGTCTCTCCCTCCCCTAGCTCCCGGAAGTCTTCTTCAGCTTCCAGGTGGAACACCCTCATCCTCGGTGTTGGAAGGGGCTCCAAGTCCTGCATCCACCCAGCCAATTGAAGCTGAGGTGGCTGAAAGAGCACGTAACGGGGTGTCTCTGCCAGCCTTTAAGAGCACCGCGACCCATGAGGCTGTGTCTTCAGCTGTCCAGGCTGCAGAATTGGTGGCAGTGGGAATGATCAGCCGAAAGGCAGCCCCTGCTACTGCAAAGGACTCTGCTCACCCCCTGCACTTGTCCGCAGCTCCAGAGAATTCCGAAGGGCCCGCCCTTTCAGCAGAACACACATCCTCCCCTTTGGTGCCTTCTCTGCCTCTCACCCCAGCCAGTCGAGGGCAAGAAATCCTTTCTGGGGAGGTTCTCACATCCCCATCAAATGGCGCAGTGGCGGACTTCCCCTCCATGCCTTCTTTCCTCCAGCTGGCAGGGAATCATGCCTTTCCATCCGCCATGCCCCCAATGCCAGCTCCTCAAGAAGCAGGCAATTATGGACCCTCTCCTACTGCAGCTGCAGACCGGCTCCTCTCAAGCACATTTCCTAATCTTCCTTCCACGACTTGGGCATTTCCCCTGCAGAACGAAGGTAGCGGAACAGCTGTTCTAAAGAAAAACAAAAAGGCAAATTTGACAGTTGCTCTCCAGACCGTTTCAAGTAAAGAGAGGCCAAGTCTTCACACTGTAAGTGGAGTCACCTCTGATTTTAGCACTGATCGGGTTTCTTCAGACATTACACCACCAAGAACAAACCTCCTTCCTTCAGAATTATCTCCATCTTCCATCCCCTTCGCACGAGCCACCCAGACTGTTTCCCCATCTCATAGCTCTTCCAACACCAAGCCAGATACTTACACAGTTGTGACGGACCATTCTGAGTTGCCAGTTTCAGCTTCCAAACAGGTGACAGCATTTCCCTCCTCCAGTGAGGTCTATGATTTCTCAACAATGGGAGACATGAAGAAGCCAGCAATCACAGATGTTTTCTGGCATTCTCTTGCAGCAGAAACTGGATCCCGTTCAACAGAACCAATGATATCTGGCTTGCTGCAGCAAACAAATTACGATGTGAACGGGCACACAATTAGCTCCACAAGTTGGGAAACTCACTCAGCTTCAACTGCTCCTCCCGGTGGTTTAAATTCTGCTGCCAGTACAATAAAATCTCGGGATTTCAAACATAATGTTGGGCATTTAGCGACTGCAGAAGGCTTTAGCGTTCAGGATTCAGTCTCTGGTACAAGCACTAACCAGCTCGTCCAACAGTCAGACGTTACCATGGTTGGAAACCATACAGACTTCTTGTCTATAAACACTAACAACTATTCCAGAGACTTTCAAACAGCTGAGGTTGAAGATGACCCATCCATAAGTCAACCTTCTGTGTCTCATCCCCATCTACGGCTGCCTGCCCATCCAACACACTCTCCTGTGCTGACCTCTCCAAGTCTAACTTCCACAGCTAGCTTATGGGAAATGCTTTCGGATGGAATGGATACAAGTTTCCAAATTTCCGGCAACATCTATCCACCTCCGGTGATAAATGCTTCTCCACCGTTCCAGAGTATCCCGAGATATCACTCTACTGCTGAATCTCCTCCTCTATCAACTAGTGCCTTATTCAGGACCCCATCCAAAGCACTGCCGGCTTCTCAGCGCCCCGAGAAGTGGACAGGTGCAGCCACTAATGCAGGTAGTTTGTTTCCTGGTACCCCCTCCCCCAAAATAGGTGTGACTGCTTCTGGGGCCAAAGCATCTTCAAGCTCAACAGAGATACACAGCTTTGCTCAGAAGGAGCAGATATACCTGATTCCAGGATGGTGAATGAGTTAGCAGTCCAGATAGTCAGGGCCCCTGATCTTCTGCCGACTTGATTTTTTGGAAAGTATTCAGAATTTAAGTGTCCTTATTTCCAACCATAGCTTTGCTCTAAGTGGCATTCTCATTATGGTTAATCGACTTAACGAACCTAAAGCTGTTTTGCCTAAATTCCAGTGCTCAGAGACTTTTCACCCCAGCAAATCCATAAGTTACATCCATTCATTCCCACAGTGGTGTGTGCATTCCGGACCAATGACAAACTTCGCTTTTCTCTCTTTGCAGTGGACTCCTCGGTGTCGCCCAAGGCAGAACCAACAACAGCAACCATGTTGTTTCTTCGGAAACCAAGTCCACTGGTGCTGTCTGCAGCCCTGGTTGCCAAGGGCGCTGGCAGCAGCCCTTCGGCCGTGGCCTCGGGATTAGTCAAGAGCAGCTGGACCACTGCTGTAGCTAAAAACGTCACAAGCAACGCAGCATCTGGCCCAAAGGCGACACCAGGGGCAGCCCATCCAGCCTTCTCGTTCACGCCGACCTACATGTTTGCAAGAACAGCACACACCGTGAGCACTCCCATGGCCATGCAAGGGAACACGGGCACTGCCTCTGGCCTGTTGTCCACAACACACCTCCCCAGGAAACCACAAGCCATGTACACGGGCTTCCTGAACCCCACCAACCCAGACACGCCCAAGGTGTCCACCGCACGCCCGCTGACAATCACGGCAGCCTTGACGTCCATCACTGCACCAGTAAGGGCCACCCGGATGCCGCCTTTGTCAGCAGAAAACACAGACATCTCTCTTCCCTCTGTGTCCATGGCCATGGTCACAACTGGCAAAATGGCATCCAACCTGGAGTGTCAGATGTCCAGTAAGCTCCTGGTGAAGACAGGTAAGAGTCCACTGTCCTGATTTGACTTGAAAGCAGCAAGTGCATCGTGGCCTCAGAGGTGTAGCGGAATTATTAGATTTCTTTGAGATCAGTGGTTCTCAACCAGGGGGCGATTTTGCCCCCCTGCCCAGCCACCAGGGGACATTTGGCCATGTCTGGAGATGTTTTTGGGTGTCTACAACTTGGAGGGTAGGGAGGGTGTTACGGGCGTCTAGTGAGTTATAGACCGGGGATGCTGCTAAACGTCCTACAGTGCATGGGACAGTCAGGCGACAAAGAACGATCCAACCCAAAACACCGGTAATGCCGAGGTTGAGAAGCCCTGATCTTTATCGAGTGACAGAGGAGAGGAGCATCATGTGACATGGATTCTAGTCCTGGGATCCATCCTGATATCAGAGGCTCCTGGGAAACCAGTTCTGCCAGCGAGTCTAAGACAACAAATGTACACCAAAGTTTGCGTGTAGAGACCTCGGTGATGTCTCACACGCGTGAATGATGTGATCGGTAAAATGCAGAATCTTGGGAAGGGCTACAGAACTCAGAAGGGCTTTCTGTCATGTATTTTCTCAACCAGCAGATACTAACAGTACAGCTACCGTACATTATGTTGGCGCCCAAGATTTCTTCTGATGTTAAAAAGGAGACCTTCTTGAAAAAGTCGCGTAGATGCTGTCTTTTTTAGCCCCCGCCTCTGAGTTGCAGCAGACGGGCCAGGAAGGCACAGGATGCTTTTAATAGTGTGGCAATGTCTGCTATAAAAAGCATTAGACACGTTATTTGAAAGAACATGCCAGTGTTGAATGCTCATGTCCCGCCTTCCTCTTCACCCCGCAAAGAATTAAATGAAATTATCTCTTGAGACGTGTCTTATTCTAAAATGGGAAATTGTGAAACTAGGCAGAGCAGAAAGCACAGTATCTTTTTCAGTTTCTCAAGCAGTTATACCATCTGGTTTTCCACATCCCAGCCACCTAGGTGCAGAAATCTGGAACATTCTCCCCTCCCTCTTCTTCACAACCTCCCTTCACCCCAGCCACCCCCAGTCAACGACCGGTTCCTTCCAGTTCTACCTCCTAAATACCTCTTCCCTCCACCCTCACTGCCGCTTCCCTGGTTCACACCGTCACCATCGCTCACCTAAATTTCTGAAACCACAGCCAGATTTCTCTCTCTGCCTGCAGACTTCCCCCACCCTCCAATCTGTTCTCCAGTCTGGAATCCAGAGAGCCTCCTAAAATACATGCCTTTGCTTTAAACCCTTCATTGCCCGCTGCCCCAGGACCGAGCCTGATATTGTAGGCTGAAATATTCACTTCTCTCCCCTGTGCCTTTGCACTTGGTCTTCCCTCTGCTGGGAGTGGCAGGGGGCAGTCCCTCCGGCCTGGGCCTGGTTCACGCCCATCATCCTCCAAGACTCAGTGGAAGCGACAGTTCCTCCCGGAAACTTTCCCTGATCCCCACCCGCTTGCCCAAGTCAGAGCTGGATCCTCCTCCAAGGGCCTCCAACCACATCCTAGGCTTCCATTCACCTAGCACCTGTCATGTTCAATCACAAATGCCTCTTCTCCATGCCAGGTCTGCATTCTTGTCTCTGTCCTGCTTGTGGGGTGAGGACTGCACCTCCCGATGCAGGGTTGATTTAGGCTGTTTTAGGATGCAGGGCCTGCAGTTAAGGAGGTTCTCAGGGATGCTGTTCCAGGAATTTCCTTGCATGCAGACCGGTCAGGGGCAGGCAAGGCTTAGCCTGGCTTTCAGGGTCAGAGGCAGCGTTGGTCAGAAGTGAAGTACCACCAGCATGCTAGCTCTCTCTCCACTAGGGCCACATGAATGGCTGGGGCCTTCTCTCCTTAGGACTTGAGCGGGACCAACGGAGCTGCTGCCCCATTGGTTGGACCTGTGCCCACTAGCTTTGCTCAGAGCCTGTAGGAGGTGGTGGGTAGCTGGGGAGGAGAGGAGGGCTCATTAATTAGGAGGTCTGCTGCCTTATGCTGATTGCATGCTTCTGTTTCGCCCCACAGTTCTCTTTCTGACCCAAAGGAGGGTGCAGATCAGTGAAGCCTTGAAGTTTAATGTAGCCAGAGGGCTCACACAGGCATTGCGGAAGGCATTTCACCAGAATGACGTCTTGGCTCATGTAAGCCCCCTGCTTTTGTAACCAGGCTCATCTATCTCTTCCTCTTGGGTCCAGAGTCTGTTTAGATTGTTTTCCTCCTACCTGGGTACCATAGCCACAACAGAAGTAGGATCTTTCATCATTTGGGCAAATAGCTAATGCATGGTAGCTGGAGAAGGTCAAATTCTGAGATGGAAAATTGAGGATAATTGCCTTATGTCTAGTTTTTTTTTTTTTTTTAAGCCTGGAGGTTCTGTTTTAAATTGTCCCATTATCCTGTTGTTTGGGGAAAGTATTTAATTGTGTCAGTGTAATTTTGCAGAAATCATCCATTGTGTTTTTCCTTTATCTTCCTCACCATTGTGAACAATTAGTGATTTATTTCTGGACATTTAAAAATTACTCTGACTTGTAAACTGAGTCCACCTTTGC
Source organism: Leucopleurus acutus (assembly GCF_964270905.1). NCBI lineage: Eukaryota > Metazoa > Chordata > Mammalia > Artiodactyla > Delphinidae > Leucopleurus > Leucopleurus acutus. Next base: position 84,720,085 of record NC_139151.1, read on the forward strand.
TTGAATTGCCAGCAGCAGATAGGGAAGTAAACATTTTTTTTCTCTAAACACTTTAATGCCAAGAACTATTTAACAACCACTAGCTGATTTTGATGGCATATCTAAGTGATGGAAGCCTTGCTTTACACCCTTTTGGTTTGATTCCACGTTTTCAAGCAGTAAGTGTGATTGGCAGTCAATGGACAACCCTTTACATCACTAAAAAATATTGCTCTCACTTCCTCCTTTGATGCTTTGTGCCCCAGCTGCATTCAGATTAGGGGTCCTGCCCCACCACCACATGAAGGACTAGGAAGGAGATTGGGTACACAGTTTATTGGTCATGGTTAATCTCTTTTATGTAATTCTGAAAAAAAAAAGAAGAAGAAATGCTCTCCACGAGAGGCATCTGTGGTTTCTGCACCAGAAACTTTATTTGAAAATGTGAATGCTTCCGTGTGGTTACCTGAGACAGTTTTCACTAAACTTTGGTTGTTTGCAAATTTTCTCACAGCTTTTGCCTTTTTTGCATATCATCACAGACCGCTGTGACAATTAGTACATGTTAGTTTTTTTTTAAAATCAGCTTTTATTTAAAAAACACTTAAGATTGGGATTGACATACACACACTACTGTATATAAAATAGATAACTAATAAGGACCTGTTGTCTAGCACAGGGAACTCTTCTCAATACTCTGTAGTGACCTATATGGGAAAGAATTTAAAAAGAGTAGATATATGTATATGTATAATTGATTCACTTTGCTGTACACCTGAAACTAACACAACATTTTAAATTGACTATACTCCAAAAAAAAAACACCTAAACACGTTTCTGTTGAAAGGATGTTTGATATTACCACCATAAATGGCAATCAGGATCATTTGCCACAAATAAAAGGTAATCATAAAAAGGAGAATAGGGAGTTCCCTGGTGGTCTAGTGGTTAGGATTTGCACCTTCACTTCCATGGCCCAGGTTCAATCCCTGGTCAGGGAACTGAGATATTGCAAGCCGAGCGGTGTGGCCAAAACTTTTAAAAGATAAAAATAAAAATGAAAATAATGGAAACAGTCTGTTAAATTCAAGCTAGACATTGTTGCTTACAGAAGGCATTAAGGCTGGGCCTGGTGTTCCTTTGTTTGTTTAAAAATATGGTTAGCAAGGATTAGAGAGGTGTTAAAAGTCAATTATCCTCAAACTGAGACCTGCTCCTTGAGGTAATTGGAAGGGTTGGAATGGGAGTAACTTTCTTGCTGGGTGACTTGGTGGCATTTGGTGCTGAGTCCATGTTCCATCCAGAAAGTCACCTAAAGTCACCTTGAACACTGCCTTTAGGTAACAACGTGCTGGGGAGCACACAGTGTGGAGGAAGCAAAGGCATACCCAGCCTGCTGCAAAATCAATTGTCTTGGTTTCTTTGGCAAATACACATGACACTCCTAACGGAGATGCAAGAATAAGGGGGAGGAAAGCAAGTGTTAAAAACACCCTGAACTGCTGATATAAAACACTAAGAAAACAAAACAAAGCAAGAATAAAATCGAAAGTCTCAGAATCTTCCAGTTGGGTCAGAATGAGCTCAGATCATCAATATCCCTTAGGACTCAGCTGTAAGAGAAACTCTCCATGGCCCATCCCTGCCTTGGTCTTGAACCAGTCACAAGCTAAGAATGGAGTGAAGTCTGAACAGTTCTTCTCTCAGCTTCTAAAGAAAGGAATTCACCTCATTTACTACCTGACCCCTGTCCTGAAGGGCCTCCACTTAATCTATCACTTCTGCCTTTTAATGTTTATAAATGATGAGAAATATGATACAGCTGTTTTTCCCAGCATTCCATTCCCTGGAAATCTCTTTTGCCTGCCGTCTCCTGCCTGCCTTCTTGGGTGCTAATCGATGCTCACAGGATTATACTGGGCACTTAAAGAATAATAATAAAAAAACCCCCACACATTTAATTCTATTCCAGAATTAAATTAAATATAGATTGAATCCTATATCCATAGGTTCAATATAAACTATATTTTGTTGTATTCTTGTATTTTGAGACTTGACAACCCCCATAGGCTTATGGGATTGTTAGAATATTTTTCAAATGGGAGTGTCCTATTACTTAGCCATGCTGAGTAACAGTTGTGGTTCTAAGAAACACCAAGAAGAACTTAAAGTACCATGGAAATGAACACTGAGTTCTGTGGGTCCATTTGTTTTGTAGGTGGACATGCTGGAACATTCTCACAACGTCACTGTTGGTTATTATGCTACCAAAGGGAGGCTGGTCTACTTGCCTGCTGCAGTGATTGAAACGCTGGGCGTTTATGGGATCAGCAATGTCACTGCAGATCTGAAGCAACACATCCCAGCCTTGCAGTCTGTGGCAGTACTTGCCTCCCCGTGGACTCCCCAGCCTGCAGGCTACTTGCAGCTGAAAACAGGCAAGTAACTCAGAAGGAAAGGATTCCTATCCGTTCTGGGATCAGCGATGGTACCAAGAGGACACCTGTTTGAAAACTCCATCACTGGCTGCTCTGTTATTTCTTAGAGTCATTGTGTACCTTCCTCCAAGGGCCTTGCTAATCAAATGTCCAAGTTCCCTGCACAGCAGCCTAAACTTTTCCAACCTGGACTCATTAGAAATATTCCTTCACAGGAGTCTTTCTTCCCAATTTATATAATTATGAGTATATCGTACTTGTGAGCATCATATACTGTATTTTTTTTTTCCTGTATTAGCAGTGGTTACTGAGGAGAGTTGAGCGTCCATAAAATCTGTGCTTTGCAGCAACACGTTCCAGATGCCCCTGAATCAGAATCTCTGAGCTTAGGCCTTGGAATCTTTCTTTCAAACTCCCTGGTGACTCTGATCTGTGGTTTGTAAACCACAAGAGTAGAGGAACCATTGAAATTGAAAGACTCAAACAACTTAGTCATGCAGGCCAATTGATTGTTTTTTTCCCCTGCAAAGAAATAGAAGACATGATCACTCTTAAGCCATTTTGTTGTCTTGGAGCAGATGTCTCCATATGCCAATCAAATGAAATCACAAAATCCTTTTCATTGGAGGGAATCTCAGGTTAGATCCCGCTTTTAATTCTTCTATGTTATAAATCATTTTAGGAGCCACTTCCAAAATTGCAACTGTCCTTATTTGCCTGATTTCTCTGATGTAAAATCATGCCGTTTTATATCATGACTGCTATTAAGTTCAAGGAACTAAGACACAGAGCTTTGGTGAGCACTGATTTATTACTCTCATTCTAGTGCTACAGTTTGTGAGCCAGTCGGACAACATACGGTCCTGCAAGTTTGCTCAGACGATGGAACACAGGCTACAGAGGGCCTTCCAGGACGCCCAGAGGAAAGTTCTGAATACTAAAAGCAACCTGACGATTCAGGTAAGGAGGAGGGTGCTTCAGCTGTGTAGTTGACAGAGGCCAACCGGAACACAAATGTTGGCAAGAAGTGATTTGGTCCCGCATTTCAAAGCTGCCTGGTGTAAATGTAACTTTGTACTTCGGGCATGTGATATCAACAGGAGAAGGTGCCACTTTGGGGCCACCGAGTTGAGTCAGGCCTGGCAATGATGAGGATGTCTGGGGTGTGGTGGTCATGACAAGGGAGATGCTGTGACACTGTGTACCTGCTGTGATTTGGGATTTAATATTTATTTTCCCAAGCCTTTCTTGGGAAGGCTTGAAGCTTCCTTAAGCCTTTCTAATACATTTATTATTATTATTATTTATTTTATTTTTTTTTGCGGTACACAGGCCTCTCGCTGTTGTGGCCTCTTCCATTGCGGAGCACAGGCTCCGGACGCGCAGGCTCAGTGGTTTTAAAATTGACATTTAGCATAAGTGAATTATCAGCAAAGCCAATATGATGTGAAAAGCATACATTTTAATTTGAATGAGCAGTCGTCCTTTTGTAGATTCACCCAAAGTATATATGGAAGTATCTCATTGTGATCTGGTTCATATTAGACTAAGATCTAAAAACATGTCACAGACATAAGATTTATGTAAGGAGTGTGACTCAGCTCCTTTTTCTTTCTGTTTGCATTTATGATCCTCAAAGGTACATGAGTCTTATTGGAGCTTGGCAGTGGAACATATTCTAATTATATTCAAGAAGCACAGACTTATCGACTAGCTTCTCTTTATCAGGCACTGGAAGGGACACCAAGATAAATAAGCTGCCCTTGGCCTTAAGAAGCCTCTCTTGTGTTGTCGTATGATAGTCAGGGGCCGTGAGATGAAACTTTATGAAGCAAGTAACAAACATGCCTTGGAAAAGACTACAATGGGCAATTAGATAATTGCATCTAAATAGATTTTAGATGCTCTTGAACACATCCACAGCTTTGGGTGAATTGTTTTATTAACCTTCTTTCACTTTTTGCCTTGGCTGGCAGGAAGCCCAGAGCCAAAGTTGTTGTGTGGATTTGGTAACCCTCTAGGCCCCTATATCATGCATAGATTGCTACATGCTAATCATCCCCCCAGGGTTGTCTTTTTTTTTTTTTTTTACGGTACGCGGGCTTCTCACTGTTGTGGCCTCTCCCATTGCGGAGCACAGGCTCCAGACGCGCAGGCTCAGCGGCCATGGCTCACGGGCCCAGCCACTCCACGGCATGTGGGATCTTCCCGGACCGGGGCATGAACCCGCGTCCCCTGCATCGGCAGCCGGACTCTCAACCACTGCACCACCAGGGAAGCCCCAGTGTTGTCTTTAATCTGTTTTTTCAGGACCTGGTTTTGTAATTAATAAATTACCATTTTATTGTATTAAATGTAATTTGTGGGGCACCTTGGATCTTTTGTGGAATAAGACCATGTAAATATTTAATTTGTTCAGAGAGTCATCAAAAAAGTGACTTAATTATTTTTTACTTGTATAGCATTGATATTAGGGGCTAGAGTATAGTAGACTCAGTTAGGACTTTTTGATTATAAGCAACAGAATCCAAGCTCACAGGCTTATGCAAAAAAGAGGAAGTGATTGGGTCATGTAACCGAAAGGTTCACAGCTCCTTACTTCAGGAGCAATTGGATCCAGGTGCTTACATGTTTCTTCATGAAGTTCTCTCTTCGTCTCTTGGCTTGCCTTGCTCTGGGCGGCATCATCCTCAGGCCCCTGGCACCTCCAGGTTTGCCTCATCCTTATTACTTACAGTCTCATGGATCCAGAGTGCCTTTTTTGTGTCATTCCAGTCAAAATCCTGGATTAGTTTTCATTGAACCCTCTTGGATCACGTGCCCATTTCTGGACCAGTAACTGTGGTCAAGGATATGAAATATCCCAGTCAACTAAGTCTGGCTGAGATGCCCACTTCTGGAACCTGAGTGGGACAACTGCAACCAAAGCACATAAACTGATTGGAGAGGAGGAGGTGTTTCCCCAAGGAGAATTGTGGTGCTGACAAGGAAGAAGGGATACTAAGAATGAAAACAACAGCTTTCCATTCTGTCAGCGTTGTGGGTCTAATTAGCTAAATAAATCATGGCATGAGTGAATGGGAAGTAAGAGATACGGTCAGAACCCATACGAGTCTAAGAGTAGAGGGGTAATGGGAAAGTATCCCCTGCAAGGCACAAGGCATGACTTTCAAGGAACAGTGATATGACCTTGGTTTCAGGCCTGTGGATCTCTTCCTATTTATGAAGTTGTTGTTAAGCAGCCCCCAAGAATGGTCACACTTTTCTTAGCTATAAGAAAAAAAAAAAAGAGTACAGTAAAGAAAACACAAATAAATGGAAAGACATTCTGTGCTCATGAATTGGAAGACTTAGTATTGCTTTGATGTCAAATACTACCCAGAATGATCCCTATGCAATCCCTGTCAAAATTCCAGCGATGTTTTTTGCAGAAATAGAAAAATCCATCCTAAAATTCACCTGAAATATCAAGGGACCCCAAATAGCCGAAACAATCTTGAAAGAGGAAAACAAAGTTGGAGGTCTCACACTTCCTGATTTCAAAACTTAGTGCAAAACTATGGTAATCAAAGCAGTATGGTACTGGCATAAAGACAGACATATGGACCAGTGGAACAGAATAGAGAGCCCAGAAATAAACCCTTACATGTATGGTCAAATGATTTTTGATGAGACCATTTGGTGGGGGAAGGGACAATCTTTTCAACCAATACTACTAGGAAGCTGGATCTCCACAAGCAAAAGAATGAAGTTGGATCCTCACCTAACACTGTATACAAAAGTTAACTCAAAATGGATCAAAGACCTAAATGTAGGAGCTAAAACTGTAGGACTCTTAGAAGAAAATAGGGGAAAAAAGCTTCATGACATTGGATTTGGCAGTGATTTGTTGATATGACACCAAAAGCACAGGTAACAAAGGAAAAAATAAATAAGTTAGATGTCATCAAAATTAAAAACTTTTGTGGCTCAAAGGACATAATCAAAAGGCAACCCACAGAATGGGAGAAAATATTTGCCAATCATGTATCTATAGGGGGTTAATATCTAGAATATGTGAAGAACTCCTACAGCTCCGCAAGAAAAAAACCAAACAACCCAAGTAAGAAATGGGCAAAGGACTTGAATAGACATTTCTCCAAAGACGATATACAGGTAGCCAATAAGCACGTGAAATGATGCTTGACATGACTAATCATTAGGGAAATGCAAATAAAAACCACGAAATACCACTCACACCTATTGAGGATGGCTATTATATAAAAAAATAGAGAATAATAAGCATTGGTAAGGAGAAATTGGGACTCTTGTGCACTGCTGGTGGACGTGTCAAATGGTGCAGCTGCTGTGGAAAACAGTATGGCATTCCCTCAAAAAAACATAGAATTACCATATGGTCCAACAATTCCATTTCTGGATATATACCCAATAGAATTTAAACCAGGGACTTGAACAGATATTGGAACACCGGTGTTCATAGCAGCATTATTCACAACAACCAAAAGATGGAAGCAACCTAAGTGTCCATCCATGGGTGAATGGATAAGTCAATGTGGTATATACATGCGATGGAATATTATTCATCCTTAAAAAGGAGGGAAATTCTGGCACAGGCTACAACATGAATGTACCTTGAGGACATCATGCTAAGTGAAAGAAGCCAGTCACAGAAGGACAACTACTGTATGATTCCACTTATAAAAAGTATTTAGTTATGTCAAATTAATAGAGAGAGAAAATAGAATGGTGGTTTCTAGGAGCTAGGAAGAGGAAGAAATGGGGCGTTATTTAGTAGGTACAGAGTTTCAGTTTGGGATGATGAAAAAGTTTTGGAGATGGATGGTGGTGATAGTTGCACAATAATGCGAATGTACTTAATACCACTGAACTGTACACCTTAAATGGTTAAAATGTAATGTGTATTTTACCACAAAAAAGTATGAAATGTTGTATGTCAATGATGTCTCCTCAATAAAAAAATTCTCATCTGAAAAAATGTATAACTTACCTGGTCGAGTGTAGTATGTACAGAGATACCATATTGCAAGCTCTTTGGGATCCAGTGAGATTTAGTTTTGTTGGAAAGCAAGAAAATAGAGTGTTCAGAATAGAGATAAAGGTTGCAAAGTTATTTTAGTTATTATTTTTTTAGGTGACAGTGCAGTGAGGTCTTTTGAATTATTCAGAAAGAAGTGCCTTTTTTCTTGGTACCTTGGGAGAGGCATGAATATCTGTGGCTAAACCACATTCCAGAAATACTGTTGGAAAGGAAGTAATAGTTGACCAGAAAAGTTGACTCCGTATGTCGTTAATCATGGGACTCTAGCTACTGTGTTAGAGAATTTAAAAGGAACTTCCACTTATGGGAACAAGTTCGAAATAACATGAAGAAGCTATTCTTGACGGTCTTCTTCAAAGTAAGGTTTAAAAGGAACGTTGCAGAGATATTTATGTCTGAGCACACAAAGGTCTGGGACAGACTGGGTATCAGTTTCCGGCAGAAAGAGAGGACACATTCAAATGAAGATAATTTGAGGAAAGTCCAATGAAAAGGACTTTGTAGAAGTGTGGGCGGGCTCTAGGGAAACCACAGGGACAGTTCAGCTGCCAAGGCTGTGACAGTTGGGGCTGATGCAGTGAGAGGAGCCAGCAGTTGTGGGAAGCCTGAGGCCAGAGCTGCCCAGCGTGAGCTGTGACCCCACGGGAGGGAGTCCCTGACACCAACTCTGACCTCACTCTCCTTCTCTCCCACATCCTCCTGAGCTCCCTGCAGCTGAAGCCAGGGGGCCAAGGAGCCCATTGACGTGGTCCACAGGGGTCTGCCTCTGGGGGCACTGAGCAGAATGAGGGCAGCGTGACAAATGGATCTGGAGGGGGAAGGGGCAGACGCCAGCACAGAAGCCCATAAAGAGTGTCTCACCAGGCGGAATGCCTTCCTACCGCATCTGTTTTTCAAATCTCATCTGTGGGATATTTTTATGTATACATTGACCTATAAAAGTCTCATTTCCTCATAACTAAAAAACTGACTTAGACAAGATCCGAGAAGAAAACCACACCATCTCGTAGTAATATTAACATGTTTTACATTGAATTAATAGACCACAAGGAAATGGAATCTCTCTCTAAAGAAGCTGTTTTCTATTTCTGAATTCTTTTTGTCATCAGGTTCGGTCACGCTGTCCATGACTAGGTTGATGATGGATGGTGTGCATTCCCTGTCCTTTCAACTTTAAAACCCCCATAAGTTTGACTCAGGATTTCTCTGTCTGAGCAGTTGAGTCCTCCTTAAATTTACCATTCCTATGCTCTATTGTGTATTTTCAGAACCATAAAAGTAGCCTGAGACCATTTAGCCCCTGGAAAAGATACACACACCAGTGGTTAAAACCCGAAGTCAGGCTGCCTGGGTTGGAATCCTGTCTCCGTCACTTATTAGCTGTGTGACCTTGGGCAAGTCCCTTGATCATTCTGGGCTTCAGTTTCCTCCTCTGTAAAAGGGAGTCGTAACAGGATACACCTCCTAGGGTTGCGGTGAGGATTAAATGAGATCATGTGCCCTTAGCACGATGTCTGGCATGTAAGCAAGCAATCCGTAAGTGACAACTACTGTTATTCTTATCTCTTCCTTGCTCTCTTCCCACCTCCCTTTCATTCCTAACCTCAACTTCTCCTTAAACTTCTCCTCCCACGGCCTCCATGAAACAGACCCTCATCTTATTTGGCATGTCTCCCTCCCCTTTCCTCCTGTGTCGATTCAGATGGTGAGCACGTCCAACGCCTCCCAGACAGTCACCTTGGTGTACGTGGTGGGCAACCGAAGCTCCTTCCTCAACGGCACCGTGGCCAGCAGCCTCCTCCGCCAGCTCTCCGCTGAGCTGGTGGGGTTCTACCTCACCTACCCGCCGCTCACCATCGCCGAACGTGAGTATGTCCACGTCCTACAGGGACTCTGCCATCTTCTCCGGGGCCTTGTCTGTTTAGCAAACCTCCATGGTGCCAGGCCACATGCTACCTCTTTTGTCATTGTATCACAACTGAAATATGTGATCAATGGGGATTGAATTGATGAAAACTTTGTTACACGTTGAAAAAAGCAGTAGGTGCTTTTACCCTTCACTTATCTCGTATCTCATTTAATCCTCACAACTACCCTATAAGGTAGGTGCAGAATTAACCCCATTTTGCAGATGGGAAAACTGAAACTCCAAGAGTTTTGACAAGATGCCTACTCTGACATAGCTAGCGAGACGTGGAACCTGGGGTTTGAACCCAAGCAGTCTGCCTTCTGAGCTTATAACACTGCCTGGTATAGCATCTGTCCTTGTGGCAATCTGGGTTGCTATGGTTTCCTCCACTTCTGCCATCAGCAGATGTTCCTGGGCCTACAGCCCTTGCCCGGGCTATAGATATTATGATGCAACTCATGTGCAGTCAGCATCGTGACTTCACTTAATGAAGTCCCCGTAGGCTTGTGGCCTCATCTTCCTCTAATGCTTCAGTTACATAATCCTCATTACCATTCAGCAGTCATAGACTTTGAAGACGATGCAGCCTACATTTTGTACCCAAACATTTACTTGGTAGCCAAAGGAAGTAAAGATCTACGCTCTTAAATTTAATCATTGGTACATTTCTAAAGGTCACTGGGCAAGTTATTTTTTTAAACATGTATTAGCAAAATTGTTTCTATTTCCTTCTTTTATATATGGTAGATAAGTGAGATAATGTGTGTGAATGTACTTATTAGCACATAGTAGACACTCAGAGTTTTTTTTAATGTTTGTTTAATGGCAAGCTTTTGTGACTTTCCATATACTAGGGAAAGATGCTTCTGGATTTTATGGAAAAGATGATGTCATTAAAGATGGCATTATGTCACCTGGCAGCACATGAAGAATTTCGTTTTTCATCATCTTGATATTCTGAGAATAATAACAATAACACAACTATGATTTATTGAGTACTTACTATGTGCCAGGTACTATGCTAAGCCTTTTACATGTATTAACTCTGATGGTCACCACACCTGTAAAGAAATGGTACTGTTACATTTGGCTATAAAACTTAGTCCTTGACACTGGAAAAATCCATTCAAGAAATAATTATTCCTAAAAGTGTTGTGATGGTTGGATAATTTTTAAAGAGAAAGCTATTGTTAAGATAGGTTCTACCTGTAGGTCTTGACAATGGAAGTGTTTCACTTAAGAAGGTTTTGATGGAGAAACCAAAAGCAGACACCCAAAAGCCCTTTACTGAGTATTTTAGTTTTCTGAATAGCAAGTTTCAGTCTGTATGTCCTAGAATTCCCAAGAATGATAAAGCAGGATTTAGCTGCTTGGTATTTTGTCAGCTATGTCTATTTCTCTGAACAATATTTACATATAAAACCTGTGAAAGTAATTTGGTGTGTTTCTTGTTTGTTTTAGCGCTGGAATACCCCAACCTTGATATATCAGAAACAACCAGAGACTACTGGGTAATTACAGGTAATCTCTTCTTTCACTTCCCCTTTCACCCTATCAGGTTGGTCTATTTTTTTCTTTCTTTCTTTCTTTCTTCCTTCCTTTCTTTCTTTCTTTCTTTCTTTCTTTCTTTCTTTTTCTTTCTTTCTTTCTTTTTCTTTCTTTCTTTCTTTCTTTCCTTTCTCTCTCTCTCTCTCTCTTTCTTTCTCTCTCTCTCTTTCTTTCTTTATTATTTTTTTAACATCTTTATTGGAGTATAATTGCTTTACAATGTTGTGTTAGTTTCTGCTGTATAACAAAGTGAATCAGCTATACATATACATAAATGCCCATATCCCCTCCCTCTTGCGTCTCCCTCCCACCCTCCCTATCCCACCCCTCCAGGCGGTCACAAAGCACCGAGCTGATCTCCCTGTGCTATGTGGCTGCTTCCCACTAGCTATCTGTTTTACATTTGGTAGTGTATATATGTCCATGCCACTCTCTCACTTCATCCCAGCCTACCCTTCCCCCTCCCAGTGTCCTTAAGTCCATTCTCTACGTCTGCATCTTTATTCCTGTCCTGCCCCTAGGTGCTTCAGAACCATTTTTTTTTTTAGATTCCATATATATGTATTAGCATACTGTACTTGTTTTTCTCTTTCTGACTCACTTCACTTTGTATGACAGACTCTAGGCCCATCCACCTCACTACAAATAACTCAATTTCGTTTCTTTTTATGGCTGAGTAATATTCCATTGTATATATGTGCCACATCTTCTTTATCCATTCACCTGTCAGTGGACACTTAGGTTGCTTTCATGTCCTGGCTATTGTAAATAGTGCTGCAGTGGACATTGTGGTACATGTCTCTATTTGAATTTTGGTTTTCTCAGGGTATATGCCCAGTAGTGGGATTGCTGGGTTGTATGGTAGTTCTATTTTTAGTTTTTTAAGGAACCTCCATACTGTTCTCCACAGTGGCTGTATCTATTTACATTCCCACCAACAGTGCAAGAGGGTTCCCTTTTCACCACACCCTCTCCAGCATTTATTGTTTGTAGTTTTTTTGATGATGGCCATTCAGACTGGTGTGAGGTGATACCTCATTGTGGGTTTTTTGGGGTTTTTTTGTTTTATTTTCGGTACGCGGGACTCTCACTGTTGCAGCCTCTCCTGTTGCGGAGCACAGGCTCCGGACGTACAGGCTCAGCGGCCATGGCTCACGGGCCCAGCTGCTCCGCGACATGTGGGATCTTCCCGAACCAGGGCACGAACCCGTGTCCCCTGCATCAGCAGGCGGACTCTCAACCACTGCATCACCAGGGAAGCCCCGCTCATTGTGGTTTTGATTTGCATTTCTTTAAAGATTAGTGATGTTGAGCATCCTTTCACGTGTCTGTTGGCAATCTGTATATCTTTTTTGGAGAAATGTCTGTTTAGGTCTTCTGCCCATTTTTGGATTGGGTTGTTTGTTTTTTTGATATTAAGCTGCATGAGCTGCTTGTAAATTTTGGAGATTAATTCTTTGTCAGTTGCTTCATTTGCAAATATTTTCTCCCATTCTGAGGGTTGTCTTTTCGTCTTGTTTATGGTTTCCTTTGCTGAGCAAAAGCTTTTAAGTTTCATTAGGTCCCATTTGTTTATTTTTGTTTTTATTTCCATTTCTCTAGGAGGTGGGTCAAACAGGATCTTGCTGTGATTTATGTCATAGAATGTTCTGCCTATGTTTTCCTCGAAGAGTTTGATAGTGTCTGGCTTTACATTTAGGTCTTTAATCCATTTTGAATTTATTTTTGTGTATGGTGTTAGGGAGTGTTCTGATTTCAGTCTTTTACATGTAGCTGTCCAGTTTTCCCAGCACCATTTATTGAAGAGGCTGTCTTTTCTCCAGAGTATACTCTTGCCTCCTTTACCAAAAATAAGGTGACCATAGGTGTGTGGGTTTATCTCTGGGCTTTCTATCCTGTTCCATGGATCTATATTTCTGTTTTGGGGACAGTACCATACTGTCCTGATTACTGTAGCTTTGTACTATAGTCTGAAGTCCAGGAGCCTGCTTCCTGCAGCTCCATGTTTCTTTCTCAAGATTGCTTTGGCTCTTCGGGGTCTTCTGTGTTTCCATACAAATTGTGAAAATTTTTGTTCTGTTTCTGTGAAAAATGTCATTGATAGTTTGATAGGGATTGCACTGAATCTGTAGATTGCTTTGGGTAGTAGAGTCATTTTCACAGTGTTGATTCTTCCAGTCCAGGAACACGGTATATCCCTCCATCTGTTTGTATTCTCTTTAATTTCTTTCATCAGTGTCATAGTTTTCTGTATACAGGTCTTTTGTCTCCTTAGGTAGGTTTCTTGCTAGGTATTTTATTCTTTTTGTTGCAATGGTAAATGGGAGTGTTTCCTTAATTTCTCTTTCAGATTTTTCATCATTAGTGTTTAGGAATGCAAGAGATTTCTGTGCATTAATTTTGTATCCTGCTACTTTACCAAATTCATTGATTAGCTTTAGTAGTTTTCTGGTAGCATCTTTAGGATTCTCTATGTATAGTATCATGTCATCTGCAAACAGTGACAGCTTTACTTCTTTTCTGATTTGGATTCCTTTTGTTGCTTTTTCTTCTCTGATTGCTGTGGATAAAACTTCCAAAACTATGTTGAATAGTAGTGGTGAGAGTGGGCACCCTTGTCTTGTTCCTGATCTTAAAGAAATGGTTTCAGTTTTTCACCATTGAGAACGATGTTGGCTGTGGGTTTGTCATATATGGCCTTTATTATGTTGAGGTAAGTTCCCTCTATGCCTACTTTCAGGAGAGTTTTTATCATAAATGGGTGCTGAATTTTGTCAAAAGCTTTTTCTGCATCTATTGAGATGATCATATGGTTTTTCTCCTTCCATTTGTGAATATGGTTTATCACATTTAATTGATTTCCATATATTGAAGAATCCTTGCACTCCTGGGATAAACCCCACTTGATCATGGTGTATGATCCTTTTAATGTGCTTTGGATTCTGTTTGCTAGTATTTTGTTGAGGATTTTTGCATCTATGTTCATCAGTGATATTGGCCTATAGTTTTCTTTCTTTGTGACATCTTTGTCTGGTTTTGGTATCAGGGTGATGGTGGCCTTGTAGAATGAGTTTGGGAGTGTTCCTCCCTCTGCTACATTTTGGAAAGGTTGGTTTATATTTAAAAACTGCATGCCATTCAGTGATAGAATTGGCATCTTTTCTTGGTTCCTATCTTATATGCCAAGGAGTTACTTCCCTAGGACCGGAAGTGTGTGGAGTAAGCTGAGATAGGAAAAGACAGCATGCTGAAGATGAGGGTTAAATAACCAATTCAAAACAGCTACGTTGAAAGTCCCACCCAGGAGCCTCCTCTTCGCAAAATGTGTGCCCATCAAAAGGCATTAAGCTGTGGACGTCTGGGGCATGTCCATGGGAATGGTTGTCTATTTGTTTAAAGATCATTTAAAGACCGTAGGACTTTCTGCACTGCTTTACAAAACCCAAATGAAAGTCAGAGGAATGCCAGGCATGCATTTTTCTCTCTCCCCGGCACCCCCGCGCTGATCCTGGTGGAGCCCGGGCGTGTCCTGACAGTGAGGGTGGATGGAAGTAAAAGGGTGTTTGGGTGGCAGTTTCCTTTTTTCTTCCTTGACATTTCCCAGCTGAGATTTATGAAACAGCAAAAAATTTTTGCTTGTGTTTTTCAAAAGCCAGACAGTAGCTCTGAAAATTAGAGAAGCAAGGATTGGAAGCGGAGAGAGAGGACAGATGCTTGTAGGAGGAAAAGTGACCAACCGGGCCATAAAGGCTGATGCCAAAAGCTCAGCTTCTCGGGCTTCCCTGGTGGCGCAGTGGTTGAGAGTCCGCCTGCTGATGCAGGGGACACAGGTTCGTGCCCCGGTCCGGGAAGATCCCACATGCCTCGGAGCGGCTGGGCCCGTAAGCCATGGCTGCTGAGCCTGCGCGTCCGGAGCCTGTGCTCCCCAACGGGAGAGGCCACAACAGTGAGAGGCCTGCGTACCGCAAAAAAAAAGAAAAAAAGCTCAGCTTCTCTGTAACGGGCGACACACTGAATCTCAGAGACGGAGTTTTGGGTGAAGTAGAAAAGGATAGCTTCGTTGCTTTGCCAGGCAAAGTGGAACACAGCAAGCTCCTGCCTTGAAAAACTATGTGTCCCAACCCGGGAGGATTTGATGAGGAGTTTTATAGCAATAGTTCAAGGGTGGGGTTGCTGATAAGATTCGGGTGTGTGCAGGGTCTGCATGCCTTTACTCTCATCTCAGGTGGTCGGTCTCCTAATCTTGATGAGCTTCTCTGGTCCCTTTAATCTCGCCTCAGGTGGTCTCTTGGCTGCTTCTCCCTTGATTTAGCGACTCTTGGAAATCTGCCCTTTGGAACCCAGGGAAGGTCACGGAGGCTGGAGTCTTGCCTACAAGAAAGGGGGGACAGAAAGGCTTCCATGCCCAGGAGCCCCACAAGGTCCTCCTCAGTTTCAAGGGGAGGGACGGAAGGGTGTTAGTCTGCTAGAGCTGCCGTAACAAAGTACCCCAGGCTGGGGGAGCTTCAACAACAGGAATTTATTTTCTCATAACTCTAGAGGCTGGAAGTCTAAAATCAAGGTGTCAGTTGGGTTGTTTTCTTCTGAGGTCTCTCTCATTGGCTTGTAGATGGCCATCTTCTCTCTGTGTATGTCTGTGTCTTAGTTTTCTCTTCTTCTTTTTTTTTTTTTTTTTTTGCGGTACGCGGGCCTCTCCCTGTTGTGGCCTCTGCTCCCGTTGCAGAGCGCAGGCTCAGCGGCCATGGCTCACGGGCCCAGCCGCTCTGCGGCATGTGGGATCTTCCCGGACTGGGGCACGAACCCATGTCCCCTGCATCGGCAGGCGGACTCTCAACCACTGCGCCACCAGGGAAGCCCAGTTTTCTCTTCTTATAAGGACACCAGTCGTATAGATTAGGCCGCACCCTGATGACTTCATTTTATCTTAATTGCCTCTTGAAAGGCCCTATCTCCAAATACAGTCGCATTCTGAGGTCCTGGGAGTTAAAACGTCAACATGTGAGTGGTGGGAGGACACAATTCAGCCCATTACAAGGAGGGAGGAAGATTTTGCAAGTCCTGGAAGATGTGCTTGAACAAGCAGGCCCTCCCAAACCGCCTTCTTCCCTTGACTGTCTCCTCCCTCCCTTGCTGTCCTAAACAAGCAGTAGATGGGCTGCTGCCTGGAATACTAACCAAGGAGCTTGGTGAAGCTCGCTCAAGATCTCTCCTAAATTGCAGAAAATTGCATTTCTTTCTCCCCTGCAAAGCCGTGGATTTGTAGAGATTATTTTACCTGCTAAGAAGGCCAACTAAAGAAACGTTTACAAAGGAAACAACAACAACCCATCAGAGTTTATGCTCGAGAGAGACAATGCAACACATTTTGGAAACCAGCAGGTTATGTAACATTTACAAAATCATGTTTCCTGCACACGGAATGCTGTTTTTTAACTTGTAGCCATTTCCTCCCTTCTCTTAACTTTTAAGATTTACATTCAATGATAAAACATCCTGTCCTTGACAGACTCCTGTTTCATGCTTTCCTCATGTACCTGTGTCTTGCCCTGCCTCTGTTTTAGTGACATAACCTTAATAAAAAGCTCCATACATGGTCTTGTTTTCGGGATTCTTCTGGGACTTGACCCCTGCCCACTCACCTACGTATCCAACTTTGTTATCACTGTTGCTGCCTGTTGGTAATCAGCATACACAGTGGCACCCATCACTGTGTTTGGGGCTGATTGGAGCAGTTGATTAGTGCTTGCGGGGGAAGAGGGGACAGGTCCAGGTCTCAGGATGACCCTCCTGCCTTCCCTTTGGCCCATAACCACTTTCTAGACCCATGGGCGGCCACCACCTACTTTAACCATCTTTTCCAGAAGGGGTAGGAGATTAGGAACTGAGAGATGAAGACAGCACTTGTTCAAACCTACAGTCCCTAGAATAACCTGTCTGCCCAGATATTCATCCTGGGCATCCTGTCTTCTGCTCATTGCTAACAGCCAAGAGGATTTGAAGCAACTTTCTTCCTGTAATTTGTATTGTAAAAGCCTAACATGTTTTCATCTGTTTTCCGACTAAGCTTATATTAAATATGTTTTGTCACACTATCCACTTCTCCCCTCCCTGAGTGTGGGTCCCGCTGTGGTGGAAAATCACTGGCTTAGGGTGACTCCTGCAGCCCCTCTTTACAGAGTACCCAGCGGCTACCCTGCTCTCATGGATCCTGCAGTCAGGGGTGTATATATGAGGCGGGGTAGAAATGTACAGACTTAATGTTGCTGCCTGACGGAGGTGAGAGCCCCTCTTAGGTTTATTCATCTGTCTTTATTTCACCTACCAGAGTCAAAATATCCCAGACCCAGCAATTACAGGATTTCTTCTGGTCTCAGCTCTGCTACTGACTAACCTAGTGTGTCCTTGAGCAAGTCAACTTAGACCCACTAGGCAGCACGTGCTCACCTTTAGAATCAGGAAAAGATGTGAGCTGAGGATTGAGGTTCTTTTGGCTCTGAGTATGTGAGATTCAACCATGAGTAAAACAACTTAACTTGAGTTCACTTGGCCTGATCGTTGGAATCTTAGAGCCCAGTGCAATCGTAAACAAAGAAGGAATGAGAGACCAGTGATGTTACAGCCACCAAATCCTCTGGACAAAGCTCCTAGGAACACAGCTGGGACTTGCCCGCCTCCTCTGAGCTGAATCAGTGGTGGGTAAGGGTGGGTGGCCAGGGCCCTGGCTGATGTACGGAGGGGCTGCGGTCTTCCTGGGCCCCCGTGCCAGGGTCCAACCCCCGCTACTGCTTCCGTGTCTCTGTGAAAGCTCTGGGCACACACCTCTTTCCACTCCCTTCCAGGCGGGCAGAGAGGGCCAGGAGCCTGAGGTCCACCGTGCTTCTCAGGGAAAAGGAAAGGAGCTACAGTGCTGGAACACAGCTCTGTGTTTTCCAGGCAATTCCTTCCTCTGGTGAGGATGTGTCTAGTGAAGGAGGAGGCGCGTTTGAGCAACAACGGCTACTGTTTACGGGCACCCCCCTCTCAAGTGCACTATGCTGGAAGCGTTTTTGTATAAAGTATACTGTTCTTTGCAATGATACAGTCAGGAGGAGCTTATGATAACCGTGTCTTCTGATGAGGAACTGGGGCCCAGAGAAACGAGGCAACTTGCTCAAGACACTCGGTAAGGGGGCATCAGGATTCAAACCCAGGCCCCTGGCTCCAACCCTCTGCTCTTCCCCAGCCGCCTCGAGAAGGACACATCGTCTTTGCAAATAGAGCCACGAGGCATGAGGGAGCTGCCCAGTTGATTCCGTGTAGCTCTGTGGCTGGTTCCCACAGAGCTGTACTTCCTGTACAGCTTCCTGTACTTCCCTGGAGGTATTTTTTCTCAATTTTTAAAACTGTGGTAAAATAAACATAAAGTGTGATTTGCCGTTTTAACCTTTTTTTAAAAAACCAGTTATTTATTTATCTTTGTCTGCGTTGGGTCTTTGTCGCTCTGCCCGGGCTTTCTCTAGTTGGGATGAGCGGGGGCTGCTCTTTGTTGCGGTGCACAGGCTTCTCCTTGCAGTGACTTCTCTCTCTTTTTTTAAATATCTTTATTGGAGTATAATTGCTTTACCATGGTGTGTAAGTTTTTGCTTTATAACAAAGTGAATCAGCTATATGTATACATATATCCCCATATCTCCTCCCTCTTGCGTCTCCCTCCCACCCTCCCTATCCCACCCCTCTAGGTGGACACAAAGCACCGGAGCTGATCTCCCTGTGCTATGCGACTGCTTCCCACTAGCTATCTGTTTTACATTTGGTAGTGTATATATGTGCATTGGCTTCTCTTGTTGTGGAGCACGGGCTCTAGGCGTGCGGGCTTCAGTAGTTGAAGCACGCAGGCTCAGTAGTTGTGGCTCACAGGCTCTAGAGCACAGGCTCAGCAGTTGTGGCGCATGGGCTTAGTTACTCCGCGGCATGTGTGATCTTCCCAGACTAGGGTTCGAACCCGCGTCCCCTGCACAGCAGGAGGATTCTTAACCACCAGGGAAGCCCTTAACCATTTTTAAAGTGTACAATTCAGGGGCATTAAGTACATTCATAGTGTTGTGCAACCATCACCACTATCTATTTCCAGGATGTTTTTGTCACCTGAAGGCTTCTACTATTCTCTTCTTTGATGTCTGCCCTTGCATCATCTCTGGGATTCCTGTAAAGTAACCCATGATGACGTCCCTCGACCATCCTGTGTCCCCTCTCTTGCTCTTGTCCACCAGTTAGGAGAGACCAGTGTAGAAGTAATCCTTCAGCAGTTGGCGCTGTCCTTTTACGGGAGGGGTGTCTTTGAACGCGCAAGAACACGGGCTCTCCTTCTGGGGTCAGGAGGCTGGTCAGCCCTTCCTCAGCCTGACAGCTGTGTCAGGAGGGTTCCAAGGGGCCACAGTGGGAAGTGCAGGAGTGTTTTATCTTTGTTTGCAGGAGTTCTGCTGAGCTGGGAGTCCCTCATAAGGGCCCTGGAAGGAAAGCTGCTTTATGCCCTCCGTGGGGATTATTTAGCATTTGTGGTTTCAAAGAAATGATTTCTAAGACTCAGCTGTGGGTTTTATTTTTCTCTTGATTGGTTTAAACATCCTTCTCTGTATCTCGTTGTCATCCGTTGCGTGTTCTGGCCCTGTTAGAATGCCATCATAGCAACAATGCCGTCTTTATATCCAAGCTATTGCCAGATCCCAGTAGACGGGTGGTATTAATGGTCCTTGGCTGGACTGTAGTAGAACAAACTCTGCTAAATGAAAAACCTTGTATTACATTCCCAGCCCGTGTAAGTTTTGGTCTAAGAAGATAATTGCTTTTAGCATTTTTGTTTTCAGGGATGACTGTGTTTGGAGGGGGTGTTCGTGTGTTTGGGAAGAAGTGTGCTTCTTCCCAGGGGTCTCGGAGGAAGGGCTGGCTTTGGGGGTAGACAGCAAAAGGCAGTCGCCCCCATGGTAATTGACCGCAGCAGCCTTTGGACGGCTCTGGTGTTCACTGAATTCTCTCCCGTGCACCAGCCATTGCCTGGAATTCCATCACCAACGCCTTAACCCATTGATTAAGACACCCTGGATGTGGGTGAAGCCCAGCAGTGAAGGAGGGATGGAAAGAGAGGGTTTCATTTGCCTTCCGCACACCAGGCTCTATGCTAAGCTGCTATATACATCTTATTTCATCTCAACCTTAAAGCCCACTAGAAATATATTTGCTGTGATGTAGCCCTTCTTATTCCGTTTTACAGAAAAGGACTTGGACTCTGAGAGGGCCGGTGGTTTGCCCAAAGTCCCCCAACTGGAAAGGGCCAGCACTGAGAGAGCCCACTCTTTCTATCACACGATCCTTCTCTCAAGTGAGAGAGACCCCAGGGGCCCTGGGCAGCTTTAGGGGTGAGCCCTGAAAGGACCCCATGGAGGAGACAGGGAAGAGGACACCGAGCAGGGTGGTTTGCCCGTGTGGGAGGGGCTGAGTTGCAGGGTGGAGCTTAGATTTCTCACCAGAGCTGTTGGGAAGGAAAAGTAAAATCAGGGTAGCGCTGAGACAGGGCTTCTGAGTGGGAACCACCAAAAATCCAAGTAGTTGTACCCATTAGCGATGCTGTATTCCCATATGGACTCTGACAACACATACTATCTTAAATAAGGTTGGGGCCTAATACAGCAGCGTTACACCTGTCACCGCTTGTGAAGGACAGAGTGCATGCTTTGGGGTTCCACAGGCTCGGGTTTGAGCCCTGGCTTTGCCGATTACTAGCTGTGTGACCTTAGACAAGTCACTTAACCTTTTCAGCATCTCGAACAGGTCAATAGCGATTCCTAACTCCTGGGGCTGATGTGAGGGTAAAGTGAGGGAAGGATGGCCAAACCCTAACGTGGGGTCGGGCCCATGGCCCTTAGTGGCTGGTGGGGGCCAGCGGTGGCGGCTGTGGTTCCGAGTCAGCAGGCAGCCTCTCCTCTGACAGCCCCTCTGTGTCCTGTGTCCACAGTGCTGCAGGGTGTGGACAGTTCCCTGGTGGGCCTGCACAACCAAAGCTTCGCCCGGGTCATGGAGCAGCGCCTGGCCCAGCTGTTCATGATGTCCCAGCAACAAGGCCGGCGGTTTAAACGGGCCACCACCCTGGGAAGCTACACCGTGCAGGTGGGTGTGCGCAAAGTCACGGGGGTCTTATAAGAAGGGTCTGGAAATGTGCTTCCTGAGCCTAAGAGAACCATGCAAGCTGATGAGGCCAGTTCATCCACACTGCTCTTAGGTTTGGGGGGGGGGGGGCGGGTGACAGTCATAATCATCGAAATCATGAAGGAGGCTGAGAGCTGCTCTCCCGACTACTAGCCTGTAGGGAAAGGAGGTCTCGGAAGAAATGCTGCCCACATGCACATATTTATTAAACAGAAGGCTATTAGTAAGCAAGCGCAACTCCTCTGCATCCTGTTCTGGAGGCTGGATGACGTCCCAGCTTTCAGGCCTCTCAGCACCATGACTGTGATCAGCAGAGACACCGATCAGCCTTACAGGTGTGGGATTCTGTTAGCCTTGTCGAATCCGTTTCCACAAATAGAGCCCTCTACGTTTATAATGGACACGTGACCACACAGGGGTTCAGGGTAGGGAGCTGTAGCAGACACCACTGGTGCCCTGCCCAAACCCCCTTCTAATTTCTGTGATGAATGCTGATGAACTCCCAGCATCTCTTTATTGATGGGCTGCTCTTGAGATGCCAGAACGTACTTTGCCCAGCCACGGCTGGCCGGAAGCGCTTGGGAATTCACCAGGGGTGGAGGTATAAATACCACAGCTCTCTTGCTTCTTGGCTGGGAGGATTCTGAAATGTATGCTTTAGGATCATTGCCAGAGCTTTCCCACAGAGAATTACGCTTTAGTTTCCCGCTGTGGTGACTGGCTTCATAATGCATCCCTTGTTAGCTCCCTTCCACCCCCTGTCGGTTCCCTGCATCTCTCCAATAAATTACAAGCATTCAACTCATCTCAGAGTCTGCTTCAGAGGGAACCCGACAGAGACAGTAGCCATCCTGAGGGTAGAGGCTCTAAGCCTCTCTAGATTCTTCATCCAGTTCAAGCAAGAGTGGGAATGTCTATAGCATATTCTGACCAATCCACGTATCTTGAGTACCACTAATTTCACCAAAAGAGAACCCATTTCTAACATTTGTTATGCTAATTAACAAGCTCTCTTGAGCAAGGTATCAAATTACAGAAGTGCTTCTGGTAGTTGCCTCTAGGAAGTGGGCTTCTTATTTTCTGGGATCTAGTCGACTGCCCCTGGATTGGTAATTGACCACATCTAGTGTGTAACTTAACCCAAACACACATGCATGGTGTCTAACTAAGAGGAAGCTTTAAAGGAAATTGCAGACATTACCACAGTGTCTGCAGATCATGTCCCCAGGCAATCTTGGAAGTACAAACGACCCATCTTCTGGAACACACTTCCCTATGTTAGTCAACGTCACGCCCCTGAGGGAGACTCCAGGTCCCCCCGTTAGCAGTTGGTGAATTTGGCTTCTTGTCCTATTGGATGTTGCTTTGGTTCTAAAAATCTTTGTGGTCTGAGACAGCCTTGTCATGAGGTAAAGCGATAGTTAATTTCATGTGCCAGGTTTGTGATTTCCCTTCTGTGGGTCCACGTGGGCCCTATAATTCACACTTTTCCACATGACAGAAAGGAAGTTGCTGGGCTTCAGACAGTTGAAATGGGATTTGCCTCAGCTGAAGGAGAGGAAAGAATCACCCTACACTGCTGGTGTTATTTGTAAACCTAAGAAACCCAGAACATTCTAAGTGTCTAAAAGAGCCCAGTGAGATGCTGTTTCCTCTTTTTTTCTGAGTACTCAGTGTGCTTGGTCCCTTTCGTTGCCTGGAAAACCTGAGTGAAGTAAGTAGGGGTTTATTTCTGCAAATCCCCAATTTACCGAGGCTGTAGACCACCTTCCAACATCATCCTTGGAGAAATTTGGTAAGAAGAATTTGCTATTAATTTGAAATTGAGCGAAGTTATTAGATACTTGAATGTTCATTCACCTTGTACCTGGTTATACTAACGCTCTTCCTACCTCCTCTCCCACTGGGGACAGAAATAACACCCCCAAGTTTCCCAAATAAAATTCACCCTACACAGCTTACATCATCCTTCACCCAGAGAAGTCCTTCATCTTGGCTCAGATCATTTGTAAAGATGAGCCACCTTCATGAATATGGAGATTTTAATGTCTAGAATCTAAAGATATTTCTCTAGTGGATGTATTTGAGAAATTGAGTCCAAAGAAGATATACATATGACCAGTAAGCATTTTTAAACATTTAACTCTTGTCATCAAAGTAATGCAAGTTTTAACTACCACAAGATGCCATTTTCAAGATGAGTAAAATGGTACTATCCCGTGTTGATGAGGTTGCAAGTGAAATGGGCACCCTCAAACACAGTAAATGGATATGACCTTGCTGGAGGGCAGGTGAGCAATTTAGACAAGAATCTTTTAGATGGTCACAACATTACTCCTATAAATTCATTTCGAGGAGATAGAGATGAACACAAAGATGAAAGGGTGAGAGCAGTGTTTCTCAGAGAGGGTCCAGAAAATGACTCTATAAGGTGCCCAGAGGCAAAGGGGCTTTCTGGCCAGGGCAGTTTGGGCAAGGCTGCATCCTGTAGAATGTTCTTGAAGATTCCAAAGGCATATTGGCATACCAAAGACTCTAAAAAAACCTGCAAGTAAAGAAATCTCCTTGACTTTCTTCAATATACTGGTTTCTACTTTTAAATGCCAAATAAGACCCTTGTTTATAATAATATCTACATTTCCCCAACATTTTATTATAAGCATTTTCAAACTCACAGAAAAGTTGAAAAAATTATGACGTAAGCACCCATTTACTCACCGTGTAGGTTCTACAATTAACAATGTATTATGTTATTGTTTTATATTTGATAACATATCATTTCCATACCGTAGATCAGTTTGGACTGTTCTAGAACCTCATATAAGTGGAATCCTACAGTATATTCTCTCTTGTACAAGGCTTTTTTGACTCTGTAGTGTTTTTGAGATTCATCCATGTTGTTCTTTTATTCAGTAGTTTATTCCTTTTTATTGTTGAATAATATTCCCTTGTATGAACTATACTACCATTTGTTTATCCATGCTTCTGTTGATGGACACCTGCGCTTTTCCCAATTTTTAGCTATTATAAACAAAGCTTCTATGAACCTCTTCTGCAGGTCTTTCCATGGCCATGTGCTTTCATTTCTCTTGGGTATGTAGGAGTGGAATTCCTGGGTCATAGAGTTGGTCTATGTGAGTTCTAGGAGAGACTGCCAGACCTTTTCCCAAAGTGTACAGTTTGACATTCCCACTCCCACCAACCAGATGTGGAGTTACCCCACCTCCTCATCAACACGGTGTTGTCAGCCCTTCTTATTTTAGCCACTCTGGTGGTTGATATTGATGACTTGTGTTCGTTTTTTTTTTTTTTTTTTTTGCGGTACGCGGGCCTCTCGCTGTTGTGGCCTCTCCCGTTGCGGAGCACAGGCTCTGGACGCGCAGGCCCAGCAGCCATGGCTCACGGGCCCAGCCGCTCCGCGGCATGTGGGATCTTCCCGGACTGGGGCATGAACCCGCGCCCCCTGCATCGGCAGGCGGACTCTCAACCACTGCGCCACCAGGGAAGCCCGACTTGTGGTTTTAAATTGAATATCCTCATTGAGCATTTAAAAAATATGCTTATTGGCCATTCAGATATCTTCCTTTGTGAAGTGTCTGGTCAGACTTTTTTAAAACCCATTTTTTATTGGGTTGTAGTAATATTTATTTTAATTATTGTTTATAGCATACATACATAGGAGCATAAAAATATGTAGAGTTTAAAGAACACTAGTAAAAAAGAACCCACAACCCAAAGAGTAAGAACATTACTGTTACCTTATCCCAGAGGCCTTTTCTGTGTCTTTTCTGATTATTCATACTCACTTCCTTCCCATCAGAGCTGACTGTGCTTCTGAATTTTGTATTAAATCACACCTGTGTTTTCTGTATAGATTTTACCATCCTCATGTGTATCCTTAAGTAGTACATCATTCGGTTTTGCATTTTATATTCTGTAATTTGTTTCTTTTGCTCCTTATCAGGCTTTTATATTCACCCATATTGATACAAAGAGCCATAGTTCATTTACATGACTCTATACTATTGCATTGTGTGACTGTACCATAACTCACGTATCTATCCGACTGTTAGTGAATTCTGAATTTTCAGATTTTTTTGCTATGATATGAACAATGCTGCTATAAATATTTTTGTAACATCTTTTAATATCCTGTGAAACTCGTAATCTGTAATGTACACTTTGGAAAATATTATGCCATAATGTTTGTCGATGGTTAATTACACTAGTAAAAAGTTGAAAACAACCTAAATGTTTAAAAAGGAAGGGTTAGTTAGGTTTAAGAGACATGCATACAGTAGAGCATTATGTAGGTTTTAAATTTATGTTTTCTGTATTTGTAATGATTATCAATTGTTAGTTACAATGCTGAAAAATGAGTAACAATTTAAGTGTTCAACAATAAAGGATTGGCTAAGTTTATGAGGCATGCCTTGGAATGCCGTGTAGAAGTTAACATTTATGCTTTTGTTATATTTAAGCCCATTATGGATGCAAGTAAAAATGGCAATATATAATACTATATAGAGAGTATGATAAATAATTTTGTAAAATGATAAATAAAAGGCCTGTGTGGAAAAAACAAAGAATAGACAAAATGGTAATAGTAATTAGCTTGTGGTGGAAGGATTCCAGATTGTTTTTATTTTATTTCATTTCTCGATGCTTTTTTGTATTTTCAGATTTTTCTGTAGTGACGATGTATAACTTGTACAGTGAGAAAAAGCAACAAAGGTTATTTTAGAAAAAGAGCTTTGAGTCTCCAAGTACTGCTTTTATCAGAGTTCTTTTGAATTGCAGACATATAAGTTCATTTTTTTTTTTCCTCTCTGGCAATTGCAGGAATTTGAAATTAGAAATCTTGTTTGAGAATAACCTAACATGCCCTGAATTAATGTGGAGGCCTAGTTTCAAATGAGGCCAGAGTTCTCTGGAGGCTGGAAGACATCACCATTTCAACGTTTCCTTCTCCAGCCTGAAACTGTTCTTTCCAGATGTTTATATTTTCAAAACCCTTTTCTCCTCCCTCCTCCAGCCATAGCAGGGTTTCTTGAGATGTTGGTGATAGGAAGGTGTGAGAAGGGTGATGTCTAAAATATACGTCATGGGTCCACTTAGCCATGGAAGGCTTCGCAGTCGGGAGACAGCCTGCTGATTGCCCAGGTGATTGCAGAGTTAACGCAAGATGCCCTGTAAACATGGCCTGTCTTTTTCTGAAAGATGGTAAAGATGCAGCGGGTGCCAGGACCCAAGGACCCCGCGGAGCTGACTTACTACACCCTGTACAATGGGAAGCCTTTGCTGGGGACTGCAGCTGCCAAGATCCTGAGCACCATTGACTCCCAAAGGATGGCCTTGACCCTGCATCACGTTGTCCTTCTGCAAGCTGACCGTAAGGGGATAACCTTTCCATTCATTCATTTTTAAATTTTTAATAAATTTATTTATTTATTTTTGGC
Source organism: Leucopleurus acutus (assembly GCF_964270905.1). NCBI lineage: Eukaryota > Metazoa > Chordata > Mammalia > Artiodactyla > Delphinidae > Leucopleurus > Leucopleurus acutus. Next base: position 84,746,656 of record NC_139151.1, read on the forward strand.
TGTGTTGGGTCTTCGTTGCTGCGTGCGGGCTTTCTCTAGTTGTGGCAAGTGGGGGGCTACTCTTTGTTGCGGTGCGCGGGCTTCTCATGGTGGTGGCTTCTCTTGTTGTGGAGCACGGGCTGTAGGCGCGCGGGCTTCAGTGGTTGTGGCACATGGGCTCAGTAGTTGTGGCTCGCAGGCTCTAGAGTTCAGGCTGTGTTGTGGCACGTGGGCTTAGTTGCTCTGCGGCATGTAGGATCTTCCCGGACCAGGGCTTGAACCTGTGTCCCCTGCACTGGCAGGCAGATTCTTAACCACTGCGCCACCAGGGAAGTGCCGTCATTCGTTATTTTTAATACCAGTAAATGTTTCCTGAATCACTTGGATGTTATTAGACCCAGAGCGAAACATACTTCTGTTCTAGAAGGTTCTCAAATCAACCAGTTGTTTCCTGTGTTGTTTGAAGCAATAGGTTTTGGGTCAGGGATATGTTTTGGCTACTAGGATGATGATAATACTGCTTTTCCCCAGGTCCTATCCTCTCTTCCTCCTCAGTATGATCTTGTGAACAGTTAGAAAAATCACCACAGCTGAGCTGGTATTTGTCTGCTGGGGAATTAAAGGTAATTTCATTCAGTAAGCTTTGTAGAGTCCTGCATCAACTGTGTGTTCAGTGCTGGAGGACATATAGAAGTGGGCAAGTCCCAGTCACTGCCTTTAAGGAGCAGAGAAGGCGTTAATGCAGATATAAAGGCATAGAATGCAGGAATGCTTTGAGGAGACAATGTGATTGATACAGGGCTCAACCGAGGGACAGATTGCTCCGAAGGGGCATCCGGGAAGGATGAACAGAGAAAGGATATGAAACATAACAGCTGCCTCTTTGAGGGCCCTCCCCTGGCAGCTACTGTGTTTGTTGCTTTACAGAGATTTTCTCAATTTCTCTGGGGCAACTTTATTCAGCTCCAAATTACAGATGAGGAAACCTAGGCTCAGAAAAGTTAACTAACTTGCACAACGTCACAGAACTAGGACTTGAGTTGCCAAGATATGAATCTGGATCTGTTTGACTTCAAAAGTGTGTTCTTAACTGTATTGCATGCTACAGTTTCAGCAGAGGGAGAGAAGGATGTACTGTCCAGAAAGAGGGAGCAGCAGAAGCAATAGAAGGGAGGTGAAAAGTACCAAGGGTGCTTGAAAAAAAGGAGTTCCAGTTGCCTGGAGTGCAGAAGCATGAGGAGGAGGTGATGGGATTAGAAACGAGCATTGCTTAGGAGACTCAGGCGTTGGATGGCAGGGGAAGGAGATTGTACATGATGTGATTGGCTGTGGGGAGCTGTTGGACATTTCTGAGCAGGGCAGTAGTATCACTGGAAGTACCCATTATCTAGGGAGGTTAATCTGTCGGCAGTGTCCAGGATGAGAGGGGGCAGGACTAATGAGGCTCTCTGGTGGCCCAGGCATTGGGGCCCCAGAAGAGGGCTGTGAAGGCAGCGAGGGGAGAGGGGGTTGATGAAGGTGACAGATTGTGTGGTAGAAATATTAGATTCGACAGCACACCGAGCATACAGGGCCTGGAAGGTCGTCTCCCGTTGATCTCCTAGTTGGTGTCCGTGTTCCTTAGGGACCTGACGCCTGGCTCATGGTTTTCCTCTCCTCCTCGTCTCCTGCCTTCGTCCGGGGTAGGTGTGGCTTCCACAGGGATGGTGCAGTCCACATGTGGTTACGGCCCTCACTTCTGCTCGGCCAGCACATCCGCACAGACACACCTTTGCCTGGAAATGATGGTCTCCCTCTACAATCCTGTCTTTGAAATGACTTTTTAACCAAGATTCTCTTCCTTTGCACCTCTCTCCTTCCCTCCCTGTGAGCTCTGTCCCATGTCTGGTCAGGTCAGCTACTAACTTCATCAGTTTTACTGCATCTTTTTTTTTTTTTTAGTTTTTTGCGGTACGCGGGCCTCTCACTGTTGCGGCCTCTCCCGTTGCGGAGCACAGGCTCCGGACGCGCAGGCTCAGCGGCCATGGCTCACGGGCCCAGCCGCTCCGCGGCATGTGGGATCTTCCCGGACCGGGGCACAAACCCTGCATCGGCAGGCGGACTCCCAACCACTGTGCCACCAGGGAAGCACTTACTGCATCTTCTTTATGTGGGTTCCCCACAGCTCCATTCTCGGCTCTTTCTCGGTCTCTCCAGGTAGAGAATGAACTGTAGAGGACTGGAGTGAAAACCACCGTAGGTGCCCAGGTGAGAGGGGAAGGTGTCTGAGGTGGAGACTCAGAGAAGTGGTTGGATTCGGGATATTTTTGGAGACAGAGCTGTTGGGGCATGGTAATGGATTGTGTGCGTGGCAGGAGGAGGTGAGGGCTGGAGGACTCAAGGGTGACTCCCAGGTGTTTGCTTGAGCACTGGTTGTGGTGTCATCTGTTGAGATGCAGAGAGGAGAGGAGGAGGTTTAGTGGGGCTGCAGTGGCGGTGGGGGAGATGGAGTTGAGAGTTTGCTTTTGGACATGTGAGCTTACACATTCAGGGAGAGCTCAGGAGATAGGAACTCGGCAGTCATCCACACAGGTGACATTTAGAGCTAAGGGAGTAGGTAAGATTAACCAGATTTGCCTTGATTTAGAACTAAAGAGAAGAGGGTAAAAATTCAGGCCCAGGGCATCCTCATGAGGGAAGAACTGGAGCCAGCAAAGGACCCTGGGAAGGAGCATCTGGGGAAATGGAGGAGGTGGTGTCTAGAAATAAGTGAAGAAAGTCAATGTCCTGGGAGGGAGGGAGCTGCTGCGTCATCTGTTCTGGAAGGATGGAGATGAAGTGAATTTGGTAAACTGGAGTTCGGTGGTGACCTTGGCAGGAGGGGTTTCCAGGAAGAGGTGGTGGAGACAGCTTGGCTGGAGTGGATCCAGGAGAGGGTGGAGGTGGGGAAGCAGTGACAGCAAAGGGAGAAGATTAATGGGACAGTTGCTGGAGGGGCATATGGGAGATATTGGGGTACGTTTGAATATTATGGGTGACTAATAGCAAGGGAGAAATTGACGATGCAGAAGAGAGACGAACACTGCAGGGGTGAAGTCCATATGTGCTCGAGGGGGTGGCACAGGTGGAGGGTTCAGACTCAGCGAGGAGCAGGGACGGCTCAATCTTTTGCACCAGGAAGGAAGGCAGAGTACAGGGGTGTGGGTGTTGGTCAGGCGGTGCATTTGGTAATGGAAGCCTGAGGATGCGTCTGCGGTTGTTTCTGCTCTCCTGGGGCATAATGAAGTTGGCAGCTGAGGTTGAGATTGTGTGGGGGGCATTTGAGCAAGGGTGCAGTGGTACACACTGAGCATCAGCAAACTGATGAGAGAAAAACCGTAAGATTGGCAAGGCTCCCCTCCTCCTGGGTCCTCATTGCTATGTTCAGACCATTTCTTCTATTCTTTCAAAATTCTAGATGCTTTGAACTGCCCTTCCTCACTGTAGTCACCTCTAGAACCCAAGCTGGCCCCCATCATCCTGGTTCATTGTCTCTTCCTCTGCATCGCCTCTCCTGTCCCAACCCATCCTCTACTTCGAGGTCAGTTCCTTGACCTCCTCACATCTACTCTAGGCCTTGTGGTACTTGGGAAGGGGCAGAAATGGGAGAGCAAGAGGTGAATGGAGTGTCAGGAGGAGAGGTAAGGGGACTTTGCTGATGGAAATGGGTGGGAACAGTGGAAGGTCTGAGAGCATGGGCAGGAGAGAGCAATCAGTCAAATTAGAAGGTGCATGGAGCCTTGTGGAAATGAGAGTCGAGGGGTCATCTAGGGGTGACCTTAGAGGTTTGACTCTGGCTCGGAGAGCCAGGATTCAAACTCTGTTCCGCCTGGCTCCGGAGCTGCTAGCCCTCAACCTTACTTCTTTCTTTCCTTGAAATCCACCTGGCTCTCTCGGTTCCCTTCTAGAGTAACTCACAAACTGTTTCCTCTTCTCCATTTCATCATTATCTCCTCTTGGACTTTGCAGGTGCTTCCCAAATGACTCAGCCTCAGCCTCCTTGCCACTAATGTACCATCCACACTGTAATTAGAGTCATTATAATAAACACAGGTTCTGGTCTTACATCTACTCCATTTAAAAAATATTTGGTGGCTCTCTGCTGTTCATAGAATAAAATCCAATCTTCTTAAAGTGGGTCTTTGAAGCCTTTCACAACAGGTGCTCAGCAAATGTTCAGGGCCCTTGACAACCTGGTCTCCAGGCTCCTTACCCAGCCGTACGGCTACTCTTTTCCTTCAGACCTAATGCTTCAGCCACACGGGAGGATTCATTCTTCACATTCCCTATGCCTCTGAAGCCTTCCCTGACCCCTGAAGCATGACCCCTCCCCGAAATTTCCCTACTTCCAGGGGCCTCCGTTGCCCTTATCACACTGGGCAAATGAGTTGTTTTCTCGCTTTTCTCCCTCATGAGCTCTTTAAAAGCAGGTACCACATCTCATTCCTTTTTGAATATCCAGCCCCAGCTACTGCCTGGCTCGATCCTTGTGAAGGCAAAGAACCCACTTTTGCTAAATGCCTCTGCCAGGCCCTGAGTGAGGCACGTGGTTGGAAGACACCATAGCAGAGCAGTTGAGAGCAGAGCCTTTGTAATAAGACAGAAGACAAATGAATGACCCTCTGACCTACATTTTCCTCATACGTAAAATGGTGATATCAAAAACACTGACCTGGTAGAGCTACTGGGGGGATTAAATAAGATAATTATTGCATGTAGAGGGTTTAGTACCATTTACTACGTGTCTGTTAGGCACGCAGTAAATGGTAGCCGAGTGTCTCATTTATCCATAAGGTAGAAGGACTCGGGGAGAGGCAATGAAGAGGGAAGGGAGATTTGAAGGTTAAGAGCCTGTATAATTCAGAGAATAGGGTGCTTTTAATGAAATTAGAGAGGGGGTTAGAGTGGAGAAGCACTTTTAGGAGGGAGAAGGTGATTTACTCAGTTTGGACCATGTGGAGTTTAAGTGATGCGCTATTAAGGGGTACCACGGGGGTGTTGAGGGCTGAGGTTAGGAAAGTTGTTGGAAATCCAAGCCTGGATCCCAGGAGAGAGGCCTAAGTGAACACTATGGATTTTGAGAATGTTGTAGATACAGGGTAGAATTTAAATCCTGGAGAAAATTCGAGTCCTGGAGGGAGTATAGCTAGATGACAGACCCTGGGAAATGCCTCCATCCCAGGATCAGATGAGGAGGACACTAAGGCCAGTGAAGAAGAGGAGAAACAGAGAGGTTTTAAATCCCATTTTCTCCTAATAGCTTTGAAATCAGCCTGAGATGTGAATCTGAGGTCAGCACTTTGAATAGAGAGTCATGGTGTTGAACAGACACCTTGTCCCTCTGAAGGTAGGGTGTAGCGTTCTGTGTGTTCCAGTGTCTTCTAAATCGCTAGGTCTAGGGCCGATGTGCAGTGCCCTACAGTGGAATATATGATGCCCACTCTACCCATGTCATCTCTGGTAATGGGGCAGCAATGACTTCTAAAGAAGCAACTGCATTCCCGATGGAGGTTTTCATCCACTCCCTTTGCAGGATCTGGAGTGAGAGGCCCCTCAGAGAGGTTATCCAGCTGATGGAGTAGGGAAGATTCTCCCCATGCAGAAGCAGTCCAGGGCGGGAATTGGTTTACCTTACACGGCCATCAGAAATTTATCTCAACAAAAATATCACTTAAAGAAAGCCATAGACTGACCCTTTGGTTAAGGGAACTCTCATTCATTCCTTCAACAAATATTTTTTGAGCACCTGTTATGTGTCTGGCACTGTTCTAGGCACTGGAGATACAGCCGTGAGTAAAGCAGGCAAAACCTCTGCCCTCATGGACCTTACATTCCTGAGCGGGCAGGTTAAACAGACAAAATAACTGAATAATATGTTAGATACTAATAAGTGCCATGGAGAAAAATTAAGCACAGAAGGGGCTAGGGGATGCCGAGGAGATAATGGCTGTGATTTTAAATTGTTGGGGTGTCGAGAAGAGGATATTGAGGAAGTAACCTTTGAGTGACCACCTGAGGATACCTGGGACAAGAATCCAGGCAGAGGGGGGAGGGTTTGAGAGCCAGCGAGGAGGTCCCGATGGAGGAGAGCAGCAGCAATGAGGTCAGAGGTGCAGACTAGGGGCCACGATCGGTGGAGCCCCATGGGCTGCACCCAGGTGGGGTGAGAGCCACGGGAGTGTGTGGGCAGGGGCAGGATGGGCCTGGGCTCTCACAAGCTGCTGGACCCTCCCCTGTGTCCACTCACAGCAGTCATGAACTCTGATGTTTTGACAGCCACAGAAACGAGCTGGGAGCTTCTTCGAATGGATTCCTTCTCCTTTCAACATTTGCTCCACATGAGAATAATTATTCTGAGTTTAGGTTATGTGGACCCTTTGACTTCATTCCCTCTGACAGATACTTTGTGTGTGTGTGTGTGTGTGTGTGTGTGCATGCACACGCACACATGCACAAACTTCCATTCATGTGTGATAACTCAGAACTGACTTAAATTGTATATTTCAGAGAAATGAATTTTTTGGTAAAAAAAAAAAATATCTAACCTCCCCGGGGCTCAGTTTCTTCATCTGAAAAATGGGTATGAGAATCTTGACAAAGAGTGTATCCCAATGCCTAACACACAGTAGAAGCTCAAGAATGTGTTGTCTCATTTTCCTGTCCTTCCTCTGACACTCTTGTAAGTTAAATAACCATTTGTTCCTTTTCACCTCTGTACATGACTTTGTAGTTTTAGATCATTATGCCAATGAATATACTGGGTTTGGATGACTTCAGCTGACCTAACTTTACTATCGCTTTGACTGTTCAATGCATTTATTAATGTACATAGCATAAATGTGTTCTCTCCCCATTTAAATAGAGGTGAAAGGATTTTCCACACTGCATCAAGAAGGCACACCTCCATCAAAACAGTAAAGCTGAGTAAAAGCAGAACACATGTAAATGTTTCATTCTTGCTAATGAAAAAACTTATATACATATATAAATATATTTAGGATATCATGTTCTGATCCACTATACATTTTTCTCCATCAGGATAGAACAGCATAGCCGAAAAGAGGCATACTGATATTTTTCACAGAAGCACGGAGCTTTAAAAAATGTTAATGGCCTAAAACTCACATATAAATACTGAATTACTAAAAGCAGCAGCAATTACATGTTTAATGTCAACAGGAGCACATTATCTAATGAGCTGTTTGCAGAAGTTAATAATGTGATTAATCACTGACTGACAAAAACTGTGGAAAAGAAGTTCTTTTGTACTGATAGTACTCCCAAGGCAGTTGCTGCCTGACGAGAGGTAGATCTTGGCTAATGAGGGGCCAGTTCAAGTCAGGGGCTGGTGGAAGTCAGAGAAAGATCAACTGGCTCCTCAGGCAGGCCCTCACCATGTGGCACGTACCGGCGGGGCCTTTGTATTCCAGAGTCCAGTCCTCAGCTTTGTGGGTCTAGTAGCCCCCAGAATTAAGCAGGATCAGGAGGACCAAGTTACGCTAACCAGACTTATAAGAGATTGATATATAAACCAGATTGAAAGTATTTAGTTTAAAATATGGATTAGAACTACCAAGGAGAGGGGATTTCTTTAACTGGCTGTTACTCTATCCTTTGTGGAAATCTGTATGGGGAGCCAAATTGCAAAAGGAATAATGGTAGTTCAGTTACACATTCATTAAACTTTTAATTGAGCACCTACTCTGTGCAAGGCACTGTTCTAGGCCCTGGGGAATGCAGCAAACAAGGGACAAAAAACCTCCCTGCTCTCTTAGGGTGCACATTCTAATGGAAAGGCAGGGGGTGACAGATGGTGAGCAAATATATATGTATCATGGCAGATGGTGATACGTACTTTAGAGCCTCACCACTCCAAGTGTGGCCTGGGGGCCTGCTGCATGGGTACCCCCGGGGAGCTTATTAGGCGTGTTACCAAGTCCAAGCTTGTACTGCTCACCACACGACAGGCTGATAAATCGAGAGACGAGTTGTTGGGGCCAGGAATAGTGACTCTATTTGGAAAGCCAGTAGACTGAGAAGATGGTGGACTTGTGTCCCAAAGAACGTATTACAGGGGGACCCATCCCAACCCACAGAATCAGAATCCACATTTGAGCAAGATTCCCAGGTGATGGGCATGCACATTAAAGTTTGAGAAGCACTGATTTAGAGAAAAATTAAGTAGGAAGAGGGGGATGGAGAGTGCTAAGGGCAGGGATTGTTATTGATATTTTATAGAGTACAGGGAAGGCCTCACAGATATGGTAACACTTGTTCAGAGCCCTGATGGAGGGAGGGAGGGAGCCACGTGGATATGTAGGTGAAGAGCGTTCTAGGTAGTAGAAGAATAAGCTGGTGCAAAGGCCCTGAGGCAGGAGCATGTCCTGCAGGTTTGAGGAACAGTAGGAGGGAGGTAGGCTGGAGCAGAGTGAGTTGAAGGAAGAGTTGTAAGGGCAGAGAAGTAACTAGATGGTTGGTCAGGCAGATCACTTAAGGTCTTATAGAAATTATAAGGACCCTGGCTCTTACTCTTAGTGGGGTTGGAGCCTCTGGAGGGTTTGAGCAGAAGAATGTTGTGATCTGAATTTTTAAAGGATCACTCCAGCTTCTGTCTTGCAAATAGACTATAGGGGACAAGGGAGGAGCTCATTGCAGTAATTCAGGTGAGAGATGTTGGTAGCTTGGACTATAGCAATAGAAAGAAGTCATATATTTTGAAGATGGAGATGACAAGGTTTGTTGCTCAGTAGGATATTGAGTGAGAGTAAAAGAGACAGGTCAACATTGATGGCAAAGTTATTGGTCTGAGCATCTGGAAGGAAGGAGTTGCCATTTGTTGGAGCGGAAAATATCACAAGAAGAACAGGTTTGGTTGGGGGTGGGGGGATTGGGAGTTGGGCTCTGGATATATTAGAGACATTTCTTAAGTATCCAACTGGAGATTTGAGTTGATGAGTGGATACAGGAATCTGGAGTTCAGAGTAGTGGTCCTGGTTAGAGATATAAATGAGCAGCAACAGCACAGATGGTTTTTAAGCCTTGAGTCCATGAGATCACCTAGGGAGTGGGAGAGAAGAGAGCTTGTGTGGTATTAACAGTATCACCAAGCTCAAACAGCCAGCTGCAGCCATCTTGCCCACCAGATAGACCTGCCATCCGGCCAGGTTACCCATGTCTGCTGGTCGGGGTACCCTCCCCTGGCATGGATAAATCTTTGGTTCTCTTTTTCTAGATTTTCTGCAGACCCCACTCCCTTCCAATAACTCTTTATTCCTATAAACAATTATTTTGGTTACTGTTTTCTTTACTCCAGTCCTTTTGATTGGACTGAGGTGTTTCCAAAGCTTCCCCACCTGGGATCGTGGGGGGAGGACTCATTCATCTCATATCAAAGGCTTTTTCTTTTTTTCACATTTTCCCAACCCAGCTTACTAAAAAGTTGAAAGAATTGTACAGTGAACACCCATGTCGCTACCACCTCGATTCCACAATTAGCGTTTAACTATATTTTAATAATCACATCTCTGTTCATCTATTTTTCCATTCATCTGTTAATCCATCATATTTTTTGATGTATTTCAAAGTAAGTTGCAAACATCAGTAGACTTCAACCCAAAACACTTCAGTATGCATATCATTGCCTAGAGTTCAATATTCATTTGTGATGTTTTAGATAAAATCAACATACAGTGAAATGAACAGCTCTTAACTATACCATTTGATGTTTTGACAAGTGTATACACCTGTGTGACCCAAACCCCTATCATGATGTAGAGCATGACCACCAACCTGTTGCCCTTTGCAAGTTAATTAGTGCCAGCCCCACCCTCCTTGAGGCACCTACTGTTCTAATAACACATTCTTCCTACTGACAGTCACTTTCGTTACTCTGTTTCACTCTGGCTCTGAGAATAGCTGGATCGTTTTGATTAGACAAGGCATTTCCATGCCTCCCCAGCCAGCCATCGGGGGTAGGGGCAGATCCGTCCACTCAGGTATGTTTTATTCGTTGCTCACTCAGCGGGTGACTTAACTACAATATTTAGAGGCATCTCTCCGTGGCCTTTGCCGCCTGACTGCCCCACTGTACTAGTCCTCAGATTGCTTCTTTCTTCTCTTTTGACTCACGGACATTGCCAGTGGGGAAACTTGATACCAATCCATCTTCCTCTTCCTCCTCTTAATCATAGTGAAGGCTCACATTTCTTGAGCACCTACTAGGGGCCACACCAAAGCACCACATGTACCTTACCTCTCTGATGCCTTGCAACGTGATAGCCCCATTTTACAGATGAGGACACTGAGGCTCAGGGACTTTGAGTAGCTTGCCAAGGCAAGAGCCTTTCTGAGACCAAACCCTCTCAACCATCTCACGACCTGGGACTGGAGGGCATTTATCTCCTGCTTGCTTTCCCCTTCCCCGAGCTCCTTGTCACGTGCTTCCCCTACTCTTCCCTGCAGCCGTGGTGAAGAACCCGCCCAACAACCTGTGGATCATCGCCGCAGTGCTGGCGCCCATTGCCGTGGTCACGGTCATCATTATCATCATCACTGCCGTGCTCTGCCGGAAGAACAAGAACGACTTCAAGCCAGACACCATGATGAACCTGCCCCAGAGAGCAAAGGTACGAGACGGACGCTGTGAGGAGAGGGGCAGGAGCCCTGGCCCCTTGGGGCTCCACCTGCCTTTTCTCTCATGGCTCTTGAGGTCTTTGCAAGTACCTTCGGAAGCATCCTCATGAGTCCTCATGTTGAAGGAGACCCTTTATTTACTTATTTGAATGTTTTAAAAATTGTGGTAAAATATACATAACGTAAAATTTACCATTAGTCACTTACAAGTGTACAGTTCAGTATTCTTTAGAATATTTGCATTCTCGTGCCACCTTTATTTTTATAATGAGGACACGATAGCTAATGCTCATCTAACGCTCACTCTTTGCCTTAAATGCTTCTCAGGGCTTTGCATATACCAGCAACCCCTAATCTTGCCAGCAACCCTTTGAGGAAGAACATTATTTTACAGATGAGGAAACAGAGGCACAGAAAACGAGTTGCTAGCTAGACCTAAAAGGGGCCTCAGAGGTCATCTGATCGGACACCTTCCCTTTTACAGAGAAGTGACTTCTTCACAATGGCACAGTTAGTAAGTAGCAGAACTGATAGTAGAACCAGGTCTCTTGGCTCCTAACTCAGGGCCCTTTGCGGCACATCAGCCCCTCAAAATTTTCCTTCTTCCGCTGGCCGGAGTGGCTGATCTTCAAAGGCTGCATGACGGGCGAGCTACAGATGCTTGGCTGGGCAGCCATCAACCCCCAGTTCAGTGGCTCCCCTGAGGGCCGGCCGGGAGCCCCGCCCACTTTCCACAGCCTCCATAGGGCCGTACCACCCATCTCCAGTGACTGGAAGGGGAATGAACTGAGGAAATTCCAAAGGCTAATTCTCCAGTCACATAGCTCCCTTCACAATAGTCCCCGAAGGGACTATAATAACCGGTAATACCCAGTGTTTAAATAATGCCTTACAATATCCTGGGCTATCCTAGGTCTGTCACCTTGTTTGCTCATCACAGTAGCCCTGTGAGGTAGGCTATAGTCAGGGCAGCATTTATGATTTTCATTTTACTGCAGAGAAACCCAAAGGAAAGAGAGACTGTGGGACTTACTCCACAGCAGTGGGGGAGGTACTCAGGCCCATATCTGAGTCTTTGGGCTGTGTCTACTTTATACCTCTTCCTGAGCTCTGAGATTTGGTGGGTACAATCCTCTTCCAGCCCTGAACATCTGAGCTTTGTCTACCTGTGCAGGAATGGAACAGCGAATGGAATTTCACATCCAGTGGGATGCATGACGTAGAGATCGTCCTTGCTGGGAGTCAGGCATGTCTAGTTCTTCCTGGATGATCATACCTTGCTTCAGCAAAAGAAATCAAATGAATTTGATGGTTTGTTAAACCGAGTCACCTGTTGAGAAGCTGCGGCTTGCTGAGACACTGTCTAGTGAAGAGCCCAACCCCAAAGAATGTCGTTCTGTGTCTGTTGACATAAAGCCACCCGCTGCGCGGACGCAGCACGATGTTGGTAATTACCCAAGCAGTGAAAGATGAAACTATTCCAAGAAGGGGTATTTCATTTCCATCTTAGCTTGGTTATAATCTGAGCCTTGCAGACATAACAGTAATTACCAGAATCTAATTGCAGCTGAGTCCAGGAATGCAAAACATGCCATACTGAGGTTGTAAATGCCATCTTTGTGTGCTAGATGAAGCCAAAATTTTACTAATTTGCCGAGATGAGTTGGGCAGCACATGATTTCAGCATATCTTCTGGCTGGAAAGCTGTCTGAGGCTGGAACAGATTCATGTGTGTGGGTTTTCATAGCCCCGTTTATGTCCCTTCCCGGTGCATTGTGCTTCAACAGATACCAGGCTGCTGTGGAAAATCAAGCAAATTTATGTTCCATGAGATGATTGAGTTCACTTGTGTAGGGTGATGGTGGTTGTTTTCTCCCTCAATGAGACTGGGCTACGCACTTGATTTCCAAAGCCCTTTTATCACGGGAAACCAGCGGGGTGGAACTGCCTCTTTCTTACCGCAGTCCTGCCCGTTGCAACCCAGGGGCACTGCAGTGTTTGCAAGAGGAGAGAGCCGCCTGTATCACTTCTCAGAACCGTTGTGTGTGAGCAGAATTCATTTAACGCCAAGGGACCAGGCGGGATGAAAAAGTTAGCTTTCGCCACCAATCCAGAGACCGGGAGGGTGGTCTCCTAGTCTCCAGGGACACCACTGTGCCTGTAAGGATGCGGGCTGCAGTGCCAGAGGACATGGCTGGGGATCCTTGCTGAGCCCCACTAATAGACTTAACATCCTAAGAGGAGGTGAGTGTGGCTGTCCCGGGAGCCAAGACCCAGCCGTGCACGCCCACACCCTTCTGCAGAGACAAGGTACCACAGATGTAACCCTATTACCATTGCTGTCATCCGGGCTTCGGCAGGTAGAAGGTTGAGAAAATGATCAGCGCAGGAGGAGGGCCAGGCATCATGCCTTTATCGCCTCCTTTCTTCCTAGTTCACTTTTCCCTCCTCTTTGTCATTGGATTCATAGCCTTTCCCCAGGTTTTCCCTTCAACTGAAGAGAACATGATCCCCTGGAACAGGCCACCTTAAGAGAAAGTTGTTAGGGTCATATCCAGGTGCAGAGTGAGCTTGGAGGGCCTGCACTGGTTGGCATGACCTTCTGCTTGGGATGGGTCTGCTTTAGTCACCCCCTAAAGATGCCCAGCTGTCTCCTGTTTCTCACATATTATCTATATGACCATACTTAACCTCTTTGTGCCTCAATTTTCCCATCTGTGAAATGGGGGTGATAACAGTATTCACTTACAGGTTGTTGTGAGGATTGAGTTATGTGCATTACTTTGAGTGTACCTGGTACAGAATAAATATTATATATAAGTTGATGTTATTATTACACATGCTTTATTCTTAAAAGATCGAGGTAACATGTTTACCTTTGAAATTGTTGGAGATTATTTTGATTTGATAATTTTACAAAACTCATTAAAGCAACTGTAAATGTTTCATGATGTTGTATTAACGGTGCTAGGGGTCACTAGTGTGTGTCCCGTGGGCAGTTAGTTAATCTCAGGTGATTTTCAAGTTGGAGGTTGAAAGACCACTATCCTGTCAGTCAGAAGAGTAAGGTACTAGTCTTGAGTCTTTCACCACTTAGCTGTGTGATCTTGGCCAAGTCACCGAACCCCTCTGAGCTTTTGTTTTCTTACCTATAAAGTGAAGACTGTGCTGTTTGCCCTGCTTTCCCCATGTGGCTGTTGTGAGAATGAAGTGAGGTGTCAGTGTTTTGCAGGCTGTAAGTACTGAACATGCACAGGGATTGTTCTTATTAACCTAATAACAAGGGCCGCCTATTAAGCTTGTTACTCCTTAATGTCTCCCTGCTCACCCACCGTCAACCCAGTCTCCTGAAGTATCTAGCGGGTAACTTCAGCCCAGTGTGAAGGGTGAGAGGCCAAGTTCAGAGACAGTGAGGATGAGCGGGCAAGCCAGAGCTAGCTCGTCTTCCTCACTAGGTTCTTAGGTCATCTTAGCCGCCAGTGCAGACTCCCAGTACCTCACACACAGGCCAGGAGGCTCAACACAGGAGCCAGGCCAAGTGTGGTAGAAGATGCCCAACCAAGATGGCAGGCTGCAGAAGGAGAGGAGAGGCCGTGGGAAGAACCATCAAGCAGTGGTTGGGTGTTCTGGCTCTGGGCCATATAGTACTGGGTTCAAATCCCGGCTCTACCATAGACCAGCTGTGTGAGCCTGGGGAAGTTGCTGAACCTTTCAACCTCAGTTTCTTCATCTTTAAAATGGGGAGCCATAACAATACCTACCTCCTTGAACTACAGTGAGGATGAAATGACATAATTTATGCAACGTATTCGATACTGTACCAGTAATATCAAGTGAAGCTGAAACTGTGAGCTCCTTGAGGGTAGGGGGCCAGTTATTATTCACCTTTATGTTTCCAGCACCAAGTGCAGTCCCTGACACAAGCCAGTGCTCAATAACTAGAGCTGGAACAAAACTAAATAGGATAATGGGAGGATGGGGGTATGGCATAAAAGGGACCAACAGGAGATGAGGCTGGGCACATGGGTTCAGACAGAATGTGAAGGGTCTTGGGTGCCTTGCCAAAGGGTTTGGGTGCCATGGAGTGTCTTTCATGAGGTAGTGATGATGACCTGACATGGTTCTTAGGGAGGTAACTTTGGAGGCTTGTCAAGGGTGGGCCTGGAAAGGAGCAGAATGGAAGGAACAAGACCAGGGCAGGGTCCGTACAACAGTGGACCTGGAGAGAAAAGGTCAGCTTCCAGAAACAATTCAGTTGAGTTCAATTGGTGATCAATTGTTTGTAGGAGAAGCAGGTGAGTCAGTATTCTGGGAACATCAGCACATCCTCTGAAGGCTCCTTTGTATTTCATGTACCACCCAGGGAGGGGAGGGAAATGAACAAACACTATTTCAGAAGCACATTCCCAGATCTTAGCATAGAATTTTAGTGGTTACCACATGGGTCAGAGTGTGAGTGTCTCAGAGAAGAGGGACCAGTGACCACACCTCCCAGAGTGAGTTATCCAGGGAACTGTCCGTGGCTATACTACAGACAGCTTGAAATAAGGAAGCTTTGCTGGATTTAGCAAGAAAACTCCATCCTATTTTGAGACACGATTTGATGGGTTGGGCCAGGGTCTTAGACCATTAAATCTGGCTGGAGCCTTCCTGTTACAATTCTTAGCTAAGTAACCTGCTGAAAGAGGCACTTCTGAGCATATCAAGTGCTGATAGAACCCAAACAATAGAGGTTAAGTTTCATCCCAAATTTTCTTAAGGAGAATCCACTGATGTCCATTTCACCTGGCCTATGATTTAGTAGGCAGGAAAGCAGTATTAGCTAATATTGATTGAGCATTTGCTGTGTGTCAGGTACTTAGCTAAATGCTGGACTTGAATTTACTTATGTAATCTACACAGCCTCCCTTTGAGGGTAGTTAAATATCACGCTCACAGACATACACATTTGATCCTGCTTATGCTGTTATTCTCTCCATTTTACAGGTGAGGAAACATGTGCAGAGAATTTCAGTAACTTGCCCAAGGTCACCCAGCTAATACATGTCAGAGCCAGGATTTGAATCCAGGCTGTCTGCTTTTGGAGCTGCTGACCTTAACCTCCCCATCGTCCTGCCTCAGATCTGTGTTGTGCTGTTTTGGGGTGTCAAGCAGAATAGAGACACTCGCAGGAATTGTTTAAATATGCTTCTTGGTTTTTTCATTGCCCCACTAATAAATGTCTGTTGGGTTTTGCTCACAGCTGCCCTATTCGCTTGGGATTTCAGACATTGTACAACAAAAGCCTTGCTAATTTTTCAGTAATGAATTATAGGAGAGCCAGCCTGCTTAAGGGAGAGGTCTGGATTAAAGAGTGATTCCATTTTATTATTAATAATTGTGCTGCCTCGCATGTGGTAGCACATTTCCTCCCTCTGTTTTCAGATCTGTGATCCCCTTTCATACTCAAGGGTGGTGGAGGTAAAGCAGATAGGATTATCCTCATTTCTCAGATGAGACAGCTGAGGTTCAGAGTTCAAGTGACTTGGCAAGGCCACACACCTGCTATTAAACAGGCTTTAAGGGATGACAAAATATTCCTAGGTAGGAGAAGATGCGGGACCTATTTAATGTAGCAATTAAGAGCTTCTAATTAGCAGTATCCTGTGACTTAAAACAAGTGGTCTAAAATCCTTGAAAGTATTTGTTCTCACACACATATTTGCATCTTGTTTATACTAGTCATTTTTCTGAGTCTTAGCTATAGAGATTCTGGAGCTATAGGTGGAATTAACACGGATTTTGATTTTGCAGAGACAGAAATTATGATGGAGATTCATGTTAACTCTTGTTCCTCAGAAAGCTAAGTATGGTCCCAGCACATGCACTTTCCCACCTGTCTTCTCTTAAAGCTGCTGTGAGCGTCTTGCTTTGCCAGAAACGTGACTGCAAATCTGTTTCCTCTTTGCAGCCTGTGCAGGGCTTTGATTATGCCAAGCAGCACCTGGGCCAGCAAGGGGTGGACGAAGAGGTCATCCCCGTGACTCAGGAAACGGTGGTCCTCCCACTGCCCGTTAGAGATGTTCCTGCCTCTCAGGAAAGGGATGCCCCTCAGGATGGAAGTACTATCAAGACGGCCAAATCCATCGAAACCAGAAAGAGGTAGGCACGGGGCCAGCTTCTGCCTCTCTGTGTCAGCAAGAGAAATCATGGATGGGGAGAACAGCTGAAGCCCTCAAGTTAATTCCTCTGTTCTCTTTAAAAATTCCCCTTTGTGCTTGTTTTGAATATTTGAGAAGGAGACTAAGGGAGACGATAAGAATCACAATACCTGCTTCTCATGAGCCACTCGTTGTAAGGTTTTAGATGCCTGATCAACCCCAACGGAAGAGGTTTAGCTCTTATATTTATTATAACAACTTTGGCACTGATGTCACACTTATGTTTTTAATTTATCTCAAGAGCAGTGCCTTTGGTTCAGGATAGTTGTATTTTATCTGGCAATTTCTCTATAGAGCTTATGATTTTAGTTCAAAAACCATTTATTGAGTTTTTACTATGAACAGAGCACTTTGACAGGCATTGGGAGGACTACAAAAAGGTTTAAGATTGATTCCTGACCCCGAGCATCTCCTGATGGAAAGACAGAAGGAAATTGCTGAAATACCAAACGTGATGGGCGGGTGCCCACAGTGGAGTCTGAACCAAGTCCTGGGGAAAAGAGAGGAGGAAGAATTTAATTCTGATGAGGGAAAACGTCGTGGAGGAGGTTATGTTGTAGCCAAGCCTTGAAGGGCAAGTGGGATGCCCATAGGTGGGAAGAGATAAAGGCATACAGGCTGGCAGAGCCAGGAGAGATACGGACATCCATGCTCACTTAATAATGAGTGTCGCTGAGGTTAGAGCTCACAGTGCTTGGGTTATAGTGAAAGATGAAACCAGAAGATAGATGAAAACTGTGGAGGTCTTAACTGCCAGCCTAAGGAGTTTGACCTTTATTCTCTAGGCATTGGTAAGGCACTGAAAGTTCTTCAGGGAGACAGTGATGTCCAGCCTGTATCTTAGAAAGACTACTCCAGCGGCAATGTGAATGATAGATGGGAGAGGTTAGGCTGGAGGGCAGGAGCCTGTTAGGACTTTGCAATAGGCTCACAAAGAGGTAATGAACTCTCTGGCCAGCCCTGTTGTCTGGCTGAACCAGCTCCCATTGCCAACCTTACCTGGGGCCACAGTGGCGGCTGGAAAAGCTACATCCTCTCCCCCTCCTTCCCTCCCTTCACCTAACATATTTATCGACTGCTTGCTGTCTACTAGGCACTAGGGATACTGCAGTAAACAAGATAAAGTTCCTACTCCCGTGGTGCTTACAGTTTGGTAGGGAGAGATAGACAATAAACAAATAGAGAAATAGAAATATAGTAGGTTGGGCAGTGCTGAGTACAAAGAAGAAAACCAAAGCATGGTAAGGGAATGCAGAGTTGGAGAGGGGAACATGAGGCTATTTTAGCAGGAAGTTGGGGAAGGCCTCTCTGATAAAGTGACATTTGAGGAAGACCTGATTGAAATGATGTGTGAGCCTTGAGATTATCTTGCAGAAAAACCTTTCCAAGCAGATGGAACAGTGTGTACAAAGCCCAGGGGAGGGAACTTCTTGACTTGCTTAAGGAAGAGCACGAAGGCCAAAGAGGCTGATATGAACAAGGGGGGAAGTGGTAGCAGGTGGGCCAGAGGAGCTGCCTGAGGTTGAGCATGTCAGGCTTTATAGACCAAAGTCAGGACTTGAGATTTTGTTGTGAATAAAGATCAGAAGTCATTGGAAGGTTTTGAGAGGAACAGTGATGGGATGTGACTTGCAATTTTAAAGGTTCACTATGGCTGCCATGTGGAAGTAGACTGTAGAGAAGCAGAATAGAAGCAGAGAGACCCATTAGGAAGCTATTGCAAGAGTGGAAGAAGTGATTGGGTTCTAGAGATGTTTAGAAGGAAGGGCTGACAAGATTTGCTGATAGATTGTTGTGGGGTATGGAAATAGAGAGGGATGAATTTGCCATTTATTGTGCTGGGGAGGACTGGAGGAGAAGTTCGTAGGGGACGATCAAGAGTATGGATGTGGGTATGTTAAGTTTGAGATGCTCATGAGACGTGCAAGTGGAGATGTTGAGAGCTCCGTTAACCATATGAGTCTGGAGTTCAGAGGAGAGGTCCAGAGTAGAAATATAAATGTAGGAGCTGTCAGCGTTTGGTTATAAAAAGCTCTGAGACTAGATGGGCACCTAGGAGAGTGTAGCTAGAGAAGAAATCAAAGAACTGACCCCTGGGACATTGCAATGATTAGAGGTCCAGATAATGAAGATGGATCAGCAAAAGAGTCTGAAAAGCGTCAGTAAGAAAGGCACAAGGAGAGCGAAGCAACAGTGGAATCTGAGAAGCCAAGAGAGGGGAGTCTTTGCAGGAGAAGGAAGGATTGTTTGTATCAAATATATAAATTTTGCATTGGAGTCAAGCAGCAAGGCTCTGTGCTTTTCTCTAGGAGATCTTGGTACTTAAGAAAGAGGTACAGAGAAACAGGGATGGATTTCAGCTTGTGTGGGAAAGAATGTTGAGGGCATGTGGATTAATTATCTGTTGCCCTCTAACAAACCACTCTAAAGCTTATCAGCTTAAAACAACAACCATTTCTTTAGCTCATGATTTTTGGTGGGTCCGCAGTTTAGGCTGAGCTCAGCTGGGTGGTTCTTCTAGTCTGAGCTAGGCTTGGCTGATCTCAGCTGGGCTCACTCATGCATCTTTAGTCAGGTGGAAGGCCTGCTGGGCTGTCTTGTTGATGACAGCCTTGTCTGGGGTGGCCAGGTAACTGGGACCTCTTGACATGTGGTCTTGAACCCTCCAGCAGGCTAGCACTGACTTTCTCACAAGGTGGTTACAGGGTTCCAAGAGCAGTAAGAAAAGAAGCCCCAAACAGGCTTCAAGTCTCTGCTCTTATCATGTTTGCTACTGTCCTGTTGGCCAAAGCAAAACACATAGTCAAGTCCAGAGTCAGTGTGGGAGGGGACTACCCTAAGCTTGGTTACTGGGAGGTGTGAACAAATTGGGACCTTAACTGCAACAGTCCACCCCAGCATGAAGTTGAAACATACAGAGAAGCAATGGATGATTTATCTGAGTTGACTGGCAAGTAGTATTATCTATAGTAGTTATTCTCATTATGATCTTTGCCAAGTACTACCATAAAGGCATGCTAACAGTTTATCACCTATTTAGAGGACACTGAAAAGAAATAAATAGAATTACTAAAATTAGAATATGAACATAGCACTGCACTGCCAGGAAGAATAGAAACTTTTCCACCCATTCTAGTTGAGTGGTTTAAATTGTGCAAAGATTTCTTTAAAAAAATTGTTTTAGGGGGCTTCCCTGGTGGCGCAGTGGTTGAGAGTCCGCCTGCCACTGCAGGGGACATGGGTTTGTGCCCCGGTCCGGGAAGATCCCACATGCCGCGGAGCGGCTGGGCCCGTGAGCCATGGCCGCTGAGCCTGCGCACCCGGAGCCTGTGCTCCGCAACGGGAGAGGCCACAACAGTGAGAGGCCCGCAGACCGCAAAAAAAAAAAAAAAAAAAAAATTGTTATTTTGTTTCTTGAATTTGCAAGGAGTCTATTCTTGCTAATCAAATTTAAATACTTAACCTCAGATTTTTATTAAGAAATATTAGCTTATGAAACAAATACAAATAAAGAAAACAATGCCTACCCTATTGAATGATTTCTCCATCTGCTTCATAATTTTACCATAACAATATACTTTTATTAAAGACTGGCTATATCATTGCCATAGCTGTGGGAGAAACATCACCTCTGTTCAAGTTCCGTTGATCACAGGAATCTCTGATCATTTGGGAAGATTTTAGGATGCCACATCCAAGAGCAAGCCCATCACGCATCTATGTTTCTAGCTTCCCCAACTTGCCACTTCAGTTTCCTCGTTCCCGCTAGAGCAGAACCCTTCAGAATGGGGCCGTTAGATGGTCCAAAAAGTTTTGCAGGTGAAAAATAAGGGAAGCCAGTGATCTGGTGGTCATTAAGATATCTTTAAAAAATTTGTTTTAAAACTGAAGGAAAAATGAAGATTCAGCCATTGCAGACAACCAGATGATGTTTCAGGTCCTTTTCCTTGTGTAGGCTTTTGGCGATGGCTATTTTGTTGTTCCATGACTGGGATTAACGAGCAAGGATAGAGAAGCACCAGCCATTCGCAATGGGTACTTCAGTGCAGTGATTGGTCATGATTGTTCAGCAGTTGATTAATCCCCACCCCCAAGATTGTTCTTCCAGGATCCATGTACACCCATACTCAGAACGGGGACTGCTGAGTTCAATAGACTTAAACTGCAACCTCTCAGGTGACACTTGCTTTCAAAGACATTTTTGTTACTGTCGTGAGTGGACACACACACACACGCACATACGTAGATCTCACTCTCTGTTTTTGACCAGAAATTCTGAGTTGACAGGTCCATGTAAACATAAATCTATAAGCTGATGCAAAGAATAAAACCAAGATGGGTTTTTTTTTTCCCCCACAGAAATGTGTTCATTCATACCTTTCCTCGGAGCCAGAGTAATAGCGAGCAAATTGTTTCAGGATCAAATGAGGGAAAGGGTACGCAAACGCTACAAAAACCATTAAATGTTTTGTGCATGTGAAGTAGGTTGCAAGGAGCCTTTCCTTCGGGACCTCAGTGAAAGCCTCGTTGTGCCAAGGAAGCCGGTTGGAAGAGTAGGGATCATTAAATGTGAGGTTCTGAAAACGATCCAAAGGTGTGTGTGTGTCTGCACACCCAGCACTCAGTGATCAGCTAGTTAATGCCTCATTCATATTTTCCTGAACTACGTTCTTTGTATTGCTTTTATGGTGAAAGAGATTGTGGCCAAACAAGCGGGGAAGTGCTGAATTAAACACAACAAGATGAGTCTCTTTCTGACAGGACTGATGAGAGCCTTTGATATGCTGATGTGCCGTAGGAATATCCAAAGAGGGAGTATAGTGATTGACATCTCCCAGACTTGTGCTTGTCTGTGCGTCCTTGGCGGGGAGCATCTCCCGTGGCCCCAGCGGTGCTCTGTGGAATGCTCGTGGCTGACTCTGCCTTATCCCACGGTTGTGAGCGGGCACTTTCATTGTGCGTGGTTTTTAGGGTGCTAAAGTGCACAAAAGTGTACAGGACTGAGAATCCCAAATTCCCAGAGGATGAGAGGGGGATGGGAGGAGGAGGTAGAGGAGCATCCACCAGGATACGCAGCTTCCACTTAAGAAGCTGCTTACTTATGGGTCAAGGGCTGCATTTTTTTTTTGAATTTTATTTTATCTCTTTATACAGCAGGTCCTTATTAGTTGTCTATTTCATACATATTAGTGTATATATGTCAATCCCAATCTCCCAATTCATCCCATCACCCCCACCCCCCGCTTTCCCCCCTTGGTGTCCATACATTTGCTCTCTACATCTGTGTCTCTATTTCTGCCCTGCAAACTGGTTCATCTGTATCATTTTTCTAGATTCCACATATGTGCATTAATATACGATATTTGTTTTTCTCTTTCTGACTTAGTTCACTCTGTATGACAGTCTCCATCCACATCTCTACAAATGACCCAATTTCGTTCCTTTTTATGACTGAGTAATATTCCATTGTATATATGTACCACATCTTCTTTATCCATTCGTCTGTCGATGGGTATTTAAGTTGTTTCCATGTCCTGGCTATTGTAAATAGTGCTGCAGTGAACACTGGGGTGCATGTGTCTTTTTGAATTATGGTTTTCTCTAGATATATGCCCAGTAGTGGGATTGCTGGGTCACCTGGTAATTCTATGTTTAGTTTTTTAAGGAACCTCCATACTGTTCTCCATAGTGGCTCTATCAATTTACATTCCCACCAACAGTGCAAGAGGGTTCCCTTTTCTCCACATCCTCTCCAGCATTTATTGTTTGTAGATTTTTTGATGATGCCCATTCTAACTGGTGTCAGGTGATACCTCATTGTAGTTCTGATTTGCATTTCTCTAATAATTAGTGATGTTGAGCAGCTTTTCATGTGCCTCTTGGCCATCTGTGTGTCTTCTCTGGAGAAATGTCTATGTAGGTCTTCTGAAGGGCTGCATTTTATTCCAGTCAATTTTCCATTGTAGGGGCCAGATGCCAGTAGGTGCTGAATTTGGACAATTGACATCAGAACAACAAGGGATTTGGTGAACCTCTGCGTAGCTGCTTCCTGATTGTCTCCCACAGGGGGGAAGGCAGTGGGTCTCTAGCTCAGCCCACCCACAGGCTGATGTGATCCAAGGAGCATGAGCCTTAGCAGGGGTTCCCAAGAGCCCATTTTCCCACAGGTTCCAGAACACCAGTGAGTGGCCCCAGTGGAAGGCGAGAAGGCCCTGTGGCTTGCTCTGTGTAAGGCCTGCCTCATCTGGGACATTGTAGGAGACAGAAAGGGAAGGGGCGCTGGCCTGTGGCGAAAGCTCCTACCCGCAGGGGGAGCCCTGGCTTCCAGGGCTGATCCGCCACTCCCAACTCTGTCCTGGACAAAACACCTCGCCTCCTGAAATTCCTCACTTGCTAACAGAGGTGACAGTCACCACGTCAGTGAGTTGTCATAAGGATGCATTAACAGTTTGGAAGCATTCAGCACAGTCCTTGGCACATGGTAGGTGCTCGTGGTGGGGAGCTTTTGGAGCACCTGGGTGGTGTCTTCATATCGCTATATACCTGTATACCTGACACAAATCCACAGAGGAGTGCACATAAAGCCTTTCCTGAATGAATGAATAGCTCGAATTGGTAGATTCAAATGTAAGTGGTTGCCAGTTAGCTTGAGTGACTTAATCTTTAGGAGTCAAGCTATATTCTGTAAAGAGACCAGCCGAAGAGAACCATGTTTTATGCATGTCCCTCAAGATGCCATGTGAATCAGACACTCTGCAACACTATCCAAAGTGCCGCGTTTTAAAAAGAGGGCACGCTTCCAAACGCCATCACTGTCTTGTCCCTGGTCACTGGGGGTTCATGAAAAAGAGATGGGAATGGAGCGCTGCACTCACTGAACTTCTCTGAGGAGCCCAGCACTGGTAAACACACTTCACAACAGCCAGGTCCTTAACCCATGCTGTGTGTTTGGTGTGTTTTTTTCCTTTTCCTGTATCGTGTCTTCTTTGTGGATAAAACCAGAATGAAAGGCTGCAGACACAAACGGTGCGAATAAAATAACCTTGAGAGGAGGCTGCTCTAGTTGAAACTTACCGTCTCCCTGTTGCTATGGTTACCTCCAGCAGGTCGCCCAGTGAGAATGGCTCTGTCATCAGCAACGAATCAGGGAAGCCCAGCTCGGGGAGGCGCTCACCCCAGAATGTAATGGCACAGCAGAAAGTGACAAAGGAGGAGGCATGGAAGAGAAATGGTGAGAAGCCTTCCCTGCCAAGCAGCACCCCCAAGCCCAGCGCACACGTGCGCGCACACACGTGCACAGGCTCGCACACCAGTGTGCTTCAGACCACCGCCCACTCTTCTCTCTACTGTGTCCCGGAAAGGTCCTACCTACCTCTTGAGGTAGTGCCTTACGCCCTTGCCTGAATTACTGTGTTTCACTTCGTCTGCCCTCTGTGCTTATGGAATTGTGCAGGGCCTGAGAAAAACCCTATACAGATTGAGCTGATGTTTGCTTAGAGATTTTTCTCATTTGGGGGTGAATTGCCTTGATTTGTAGCACCAGGTCCACGAGGGTGGCAGGTTTCTGAAACGCTGCTTGTCTTGGAGAGTCCCCTCATTTTCTTGCCCTGACTCGCTTGATAAGTTTCAGGGCTTCAGTCTGTGCCAGTGAGTCCAGATATTACACATCCACCTCTCCCAGGAAAATCAAGACAGTAATAAATCTCTCATCATAAAAATCAGCCTGAGGTTGTCTTTATGCTCCAGGGAAACTTAACCGTTTAGTTCCTCCCTCGTGCAGATCTTTTCAGCACCTATAAAGGGTTGGTGTTGGGGGTTATTTCCAAGCCGTCAGCGCTGCCTTAGTGTGCTGTGACGCCACCTGGAGATCTCACCTCTTTGACATCAATGTGCATCCTCCTTCCTCCTCATCCCACTTTTGTTCTGAGCCTCGTCTCCACTCGGTCCTTCTGTGTGTGATGCTGGCTTCCTAAAGTGTTGTCACTCAGATCAGGGAAAATTCCTTTTGGATATCAAAGGGCTGTAGGTGGAGTCCTACAGAAATGCTGGGCAAAAAGGCAAACCATCTGGCGCTCTGGTTAGCTGTGCTTCCCTTGTACAGGAATCTGATGAAGTGTGGTTCAGGACTCTCCCTTGAAACTAGTGCCAGAATATTCTTTTGTTTTCGAACGTCACTTACTTCTTTCTTTTTTCTGACCAAAAAAGAAAGAATGGCACAATGCATTTGTCTTCTGCATGGAAAATGTGGTCCCTGTTCCCATTTCCAACCATTATATAAAGCATTTCTTTAAACTGTCAAACTGATTTGATTCTTACATTTTTTCTTTTCCTGATCCCCCCCATGCCACACAGAGATTGTGCTTTCCACACCGGAATCAGGGTGTGACCTGTGGGGTTTTCCTGGAATATCACCCTACCCGGGACCACCAGAAATTCTGCCTGTCGGCAGTCTGCCAAGGCAGCTCACAGCGGGCCACAGGAGCTGTGGCTTATAAAGGGAGATGTGAACTTAGCCACTTTTTCCTCTTTCTTCCCAGAGTGAGATGCTAAGGAAGGTGGTCAGAGGGAGTGAGGCAACCCAGAGGCAATGCAGTGAAGCCATAGGGGAAGGTTGTTTTAACCAACTGCGGTGACTGCCATTGCCTTTAACCGAGATGCCCCCCCTACTCCCATCACACCCCTCCTTCCCTCCTTCCTTTATATTCTTCCCGGAAATGTATAAAGTTGAGTCAAAGTCCATCCTCCCCCAGATACCCCATCACCCACCCCAGTCCTCAAATGGCCTTGAATAACTCAGTGTGTGTCTCTCTCAGACTTTTTTACTATGCATATGACAACACACATGTATCTTCACATGTATCAACACATGTTTTTTGTTGTATTGCCTTATTTTATTTTGTGCAATGGGATCAATGTACACACTGTTCTGTGCCCTTTTTCTTGCTTAAAAATATGCCATATACAGACTCCTCTGTCAGTAAATACCCACTGACAAGATGATGCCTTTCCTGTGTCCTGCATTTAATCTGTAGAAGAGGAGGGGGCGGGGTCAGTTTCAGACCCCATCACTCCCCACCCAGCTGGTGAGGCATTGACTTCCCTAAATGTTCCCACTGACCTTCCTGTTCTTGTTTTCCCACCCTCTCTACCTGCCTTCTCATTCTGTTTAGGTCACTTTGATTATTTAAATATCAGGTTCAGAAATAACAACAGCCGGGTGCATGAATAAAATGCAATTACTGTACCAGGCTGAGGTCTTAACGTGTTTGTTTTATTAGAAAGCCATCCTTTCTCCAAGTTTACAGTGCTTCATTGCATTTTATTTTTGCCAGAGGTAAACCCAGTGAATTTTCAGACTTGGTCACTTCTCTTTGACCAAACGTTCTCGTTCAATGACGTTTCACTTTGAACATTTCAAATAGAAATAAGAGGACCAACTCATTTAATGTAAAATTCAACAGACGCTGAAGCACATCAGAATTCTAGACTGGACCTTCAGCGGAACCTACACTTGTCCTTTTTTTTAATCACAGGGCCCCACTTTATCACAAAACTAGGTTAGAGTTCACCACAAATATCAATGGCATATTTTATTGGATTAGAAGATGAACAGAAGAAGAAGGGAAGGAAGGAGGGAGGGAGAGAAGGAAGAAAGGAAGGAAGGGAGGAAGGGAGGAAGGAAATAACGTTGAATGGAATTGTGGAAAAACTAAAAGGTGTAGTCCCATCACATTGTCAGCTTGCAAAAAGTACTTGATTGTGTGAATGTAGCCCCTGAGAATAGATTATTCTCTTGGTGCGAATAATCAGAAGTTGTTTTTATGGCTTAGTATCCATTCTAGAGGTTAGGGTTACTGAGGTTAATTAATAAATGTTCATGTACCAGGCTGTCATTCTAAAACTCTTCTTGTTTTCCACCAGGTTTGTTGCATATGTAGCTTCTAATTTTCTACTTTTTTGTGAAGATAAGAACTTTAAAAGGAAAAGACACTATTCCACTAGCAACATGGCTGGGGGTGGGTGAAGGGGAGGTCCTTATAGCACAATGGCCTCGTTAGTTACCATAACTGCAGGCAGTTTTAGAGTCTGTTTCAAGGTGATGTTTAAATATAAGTGGGAAAGATAGATGCCAGAGCTAGGATTTTGAAAGCAAAACAATTTGGCATTCTCTCAACTAAATACAGATACTTAAACTTCTGAACCCAAACCAATGTCACCTTAGAAAGAGTGTTTTCCAGGAAAGAGTTAACAATGAGTTCAAGGTGAGAACATTATGTATTTGTACCTTCAGTCATTTAGAAGAAAGGACCGCCATAGACCCTTAAGGGTACACCTTCCTTTAAGACACCAAGATTTCACCGCCAGGTTTCAGAATCTAATCACACCTTGCCTCCTAGTTGTCGTGGGGCAGGTGGGACAGGAGGAGGACAAGCATCAGAGAGCTTGGAGGATGAATCACTACTTTCTTAGTAGGGGCCCTTGAGGATTTGTCAGAAATATTAGCTCAAAAACAGTTTCAGTTTATTCTTTTTTTGCCTTGCCAGTGAGATGAAGACTCACTTATTATTTGATAAGCAACACCAGAGGGCAGTGATTCTAGTTGTAAATTATTTGTCTTTGAGCTTTAATAAAGGTTCCCCCAAAAGAAAATGTTTTAAGAGCATTTTCTGCTTCACATGGGAAGGTTCTCCCCATGCCAGTTCAAGCATAAAGAAATGAAATCTCCCTTTCCAGCCTGATATACTGAAGTTCACACCAGCAATGCAAATAAAACACAAATAGATACAGGGTGGATGCCTGGTGGCATTTACTGTGATGATGTGATGATGTTCTAGGATACTTCCTCAATTTCACTGTGGCCCTTTTCTTTAGCATTGTCCGATGCTTTTTTCTTTAGGGATAAATTATGCTTTAAATATTCCCACGAATCTGCTGTACTCACATAACATTTTAATGTATTAATATTTAATGCAATGCCTTTTAATGTATTTTTTCCATACAGTCCTTTTGGGGGGAGGATAACTATTTTGCTCTTAAACCTAGAGGAATTATTGTGCAAATCTGAATATGACTTTGAGTGATAGTGGAAAGGAACTGCAGTTTATACAGTTTCTAGGGTGTTCTTTTCCTGTCCCATTATAGTTATGCTCCCCCCCTTCCCTCCACGGGGTGAGGAGTAAGTTGTCACAACCCAGAAGCAATAAGAATGCTAGGTATCATCTCTTCAACCTCGGAATGGTTAACTTTTACATGTTTAATTGTTCTGCAGGTACTAACAGCATCTCTTTTTCCAAGTCAGGAAATTTTAGTCATTCCTTTATTCATTCATTTATTCAGCAAATCCCTACTGAAAGCCAACTGCATGTGAGACATTGCTAATTGCAAAGGCATGAGCCTTTAAAAAGATGGGAAAGAATGGAGCTCTTCTATTCTAGTGGCAGGGGGTGGGAGCTGATTAAATCAATACAACAAATCAATAGTGATAAATGCATTGAAGAAAATACAACAGAGTGATGAGGTGAGTGTTTTTTAGATTGGTGGATAAGGTAAGTCTTTTTTAAGCTGCAACTTGAAAAATAAGAAGGAACTAGGCATGTAAAGATCTGGGGAAAGAGCAAATGCAAAATCCTGGAGGTGGGAACAAGCCTGCTGTGTTCAAGATGGCCATTGTGGCTGGAGCAGAGTGGCTCAGGGAAGAAGCGGGAAATGAGCTCAGCAAGGTAGCCAGGGCCACATGGTACAGGACCTTGTAGGTCACAGTAAAGACTCTGGATTTTATTCTGAGAGAGATGAAGCCTTCAGAGGGTTCTGATCAGAGGAGTGCTGTGATCTGGTTATCTTTTGAAAAGATAATCCATCCTGGCTGCTGGTGGAGTGTGTATTTTAGAGGTAGGAGGACAAGAGTGGAAGCTCAGAGGAGGGGCATTGTTTAGGAAGTGTATTGGTTACTTATCACTGCGTAACAAATTACCCCAACATCTAGCAACCGAAATGACAATCTAAATTTATTATCTCACGTAGTATCTGTGGGTCAGGAATTCAGAAGTGGTTTAATTGGGTGGCTCTGGGTTCAGAGTATCTCATGAGGTTGCAGTCAAGATATTGGCCTGGGCTATAGCCATTGAAAGGCCTCACTGGGCCTGCAGAACCCACTCATAAGATGGCTCACTCACATTATTGTTGTCAGGAGTCTCAGTTCTTGCCACATGGACGTCTCCATAGGGCTCCTTGAGTGCTTGCATAACATGACAGCTGACTTTCCCTAGAGGGAAGTGATCCAAGAGAGAGCAAGGTGGAAGCAACAATGCTTTTTTACGACCTAGCCTTGGAAGAGATACATTGCCATTTCTGCAATTTCCTGTTTTGTTACACAGGTTAATCCTATGTGGTTGTGAATATCGGGAGGCAGGAATTACTGGGTACCGTATTGGAGGCTGGGTTTCATAGGAGTTGTCTGGTGGGAGATAATGGTAGGAAAGCAAGAATTGCCCAGCAAAACTACACTCTAAAAAGATATATGCATCTGGTAACACTTCTGAATAGAGATTTTCCTCTGTCATTGGCTTCTTGGTGGCCTGCTATTCACAAATAAGTCCACAGAACCCAAAAATCCTCCAATTATAACCCATGGTTAGACTCTGAGGTGTTCTAGCCACATTGCAAACTAACAATTTACTTGGCTCAATTTGACAAATCTTCTGTGATTATGATAAGTGACAGAATGGTACAAACTATGTTTCTCGATAATTTAAATGACATCCCAATCTCTCGAGACGGGAGGAAAGATGAATACACTTCTATTACATTCATATTTCATATAACACCTATTTTGCTCCTAAATTGCCGGCTGGCTTGGTCGTTTGAACAGGCTTAATTTATCTCTTGCCGAGCCATGCTCAATAAACTGTCATTCGTGTAGTTACTTAATGGGAATGTGCTTTAAGAACAAGTAAATCAGCAAGGTACCCCTGGCCCTCCAACATCCTCCGTCAGCTTAGCTGTGGAAGCGCAGGCAGATGGCTGTCTTGCAGCAATCACAGCAGAATCCTCTGTCAGAGGGGAGAATTAATTTAACAGAGTGTAGGTGGAAATCGCTCTACTTAATTAGGGGAGTCGTCTGTAGCTTTAAATTCGTTTCTCGGGTGGTTATTTCTTAACTTTCTTTTGTTTTAGTCACATGACAGAAACCAAACCCTAGTCATTGAAGAAGCAGTCTTTAGAAAGAAAGAGAAAGTTTCAGGAGCAATTACTGTGGCTGGTTGACCAGGGAAGACTCGTGACCTTCACATGATGCCAAAATGGGTAGCTTTGGTGGCAGAGACTAAACTGAATGCTGTTATTCTCTTGATTGTCGTATTTTAAGAATAGTTGCCAGGTTTGGCCAAATGGCACTTTTCCCATCTCCGACTCAAACATAGAGAACAAATTTACTTTTTTTTTTTCAAGTGTGTTCTGTCACAGTTTTGAAGGAATGGTTTTTACTTTTTGAATTCAAACCAGTGGAGGGGTGAAGAGTGTAGATCTTAAATTAAAAAAAAAAAAAGAAAGAAAGCCACGAGCAGGAGTGAGCCATTGGCACAGAGCCAGTCACTGTCGTTCCTGAGGTCATTTTGAGCAAAGTCATATCCTTCGGCCGTGAGCCTCTCATATATTCCCCCACGGTGGCGCAGTTTCCGCACACCAGAAAATCAATGTGTTTATGTTGTGCTTTAGTGCCGGCGAGCGACGAAGAGGAAGGAGCCGTCCTCTTTGACAGCTCTGGCAAGGCGGCTGCTGATCCCTTTGACACGTCTTCTGGGTCTGTGCAGCTCATCGGAATAAAACCCACAGCCCTCCCCGTGGTGCACCCCACCTCGGACAGGAGCCAGGAGCCGGTCGTACTCAACGGCGAGGTGAGCACCTGAGGACCAGAGCAGGAGAGAGTGGGTACAGCCAGGCCTCCGTGGATGCGGACTAAGGAGTAGCACCTGGGGGTCCTGGGTGCAGGTTGCATCCAGGTGTACGGGGCTCTGGGGGTCATTTTTACCTCTGCATGCGCGGACCTCAGCAGAACTAATCAGGACACAAGTCACCCCAAACCAGTTTGCTGAGTGATGTTTTCAGAGCATTTTCTACCTTCATTAGAAAGCCCAAAGGGGACTTTTAAAAACTGTAGTTGTGAAGAGAAACACCAGAAATCCTGCTTCCCCAGCACGTCACCCACACAGCCCGCTGTCTTTCCTGATACTAAACTGGTCAGGATGGCACGTCTGTTGCAGTGGTGGTGAGAGGCACTTGAATTGATAGGGGACCGGGGGAGATCCAGACCGGGATGTGGCCTACTATCTAGGCTTTAAAATGACTTTTACTCCCTTGAGCAAGCTTGAGACAACCCTTTGCCTACTTCCAGGAGGATATCGATGGATATCATGATGTTAACCAATTTTCCTAAGTCTGAAAAAAATGATTAATGTACAGGAGAATAATGATTCCACCAAAGAAAAACAGATAGATGGATGGATGGGTGGGTGGATGGATGGATGGATGGAGATAGATAGATAGATTGATAGAGGCAGTTTAGGGGAGAGCAAGAGAGTAAATTGGGTAAAAATTATCTGCTATTTCTCCATCTCCTGCAGCAGAATGGTCAGTGGGCTGAAGACGTTTATGATCCTTTAAGGCCATGCATGTGGAACCTGCATGTGAATACATTACACATGTATGCACGCACACACGTACTTTCATATATTTTTCACTGTTGTTAAGCTGTCAGGTTGGTTTTTCACTTCATTAGTTTATACCCAGCTATGGTTACCTGCATCAGGAGGGAGATTGCCTAAGCTTTGAAGTCTCTTTACCCTCACACCCGGAGGACAGTGCGACAGCCCCATACAGCTGTGTATTGTAAGCGCACTTAGCGGCTTGTCTGCATCCCCCATCCAGGCCACGTATAAAAGCCTGTTACAGACCTGATTCAGGAAGCTCCTCTGGTTTTCTGGACAGAAAGACCGAACTGCCCAGAGGTGTGATGAGTTGAGGTTCATCAACTTTAAAAAGAATTTAACTGGGAATTCCCTGGTGGTCCAGTGGTTAAGACTCAGTGCTTTCACTGACGTGGGCCCAGGTTTGATCCCTGGTCGGGGAACTAAGATCCCACAGGCCGCGCGGCATGGCCAAAAATAAATAAATAAAACTGAAAAGAACTTAACTGGTTGTGGACTTATAGAGCACTTCTATTCCAACCTCATTCTTTTTAGACAAAGCAACTGAAGCCAGAGGGCTCAGGTGGCTTGCTCAAAGTTGCACTGCAGGTTATTGTGACAGCATGATGCTCAGGCCCCCTGGCTCCCTGTCCAGTGCTCGCTCCTTCCCTCTCTTTGACTTCCTGTGGCCCATTAGTGAAAAAAAAGCATTGTGCTTGAAAGAGTATGGACTCTCCAGCCATGCTGCAAGAATGTGAATCCCACCTCTTCTACTTACTATCTTTGTGACCTTAGGCAGGTTAATTTATCTGTGCCTCAGTATCTCCATCTGTACAATGGGACTGTTGTGAGGATCAAATGAGTTAATACATGTAAAGCACTTAGAACAGTGCCTAGCCTACAAGTACGTTATTATTACTGTCATCATCGTCATTAGTCAGCTAATGAGCAAGGATTCACTGATCGTGTACTTTATGCCCTTTGGCCCTATAATTTGGGAACCTGTATATCTTCCTAAAGCCAATCACAGCCAGTGAATCTTTCCTTATACACAGTTCTGCCACTGGACATGCAAGCCCAGTGATTAGAGGCCTCTGAGGTTATCACTAACGCACTGGTAACTGCTCTTCATTAAGACCCTCTGCCCAGTATGGGCCCAGGTGTTGGCTGCCATGCCTGGATCTTTTCATTCCCAGCTTAGCCATGTGAATGTCCTGGGGACAGGTTCCAGATCTCGGCTAAATCTAACTTACCACTCCCTTTTTCTGCCAGGCCCATCACCCTGTCACAGGAGAACAGATGAGCATTTTCCCTGTCCAGAAGTGGATGCATGTTACACTTTGGTAGCCGAAGGAATAGACCTTGCTGACATTTGGATTGGAAAGGAGCCCTGAACTGTTCTCTGTAATTTACTGCCTTGTGGCATTTGAGGCAGATTGTCTTATAATTTTCCTCTTTCTCCTCTTACGGGCAGCTTGTATAAGTGAAGAAAGTACAGCCTCAAAGCCATAAATTTTCCTTTTATGAATTATAGGTAATGCTTTTAAATATTATTTTAAAGAAAACATAATAACAGCAAAGTTCAGAAAGTAAGAAAGATCACTGTAACTTCACTACCCTAATATATCCTCTGTTTTCATTTTTTCCACCTTCACGCTTTTGATCAAGCTCATGATATTTTAGAATCTCATCATAGACAGACAACTTTATATCTTGTATCTTAAGCATTTGCTGTGTTGCTGTTGTCTTTCTGACGATCATTGTGAATGACCTGATTGAGTAGGTGCACCGTTGATTGGGAAACTACTCTCCCATTGTTCAAACCAGGTATTTTTGGTTTTAGTTTTCATGCATGACTTTTAAAAAGTTTTTATTTCGAAAATAATTTTAGATTTACAAAAGAGTTGCTGTAGTAGGACAGAGAATTCCGTTACCCAGCTAGTTCTTTACCTGCTACCCCTACTGTTAACATGTTATGTAACCATAGAATAATAATCCAACCCAAGAACATAACATTGGTACAATACTATTGACTAATGTGCAGATCTCATTTGAATTTCACCAGTTTTCCTGCTCATGTCCTTTTCCTGTTCTGGAATCCAGTCCAGGATCCCACATGGCATTTAGTTGTCTTCTGAGTCTCCTCCAGTTTGGGACAGTTTCCTTCTTTGTGACCATTTTGTCTTTCATGACCATTACTCTTTTGAAGCCAGTTACCATGTAGAATGTCCCTCAATTGGGATTTGTCTGGTGTTTTCTTATGACTGGATTGAGGTTATGAATTTTGGGCATAACTATGGGAATGTTGTGGCCTTTCGTGGGCATTGCATCAGGAAGTACTTGATACTGATATGTCTGATTACTGGTGACGTTAACTTTCATCTCTGACTTTGAACTTCTCTTGGAACGTTGTTTCAGGAGAGATTCCAGAAGTGGATTCCTGGCTCAGAGGATGTCATGCTACCTTCTTCTCTTTACTGGTTTTCTCAGTGGCGGGCAGAATGAGGGAACAATTAAAGATTTGTGAGATGCTACCAACCTAAAGATATCATCAGGGCCCAGGTTGGGGAGATCTTTGCAAGAGTTAGAAGAAATATGTCCCTCAGTCTGTTTCTTCAAATGCTGTAAAAATAAAGCATCTAAGATGCAGCGTCGTGTTAGTGAACCTTGGGCTTCGTACGTTGGTTGATAACGTATCTTACCACTGGATGAATTCATTGCTAGGATAACCTAGCAGTGTGGAGTGTCAGGACTGGAGTCTCTGCTTGCACATTGAACCACATCCTGGGCATTTGGGAGTTTATCTTAGAGGATGGGCTATAGTTACTCAGGCTCATGACTCCGGAGCTAGCTGCACGGATCCTCGAATGGGCTTTGATAAAACACCACACTCTCACCACAACTTGTTGGCCAGACACAGCTAGTGCTGTATCTAATCCTCAAAGCCCCCAGGTGTTGGTTTGCACTGTTATAGGCTGCTTCTTGCAACTGGCGTGCCCCTTCCTCTTTCCCTCCTGAAACAGGAACCAGAAAGGATGCAACCAGAGTAACTCTCATGGGCAAGAGGAAGGAACAGGGACATTCTAAGACTTCAGTGCAGCCTGTGGCCTGTCTGCCTTCCTTTGTTCGTCCTGCCCCTGCCCCAGCACACCCACTCCCACAGTGCTGCACCCATGCTGCTCAGCCCAAAGCCCCCTCACTGCCCCACTCCACCAACGTCTGCTCACCTTAGTGCTCTGTGCTCCCAAAGCTACTCATTCCCCTTCCCCTTCTCTCTGTCAAGCTCCCTCTCCCTTACTCTTAGATGTAAAGGAACCCCAAACAACCCACATTAGCGATAATAACATTTTAAAGTCATTCTCAGTGATGGTCATGTTGCAAGCACGCCATGCGTGTGAACTCATGCAAATCCTCACAACAGCCCAACGAGGGCAGTAGTATTATCTCCCTCTTCACCTAACGAATCTGAGGCACAGAGAAGTTAAGTAATGTGCCCAGGGTCACGTAGCTAGGGAACGACAGAGCTGGGATTTAAACCAGGCAGTTGATCCGGTCCCCAGAACCTACACCCTTAGCCACAGCTTTATGCTGCTCCATCATTAGAATGCAAATGACTGAAAGCAACAGTATTATCCTCCCAAGTGTGTTTGCATATTAACCCACTGAGCTCTGGTGAACATTTCATGAAGAGTTGGGAATGAGTGAGAGACAGAGATTGACTTTAAAAGGAGATTCTTCCCCTGTGTTGCTTGCAAGTAAGTTTGGCTCAAGTGGGGACCCTGCTCCTATGCTTACCTGTGACAGTGGGGGGAACTGGGGGAAAGAGGGGAGCAATTCCCTCAGCAGAAGGGAGTACTGCCGGCCTTCGTTTTTGGAGTCTTGATGTTCTAGCAGATTTTAAGTTAATTATCCAAATAGAAGAGCCTTAAGAAGAAAAAGAGCTTCATCTAAAGTATCGTCAGCAGCATGGGCAGTGAGTCAGGGATTCGCGGGCCCGACTGGCCAGAAGCCCAGCATCCCAGGCTGTGGGTCCTTGCTACCTGGGGGACTTTCAAGTCCAGGAGGGACACAAAGTGGGAAAGACAACTGTACCCCTCCCTCCCTCTGTCACCAGTTGGCATTGGCTGCAACAGTGAGGAAGCTCCTGTGCCACGTCCCGGGGGCCTCAAGTTTCTGACCCCAAGACCATTGGACCTTATGCCTTCTCGAACCCCCTAATCGTTTCTTCAAACACGCTGTTTTGTAGCAGTCTAATATAGAACACGAACAGGAGCATGGAGGGCTGCTCTGTTGGTTGGGGACCAGACCCCACAGCTTAGCTGTCTTATTTTTTGTGGTACGCAGGCCTCTCACTGTTGTGGCCTCTCCCGTTGCGGAGCACAGGCTCCGGACGCGCAGGCTCAGCGGCCATGGCTCACGGGCCCAGCCGCTCTGCGGCATGTGGGATCTTCCCGGACCGGGGCACGAACCCGTGTCCCCTGCAGCGGCAGGCGGACTCTCAACCACTGCGCCACCAGGGAAGCCCATTAGCTGTCTTCTTGCTGCCTCCGTACTTTCCTGGCTCCTGAGGACTCTCCTGGAGCTCTGGGGCAACAGTTCTTAACCCAGGTCCCTGGACTTGCTGAAGCTATTGGCTTTTGGAGGGCAAGACTCCTAATTCTCATAAGATTCTCAGCTGACCTTCCAAAATGACACAAATCCATGGAATATAATTTGAAAACCAATGCTCAGTGCCAGAGCTTTCTCACCCAGGTGCTGGACCAGAGTCAGCTCTGGGACTTTTTTCAAACTACAGATGCCCAGGCCCCACTCTTGAAGATTCGGATTCAGTAGGTCTGGGGCAGAGTCTGGGCCTATGGATTTTTTGCCAGCTCTGTATCCAGCGCCAGTGCACTGCCAGATGACCATTGCCTTGCACATCTTCCCAACGGAAAGACCCAACTCTGGCAAGCCCACACCAATCTCAGCCCTCAGCCATTCTTGGGGTGGAATCTACCGGTCCAGGGGCTTAGACTTTGGACCTTCTGTACTTCCTCGTCTTCTCATCCTGAGAGGCAGTGTACATGGTAGCTAACTGTGCAGACTCAGAGCTCTGACATGGGCTGTCCAAGGTCAAACCCTGACCCCACCACTGATTATCTGTGGGGACCGTGAGAAAGCTCCTTAATCTCATCTGTACAATGGGGAATGAAATAACCTGCCTATGGGTTGTCATGAAGGTTAAGAAGACTTCACTTCACACACATTAAGTCACTCCAGTGATTGTACATCACAGACTCTATAAGGGGAGCTCTTACTTAGTTTGCTAGGGGTCTCAACTCTGCACTTTACTAAATTAGCCGTTTGGGGGCCTCAGTTTCCTCATCTGTCAGGTGGAAGTCATCGGCACACTTACCAGACTTTCCATGATTGTCCCTTGAAATTACAGCTGTGAAAATGCTCTCTACAGTATACATGATCATACAGATGTAGTCAAGTCCGATTACCAGCAGCACTAACGGTTCTCCATATTGTTCAGTGTCAGGCAGATTTCACCATTCAGCTCTGTTTGTGGGAGTAACATCCTCATCATTTGTTACTTACTTAGCAAAGTCATCTGCTTGTATCTTTGACAGGTGAGCAGGAACTCGTTGGCAATAGCGACCATGCAAGGCTTCTTTCAAGAAAGCTATAGGTTGACAAGAATAAGCTCTCAAGTGCAGGTCGATAGAGAGGGGGAGACCTTGGGAGCAGGGTGTCTGCTCCCCTTTCCCACCCCATTCATCTCAACTCTACTCCTTCAGGAACTGGCTGTCTTATCCAGCTGGACACCAGCCAGACCGCGAGGGGAGGCCACTGGGCTGCTCAGGGCTGGAGCTAGAGTCGGAACCCCAAGTCTAGCTGGGTTGCCAAGTCCGAGTCTTCCACACAGGGGAACCAAAAGGATTTAGGCGGGACTAAGGCCCACACCACAAAGCTAAAAGTGCAGAGTCAGGCCTAGACCCGAGTAGACTCGAATAGATGGGCAAGGACGCCCTGCGGGAAGGTCTCAGGTGACTTAGGCAAGCGCCAGGCTCCACACTGTTTGTGGTCCACTCTTGAGGGCTGGTCTTGGCATGGGACACAGGTGGGTCTGGCTGGCTCAAAGGACCAGAGGTGAAGCCCAGGATGGCTTTTCCAGGAGTTGTGACTGTCTGATGAAGCTTCCTGTCTGTGGGCTGTGCCTGGTCAGGTGTGGGCCTGAGACTGTCTCTCTCCCCAGGTGAACAAAGCCCTGAAGCAGAAGTCAGACATCGAGCATTATCGGAACAAGCTGCGCCTCAAAGCCAAGAGGAAGGGCTACTACGACTTCCCTCCGGTGGAGGCGGGCAAGGCTCAGATGGAAAGAAAAAAGATGTATGAAAAAGCCCCAAAGGAAATCGAGCACGTTTTGGATCCAGACCCAGAAATGTGTGCCCCATTCACTGAGGCTAAAAACAGGTGCAGTCCCTAAGGGATTCTCTGAAGGTCGCTGTACTGTTAGTGGGATGAGGGCAGGGTGTGCCTCGGGCAATACAGTCTGGGTCTCTGGATCTGCTTGTTACTTTAGGACTATCGTCTTTGCAGGCTGCTGGTCTGGGCCACACTGGTCTGTACGAACGGGAGTTCCACAGTGAGTCTGGAAGAGAATAAAACTGAAGCCGTTAAAAAAAAATACTTGTGCAAACAACCATAATTGTCCTTTAGCTGAATGATGTTTTCAAACCTGTAGCTGTTTCAGAGCTGGGTTCAGATATAGTTATCACCCACCTTGTTATGCAACTTCCAGATCAAGGGACAGTGTATTCGTCAATTATTTTAGTGGCTCTTGCATAAGAAAAACAGAACGCATGCCTCACCTTTTCATTCAGCTTCAGTAAGTATTTACTGCACCGCTACTGCAATCTCCATGCCGAGTTCCTCTTTCATTCATAGACTTGTTCATTCACTTGCCATTTATTGTCACCTGCTCTGTATTGGGCACCACGCATGATCCTGGATACTGTCATGGTCACATGTTCATTCATTCAATTCATTCCAACTTTTATGGTGGACAGGACAGCCCAATCACTGCTCTTGTGGAACTTAAGGTCTGATGGGAGAGAAAGATCACCACCCCAAAAGTTCATTGCTCACAAGTGCAATGGGTGTTTGAAATGTGAGCTGCTGTGACAGTTGAAAAGGTGGGCCTGGCCTAGCAAGAGACGGGTAGGCCTGGTGGTTGGAATTGGCATCTCTCCAAGCTTTGCGGCTAATTCAGCAGGGAGTGGCCTCACCTGCTGGGGAAAGGGGTAGAGGTGAGCAAAGCTAGATAGGCCCGCCTTTCTTCTTTGCCTTCCCTCTGAGGCATTTCCCCAAAAGCATTTTCATGATTTGAGAACATCTCTTTCAAATACTCCTTGGCAGTGGCCCCTTGACTTTGAGCTGCCAGTGCTCCAACCCATCCTGTAGCCTTGGCAGACGTACCCTCTTCAGAGGTCCCCGGGGAGGACAGGATGGTTCCTGGCCTGAGTGGGTGTTTATTCAAAGCCAAAATGACTATGTGGCAGGCTTAGATGGAAGCCATAAAATCAAGCTGCTATATTTTATGAATGGAATCACCATAATTTATTTTTAATAATGAAAGGGGAGAATTCTAAGCCAGTGTTTCATTTACCAGGCTTCTCATTAGGCTTGGTGGGGATACCAAGCTGTTGATCTAAAATCATACTGTGATGGGATCACAATGTGTGTGCCACCAAGTTGATAACTGTAGGAAAAAAAGAGAAGAACATATGTAGATGTTATTGGGAGGCTGGGGCTTCTTTAGCTTTCACTTTATACTTTGGGTCTTTTTACTTCAGGGGTCTTTTATAGACGAGGGCGGGGAGTTTTTTTGCTGGGTTTCCTGCTGATACTTGGGAAATGAATCAAAAGCCCTGTACAAGGAAGAGGAACTGAGTTTGGAAATTTTTGAGAAATGAAACTTTCCGTTAAGGTATTTTATAAGGAGAATGAGCAAAACTTTTTTCTGGAGAGGTGCATCTCCACTGCCTAACGAAAGGTCAGGCCAGATTCTTAAGGCCCTTTGATGGCCTGCTGATGCTGGAATGATAAAGGTAATTTTTAGGAAATGTCTGTTGAAGAAATGATTTAATTAAAATGTTTGACCAGTTAAGGGAAAAATAGAGATAACAACAAATCAGGTGAGGTGGGGGGTAGGAAAGGAGATGGGGTCAGCAAGAGACTGGGACGAGAAGAGAAAGATTAATAGAGAAAAGGAGAGAAACAGAGGCTCAGTAAGCTCTTGGGTGCTATTCTTTTTTTTTTAAGCTTTTTTAAAAAAATTAATTTTTAATTAATTTTTGGCTGCGTTGGGTCTTCGTTGCTGCGTGTGGGCTTCCTCTACTTGTGGTGAGCGGGGGCTACTCTTCGTTGCGGTGCACGGGCTTCTCATTGCGGTGGCTTCTCTTGTTGTGGAGCACGGGCTCTAGGTGCATGGGCTTCAGTAGTTGTGGCCCATGGGCTCAGTAGTTGTGGCTCATGGGCTCTAGAACGCAGCGTCCGTAGTTGTGGCACACGGGCTTGGTTGCTCTGCAGCATGTGGGATCTTCCCGGACCAGGGCTCAAACATGTGTCACCTGCGTTGGCAGGTGGGTTCTTAACCACTGTGCCACCAGGGAAGCCCCTCGGGTGCTATTTTTGTCACACCCCACTGTTGACTCCAGGCACTGTCCACTGCTACCTGCTGTGTGTGTTACCTGTTATCACAGGTTAGACTTGCCCGTTAATTACTGTTCACAGTTCAACTTGTTAGAGGTTCTGCTCTCAGTGACCTAGCCCCTGCAAGGCACAAGTAAGGGACTCATTCTCTAGGCCAGAGGTAGCATCAATAACCAGAATCTTACCCTGAGACCTAAATAAATCAAAGACAAAGTTTAGATTCCAAATGATGACTCATCCTGATACCCTTTAAAAGAGTTTTCACAGGGCTTCCCTGCTGGCGCAGTGGTTGAGAGTCCACCTGCCAATGTAGGGGACACGGGTTCGTGCCCCGGTCCGGGAAGATCCCACATGCCGCGGAGCGGCTGGGCCCATGAGCCATGGCCGCTGAGCCTGCGCGTCCAGAGACTGTGCTCCGCAACAGGAGAGGACACAACAGTGAGAGGCCCCAACAGTGAGAGGCCCATGTACCACAAAAAAAAAAAAAAAAGAGTTTTCACAGCTTTTTTTTAAAAGTCAGAGCACACCCCCCTTTTTATTTTATAAACTCTTACCCAGAGACACAGAGTATGTAATATAACTGAGGCAGGTGCTGTCACCTACATGTCCCCTCAGCCCCCCTATAGGCCAGCAGCATCCTTCATCTGTGACTCTGACGTGAGCCCCCGACCAGAAGTGTCAGGTAGTTAATGTGCTCTGGAGCAGCTGTAGTCACTGACAGGTGGGAACTGATGGATAAAGACCCCTGGCAGAAGAACTATA
The DNA here is from genome assembly GCF_964270905.1 of Leucopleurus acutus. Taxonomy (NCBI): domain Eukaryota; kingdom Metazoa; phylum Chordata; class Mammalia; order Artiodactyla; family Delphinidae; genus Leucopleurus; species Leucopleurus acutus. Next base: position 84,787,628 of record NC_139151.1, read on the forward strand.
CACTGTTGTAATAACCACGTTGTCTGGTTTCTATGTTTGATGACTTGACATCTGGGACCTTGCCCCTGGAGAAACTGCCCCTCCCAGGGCTGGCTAGACTTTTCTTAGGGATAGTAAGTCTCACGTGCAAGTGCACTTGTTAGACACAAACCAAACAAGCTGGAGCCCAGACTCCAGCTGCCTCTTGCACACAGGGCTTTTGCAATCTGAGCCCCCAGCGTCCCTGCCCGAATCACCCTGGCCAGGTACCAGACAAACAGGGACAGCTCCCATGTCCCAGAGTCTGCCAGAATCTTTCAAGTGAGCCAGTCCTAAGCCTGCTTACCCTGCCTTGCCAGTTCTTTCCCATGAAAGCCACAATAAAGGCTCTTGCCCACATTTTCCCCACACTCCCACTGCCTTGTGACTGACCTTTGTGCTTTCCCTGTGGCCCTCCATAGTGTGGCATGCCCTTTCTTCTTGAGATCTGTGAGTATACGAGCTATCTTTTCAATGGCAGTCATCCCCTGATCTGTTGGTTTTACCATACCTGAATAATAATGAAACCTACATTTTATTTTATTTTTATTATTATTATTATTTTTTGCGGTACGCAGGCCTCTCACTGTTGTGGCCTCTCCCGTTGTGGAGCACAGGCTCCAGATGCACAGGCTCAGTGGCCATGGCTCACGGGCCCAGCCGCTCTGCGGCATGTGGGATCTTCCCGGACCGGGTCACGAACCTGTGTCCCCTGCATCGGCAGGCAGACTCTCAACCACTGCGCCACCAGGGAAGCCCGAAACCTACATTTTAAAACATGTGTCTCTCACACTCCTCTAGTGAGTTTGAGCCCCAGATGCCCAAAACACTGATCTGCTCTGGATCATATCCTTTATTGGCCTCCTTTCCTTCCCTCTCTCATTTTCCCACTTCCCAACTTGTGCTTCCTGGAACCCTCTCCCAAACAAACCACTTCTACTTCTACTCAGATCATCACAGAGCTTGCTTCTGGGGGAACCCAACCTAAGGCAATAACCTATAAAGACAGAGTTTCTCTGATAGAAGCAGGGCGTCCTCCTCCTCCTCAATGACTCTAGTCCATCTTTATGGAACCGGTTCTGTAGAACACAGTTTGGAAACTACATTCTTAAACTATAGTGGTTAATCCCAGGCTCCAAAAAAATCCAAATAATATTTATCATTATCCTCCCAGCAGTATTTTCAAAGGTTAAAAAGCTTATATCTCAAGTTTGCAAGTTTCAAAATTTGTTAACTTTTAAAGAATATAGCAAAAATACCAATAGGAAATGAATATACCTAAGGGAACTCTTATTTGATTAAAATAAGTAATTTCTCTACCTGAAAGCCTAATTTATCTCGAAGTAGTTGCTTGCACATCAGGCACACATTGGTGATCTGATCAATTGAGATCCGTCAAACAGCAGTCTTTAAACTGTATATAAAAGAACATTGTCTTTGACGGAAGAGGAGACTGGGGTGTATGCCAGTGTCTAAGGGCTCACCCCCTTCATGGTTCTTGAAAGGGCTTACACAATCTCACTATTGTATTTCTAATACTTCCAAAATAAACTACTTAAATGACAATTGCTAATCCTAGTATTTACTCCTCCATCACCTTTATTAGTAATTGGCAATCTCAGGACAGTTGTGAAGTCTGCTTCTTCCAAAAATGATTTGTAATTAGGTCAAGGGTAAGAATTCTTTGGGATCTGCCTTAACGTGTGAATCACTCAGAACAGATTCTGTTTCACGAGGCTGTGCTTCTTTCCTAAAGGAAGCCTCTAATTGCAGATAACTACAGGGCACGTTTGATAACACTAGGTGGTAAGCTCCTATATTAGTCAGGATTCTTTTGGATGTAAATGATGGAAAACCAACACAAACTGGTTAAATAAAAGGGGAATTTACCATTGAACAGGCCAAAGCTTCAGGAGTGGCTAGATCTAAGAGGTCATAGAATGTCTTCCATGTTTACCTTGCTGTTTCTTCACTCTTTGCTGGCGGGTTTTCAGGCAGCCTTTTACCTCAGAGTGGCAGACTGGTTACCAACAACTCTAGGCTTATATCCTATCTTCTTAGAAACCTCAATGCCAAGAGAATGCCTCTTTGCTGGTTGCTGTAGCAAAAGCCTTGAGACTTAGTCCCATTTGACTAACTCAAGTGCCCACCCTCTGAGCAGCTGTTATGGCCATGGAGTTGTGATGCTATGACTGTCCAGCCTGAGTCACATGCCTATCCCTGGAGGAAAGCTGGCCCCCAAAGAACATCCTAGTGCTCTTACCTAAAGAGGGTTGTCCTGGATGCCAGGGAAGCAGAGGCCACAGAGAGGCTCTCTAAACAGGTATAAGCTCCTCATGGTGAGGGAGTCGGTCTAATAGTGTGTTTTATTCCCTAGACTAATTGCAAGGGTAGTGTCTTGCCTTGGGAGTTCTAATGTCTGTTCTAGACTAACAGTGTGTGAGTGTCATGCTGTGACAAACTGGGTGTGGGATCATGAAAAGGTATCTATATGTCCCAGGTTTCTTCCATAGTCACTGGGAATAAATAATGCAACCTCTTTTCCTTCAACCAATGAATGGATAGAATCTTAGAACCGAGACACAAAATAGGTGGTGTTTGGGGAGTTCTCTGAAGGCAGATGCTCTGAAATGCAAGTTATTTACAGAGAGAAACTTACTGTTGGATGAGAGGGAAGTAGCCAGTGATTTTATCCCACCTTTGTGTGATGAACCCTGCAGGATCATGTGAAAGTCCCTGCTACTAAGAATTGACTCTTGTGCAAGAAGAAAAGCACAGCCACAGCCCTCACTATGTTACTGTTTCTTTCCCCCTCCTCAAAAAATTCCTCTAATGACAAGTGGAAACAAGACAGTGATGATGCATTTCCTAGTGGGAGCTGAGTGGAGCCTCTGAACATGCTACTCCCTGGGCCTGAAATGCTCTATGCCTAGATTGGCATGTGGCTGGCTGTGTTAAGGTGTCTGCCAAAATGTCACCTCTCCAGAGAGGTCTTCCCTGACCATCCTATCTAAAGTCATCCCTCATCCTATCGCCATCTGTCACATCACCTCATTTTTCTTCCTAGCCCTTATTTCTCTTGGAAATTATCATGCGAATTGTCTGTCTCCCTTATTAGAATGTAAGCTCAGGAGAGTGGGGCCATGTCTGTCCTGCTCACTGTGAATCTTCATCATCTTCCACAGTGCCTGGTACATAGTAGCCACTCAGTAAATACTGAATGGATGGATGGGCCCCAAATTGCCTTTTGGTTTATAGCTCCTTAGCCCAGAAGGGAATCCACTGTGGTAAAGGTAGAAAAAAAAATCTATCAACACTTGTGTTTGAGAAGCTCATTAGCCACAGCGTTTGTTAACGCATCATGGAACCCTGCATGTGAAATCAGAAAGATGAAAAGGAATAGGAGGCTGCCAAGTCAACAAAGCTAACAAAAGCAAGTTTGTTCTTCAGCATTAGCTGTCCTAGAGGGTCAAGGGAGAGTCCCTGGCCTTGCCATCAGCAGAATTTTAGATGAGGTTGCAGTGTTGCAATTGATTATAGTTACCTAGTTTCCATACAAAAGAGCATTTACAATTCAGCCAAATGGTTATAGCATCTGGAAGAAAATTCTTTATTCTACTCTTTCTACAGCCCCTGATGGCCAGGGAACAAATACCATCAATTCTGAGATTCGTGAAGCAAATCCAAACCCTTCATTGGTTGCCTGTAGTTTGGATCAGTGGAGAATTCCATATGTCAGGGCATTTGCTGCATCATAACAGTTGTTGAATTTTCTTCAGGCAACAGATGAAGAACTCTGTCTACCGGAGTCGGCAATCTCTGAACAGCCCGAGTCCGGGGGAGACGGAGATGGACCTTCTGGTGACTCGGGAGCGACCTCGGCGTGGAATCCGTAACAGCGGATACGATGTAAGTCTCTGGTGGGCCGAGCTGAATACAGCTTTGCTTTGTCCTGAATGCAGAGGGGAGAGAGCATCCTATAATGTTTCAGTTTACTGCATATTAGTGGAATTCTAAAATGCACTAAAATGGTTTCTCTTTTATTATTTATTACCTGTTTTGTAAAGTAAGACTAATTGGAATGTGTCAGAGTAACAAATTATTGCTCAAAGGAGCTCAGTGTCTAAATTCAACCATTATATGAATAGTACGTTATTGACCTTAAACTCAACAGCAATTCTAAATGCCCTTAATTTTTTTTCCCTTTGTCCTTACAAACTCAGTAGGAAGTATGGCTGTGGGTTAGAATTCATTTGAACACAGGCTTCTTTTAATCCATAGCACCGTTGAGAAGTTGGATTTGTTCCTGATTTCATAACTCCTCAATATGCCATGGAAACAATGAGATTTCCAACAGAGCGATTTGGTGATTGCATATGATGAAGCACATGCTTATGTGCAAGGATGCTCCAGGCTGTAAAAATGCTTCTAATCCCATCAGACATCCCCAGATGATGACTTACAATTTGGTGCCTCCTCTCACGTTGTTTACATCCCGTCACATGTAGTTGGATTTCTGCACCCTCAGGACTGGTCATTGTTTGCCACTAAAACTTAAAGTGGGATTTTTTAATGGTCCAATTAAAAGCAGAGATATTACACCTAATTTGAATTCTAATTACCTTCCTTCCATTTAAACTTGATATTTGTGTTGGTGATGATACCCTTATCTTTTATTTCTCTTTCCTTTTTTATAGAAAACAGTTTGATGGTTTAGTTTTGTAAAATTCCAGATGCTTTGGGAAAATCTTCGTTTCTCCTCCAGATTAAATTATTCAATGTTAAATTTTCTCCCCATACAAATATTTCTTATACTAAACTTGATCATCAGTTTGATAATCAGCCTGTGGTTAAAAATAGGGCGTTTGAAATTTCCAATTAATCTCTCCCTACTAACAGTGAGTATTCTTCCTGGATGCTTGTAGTTTGGGGAACTTCTTCTTCTGCTCGGGACTATTCTGCTGAGGTATGATAGGATTCTTAATTTATTTCAAGATTTGTATTAATAGATTTCTCGTGAGGTTCTAGACACAGACATTTTTACAGTTTGAGGAAATAGGCCAGAGGTTTCCCTATTAGTCTTGAAAAGAGAACACTGCAGGGTTTTTTTTACCACTTTGCCAGGACTTGCAGTACTCACCTAATACTCCTGGAATGTTGTGTAGAACAGTAGGGGAGGGACGATTTTTTAAAGGCGGTTGCTCACCTCTCACAAACATGTATAAATATTCCAATTACAGATTACTTTAGGGGAAGCACACTTCATTTCAATAGATATTTTAAAATATACAGTTCTTTGAAAAGTGTGTGTGATCACAAAAACATAAGCAAATATGTTTCCTTTAGAGAAGATGATCACCTAGGGAACAATTTTAGGAATTTAGACTGTTGATGCTGAGAATGAAATTGTTTCTTGTATCTCCTCCTGAGCCTTTTAATCCCATGAGAAGTATTTGCTATCATGTCCTGACTGCGCACACGAGACCAGGCCCTATTCTAGTCTTTTTACGGGTATAATCTCATTGAATTGGCAGTCACCAGTCAGGTAGGTGCTCTCATCATGTCCGTTGTACAGATGGGAAACCAAGGCTCCAAGCAGTTACATAATAAGTTTACCCGACTCCAGAGCCCATCCCCTTAACCACCACAATACGACCTGCATGTGCCCTGACAACACTGTATATCTGTCTTCTCATAACATAATATATGCCCAGTATTTCTGATCTCTATAAGATGTCAGGTCTCAACAAAATTCTTGCATGGATAACCCACACAAGCCAAAACTGGTCCAGCAGATAAAGTAGAAAAATAAGAGTCTTAGTTTTAAACAATGCATGCATTCGTTTTCTGAATCTTGATGTTCCAAAAGTCCTGAATCACTCCTGGCAAAAGAATCCATTAGCTCAGCAGTGAACAGGTCATTCAGTTGGAAACACGTCATGCTTCCTACTGGGTCTGGGGATCTTGAAGCCAGGCCAACATTTGCAAGTCATTTCTGCCAGATTAGGAAACACCAGAGGGACCAGCTCCTTTTTTTTTTTTTCTTTTGAATTTTATTTTATTTATTTTTAATACAGCAGGTTCTTATTAGTTATCCATTTTATACATGTTAGTGTATATGTGTCGATCCCAATCTCCCAATTCATCACACCACCGCCACCACCACCCCCTGCCCCTTTCCCCCCTTGGTGTCCATATGTTTCTTTTCTACATCTATGTCTCTATTTCTGCCCTGCAAACCGGTTCATCTGTATTATTTTTCTAGGTTCCATATATATATGTTAATATACGATATTTGTTTTTCTCTTTCTGACTTACTTCACTCTGTATGACAGTCTCTAGATCCATCCACGTCTCTACAAATGACCCAATTTCGTTCCTTTTTATGGCTGAGTAATATTCCATTGTATATATGTACCACATATTCTTTATCCATTCGTCTGTCAATGGGCATTTAGGTTGCTTCCATGACCTGGCTATTGTAAATAGTGCTGCAATGAACATTGGGGTACATGTGTCTTTTTGAATTATGGTTTTCTCAGGGTATATGCCCAGTAGTGGGATTGCTGGGTCACCTGGTAATTCTAGTTTTAGTTTTTTAAGGAACCTCCATACTGTTCTCCATAGTGGCTGTATCAATTTACATTCCCACCAACAGTGCAAGAGGGTTCCCTTTTCTCCACACCCTCTCCAGCATTTGTTGTTTGTAGATTTTCTGATGATGCCCATTCTAACTGGTGTGAGATGATGCCTCATTGTAGTTTCGATTTGCATTTCTCTAATAATTAGTGATGTTGAACAGCTTTTCATGTGTTTCTTGGCCATCTGTATGTCTTCTTTGGAGAAATCTCTGTTTAGGTCTTCTGCCCATTTTTGGATTAGGTTGTTTATTCTTTAATATTGAGCTGCATGAGCTATTTATATATTTGGAGGTTAATCCTTTGTCCATTGATTCATTTGCAAATACTTTCTTCCATTCTGAAGGTTGTCTTTTCATCTTGTTCATAGTTTCCTTTGCTGTGCAAAAGCTTTTAAGTTTCATTAGGTCCCATTTGTTTATTTTTGTTTTTATTTCCATTACTCTAGGAAGTGGATCAAAAAAGATCTTGCTGTGATTTATGTCAAACACTGTTCTTCCTATGTTTTCCTCTAAGAGTTTTATAGTGTCCGGTCCTACATTTAGGTCTTTAGTCCATTTTGAGTTTATTTTTGTGTATGGTGTTAGGGAGTGTTCTAATTTCATTCTTTTACATGTAGCTGTCCAGTTTTCCCAGCACTATTTATTGAAGAGACTGTCTTTACTCCATTGTATATCCTTGCCTCCTTTGTCATAGATTAGTTGACCATAGGTGTGTGGGTTTATCTCTGGGCTTTCTATCTTGTTCCATTGATCTATATTTCTGTTTTTGTGCCAGTACCATATTGTCTTGATTACTGTAGCTTTGTAGTATAGTCTGAAGTCAGGGAGTCTGATTCCTCCAGCTCGGTTTTTTTCCCTCAAGACTGCTTTGGCTATTCAGGGTCTTTTGTGTCTCCATACAAATTTTAAGATTTTTTTTGTTCTAGTTCTGTAAAAAATGCCATTGGTAATGTGTTAGGGATTGCATTGAATCTGTAGATTGCTTTGGGAGTATAGTCATTCTCACAATATTGATGCTTCCAATCCAAGAACATGGTATATCCCCCCATCTGTTTGTATCATCTTTAATTTGTTTCATCAGTGTCTTATAGTTTTCTGCATACAGTTCTTTTGTCTCCCTAGGTAGGTTTATTCCTAGGTATTTTATTCTTTTTGTTGCAGTGGTAAATGGGAGTGTTTCCTTAATTTCTCTTTCAGATTTTTCATTATTAGTGTAAAGGAATGCAGGAGATTTCTGTGCATTAATTTTGTGTCCTGCAACTTTACCAAATTCATTGATTAGCTCTAGTAGTTTTCTGGTGGCATCTTTAGGATTCTCTTTGTATAGTATCATGTCATCTGCAAACAGTGACAGCTTTGCTTCTTTTCCGATTTGGATTCCTTTTAAATAAATTTATTTATTTATTTATTTGACTGTGTTGGGTCTTTGTTTCTGTGCGAGGGTTTTCTCTAGTTGCGGCGAGTGGGGACCACTCTTCATCGCAGTGCACGGGCCTCTCACTGTCGCGGCCTCTCTCGTTGCGGAGCACAGGCTCCAGACGCGCAGGCTCAGTAGGTGTGGCTCACGGGCCCACTTGCTCTGTGGCATGTGGGATCTTCCCAGACCAGGGCTCGAACCCGTGTCCCCTGAATTGGCAGGCAGATTCTCAACCACTGTGCCACCAGGGAAGCCCTGGATTCCTTTTATTTCTTTTTCTTCTCTGATTGCTGTGGCTAGGACTTCCAAAACCATGTTGAATAATAGTGGCAAGAGTGGACATCTTTGTCTTGTTCCTGATCTTAGAGGAAATGCTTTCAGTTTTTCACCATTGAGAATGATGTTTGCTGTGGGTTTGTCGTATATGGCCTTTATTATGTTGAGGTAGGTTCCCTCTATGCCCACTTTCTGGAGAGTTTTTATCATGAATGGGTGTTGAATTTTGTCAAAAGCTTTTCTGCATGTATTGAGATGATCATATGGTTTCTATTCTTCAGTTTGTTAATGTGGTTTATCACATTGATAGATTTGCGTATATTGAAGAATCCTTGCATCTCTGGGATAAATCCCACTTGATCATGGTGTATGATCCTTTTAATGTGTTATTGGATTCTGTTTGCTAGTATTTTGTTGAGGATTTTTGCATCTATATTCAGCAGTGATATTGGTCTGTAATTTTCTTTTTTTGTAGTATCTTTGTCTGGTTTTGGTATCAGGGTGATGGTGGCCTCATAGAATGAGTTTGGGAGTGTTCCTTCCTCCACAATTTTTTGAAAGAGTTTGAGAAGGATGGGTGTTAGCGCTTCTCTAAATGTTTGATAGAATTCACCTGTGAAGCCATCTGGTCCTGGGCTTTTGTTTGTTGGAAGATTTTTAATCACAGTTTCAGTTTCATTACTTGTGATGGGGCTGTTCATATTTTCTATTTCTTCCTGGTTCAGTCTTGGAAGGTTATACCTTTCTAACAATTTGTCCATTTTTTCCAGGTTGTCCATTTTGTTGCCATTCAGTTGCTTGTAGTAGTCTCTTAGGATGCTTTGTATTTCTGCGGTGTCTGTTGTAACTTCTCCTTTTTCATTTCTAATTTTATTGATTTGAGTCCTCTCCCTCCTTTTCTTGATGAGTCTGGCTAATGGTTTATCAATTTTGTTTATCTTCTCACAGAACCAGCTTTTAGTTGTATTGATCTTTGCTATTGTTTTCTTTGTTACTATTTCATTTATTTCTCCTCTGATCTTTATGATTTCTTTCCTTCTACTAACTTTGGGTTTTGTTTGTTCTTCTTTCTCTTGTTCCTTTAAGTGTAAGCTTAGATTGTTTATTTGAGATTTTTGTTGTTTCCTGAGGTAGGCTTGTATTGCTCTAAACTTCCTTCTCAGAACTGCTTTTGCTGCATCCCATAGGTTTTGGATTGTCATGTTTTCATTGTAATTTTTCTCTAGGTATTTTTTATTTCCTCTTTGATTTCTTCAGTGATCTCTTGGTTATTTGGTAACGTATTGTTTAGCCTCCATGTGTTTGTGTTTTTACGTTTTCTTCCCTGTAATTGATTTCTAATCACATAGCATCATGGTCAGAAAAGATGCTTGATATGATTTCAATTTTCTTAAATTTTCTGAGGCTTAATTTGTGACCTAAGATGTGATCTATCCTGTAGAAAGTTCCGTGTGCACTTGAGAAGAAAGTGTAATCTGCTGTTTTTGGATGGAATGTCCTATAAATATCAATTAAATCTGTCTGGTCTGTTGTGTCATTTAAAGCTTGTGTTTCCTTATTAATTTTCTGTTTGGATGATCTGTCTTTGGTGTAAGTGAGGTGTTAACGTCCCCCACTATTATTGTGTTACTGTCGATTTCCTCTTTTATAGCTGTTAGCAGTTGCCTTATGTATTGAGGTGCTCCTATGTTGTGTGCATATATATTTATAATTGTTATATCTTCTTCTTGGATTGATCCCTTGATCATTATGTAGTGTCCTTCCTTGTCTCTTGTAACATTCTTTATTTTAAAGTCTATTTTATCTGATATGAGTATTGCTACTCCAGCTTTCTTTTGATTTCCATTTGCATGGAATTCTTTTTCCATCCCCTCACTTTCATTCTGTATGTGTCTGTAGGTCTGAGGTGGATCTCTTGTAGACAGCATATATATGGGTCTTGTTTTTATATGTATTCAGCAAGCCTGTGTCTTTTGGTTGGAACATTTAATCCATTCACATTTAAGGTAATTATCGATATGTATGTTCCTATTACCATTTTCTTAATTGTTATGGGTTTGTTTTTGTAGGTCCTTTTCTTCTCTTGTGTTTCCCACTTAGAGAAGTTCCTTTAGCTTTTGTTGTAGAGCTGGTTTGGTGGTGCTGAATTCTCTTAGCTTTTGCTTGTCTGTAAAGCTTTTGATTTCTCTGTCGAATCTGAATGAGATCCTTGCCGGCTAGAGTAATCTTGGTTGTACATTCTTCCCTTTCATCACTTTAAATATACCATGCCACTCCCTTCTGGCTTGTAGAGTTTCTGCTGAGAAATCAACTGTTAACCTTATGGGAGTTCCCTTGTATGTTATTTGCCATTTTTCCTTTGTTGCTTTCAATAATTTTTGTCTTTAATTTTTGTCAATTTGATTACTATGTGTCTTGTCGTGTTTCTCCTTGGGTTTCTCCTGCCTGGTTCTCTCTGCACTTCCTGGACTTGGGTGGCTATTTCCTTTCCCATGTTAGGGAGGATTTCGACTATAATCTCTTCAAATATTTTCTCGGGTCCTTTCTCTCTCTCTTCTCCTTCTGGGACCCCTATAATGTAAATGTTCTTGCATTTAATGTTGTCCCAGAGGTCTCTTAGGCTGTCTTCATTTCTTTTCATTCTTTTTTCTTTATTCTGTTCTGTGGCAGTGAATTCCACCATTCTGTCTTCCAGGTCACTTATCCCTTCTTCTGCCTCAGTTATTCTGCTATTGATTCCTTCTAGTGTATTTTTCATTTGTTATTGTATTTTTCATTTCAGTTATTGTATTGTTCATCTCTGTTTGTTTGTTCTTTAATTTTTCTAGGTCTTTGTTAAACATTTCTTGCATCTTCTCGATCTTTGCCTCCATTCCTTTTCTGAGGTCCTGTATCATCTTCACTATTATTATTCTGAATTCTTTTTCTGGAAGGTTGCCTGTCTCCACTTCATTTAGTTGTTTTTCTGGGGTTTTATCTTGTTCCTTCATCTGATACATAGCCCTCTGCCTTTTCATCTTGTCTATCTTTCTGTGAATGTGGTTTTTGTTCCACAGGCTGCAGGATTGTAGTTCATCTTGCTTCGGCTGTCTTCCCTCTGATGGATGAGGCTATCTAAGAGGTTTGTCGGGACCAGCTCCTTGACGTGGTAGAAACAAAAGCACCAGGAGGTTGATTTAAGTGTGAACTTTTCAAAGGTTGCCTGCTTTAGAGTCCCAAAGGAAACACCTGCATGTAAAAATAAATGAATAAATAAGCCAACAAACACTCTTCATGGGCAAATCTTAGTCCCAGGACTGATGGCAGCCTGGATTGTTTCAGAATTTTTCCACTGAACAGGAAGAGTGAGGGCCTACGGAAGAGAGACTCTTAGCTCCAAGGGGGTTGGGAATCCCTGTGTTTTGCAGCAAGAATTCTCAACCACTTTGCCACCCTAACAGCTAAGGGATGCCACACACTCCTGGCATTTACTGGGGCTCACTTGGATAGTAATTTTCAGAAGGAGGCACCTCTTTTAGAAGAAGGCATGATTTTAGAAGGATGTCCAAAACTGATCCATCCTAACAAGGACAGATCACATCTTTAAAGTAACTTTGAAATTAATTGAAATTAATTCCTCCAAGTGCAGAAAGCGAGTAGAAAAGATAATGTCAGCCTAATATTTCAAAACAAAAATAACTATTTGAAATTTTTTTAAATGTTATTTTCGAAATGAAAGTCATATAGAAAATAATGAAGCAGTGGGGAAAGGAAAAGAAAATGTCCCAAATGTGATTTCTCAGGCAGAATAAAGACCCAACTGTTTTTTCCTACATCAGCCAAATTGTTAACCCCTGTATGTGGATGATGAATCAGTCTTTGCTTCCAAAGGGCAAGTAATAATCAAATCATTCCCCAGAAATAGAAACGCACTTCCTCAACCTTGATTTGCATTTGGACTTCAAAAACCTATGACAGGAATAGGGTCAGCTATGTGCCTTGGCCACGAGAGCGTCTCTGAAACAATGGTTTGAATTATAATGTTGAAAATGAGTGCTGACCTCCCAGAAGTAGAGAGCTTTACAAGCATTTCCCTTAGTTTCTCTCCAGCACCGTGTCTGGAATTCCACACCCTGGAGGTGCTCAGACCTTAACAAACATGTGGGCAGTGAGTGAAAATGTTAAGAAGGTTGATTGATCCATTGATGCGTCTCAGTAGAGGTGATGTCGAAGGCTCTGATGTAGCCATCACCAGCACTATTACAACCTTGGGGGAAATGTTTTGATATGTTAGCAGAAACCAGATGATTTTACAACTGAAGAGTTTGTAAACCTACAAAAAGGGGCGCTACATCAGGAAAGGTTCAGCTGCAGAAAACAGAAAACATCGAGCCTTTTTTTTTTCTCTTTGCGGTACACGGGCCTCTCACTGTTGTGGCCTCTCCCGTTGCGGAGCACAGGCTCCGGACGCGCAGGCTCAGCGGCCATGGCTCACGGGCCCAGCCGCTCCGTGGCATGTGGGATCTTCCCGGACCGGGCACGACCCCGTGTCCCCTGCATCGGCAGGAGGACTCACATTGAGCCATTTTAAACAGACAAAAAGGAACTGTAAGGAATTAGGTGCTCCCACAATTATCAGAGGGCTGGAGGAGTGTTCCAGGAAAGACTGAGAACAAAACCGCAGGGCTGGCCCTGCAGAGGGGCCACTGCTTGTGCCCCAAGCAAGAAGGTGAGGGAAGTGGGCTGCCCTGGAACTGCTGACCAGCAGAAAGATGGGCCCTGCCTCATTCCCTCGGTCCAAACCACACACTAGTGCATTTAATTGACAGAACCTAAGTCTCAATCACGGCCAGTTCCTCCTGGAGGGCCCCAAGTGCATGTTAGCTGTTAGCCTTCGAGCTACAGGAAAGTGTGTAAAAAAGAGGTTGCCAAGGCCTGGTCCAACATTCCTACCGTGGCACGGGGTAAAAGCAAGATAGAGAATTACCAGGCAGAGCAATATTTGGGAAGCATTTGGGGGAACTAGTGGAGGAAAGCATAGCAAAGAGGAAGATGGAAACACCGCTCAGAGCTCAGTACCCACCCAGGCTGCAGGCTGGGCGCACTGTATTGTGTGTGATGGGCTGTTTATCTTGCTGGCGTCTCTCGGCTGACAATGAAGACAGTTTCCTTTGTTCCAGGTGAACAGTGGTTACTGGAAGGAGGCCAAGGGATTGGAACAGTTGTTTTGACGGTTTCCATTTTCAGGGAGATGAAATATGATCTGGAAGGCCCCTGACTGCCTGAGATAGCATACACCACGTCTGGGGCCTTCTCAGTAAACTTGTAAATCCTATTATTAATGGGAGTCTCCCCTGCTCACCTCTCCCCTCCCTCCCCCAGCGTCTTATGGCTTTGGCATGATAGTTAGAGACCAAGGCAAAGCACAAGGATGCCCTGGCACTGCCTGATGTGCCCAGTTAAGGGTACAACCAACTTTTGCTTTCATTGGGAAGCAGATGGTTGGATTTGGGGGGTTTGTCCTTTACCAGAAGCAACCTGCCGTTGCCCTCTGAACTAGGTGCCCTGTGTTGGCCCTGACCCCAACACCATCACCTCCTAAGCATCCCACGTAGAACTGCCTTACAGATGTCTCCCATCTCAGCCTTTCATTTCTTTCTCCTGCCTCTGCCAGCTAGTTTAAGCTGCTAATAAGCCTGGCTTGCTATATTATCTCAAGTTAACTTATAGTACATTGTGTTTTAACAGGGGCCTTTAATCCCAGGGAAATATCTGATAGTGGGAGATCAGGCTCCCTGGTTGAGGCTGAGGCAGAGGTGGAGGTGTTTGGTGGTGACGTGAGCCTTTTGGTGTCGTCCAGACCCCAGTGGGCTGGTGGCTGCCCACGGAAATGCTTGTTAATCCCACAAAGATGGAGGCCTCTTGGCAGGTGGAGAGCAGGAAGTAGATTCTTGTTTGCAGATTTTGGGGGTGGAAGGCCAGGTTTCAGGACCACCTAGTGACCCCACTTGGTGCCAGGCCTCCCCTGCTGAACTCTCCCTCCTGTGCCGGCAGGTTCCCACTGGGCAGGAGACAAACCGCTTCCCTTCCTTAGTGAGCACTCAGGTGCCATCTGCCTGCCTGTTCTCGCTGGTTCCCAGTGCTCTGGACGCTGCCTGTTCCTGCTCTTGGTACCCGCCTACTCACCCTGCCTCTTCTGAGCTCTGAGACCTCTTAGCCTCTCGACTAGGGCAGCCACTTACTGCAGGCCAGCGTCCCCAGCATGCTCTTGGTATGGACACCTGTAGGGGAAGGGAAGGAAGCAGGATTGGACAGAGTTAAAGGTCGGGCTATGGTACAGGAACTACAAGCCCTCAGCTGACCCCACGGGGAGCTCTGTAGCTCACATGGCCCCGAAGAGCTGTCCCGGGTTTTCGAGACGCATCTGGGCTCTTATCCTCTAGCACTGGCCAGTCCCTAGGTGTCCTTGGGAGAGGCAGCTCTCTTTAGCCAAGGACGATTCCCAGCGAGAGAGTTGCCACTGCCGGTTCCCAATAATGCCCGGGGAGAGCAAGGGCGATTCCCAGTTGACACCTGAGGGCTGGCGGCGTGCCCAGCAGCTCGGGAAGGAGCCCTAGAGTCCTGAGCAGCACAGCACCATCCACCCCACGCTAGTGCCTCCCAACCCTGGTGTTCCTTGGCCCACTGTGGCCCTTGAAGTCCTGCAGGAGCCGAAGGCCAGGGGACAAATGAGAACACCCCTTGGTAGTTGCTACCCCTTCATTTCCTCTAGCAAGCATTTCTCACGTGCAGTGAAACCACTGCATCATATTGCGTTTAACATACGCAAATTCGGGAATATAGACCCTGTAAGACAAAGGAAAGAATTTTAAATATTGCAAAAGAATAGCTTTTGTCTGTATTCTGTTCATATCGTGCATTACAGGTGATCTGTTTCTTTTTACATATTGCTCTGTAAGATGGTACACACAGGCCATGCATGCTGTACCATATGGATGATTTAAGGACTTCTCAAAGGTTTAACTACATGATTTTTCCCTTCTCTGCTGGCATTGGCATCTAAGCCCCACATGTGACTACCTGTATGAGGCTCTATGGAGAAGAGAAAGGTAGATTAACTAGTGCTTGCCCCGAGGCGCTTTTGCAGACTAGTGGAGGAGACAGGTAGAGACATATGCAGCCGGTTGTGCCAGTGAACTTGGATGGGAACAGGAAGTCTTCCTGAAGGTCTCTTCCTGTCTGTCCCACGGCTGCCAGAGGAAACCTTCTAAAACACATACCCTTGTTTAAAATCCTTCAGTACCTCCTCAGGGCTTGGGCGTAAGACTCAGACTCTAAGCTTCCAGCTCAGGACTCATCTGCTCTGGCTGGCCTGGGCCTGCCCTTCTGGCTGCGGCGGCTGCTTCTGATCCACCCCTCGGCTGCGGCCCTACACGCCCTTCCCAGACTTGCCCTGTGATTTCACCTCTCTGCGTCTTTGCATGTGCTCATCCCTCTTCTCAGAACATCCCTTCCCTCCGGCTTAGTGCAGGCCGAGGTTTCTCAACTTCAGCGCTGTTGATATTTGGGGCTGGATAATTCTTTGTGTGGAGGGCTGTCCTGTGCATTGTATGATGGTTAGCGGCATCCCTGGCCTCTACCCACCAGCTGCCAGTAGCACCTCCCAGTTGTGAGAGCCAAAAACTGCCTCCAGACATTGCTGAGTGTACCCTGGGGTACCCCAGTTGAGAGCTGCCTATTCAGGCAATGCTTTCAGAGCTCGGTTAAGCATCATCTCCCCGAGAATCTTTTCCTCGACCCCACGTCTGTGGTCTGACTTAAATGCCGTCCCTCGTGTTCCAGGAGCACCTGGGACTCACCCCAATCAAAGCCCTTACTCCCCATTCTCCCTCTGTGGGTTTATATATATTATTTCCCCCTCTGCCCTCCTCAAGGACAGGAATCATGTCTTCTTCATCCTGGGAGCCTCAGCACTCAGAATGAGAACCAGCGCCTATTAGATGCCGTGTCTCTGTTTTTTGAGCAAATGAACAAGCAAGTGTCAACCAGAAGTGACTCCGGAGCTGACACTTGAAAATATGGGGCAGATTTCGCTCTGAGCCATATAAACGGTTGATTTGACTGGCTTATCAACACTGTAGACAAATGCCTGTTAGTGTTTGAAGTTCAGTCTAAATGGTGGTTATCAGTTAGGATGCTTGGGCTAAAATAACAGAAAACTGAACCCAACTCAGACTGTCTCTGCTCATTAAGGGCATGTATTGGGTACAGTAAATCCAGGCCTGGTCTGATTGATGCTCCCGTTCCTTTTCTCTGCGTTATGCAGTGCTGTCCCCCTCATGCTTTGGGTTCATCTACAGGTTGATCCTCTCCTGTAGGAAATGGCTGCAGCAGCCTCAGGCCTCGTGTCTGCATACCGCGTTGGCCAACGCAAGAGAGAATATCTCTTTTCCCAGCCATGAAACAAAGCTTATGGGTTTTGCTCTAACTGAGCCACCGTAGGTCAAGTGCCCACCCCACCCCTGTATCAAGGGATGGGGTGGGGGAGGGGGCTTATACTGATTGATTTAAGCCAGTCAGACCTCAGCAGCAGAGCTGGGACAGGCTTATTAGTCCCTGCCGGCCCCCCGCCAGAGCCCCTGTCTGAGACCCAGGGAGAGGAGTGGAGGGATGCTCAGGCCATTACAGTACCTGTGACTTGAGGAACATCAATCTTTGGGCCTTTTAAGGGGCAAAACCAGCACAGTCCTCCATGTCACTTGTCCCTCCAGTCTCAGTTGTGGGACAAACACCTCTTTGGTTGACCGTCCATAAAGGGAAAGATCGGCATAACGATAAGCCCATGACCAAGAGGGATTTTGTGGGTCTGTCTGGCTTTTTCAAGAGGTGGAAGGAGGAAGAGCAGATTTGAGTTGGTGACAGGGAGAGCCTGTTTGGCTGCGGATTCGTGTCGGCTCTCAAAATTGAGCCTGAGTCCCCTTGCTGCCTGCAGGGCCAACTCAGCTAAGAAGATGAGAAGAAGCAGGTGATGACTCGTCTCAAGAGCAAAAAGCAAAATAACTTCCCACGAGAGAAAGCCATTCTTGTGTGTTTACTTTCAGGTGGATTTTTTATTTTTTTGCGGTACGCTGTTGCAGCCTCTCCCGTTGTGGAGCACAGGCTCCGGACGCGCAGGCTCAGCGGCCATGGCTCACGGGCCCAGCCGCTCCACAGCATGTGGGATCTTCCCGGACCGGGGCACGAACCCGTGTCCCCTGCATCGGCAGGCGGACTTTCAACCACTACGCCACCAGGGAACCCCTCAGCTTGGTTTTTTAAAACGTATTAGTCATTAGTTGACTCTGGCTCATGTATTGTTCTCAACATTCACAATCAGTACTGTGTAATGGTTATGCTCGTGGCCTCTGGAGCTAAGCTGGGTTCACAGTCCAGCTTGGCTAGACACTGGCAGTGTGAAGCTGGGCTAGTTACTTCACCTACCTGTTTTAGTTTCTCCACCTGGAAAATGGGCATGCAGGTTGAACCTGCCTTATAGGGTTGTTGTGAGGATTCAATGAATTAATGCAGGTAAAGCACCTAGAAGATGCACAGTGAACATTAGCTGTTGTACCTGTGGCTAACAGATTCCATGAGGGAGAGAGGGATACTCTTTTTTCTGTTTCTTTTCCATTCTAGCACTTTAGACATTGCAGGACTGCTGTGAATTGTCTCACCCACTGTGATATTGTGATTTATAATAAGAAATAGATTATTTGGTCTTAGTCCTTGTTGCTGGCCCAGAGCTCCAAAACTCCTTGGGATTTCCTGAGTGATGGGAGCATTAAATGTCCTTTATGTTAATGAGGTGACCTAGAAAACACCTAAGGATGGGGGCTGGTTGCCAGTGGAGCCCACCATGTGATTAAGGGTTGGAACTTTCAGTCCCACTCCCACCCCTGACCTCCAGGAAGGGAAGAGGGGCTAGAGATCAAGTTCAATTTCCAGTGATTAGTCAATCGTGCCTATGTAATGAAGCCTCCATTAAAAACCTAAAAGGACTGGGTTCGGAGAGCTTCCGGGTTGGTGAACACGTGGAGATTGGGGAGAGTGGCACCCTCAGAGAGCGTGGAAACTCCTTGCCCTTCCCCATAACTTGCCCTATGCCTCTCTTCCATCTGGCTGTTCCTGATTTATATCTTTTAATAATAAACCAGAAATCTAGTACGTAAAATGTTTCTCTGAGTTCTCTGAGCCATTACAGCTGAACCTGAGGAGGGAGTCGTTGGAACCTCCAGTCTATAGCTGACTGGTCAGAAGCACAGGTGACAAACTGGACTTGCAACTGGCATCTGAAGTGGTGGGTGGGGTGGGGGGCAGTCTGGTGGAGCTGAGCTCTTAACCTGTGGAATCTGATGCTTTCTCCAGGTAGAATCAGAATTGAGTTGAACTGTAGGATGCCCAGCTGATGTCCAAGAACTGGATGTGTGGGGAAAAACTCACACATGGTGATCAGAATTGTACACACTAAAGAGAGGATTGTATTCCTCAAAGAGTGCCTTTCTCCAGCATGATGGGGCTGGAGAAGGGCTTTGTAAAGGGTGCCTGAGACCTTCCCCCCGTTGCCCTGACACAGGCCAGACTTCCAGAGGTGACCTCTAAGAGCACGCTTTGCCAGACCCGGGGTTGCCAGTGGTTATAACTTGGTAAATGTGATTTGCTCAGTAATTGAATTTCCACTGCTCTGTGGAGGGCAGCAGGTCATGGGGAGAAAGACAAGAGGATGGAGCCGGTTCCTGAGACTCCTGCTTCAGGATGAAGACGTTTTGCTTTGGGAGCAGCGAGTAAAGCTGAGACTTGTCCATTTGCTGAGGACATTGGACACCTTCTTTTACCCTTGATTGTCTATCTGCATAATTTCAGTGTAATTATGGGTCACTCTTTGGAAGATGAGAAAGAAAAAGAATGTCCCTCTTCTTTAGAAATCTGTGAGAGACGCTGTAAGGTTTTTCTACTCATCTGAGACAGAAACGGCATGCTGTTTTCATGTCCCTGTAGCTTGGAAGTGATTGTGGGTCATCCTTCGGAAGGCAATCAGAGTGAAACTTGAAATTTTGCTGAGATTTTTAACAAATTCTTTTTGTACAGCCTGTTGCAGAAGAGAAATCATTCACCATTATTTTGAACCCCCCCTATCTGTTCTGAGGGATACCAATCTCCCTCTATTGTCAGAGAAGGTTTTGAGATGTAGGCGCAGGAGGAAGCTGACCCTGTGTCGTGATAGCTCTTCTCCTCACAGGGGAAGTGAAAACTCCTTGAACTTCGGTTTTCACAAGTGGCTTTGTAAATGTCTCTGCTTACTCAGTGACAAGCAGCACTTGCAGTGGGGCTGTAATAGCCAGAGCAGACACTGAACAGAGAGAAGCAGTAGTTTTGTGTTGCCCAAGGGACCCTGTTGGTGGAGAGAAAGATGGTCATGGAGCCAGATCAGTTCATCATGGCCATATGGCCCAGAGACATATCTTGCTGAAACCCACACTTGATCTTGGGGCTCTTGCTGTGAAGATGCAGAATTTGCTCAGAATCTGTTCTCCATGTTAGACAGAGCTGTGATTGGCGCTGAGTTGACAATCAGGGCTTTGGGGCAAATTTTAGAGAGAACCTTCACATTTTTGTGCTTCAGAAATGAAGTGCCTGGGTGGGGCAAAGTGCTGTTGCACACGCTTGTGTGTCCTGGAAAGTATGACCTTGTAAGACATCTGTCCACTTTGGGGCTCATAACTCAAGAAATTCTAGAATAAATGGCTTCCCCAGTCCTTCATCCTTCCTCTTCAATTCCATTCTAGATAAGACTGCCTAATTCATTTTAGACGTTTGGAATTGTCTTTTACTGTTAAAGACTTTTGAGCAGAAATTCTCCAGCCTTCTTTAAAGATTAATTTCCATCCATTCATTCATTCAATGAGCATTTATTAAAGTTCTACTATTCGCCATTCTGGGATGCAACAGGACACATGACAAAGTCCCTGCCCTCATGACACTTATATTCCAGCAAGGGGAACAGATAACAAACACATAAGCCCATGGATACACGGCACAATGTCAGAAACACTGTGGAGGGACCTAAAGCAGGGCAAGGCGATGGAATATTGAATATAGAAGAACGTAGAAAATATAGACTATCAGGAGGTGCTCTTCATAGGTTGACCAAAGTAGGGCTCTCTGGGGAAGTGACTTCTGAGCAGGGATCTGAAGTGAGGAAGCCAGCCAGGCTGACCCCCAGGGGAAGAGCATTCTGGGCAGAAGGTATAGCAAGTTGAAGCACCCAGAGGAAGATGCGTGCTTGAGGAGCTCAGAGAACATCAAGGAGACCGTGTAGCAAGATGCCCTTTCTTGGTAAAGGGTCTCAGCTCTGACTCCTTCCCTATATCCCCACATGTCACTATCTGCAAGTCCTATCAGCCCTCTTCCAAAATGCATCTTGAACTCAGCTGCATTGTCTTTGTCCATGACCACCCTAATCCAAGCTCCTGCCATATCTCTCCTTGCCTGGATTATTGCAAGAGCCTTCTAACTGACCTCCCATAAATTCCAATCACATTTCAACCTGGCTTAAATTTCTTCAACGCTTTCCCATTGCCCTTTGAAGACAGTCCAGCCTTCTTACCATGGCCTTCAAGACCCTACAGGATCTGGCCCCTGCCTGCCTCTCCAGCCACATCTCCTGACAGTTGGAGCTTCAGCCACATGGTCCATGTATTTATTAGTCAGCTCGGACTGCCATCGCAAAGTACCACAGACCTGATGACTTAAAACAACTGACATTTATTTTCTCACAGTTCTGGAGGCTGGAAGCCTGAGATCAAGGTGTTGGCAGGGTGGCTTCCTTCTGAGGGCTGTGAGGGAAGGATCTGTTCCAGGTCTCTCTCCTTGGCTTCTAGCTGGTGGTCTTCTCCCTGTCTTCACATTGCCTTCCCTCTTTACATGTCTGTGTCCAAATTTCTTCTTCCTATAAGGATGCCAGTCGTATTGAATTAGGGCCCACTCTAATGACCTCATTTTAACTTATCTCTGTAAAGACCTTATCACCAAATACAGTCATAGTTAGGACTTCAACGTAGGAATTTGTGGGGTCAGGGTAGGGATGGGGACACAATTCAGCCCATAACAGTTACTTTTCTCATCCTCAAATACTGTAAGCTTTTCCCATCTCAGGACTTTTCATAAGCTTTCCTATGATCTTCACATGGCCACCCCATTTTCCTTCAGGTCTCCATAAATGTCACCTCTGCAGAGAGGCCTTCCCTACCATCCCCATCAAACCAGCTATGATGCCAACCCATGTTGTTTGTTTCATTAAGACAAATTTATATATGATAATGTGTACGGGTCTTTAGTGTAAAATTGGATGGGCTTTGACAAATGTAGATACCCTTGTAACCACCAGTGCAATCAAAATGTAGAACATTTCCATCACCTCTGGAAAGTTGCCTCATTTCTCCTTTCAGCCAGTCCTTACCACCACAACCTCAGATGGCAACCACTTTTCTGATATCTACTATCATAGTTTTACCTGTTCTTGAATTTCATATGAATGGAATTATTCAGTATGTACTCTTGTGTCTGACTTCTCTTGCTCAAAATTTATCGATGTTTTTGCATGTATCAGTAGTTTATTTTTTTGTTACTGAGTACTATTCCATTGTATGAATATACCACTATTTATCCATCATCCTATTGTTGGACATTTGGGTTGTTTCCAGTTTGGAGCTACTAGGAAAAAACTGCTGTAAACATTTTCACATATATGTTTTGTGAACATATGTACTGTAGTCTAAATGTGTGTGTCCCCCTAAAATTCAGGCTTTGAAACTCTAACCCCCATATGTTGGTATTAGGAGGTGGGGCCTTGGGGAGGCGAGCAGGTCGTTGAGTGTGGAATCCATGAATGGGATTAGCGCCCTTATAAAAGATTCCCACAAAGCAACCTCGCCCCTTCCTCTATGTGAGGATACAGTGAGGAGTGTGCATCCTGGAAGAGGGCCCTCACCCAACCACGCTGGCACCCTTGGACTTCCAACCTCCAGGACTATGAGAAATCAATTTTTGTTGTTTATAACCCACCCAGTTTGTGTTATTTTATTCTAGCCGCCAGATCAGACTAAGACAATATGTTTTTATTTATCTTGGATAAAGATGTAGGAGTGGAATTTCTGGGTCCCAATGTAGGTGTATGTTTAACTTTTTAAGAAACTGCAAACAGGTTTACAAACTATTTCTGCTGTTTCCCTTCCCATCAGCATCCTGACAGTTCTAATTCTACTCCTCAATCTCACCAACATTTGTGATTAATCTTTTGAATTTTAGCCATTCCAGTGAATGTGAAATGATGTAATTTCCCTAATTACTCATAATGTTGAACACTTCTTCGTACATTTATTGAACATTTATGTACCTTACTTAATGAGGTGTCTATTCAAGCCTTTTGCCCAATTTTTAAATGACGTTGTCATTTTGTTATTTATTTGTAGGAATTCCTTATATATTTTGGATACAAATCCTAATATTTCTCCTGGTTGGTGGCTTGTCTTTTAATAACTTGTATGATAAAAAAAAAAGTTGGTTTTTAATTTTGATGAAGTCTTAGGGCTACAGAATGTGTTCTAGGACCAGGCAATATGATGGAATATTTTCCAGAAAGAAGATAATTAGGGTTCCTAGCAGGGCTATAGTTTCCTTCAAGTTTGTTCCCATGGTGTGTCAAAGAGAAGCTGAAGGCATGTGAATACTTAGCCACTGCGTGGGCCTTCCTAGGTGTGCGAGACAGGTGTGCTCTTTTAGACAATGTTGAAAGGATCGCAGGTGTTTACTCCGTCCGGTGGGCACCCTAAAGCTCAAGCCCAGAGGCCCATGTGTTCAGGTATGAAGAAGAAATGACGTTAATTTCTTCTCAATTCCTGCGGCCTTTGCTGCTGAGGATACTTAGATTACCAGCTTAGGTCTTTGGTCTTTTTACTCAATAGAAATTGATAAGAGACCAGACTAGGAATTCAGGCAAGACTTTCTTGGGACTCCTGCTACAGCAGGAGGGCGTGAGAACAAGAAACACGTGCTCTTGCTCACTCCCTGAGGTGGGGGGCGTGAGCTGGTTCCTTAAGTGGGGTGAGGGTGAGGGCGGATGCAATGGGTCGGGCAGGAGGCGTGGCTTAGGTGGCCTGCCCACCCCATTGGTGGTCCCGTGTGCGGGGATCACCCGCAGGACCCTCAGAAATGGTTTGTGTCCTTTTTGTATCTTATTGTTCATCATTTGTCCCAACTGCACTTGTGTGCAGTTATTCTTAGTCCCTTATAGTTTCTTTGTATTCTGTTGCTGGAGATGTTTGTCCAGGTGCAAACACTGCAGCAAAGATTCCCAGGTCTCAGCCTAGCTCACTTAACACCATAAATATCCAAAATCTTAAACATGGGCGTTTCCTCTAACCCAGTAATTCTACTTCTAGGAATTTAACCTAAGGCTAAATTTATGGTTATGTGGGAAATTTTAATCACAATATACATATGTCAGCTTTGTTTCTATGGTAAAATATTGGAAAACCACCTAAAATAGTGGATAGTTAAAAATAGGTTGTAGGGACTTCCCTGGTGGCGCAGTGGTTAAGAATCCACCTGCCAATGCAGGGGACAAGGGTTCGAGCCCTAGTCTGGGAAGATCCCACATGCCGCGGAGCAACTAAGCCCGTGCGCCACAACTACTGAGCCTGTGCTCTAGAGCCCACGAGCCACAACTACTGAGCCCATGTACCACAACTGCTGAAGACTGCTCGCCTAGAGCCCGTGCTCTGCAACAAGAGAAGCCACAACAATGAGAAGCCTGCGCACCGCAACGAAGAGTAGCCCCCGCTTGCCACAGCTAGAGAAAGCCTGCGCACAGCAACGAAGACCCAAGGTAGCCAAAAATAAATAAATTAATTAAAATAAATAAATAAATAAAAATTTAAAAAGTAGGTTGAAAACTCAATATAGCAGAATGCTATGAACTCTTTTAAGGTTATTTCCTATAAATACGTATTTTTATTGACAGATATTTATTTGTAATATTGTATAAAAGATTTCCAAATATTATATATAATTCCATTATATATATATATGTAAATCCGTATATATTCATATATATAGGAGGATTTTTATATAATGGGACATTCAATTTATATATATTTATAAAATATATATGTGTGTGATTATTCTGTTTATAAAATCATGACCCAGATGGCTCTGAGAAAGTATCTAAACTCAAAAGAATTATGTCGACAAAAGTAGATTTTAAATACTTCTACTTCTTTACTCATATTTTCATATATTGATACAAGAAAACTCTCAGTCATGCCCAGTAATACTTTTTCAACTTCCTTAATTCCTTTCCCATTCACATGCTTTATTGCTGCTTTTGCATCTCTCTCCAAAATCCCACTAAAAAAATCCTGCCGCCCACTCCGCTTCTGCCTCATTGCCCTCCCCCACTTCCTATTCTCCATCACAAAAGCCAGAGAATCTTGTGGCAAGTGGTGAACTCTCCTTGGAAGAGGAGGAGGGAGAAACTGACTTGGGCCAAGTCAGCATTCTTTGTAGCTGCCTGGGGTGGGGTGATGGGTGAGGTGGGGGAGTAGAGAGGAGAGTGTCCCGTAATATGCCACCATTCATAATCTTCATCTTATTTCATATGCATAGAAAACATCTGGAAGGGCAAGCACAAAGGTCAAAATGTTAACATTAGTTATCTCTGGTGGTAGGATTAGAATGGATTTTAATTTTCTTCCTTTTGCTTATCTGTGTTTTCTAATTTTCTACCATGAACAGACATTCCCTGATTAATTTTTTAGAATTTTTATTGAAGTATATCTTCATCAGTTTATAAAAATCATTAAAAAAAAAGTTCCCCAGTGCTTCTCTGGAGTATGAGGTTGAAGAGGCTAGTATGATAAACTCCAAGTTAAGGAGGTTTAAAAATATATTCTCTGTCCCAGATACGCCACTGACATTTGTACCCAAGCCAGCCATCATTCAACACTGGGAGATGTGTCTTTGTGCCTGTCTCCCTCTTTTTGTCAAATAAAAGCAAAAGGTATTTTCAGAATTGTACAAGTTAGGAAGAAGGACTTGGAGCAGGTTAGGCCAGTTGACACATACGCCTTATCTGGAAAACGGGTACAGCCATATGGCCCTCAGGGATTGGTGAGGGACCACAAGTGGAAAACCCAGCACAGGGCTAGCATATCACAGGTCCTCAAGTAACTTTGAGCACCTGCTCTGTTCAGTTCTTTTGCTTAACAGGCAATTACTGGTTTCAGCTTTGGGCTAAGCTCTGAATTGGAGGCTGTGGATTTAACAAAAAGACACTGACCCAGCCTTAAAGGAACCCACAGCCTGTGGGGAGGAGGAGATAATATGGGAGTGTCTGCCAGACCCTCTTCTAAGTGCTTGATATTTGCCTATTGATGCTTTACATCTTTATAGTAATCAATAAGGTAGATTTTCTCAATTATTATTACTTTTATTTATTTATTTATTTTTTTTTTTGGCGATACGCGAGCCTCTCCCTGTTGTGGCCTCTCCCGTTGCGGAGCACAGGCTCCGGACGCGCAGGCTCAGCGGCCGTGGCTCACGGGCCCAGCCGCTCCGCGGCATGTGGGATCTTCCCGGACCGGGGCACGAACCCGTGTCCCCTGCATCGGCAGGCGGACTCTCAACCACTGTGCCACCAGGGAAGCCCTCAATTATTATTTTATAGTCTGTCCTCCTGGTCACAGATATCTGTTCATCCCTCTGCCAGAGCCAATATCTGTGGTACGGTAATGGACCTGTTTATGTATGTGGTGAGTAAGAGCTTGGGTGCTGGGAATCAGGCTCTCTGGGTTCAAAATGCAGCTCCGTCAATTATGGGCAGCATTGATCTTTCAATGCCTCAGTGTCTTCATTTGTAAAATAAGGATAGGCATAGTTGTTGCCTCACAGATTACGGTAAGGAAGAAATGGATCTATATAAAGCACTTATAACAGTGTCTAGCACATAAGCTATTAGTAAATGTTAGCCGCTGTTATTATTGTTGTTGTTGTTATTTGTCTCCTTCTATAGACTGGGAGCTGTTTGAGGGCTGGGACACTATCTTATTTATTGTTGTATCTGCAGATCCCAGCCCAGGGCCAAGCACAGGGTTGAAATCAATGATTATCTGTTAAGTAAAAGGACAAACATCACTACTCATATATTGATATTTTGAGATAGGGGAGGAGGTGATACAGAGGGTGGGGAGGAATTCCCCTTATGAGTGGACATCAGATTCCCCCCAGGCACGACGATTGTAGGAGGAATCTGGGCTCCCTTAGAGCAGATAGCATCCAAGAAATCAACCTAAATCACAGTGAATGTGAGAACCAGAAGGGACTTCCCCAGACCATGGTTAACACTCCCATTTTTCAGGTGAGGAGCCTGAGGCGTAGGGAATTTGCGTGGCTCGCCTGTGGCTCTGCAGTGTTGGGGGAAATCTGTTAGGGAATGAGGGCTTTTTATCTTAACCTCAAGTTCTTTCTACTCCATGGGCAATTGACAGAATTTTTTATTTTGGTTCAGTTTCACAAAGCTTTCTTGAATGCCAAGTGTCTTGTGCTAAGTTCATGAGACACAAGTGAAATGGGCGCAGAGCTTCCAGACTTGCTCAAGATTAAATAAGCAAATCAGGTGTGAAGAGGGGAAATCCCAGGATATAATGAGAGCTCATCTTGTTTCCATCTGTAGATAAAAAGCAAGTGAGAAGAGTGGGAAAAGGAGTTCTTTAGCACCAACCTGTTGAGGTCATACTTGGGTTATGACTCTGGCCCTCCAGTTAAAGGGAGCCCCCTGCCCACGCAAAATGAAAACGCGGGGCGGGGGGGAAGCGCAGGTTGATTTGCGTTGGGGTGTTAACGGGGTAGACGCAATGGGATTCTGGAGAATGTCTCCACCTCCCCAGCCAAGATAGTATCTTCCCTGAGCCTTACTCGGAGAACCCCTCCCCGAACTCAGTGCAGCCCCACCCCAGGGCTCCTGGGAGAATGGGTAAGTAGGAAGTTGTTGCTAAGAAATATATTTTTGCCCTGCTGAAGTCACAGCTATAAATTCACATAATAATTGATCCACCAGTATGACTGGAAATGCATAGCCCAGCTCAGGTGTGGGAAAAAATCATAGCCGTCCTCGGCACCATTAAGCTTCCACCTGGGAGTGGCTTAGCACTAGGCATCCATTATTTATCCGGGAGACTGGGGATGTGAGGAGGAAGGGCCGTGTGTGGGTAGCAGCCAGCATTGACAGGGAACTGTGAGAGGTAATGGGGTGCGGCAAGATGTGCAAGGAACAGGAGCTGGGAGAGCAAGCCTCTGCCATTGCCACCTCTGGTGGACATTGGGTAAGTCACTTAACCGCTCTGGCCTTGAGTTTCTCATCTGTAAAATGGGGCTTGAATTAAATGGTCTCCTAAAGTCCCTTCCGGCTCTGAAATTCCATTCAGAATGTTCTAAGCGTTGTAAGAAAATTTTTTGCAGAAGTTGCATTCACTACCCTAGAAGGTATCACTGGGAACACGTTTCCTGGAGAGGGATTTCAAGCCTTTCCCTAAAGAACCCCGATGCATGAGGGCCCCGGGGCGTCCCCAGCCCAGGGTCTGGGGGCATACACCCAGGCATGAAATGTCTTTGAGTTCTTGTTTATTATTATGAAGGTAATTTTGCACTCTACTCCATAATCTGTTCTTGCATGCGTTAATATAAAAATAGTATTCTGAATTACTGTTGATGTACGTTGATAAATCTAGACTTGCAGGTCCACAGAAAATCTTGTCTTTTGATCTTGAACTATAGCCAAGCCCTAATTCTGTGTGATAAGATTACAGGAAATGTCTAATTTCTTTTTCATGCTTTCTGTATTTTTTATTCTCTAATGTGTGTGTATTAATACCAAAGAAAAGTACATAAATGTTTAAAACATGAAAAATAATGTAGTTCTGACCTTCCACATCTAGATTATTTTTAATTTAATTTTTTTTGTGTGGTACACGGGCCTCTCACTGTTGTGGCCTCTCCCGTTGCGGGGCACAGGCTCTGGACGCGCAGGCTCCGGACGCTCAGGCCCAGCGGCCATGGCTCACAGGCCTAGCCGCTCTGCGGCATGTGGGATCTTCCAGGACCGGGGCACGAACCCGTGTCCCCTGCATCGGCCGGTGGACTCTCAACCACTGCACCACCAGGGAAGCCCCACATCTAGATTTTTAGGAGGGAAGGGGTCCCTTTAATGAATGGGTTCCCTGATGACATTTTCTTGCTGTGCTCATTCCTATATGTCTGAGTGCTTTATCTGTGAGAAATAACGTGTGGTTGAATGAATAAAAGTAATAATAATGACAATTATGATAACAACAGAAGCTACTATTCCTGTGTTTTTACCATGTGCTGCTGTTCTAAACTCTTTACCTCTATCATCTTGTTCAGTCCTTAAAAAACCCTTTGAGGCAGTTCTTATTATTATCCTCATTTTACAGATGAGGAAACTGAAACATCAAAAAGTTAAGTAACTGTCCTGGTTGGAACATCTTTTCTGCCCTTTTACCTTTTCGGATCGCCTTTTAGATCTGGTCATTGCAGCAGCATCCGCCCTGCACGGTAGCAGCTTGACTGTGTTACCCTAACAGTTCCCCATCTCTTGGCTTTGCCCTGTGGCTTCTCTGCACTATTCTGTGGGACACCCGTGGGACCCCATTCTGCCCACCTGGCTCCTGCACAGATCTCAGAGTGCAAGGACAGTCTCTGGAGGGTCATTGACTCATTCCTCGGAGGTCTCCAGAGGGATTAAGCCTCTGTGGCCCACAGCAATCATTAACTCAGTACCGCGACTAGCTTTTCTTCCTTCCCCAGTTTACTCATTCTAGGCCCCCAGTCCCCAGGAATTCTTTTCCAAAATGAATTATCTGTATATAAATGTACGTCTCAGGTTCTGTTTTTGGAGCAACCTAAGCTAAGACATTGCTCAAAGTCACACAGCAGTTAAGCTGTGAAACCCAGGTAGGAAAATATTCACTCTATGTAAAATAATTATAAGCACCTAGAACCAGGATATAAATACATAAATCTTTTTAAAGGGGCATGTGTTCACGGAAGAGGACTGTCACACAAAATCAGATAGGTTTAGGAATGGAATAACTACGCCAAATGTAAATGGACTTCTTTGATTTTTTTCCCTCTGGCTTATCTGTATTGTCTAACTTTCCTAAAGTGACAGCTGTTTCTTGTGTCATGGGTGGAGAGCAGGGTGGCAAACTGATCTATGCCAGTTTATTCACACAGAACCCTCAGGTTCTTTTAGCAGATAGCGGTAGCCATGGACATACTTGAAGTGGACGTGGGTTAACCAGTCTCTGCAACCTCACTATCATTTTATCACAGAAGCAAGTCTCAGACCAAAATGTGCCACACATGCAGACTTATTAAATAAGCATTCATTAGCAGGCAAACATAAGACAGTCCAGGCAGCCTGCTCTGGAAGCTGATCAAGTCCTAGCTCTCTGCCCATCTGAGTACCGCAACTGCTCCCCGAATGGAAAGTTCACTGGAAGAAGGCAGAAGAACATTCTAGAGCAGTGGGTCTCAAACTTGAGCAGGCATCAGAATCTCCTGGAGGGCTTGTTAAGGCACGGATTGCTGGGCCCTGACCCCAGAGCTCCTGACTCAGGGGGCACTACGCTTTGAGGTGTGGTTTTGTTATTCTCTCTGATAACTGGCACCAGGCAACCAGCCATTCCCTCAATGGCTGGGGCACAGGACCATTTAGGGGGTTAGTCTATGGTCTAGAACACCAGCCCCTGGGGTGTAGACTACAAGATGCTCCAGATTCTTTTACCTGAAAGGCCTAAGGGTGGAGAATATCTCTGAAAGGTTTTAGAGGATACCACTCATGTCATCAATGAAAAGCCATTTCTCATCCTCATTATGCGAATTAGCAAAGCCTGATGCATTCCTTAAGGTCCGGAAAACTGAAGTTCACAGAGATAGTTGTGTGTGTTCACATAGATAGTGTGGCCTCACTGATATAATGCTAGCTGACTACCCCTGTAGTGTGAATGCCGGGAGAGGGCGCCTAGGGTCTAATATAAATTAGCGCAAATGCCTAATGACACGCGCCTAAACAGAACGTTTTGGAGTAAATTACAGACATCGTTAATGGGAAGGAAAGTTCATTAACAAATCAATGGGCATTTGTTTGGTCCCACAGACTGAGCCTGAAATCATAGAGGAAACCAACATTGACAGAGTGAACGAGCCCCGGGGCTACGCCCGGTCGAGGCAGGTGAAAGGCCACTCGGAGACCTCCACGCTGAGCTCGCAGCCCTCCATCGACGAGGTCCGGCAACAGATGCACATGCTGCTGGAGGAGGCCTTCAGCCTGGCATCCGCAGGACACGCAGGCCAGAGCCGGCACCCAGAGGCCTATGGCTCCGCCCAGCACCTGCCCTACTCCGAGGTGGTGACCAGCGCTCCTGGAACCATGACGCGGCCCAGGGCTGGGGTGCAGTGGGTGCCGACCTACCGCCCAGAAATGTACCAGTACAGTCTGCCCCGGCCGGTAAGTCAGACATCCCTCTGCATGCCTACTCTCATCAGGTCAGCCCCGGCCAGGATGTTCCGACAGGGGTTTCAGAGCGGGGACTTTCCTGATGAGCCACCTTGGGATTTGGAAACGAACTTTGCTGGGCTTTCACACGTCCTCCACCCAGGATCCAAGCCTAAGCCTTTTAGTCCTGTGGACACAGACACACAGGAAGCCCTTATGTCCGACCGTAATATGTTTTAGAATGACTTCCCTTTTTTATCCCTCCTGTGAAGGGCTGACCTCACTCTTCATACACTGGTTGTTTTCTACAACCCCACGTTTAAAGGCCCTGGTTTAAATGTCAGAACGTGTTGCAGAGCCCCATGTTAGGGGGCCGTGTAGCCTGGTGTCTCCCGGCAGAGGCTCTGGAGGTGGGTACCATAACTTTGAATCCCAGCTGACTTTGTAACTTGGGGACTTAAATTTTCTACAGGTAAAGTAAACAGGTAAGAAAAATAACTGATATCCTAGGGTGGTTGTAAACATTAACCAAGTTGATATACATGAGGTACTAGAAAAATACCAGGCACCCAGTGAATGTCATAGAAGTTTCAGCCATGATTATCTCATTAAGTGGTAACTGTACTTCAGTATCCGAGAAAGCATCCAATGACTAAAAGCTTCCATGATTTAAACAACGATTTTAATTTGGTTGCATATAATTAGTTCATCGCCATAGCATCTACAGATATCTTTTTAAAAAGACAGACGTAGTTTTATAAGCCACAGACCATAATAGGCAATGCTTTGTATATGTATAGATTCCACCCTTGTAATACTTCATGCCCTATCCCCAAGGGTTACTCATTAACAGAGCTTTATAAGTTGTCGGTGTGATATGTAATTACCCAGTAAAAGCTAACATTTATAGAGTGCTTCACTGTTACTAGGTACTGATCTAAGTGTCATGTGTATGTTAACTCATTTATTTAGTCCTTACTACAAGCCTCTGAGACAAGTACTAGTTTACTAGTTTTATCCCTATTTTACAGATGAGGAAACTGAGGTTACACAGCTTGTTCAAGTCACACAGCCAGGAAGGGGCAGAGCCAGGACCCAAAGCCAGGCCTTCTGGTAACAGAGCACATGTTCTCAACCTGCCTTGTGCTGTTACATTGTCTCTCCATCGTATTCTTTCATTTTCAGTAGATTATTCCGGATACCTATGGGCTTGTGGAGCCTTTTGATAACTCCAACCCCCCCCCCCAAAGCACACACTACAGTGGCACTTAATAAACTGCTGTTATGCTATGTAACTACCTAATCTACACACTATTGTGAATTTCCTTATTCTTTGCTCCAGATTCCTCCTGACCAGGTCCCTGAGATGTCTCCCCTTCACACTTCTCCTAATGCCCTCAGTCTCTCTTTCTGTCGGTGCCCTCTCTTTGAATGTCAGTCTCTGGCCCAGCCTTTCCCTGTTGATAAAACTCTGTCAGGAGAGACCAAAGTTTATTTCAAACTGAGCCTTTGGGGCAGGGACACTTGTGCTTGCGTGTGGTCATCGTCACTGCAAGGGTTTGTCCTTAAGTCGGCAGGTGCAGAATTTCTATTTTGTCTGTTCACTCCAGGGTGATCAGATCATGCTGAATAAACTCACAAAAACTACTTTATTATTAAGAATATTAACTTACAAACCTGCTGTGAGATGCTGAATGATCAGGTGAGCCAGAATACTTGTTTCCTGGTCTTTCCTGTTAATGGTCTTTCGTTAAGTAAAAGCCAATTCAGGGGAAGTACGACATTATCAGAAGGAGAACTGGTTGGTATTGGCGTCATCTTCCTCAGTCTGTAATATGCAAACCCAGAGAGCGTAGTCAATAAAGGAAATAGAGTGAATGTGGGACATCTTTTTTCGCATCCCATTTTCTGAGATATGGGTAGAATAAAATGCAAAATTCTTAATATAATGTTTAAGTTAAAATAGAAGACTTTGGGGCAATGCCCAGATCTCAGCAATAGGAGTTTGCCTCTGCCATCACAGAACTTTTCTGAATCTGTTCAAGAAGCACTGCCTTCCAGAAGAGTGTCAGCAACTCGGGGGCCACCACTGGCCATGCTCCCATCAGATGAGATTCCAAATATCCTTTTTTTCAGAAAGAGTTAGAAAAATGCTCACTGAGCCTGGCAAATCTGTTACTTTAAAATACTTTCCCATGACAGTCGTATTATAGTTTCCACAATTACAGTTTTCTTAACTAATTGCCCATTAAATTGGTACTCTTCTTTATGGGGAAAGAAGGGATTTTCTCACTGAGATTTAGAAAACACTCTAATCTTACCACATTTATATCTACCTCTTAAAGTGGCTGTCCCCTGGGGAGAGTTACCTGTATCCACTCTATACTGGTCCACACTGACTTCAGTGTCATTGGCTCATTCTTACTGATTCCAGACATTAACCATGTCCCCGAATTTCCCCTCAGCCCAGAGTGGAACGGCACTCTCCAGCTGAATGACCTTAGCCGGCGATCGTAACTCTGAGTCTCAGATCCCTCAGCCATAGAATGGTGGCGAGAAGAGGGCTGCAGCGAGGAAGGGATGATAATTCGTGTGAAATGCTCAGCACGGTCCTGGCATTTAGTAAGCACCTAACGCGTGTTAGCGGATATTAATCAGAGTGCTTCATATGGCGCCTAGCACATCAAATTACTGGATAAATGGTAGTCATTGTTACAAAAATATTCTCTTCTTTTCCCTGGGTTCCACTCGTTATGTCCCTTTCCCTGACAGTTCTGAGAGTACATCTTCTTTTCCTTCTACTCTGTTACATTCTTTGAAGAGCATGCTCTGTGCTCAGGGAAGCTTCACTTCTGCTTAAAGATGATTCTCAAGAATGACTGGGCCCCTCTAGCTGGAGGCCAGATTCTGGGAATCTGTGAAGAGATCTGGGTTTCAGAGAGAAAAGCTGAAATAACGGGGTTGAGTCTTCCAATGACAGGCAAGAAGATGCCACAACCCACATCCATATGCCTCCATTTAACAAAACCATCTAAAAATGTCATTGTGGGAATATGAAAACTTGGATGGTTCTGTTTGTTATAATTCAGGGTTGGCAGTTGTGCCAGGAAGGGCAGAAACATTAGCATCGTATACTTAAAAAAATGAAGCCACCAAAAAATGGAAATGGACTGAGAAATAACACAGCAGAGAGATGGGCCGTCAAACTGAACAACATCAAAGGCAGTTCTTTCGTTATTAAGGTTTCCTTTGGCCAACAAAAAATGAGGTCCTTATTTTAATGAAAAGAGAAATGGCTAACAATACACAGTAGCAGTGATGATGCTTAACCCAAGTTCTTGCCAAGCCCTCTGTGCTATGATAATGTGGAAATCAATGGACAGGGTGGCAATTTAGAATGATAACTGTGATTACTTTCCAGCTGCCAAAAAGGAAGCACTCTGAGCTCTGCTGTAGGATAGTGGGAAGCCGGTGGTTCTAAATGCACTCGGCCAGGCTGATGGCATGTACATCGTGGAGAAGGTTACTGCTGGCAGCTGGGGATTTCTGCACTGCAGTTCAGGAGACCCTTGATCATATTCTGCCCCTTGAATCTGGGAGGAAATTGGTCTTGACACCTAATGGCCAATCCAGTTTTGCTAGCAGCCGTAATGAGTCCGTGCCAAGAGGAATGAAAACATCCTACAGCCTTCCTGTTGGTGTCGGGGATTCCGAGAAAGGGATCGGGGTGAAAGCATCTTCCCCACTAGAGGCCTTACAGATGCAACTAATAGTCATAATAATAGCACAATACCAGCTGCCCTCTCTTGCGCTCCCGCCGTATACAGGACATTAAGCTAAGTGCTACTGTCTCTTCTGATCTGACACCCACCCTATGAAGTCAACATTACTATCCCCGTGTACTCCATGGGAAACTGAGGCCTGGAGAAGTGAAGAACCTTGCCCAAGCTGACACAGCTCTAAAGGGCAGATTAAAGCAGAACTGCTCTGGTTGAAGTTGGGGGTAGGGATGCCTAGGTGAAGCCCATGCTCTTTCCACCCTCTGGCCAGGTGAGCCAGAGGATGCCCTAGTCTCTGATGAGAACTCAAATCTCCTAAACTTCAGAGTGTGATCTTATAAGGAAGCTTATCCAGTTTGATGGGATTTTGTCCATTCCTATCATTGCCCCTTGTAGGAGAGACATCTCCATTAGGATGGAATTGAGAATAATATTACAGCCCGTTTTCCTCCTCTCCCCTCAAAAACAAAGCAAAACAAAACCAAAAATCCCCTTCTGAAACCTTCATTAATGATGAGATATGCAGGCATATCAGGCAGGAGTTTGCATCCACCCCAACACTTGGCTTCAAGAAACGTTGCATTTCTTATGTTTCTCCAAATCAAATTTGAATCTGTTCTGAACTCCCATCTGGCCAAGTTTGGTGGGGCGGGAAAGGAAGGGGGGAGGGGGAATGGGAATTCAATGTCAGTTATGCACAGAAGTCATTGGCAGTTTGCTGAAGGTGGAACAGTGGGAGAGGGTCTACCCCAAGCAGTGTTGATGGGTGCTTAAGGATGGAGGAAACCCACCAAACCGAGAAGGTATCTGGAGACTGAAAAATGAGGCAGGTAGCTCCATTTAATCAATGGATCAGTGTGTTATAGGGTAACTTACATGCGGTGTAGGATGGAGCAGATGGCGATCCAGAAGCAGTCACAGGCTGCATTCCACACCACAGAGGGGCTACTGGGACAATTTTATAGTTAACCTGGGGTATGGGGGTATGTGCTTGGAGACAGGGAGTGCATTTCTACATCAAGACTTATGGTGGGTAATTAGTCTTGTGGGTGCGGGGACTACATCATGAAGGTCTTTATCATTGGAGAGTAACAGAGCATAGAGGCCACCTGGACCTAATGGTCATTAAATAATATCTATTAACTACAAAGCCCTTGACGGCAGAGAAGTGATTTACCACACAGTACAGTCTTGGGTAGGGTCAGTGGAAGGACAGGAGGAACTGAACGGGTCCAAGATGGCATCATTTAGGCTAGCAGCCAGACAATGGAGCGTTGCCCAGCTCCCAGGAGTCCATGAAGGTGGGTCACTCTGTATTACCTGGGACAGCCTGGGCTGGGGCTGTTTGCCTTTGGACTGCCCCAAGGAAGCCCCCCTTGAAAACCAACAGAGTACCCAGCGTCTGGCAAAGGCATACTCCTCTAAGCTTAATCGTTCGAGTGAGTAAAAACCAGTTTGTACAGGAAGGCTGTGTGGAAAGGGAGAGAGGGAGGGAGGAGAGGAGTATGTATCTTAGCTCACAAACTCAGGTGTGCAAGACACGTAAGTTTATTTTCCTGTCATCTTCCAGCGCCAAAAGTTCAGTCTCAGTTCAGGGTTTCCGTCCCCACCTCTGATGAAAGCTTAGTGTGTTGCGGGGGCGGGGGAGGGGGAGCTAAACGGTGCAAAGCCTGGTCAGGGTGGGGAGGAGGCTTCAGGACTTGGTTCCAGTTTGCTCTCATCTAACTACTCATCTGGCTGACGTCCCAGAGAGCTGCTTGTTTCCATCTAGTCTGCAGGTGTTAGTCCGGGTAGAGCACAGCTGTGTCCTGGTCCTCCTGCTTAAAGCTCTCTCCAGATCCTCCTTCCCCTCCTCCCATGCTTGAGCCTTCTCTCTCCCTCTCTCTCTGCCTTTCCCCGCTCCCCCTCTCTGTCTCTCTCTTTCACGTGCACGGGCACGCGCGTGCACACACACGCCCTTGCCCCTCTCCCCTCTCTAGCATCTTCCTTATATTTATTCTCTCCTCACCTCCCCGCCCCCCTGTGCTCCCAGATTGAGGTGCTTCTCCAGACCCATCAGCATCGAAGCTCTCCTCTTCTTCCTAACCTAAGGGTGTTTAGAGGGCAGAGTGGTCTAACAGTACCTCACTTCTTCCAAATCTCTTGTTTTGGCATCAGCCTTCAGCCTTCAGTGCTCTAAGGGCTTAGGTTTTTGATATTCAAAATCCTAAATGCTTGCAATTCAGTAGCTTGGACTTTTGAAATGCCAGTAAGAGTTGGCTCTTGGGCCATCTTTAGTGGGGGTGGCCTTCCTTCCCTGGGGCAGGAAGGTGCGATGCCCTCACTGCTTGGGGCAGGGGAAGGGCCCTGGATTCAAGGAACCGCAGTGGCAAAGTCTTGGTTACTACAATTACTATATCAAAATATTATCTTGTCTCAAAAGGAAGAGAGTATCAATTATTGAGTACCCACTATGTGCCAAATGTCATATTAACATATAAAATGGGTCTTCTAAACAGCCTTTGAAATGGGGGTGTGATTCTGTTACTTTCATCACCTAATGAGAAAACGGACACAGAGAAGGTAAGTTACTCGAGGTCAAGCAGCTGGTAAAGATCAAGCCAGGATTCAACTCCAGTTTTTTGTTTTTGTTTTCTTTTAATTGGAGTATAGTTGTTTTACAATGTTGTGTTAGTTTCTGCTGTACAACAAAGTGAATCAGATCCAGTTTTGTCTGACTCCAAACCCCTGCCCTCTGCATCACGCCACCCTTAGCTCAGAATTGCGAGATAGCGCCCTTAACTGGCTATGTGATTTTGAACGAGTCAGTTCACCTCTCTGGGCTTCCATATCTCCCGTGTTAAGGTAAGAGGTGTGGTCTCCTGCTCTTTCCAGCTTGAACCTTCTATGATTCCCAGAGCCTGGAAGCCTCAGTGTTGCTCCAGCAGTAACTCCTGGTGAACTGACAGATCAAGATAAGCACTGGGTTTGCACCATGGGGTCAGTCTTCCATTACAATGCCCTCTGTTTTCAACTAAATAAGAACTGTCCGCTGGAAGATTCTACTTTGTGCACCAGGATGTAAAGTTATTTGTAGCTGCATGCAGACTTAGACACTTGTTGTGCCCGGAGCAGTACTCGCAGGGTCAGCACGGTGCGGTGGAAGGGGCACCTTGCAGTGGAACCCAGCATTGTCAGCAGGACTGGAAAGAGTGGCACGTTCGCTCTGACCTGAGGCTGACTTGCTGTCACAGGACAAGGGCCTCCAATGAGGGCGGGGGGCTTTGGCCTGTTGTTCCTTGTGCTCCCACCAGTGCAAAGCCTGAGACCCCTGACCTGTGCCTCCAGCTGCAGCCTGCCCCTTTGACTTGTCACCCCTCTAGTGCTACCCCTTGAGGTTGATCTTCACCAGATTCCCCCTCTGGATGGTTGCACATGCGCAAGGAGGGTCCAGCACACAGTGGGTCTCACCCGGGCTCATTCTCCACTGGGTTTGCTAGAAAGAATGGCCCTGACCCACCCCCTCGCCCCCTGCCCAGGGACATCAGGACTGGAGCTTTGAGCAAACTGTGATCACCTTCCCTTCTACTTTTACAACCAAACCTCTGAGCCCAAAGAGTGGTCTATTCTTGTCACATCCAGGCTCCTTCCACCTCAGAGACCTGAGAGCTATTTATAAAGACTGCCTGCAGTTCTGAGTGTGTGATCTCCTTTCTAGCCAGAGGCCAGGGATTCCAAAAGATGGTGTCCTTGGGTGCCAGACTGGGCCCCTCACGGCCACTGTCACAGAACTGGAAACTTGGAACTAGGTAACAGTTTTGAGCAATAGCTTCTAGTGGGATCCTAGTCACAAAGCAGCCCGCAGGGAGCCAGGTTCCAAACACATGGAAAGGGGAACCAGAATGCGAATCCAGGAGGACTTAGAACTATGGGGAAACCGCACAGGGGGAGGTAGGAAGACACTCCTGGGGGGATTTTCCTCAGCCATTAGCACAGGGCACAGGTAGCCTTTCTGCTTTTTATGTGGTCTCTGTGGCTACAGGGAGCCCCGAGGATACAGACCAAAGGAGACCTTGATCTCCTGTGTAGTCTTGTTTTGTACCTGGAAAAATCATCCAAAGAAGGAAACTCCCTTGGTACTTTTTGTCAAAAGTTCAGAACTTTTCATCAATTCCTTGGTGAACTGTTACAAGACAGACATAAAATGCATTTTCTTGGCTGGAAAACTGTGTTGACTACAGAATAAGCCTTCCAAGAACCAGGGATAAAAATAAGTTGTCTGTCTCCTCTACTGATATCATGAGAGGCCAGAAGAGAGAAGAGGGGCTATACACCCCTTTCTCTATTTTGGGAAAGACATATCCTTACTTGTTGGTTTGTTGATAATAATGGAATGCAAAGCTGGAAGGACCTCCGGGACAATGATTTTCAAACTCTGTAAAACCGTAGGGTTCAGGGAGGTGCCCAGGGTGTCATCATGCAGGTAAGCAAAGGGCCAAAGTCACCTAGGCATCCCTACCCCCAACTTCAACCAGAGCAGTTCTGCTTTAATCTGGTGATGTATTCGGGTCATGTCAGAATGGTTTCATGGCTAAAGAAATGTTTGTTTGGAAGCTCATGAACTACTCCAATGCCGTATTTCACAAGGAAAACCAAAAACAGAAAAATGAGATGCAGAGAGACTGAATGACATGTCCACAGAATGTGAATGGCTGAATCAAGATGAGAGCCTGGGTCTCCTGACTCCTGGTTCACT
The DNA here is from genome assembly GCF_964270905.1 of Leucopleurus acutus. Lineage (NCBI taxonomy): Eukaryota > Metazoa > Chordata > Mammalia > Artiodactyla > Delphinidae > Leucopleurus > Leucopleurus acutus. The sequence goes on from NC_139151.1 coordinate 84,827,081, forward strand.
CAACATTCATTCAACAAATAGTTATATAGCACTACTAGGTGCAAAGCACTTTGCTTGGTGAGGCGGGAGAGCCAGGATGAGAAAGATGCTCTTGCTGAACCGCAAGGAGCTTAGGATCCAGTGGAGCTTAAGATTTTGGTTCCCTGAATTACTACCTTAGCATACACGCTGGGTTGGCCAAAAAACATCTTATGGAACATCTTACGGAAAAACCCAAACGAACTTTTTGGCCGACCCAATAGCTTACTGATGCTAAAAAGGAAAATGCAGCATGGTGATGTCGCTTTCCATATTGATTCAGCCAGTACCTCTAGATTTGGGCAAATGTTTTTTCATTCTTGTTCTGGAAAATTACTGTTGCTGATACATTTCCAGGTTGACAGTTATTTTCTTTGAGCACTTTGCATACCATGGTCTTCTGGGTGCTGTTGAAAAGTCATCTGTCAGTCTAAGTATCATCCCTTTACAGGTGATATGCCTTTTTTTTCCTCTGGCTGCTTTTAAGACCTTCTCTTTGTCTTTGGTATTCTACCATTTCACTACAGTATATGTAGGTGTGTATTTTGTTTTATTTATCCTTCTTGTTATATATTGTACTTCCTAAAATGATTATTTATTTCTTCAGTTCTGGAAAATTCTTAGTCATTGCTTCTTCAAATATTGTTTCTTCTTTCTCCAACTTTTCTCCTTTGGGACTTTGATTAACTGCATGTTAGACCTTCTTATTCCATCCTCTATATCTTTTACTTCTCTTTTATATTTTCTATCTTTTTTTATCCATTTAATGAGTTTCTTTTAATTTTAGTTTATTTTTTTATACAGCAGGTTCTTATTAGTCATTGTGGTACATATATACAGTGGAATATTACTCAGCCATAAAAAGGAACGAAATTGGGTCATTTGTTGAGACGTATATTTTCTATCTTCTTGTCTCTTTGTGTTTCATCCTTAGTAATCTCAATTCCATTTTCTAGTTTATATTTCTTTCCATCTGTGATAAATCTATTACTTAATTCCCCTATATTGAGTGTTTTATTTCAGTAATTTTTTCACTTCTAAAAGTTCTGTTTGTTCTTCTTCAAATCTGCTGGATCATTTCTGATAATGTTTCTGTCTGGTCTGTTATTTTCTTAAAACATTTCTTACCTTGTTACTTTCTATTTTGTATCTGGAAATTTCAAACTCTAAAGTCCTTTAAGGTCTAAATTTGTTGTTTTTTCTAACTTTCACTTATGTTTTCTGGTGTGTCTTCTGATATTTGATTATGAGCTCCTTTTTGCTTCATCTCAATCTGTGCCAATCCCGAGAGCCTAGGTTAGGAATATCTCTTCCAAAGAGGACTTACAGTTGCTTCTTCCTGAGCCTGGGAGCATTACCAACCTTCCTCCCTGGGAGGAGCCGATGTTATCCCCTTCCAGGTTGGCTGTAAGGGTCTCAGTTTCACCTGCCTCACCTTGCCCTATCCCAGGCTTGATCTCTTAATTGATTACCAGTATGGCATTTGTTTTCCAGGCAATCCCACCTTTCATATTTGTTTGCTACTCATTGTTTCTACCTCTGATTTCAGCTCACAGTTTTTATTTTAGTTTGCTGAGATGTGAAAGGGATGGGGTGGGTAGTGGGTGGAGTCCTTAAGATTTTCCTTATATCCTGCAATTCCTACATGCATTAAAAGCCAGGTTTTATCCAGAATCTACTTGTTATTTACTGGGGAGGCCCTTATGAGTAGGTAGCCTGCCATGATGCTGAAGGGAGAAGCCCTCATTCGGTTTAAAGAATCCTGTGTATGGATTCTCTCTGCTGCTACTTTCTGTCTGGATGCCTTTAGGTTTACAGCCCTATGATCTTGTTCCTCAAGAGATCTGGCAGGCCTTGATACCTAAAGAAAAAAATGAATGAGAAGCACAAGCCAATCTTTGTCTTCGCAGAAAGCATTTCTAGATTTTCTCCTGCTCAAAGAGGCTGTGGCCTGGCTGTCTGGTCCTGTCTCTGACCATTTTCCTTTTCTCCCCTCCTGTGTTGATTAAAGTCTTCACTTTTGTGGCATTTCTGATCCCTTATCTTTGAATAGTGCTTTATAGATCACAACATACTTACACATACACTCTCTTGCCTGATCTACTTTGCACCCACGCCCTCTGGGCAAGGTATCCTTGTCCCCATTTCAGAAGAATACACTGAGGCCCAGAGAGGTCACCTGACCTGCTTAGGGACATAAAGTCATCAGCAAATTAGGGCCTCCACCCATACTTCCTGGCTCCAGACCCATTGCTTTCCCCCACTAAACCCACTTTCCATGAGTGAGAAAGTAAACGCAATCAATGATTCATTCCTTATCTAATATTTATTGCTCATCCATGATATAACAGGCACTGTTCCAGGCGTGAGGATGCAGCTGAGAACAAATCCCTTGCCCTCATTACAGTCTAGTTTGTGGCAGATAATAAGTAAGCAATGATATCATACCAGAGTGACAACTGCTATGCCAAAAAATAAAACAGAATATGGAGACAGAGTAAGTGGGGCTCACAGGGAATATGGGGCTGGATGAATGAAATGAAGGAAGGAGCCACGGGAAGGACTGGGAGAGAAGCATCGCAGGGGGAAGGAGCAGCATGTACAAAGCCCGAGGCAGGAAGGAACTCAGCAGATTCTAAGAACAACTGAAGGACTCTGTGACTGCAGTGGCCCAGCAAAGGGGGGAATGGTGGCAGATGAGATAGAAGAGTGGGCCGGGGAACATGTTAAGGGAGATTGAAGGGGAAAGTTTGAGGAAAGGAGGAAAGTCTAACCCTCGGAAGTTTGCTTCCCTTTTAAGTAAGAAGAACCTGTGTGTTGATGGGCACTGGGTTTTAACACATCTCCCTCTATTTGCTCGTCTCTTTCACAGGCCTACAGGTTTTCCCAGCTTCCTGAAATGGTCATGGGCTCTCCCCCTCCACCTGTGCCTCCGCGGACTGGCCCAGTGGCTGTCGCTTCTCTCAGGCGGTAACACATTCCTTTCTTTGCCTTATTTGGAATATTTGCAGAAGATTTGGTCCAGTGCGCCCCTCCCTGACAGATTTCCTTCCTGCCCTGCCCCATTCAGGGTGCATCACCTGTACAGACAACCATGTGCCTGGGACACCCCAAGTACCATGAAGGAAGGAAGTGGGGGCCACAGAGGTCTGACCTACTCTCTTACCATTGAAAACTGAAAGTCCTGTAGAATCCACAATTGAAAAAACCCAAGGCCAACTGCCCCATATCTTGACCTTGAACATCTAAAAATTACTCCAACTTGGGCCGTCACAACAGCCGCCTCAAGTCTGGGCACCTCCTGCCAGGTGTGTGCACCCAGAAGGCCCTTTGTTATTGAGGGGTAGTGTCCGAGAGGCCGGGGAGCAGCATGTCTAGGCTCCTGCCCTAACTCTTGACTTGCAAGATGGAGAGGATGAAAGCCCACGAACTTGGATAGGTCAGCTGTGAAACATATATTCAGCAATCTCTTTGCTCTGTAATAGTATAAAAAGCACATGTTTTAAATAAAGATAGACAAGAAACAACAGCCAAGAGCCCTGCGGGGGTTGGAATAGTCATCATGTCCAAGGCCAGGAGAAACACCCGTGCCCTCGGGCCTGTACGGGCCACTGCCCTGGCCCTCCTACCATAGCTTCCTCCAACATGCTGATCACACACTATTTGTGGGCCACAGGTCTGAACTTTGTCAAAATGGTGAAAAGAAGTGAGTTTTCCTCAGAAACGACCTGCCTTCATTTCCAGCAGTTTAGGATGCCGAGCTGTGTGTAGACACCACCCTTTGACCCCAGTCAAGCTTAGGGTGGGATGGGAAGCAGCAGACCAGGGTTCCACCGTAACCTGCCAGTAACGCGCTGTGGAACTCCAGGCACATTGCCTCACCTGTCTGGCTCCTGTTTCCTTATCTGTAAAATGAGGGCACTGACCTAAATGATCTCAAAGGCTCTGGGAGTCCTCAAAGGTGGCCGAGTGTACAGAGTAGAAGCCAGGGATTTTCCTAGGATGGTTTTCTAAAGGAGTAGCAGATGCCTGGAAACAGCCTGTGGGAAGCCAGGGCTGTGGGAGTGAGCAAATGGGAGAAGGAGGGATGGAGAAAGGAGGAGAGACCCTATACTACTGAGCCCCCAGCAACCCACCCTGATGTGTAGTTTAATCCTCACAGCCTGTGTTTGACCCTCCCTGGGGAATAGTTGCTCCTGAGGGTTCTGGATTGGAGGAGCTTTTCAATCAGTCGTTTGAGCTATGTTTGCTGAAGGCCAGCACCTATTTCTTTTTTTTTTCTCCGGGTCCGCGGGCTTCTCATTGTTGTGGCCTCTCTCGTTGTGGAGCACAGGCTCCGGACGCGCAGGCTCAGCGGCCATGGCTCACGGGCCCAGCCGCTCCGCGGTATGTGGGATCTTCCCAGACTGGGGCACGAACCCGTGTCCCCTGCATCGGCAGGCGGACTCTCAACCACTGCGCCACCAGGGAAGCCCCAGCACCTATTTCTTATTTCTTCTCTCAACCACCAGTCTCCTCTCATGTCCTGCACCGTCTGCCATCCTTGCCAAATACCAGGAGGTCACTGCCCTCCTTACGAACCCAGAGGGTTAGACCAGGGAAGAATCTTTGAGATGGAGTCATCCTCCCCTTTCATTTTACAGATGAGGAGCTGGGGCTTAGAGAGAGGAGGCAGCCGGAACCCAGGCTCCCGATGCGCCTCTTTTCTGCTCTTACTGTGACAGCCTGCCTCTGCTTAGAGGGTGGCCCTGTGGGCTGGCAGCCTTTGCCTCCCTGCACTCTAATTTTAGGAGAGCCCGAAGTGCCTCTACCAAAGGGAAGGCAGAGCCTGGCTACAGCACCCTTTATACTAGGGGGAGAGGCCTGTGCCCTCACCCCAGCCCCCTCTTCTTACATGGCTTTCTGAGCTATAAGTGGAGAGAGGTGTTAAATGCGCCAGATTCTCTGCTTGCCTGTGGAACTTAAAAAAAAAAAGTGTTCTTTCATTCATAATGCCCAGAAAGTACTAGGCACCTGCTTCCGGGAGCAGCCCGAGCTTCCCAGAGCCTAGGGCTTCTTGCTTCCTGCCAGTAGCAGCAGGGAACGCAGTCCCCGCAGCCCTCCAGGGTCTCGGTCCTGGTGTCAGGAGGGGGAGTGGCGGCGCACTCCAGACGGAGCCTTCCCATTGGCTGCCGATGATGTCATCACCTGCTAGGTCGACCATCCCCAGCTAAGACCCAGCGCTAATTCTTGGCTCATTTTTATGTGGAAATTAAGTGTTCTACTCCCCAGAGACATGAGAGTCACCCTCAGGGGAGCACTGACCTTGAATATCTAAAAATGACTCCAGCTCGGGCCACCGCAACGGCTGCTCCAGGCCTGGGCGTGTAGGCCCCCTTTGTTATTCGGGGGCAAACCCAGGCCTGAGGACCCCGCCGTCCTGGGGCTTGGAGGCCGAAGCCATCCTCGGCTGTGATCTGCCCCGGGAGCCCCGCCTTGCCCGGCCGGCTGCGGTCCTGGGAGGCGGCTAAGGCGGCCCCTTTCCCCCCCGCAGGTCCACCTCGGATATTGGGAGCAAGACCAGGATGGCCGAGTCCGCGGGGCCTGAGCCCGCCCAGCTGCACGACAGCGCCTCCTTCGCGCAGGTGTCCCGAGGCCCTGTGTCTGTGGCACAGTTGGATCAGTCGGCTTTAAATTACTCAGGTGGGCAAGAGGAGAAAGGCCTGGAAGAAGCCCGCGCCCTGCACCAGCCCCCGTGATGTGCACTTTGTCTTCCCCGCTCTCCACCTTCTACCCGCCACCGTCAGGAATCAAAGCAACTGTATTTCTGGATCCCCTCTGGACTTCAGTAGCCCTGGCTAGAAGAGCTACTGCTTTTATTTCTTAAAAAGATCTGAACTCTGACAAAATATTAAGATAGGTTACGGTCAGGGTGGATGTTCACATTTTGCCAGACTTAAGGCCTTTTAAAAAATTATTATATATATCTTTAAAGCATTCCAGATACAACTATCCACTCCCAACTCATTCCCCTTCTCCCCAGAGGTGATCACAGTCTTTAAGTCATGGGCTTTCACTCCATATGTATCTCTATACAGTGGTATATGTTAATGCCTTGTATAGTTTAAATTTACATAAGTGATGTTAAGCTGTACCTTTCCTTTTGCACTTTGTTTTCTCGGCTTAACACTGTTTTCAGGAGTTCTCCAGGTTGTTACACACATGTTGATCTAGTTCACTTGTTCACACTGCCATATGGTATTCCATTATGTGACATGCCACCATTTATCCTATCCCCTAGTGAGAGACATATCGGTTGTTTCCAGTTTTTTGCTATTACAAACAATGTCAATGAACCCAGAGGTTTGAACATGCCGTAATGGGTTTTTTCATTTATCCAAACCACACCTTTTAGACTAAAACTGCAAACACCCGGTTGTCAACACTTACTAAAGCAGACTGTGTCCAGAAATGCCACCAGTGAAATCTATTCCTTTTGGTTCCTCTTCTTGGCTTTTGAAAAATACCCATCCTCCTGGGAGGAAAACACCTGGCACCCCAGCAGGTCAGGGGTGTTGGGATGGGGATGGGGGAGTTGGTGAGGGCTCGGCAAGGATTGTGAGCCGTCACTTCTCTAGAAAGCTAGGTCTGAGTCCCAGCAGGTGATGCCTCCACTACTGTCTGGACAGGTGAGCAGGGCTGGGGCTGCAGGTGGAGATGTGATGCCTTCCCATCAGCCCTTCCCCCAAGGCCAGAGTCCTCCCATTTCCGAGCTTCCCCCAGCTTGTGCATATGTCAGCCCAGTGGGCGAGGTGCCGGCCTAATCTCGCCCGTACATCTCCTCCATGCCAGGTAATACGGTGCCGGCAGTGTTCGCCATTCCAGCTGCCAGCAGACCCGGCTTCACCGGCTACTTCATCCCGACGCCTCCCTCGTCCTACAGGAACCAGGCCTGGATGTCTTATGCAGGAGAGAATGAGCTCCCGAGCCAGTGGGCTGATTCGGTGAGACCCTCGCTGATTCCCTCACAACTTTACCTGCTTGACACCCTACAGGGAGAAAAGGGATGTGAGGCTGAGAATGAGTGTTTTGTCATCTCAGGCCCCCTTCCACCAACCAGGTGGCTAAAATCAGCTATTAGAGGAGACAGTGCCAGGGAGGGGAGTGTGATGTCCTTTGACACAGGAGCCTTCAGTCAGATTCCACCTCTTTCCAGAGGGCACCCTTAATCAAATACAGTTTTATAATAACTACCATTTTTTAAGTATTTTCTGTGTGCCAGGCACTATAGTAGATGTTCTATTTATGTTATCTTATTTCATCTTCACGAGACCTGTCATGTAGGTATTATTTCCCTGATGTGTTCAGCAGTCAAACCTGCATCTTTCTGGCTCCAAAGCCTTTACTAAATTTGTTCCTTTCAGCTTTGAAATCCTGTGAAAAGTTCAGATGCAATACCAGAAAATGAAGTATTAGAAACCCGAGACTGAATTACTCTGCATGTAGATCTAAAGCTTTCTGCCTGTCTTCCAGCTGAAGACTGTCTTTTCACGGTCAGCTGGTTTCTTCCTTCATTATACTAGTAGGAGTTTATGGCAGTGGACCTGGCCCAGCCTGGACCAAAGAGGGGCAGCAACCAGATGAGCCTGGATATTCACACCCAAACCTGCCTCTGAGCCACCTGTCAGGCACTGACAAGTGAAAAACAAAAAACAAGCAAACAAAAATAGCACAATCATGGCCTCTAGAATGAGTTGCTCCACTCCCTGTGTGAGGTCATCCATCATGGATAAGAAAGGCAGGCTGTTTCCTAGGGCCCCGTGGTGCTCTATGTCATTTTAGGGTTTGGTCTCAGCATTTGAAATACATCCTAGATTTAGGAAACACATTGACACCTGTGTCATCTTTTCTCTCTGTCCAAACCCCTGGGGTCCATACTTTCTACCCCTACAGGTTCAATTCAACCTCAGCGTTGGTGTCTCTTCTTATTGTAGTGATGCCACATTTAAACAACATCATCAGGGTAAAACTACCCTACGTATATTAATTTTCCTAATAAAGCTATTCCTTTAATTTCCAAAACATTTAAAACATATATGCCACCCTGAATTTTTAAATTCTGGAATGAATTACATCCTTCTCCCCTCCTTCTTTAAAAGAAAAACATAATTTAATTTGTCTTTAACAAATGATTCAGCATCATTATTATGGCTCACTGTACTAAAATGACATTTGTCAGATGGGCTCTGACGGTATGTAGAATTATTGCCCCTATGTCAGACATCTCTAAACTATTATAATTTTTGGAATTATTATAAGGCTTAGTATGTTTTTTCTTCTCTGACCTTGCTCCCAGCTCACACCTTGCTCAATTTCCCCACTCTCAGATACATACTCACCTTTAAATATGCTTTTCCTAATGCTCTGTTATCTGCACATGAGGCATGTCTGAGCTCATTAGAGTTGTTTGTAGAGCTGGAGTAAATAGTCTCTGAGAGTAACTGGAGGGGTTCCCTACTGTTCAGTCTACAAATCTAAATGCGGGAGTGTATGGCATCTCTGTTGGTTGTTTGTGGGCCTTTTTTGCTTCCTTTGTCATGCTCAGCTCTTCTAAACAGCTGAACTCACTGGGTGTGAGTTGGTCAGTTCAGAGGTTATTCACCTCCATAATGCCACTTGGAATCTAAACATAATGTGTACTTTTCAGAAAGTAGTTGATACTTGTGCTAATTAGGCAGTAGACCTGCAGCTTTGTCAGCTCACCCTCTGCATGCAGGGTGCACTGGGTGCTTTGCAGGAGTCAGCAAAAGTATTTACCAAACCTTGTCCCTTGCCTTCAAGATACTTACAGATAATACTTAGCCAGGCTTATGGTGACATCCAGATACCTTTGGGTTCATGTTGCTTTAAAGATGAAGGAAAAGGAGCCCAGCAAATCAAAACTTAATCTTTTGGACATGATCACCTTGGACTTGATCACCTTTTGGACTTGATCACCATGCCACCCCCCATTGTGACGGAGTGCTAGTTTCCTATTAGTTGTTTTTAAGAGGAAAGTGATTGCTGCAGCCTAAATGGGTCTTTCCTGGAGCCCCATTACCACCTTCAGTTAAGCAGGGTTGCGTGCCCATGCGTGGAGCACGGAAGCCAGGAACCAAGCTGGGAGGTCAGGTGCTTTATTGCATTTGAAATTCAGCACAGGAGGCTCAGAGGGACCAGATGTGGGCTTGAGAAAGATACTCCAGTGGGAAAATGTTCACCGTCCACATCCATGTGAGAAGAAAAAAGCCCGCACCATCATTTGGATGTCTGACCCTCCTGATCCCAGGTATCCAGATATAAGGAGCTAGCTTGTATAAAATCACCTGGACCTGGCTTGAAAAATACGTTTCATCCTTGGTGCTGGATGGAGAGGGATTGAGAGGGGGTTCCCAGGCTCATCAGGAAAGTGTGCTGTGATCAATAGGTGATGCCTGCCACAGGCACTGGCTAGGGAAGAAGTGGTGTTTGCCAGCTCTGGATTTTGGCCCGCAAGGTGTGGTGGCTCCCGCCTGCCTCTACTGTAAGGGGGGAAGAGTGTGTCATCTCCTCATCTTCCCTGCTTCTGAGTATTACCCTGAGGCCACTCCAGTGGCATCAGGTGTCCCTGGCCTGTCCCAGCCACAAGCACCAAGTTGCTTTATGCTGCAGAACTGGGAGGTCTCAAGAGTTGGACACTGACCCTCAGCTCCAGCTGAACTTGAAATGCAGGGAAAGGGGACATGGCAGCTTCCTTCACAAACATACAGCACCAGCTGGTCATCCTTCGGTGACTTTCAAATTGTGCCGCTCAGAACCCCAGGTCTGAGACACTCCCTACTGTGTACCGTGCACAGTTCTGGGCACTGGTGCACAGTGATAAGTAGGTGAGACACAGTTCTGCCTTCACAGTCGATGCCTGAGACAGGCGATGATATTGTGAGTGATGACTGTTATGTTAGACAAAGTGCATGGAAGGACCTTACAGGGAGTCCTCAGCTAATAGGGGACTGGGGAAGGTCTCCCGGAAGAGAGGGAGTTTGAGCTGAGACCTGACAGGCAAGTCCCGTGTCCTGGCCTTGGCTCTCTGTTAGCCCCCAGTCACCTGTGCGTTCCCAGCTGTGTGGCCCAAGGGCTCGGACAGTCCGGCTCTGATTTTCCTCTGAGATGCAAGTGAAATATATTTGCTACTTTGTCTTCCTTTACCAGGTCTTGTAGCGGAATTAAAGCCCCAAACTTTGGGACATCCATCCCATCACTTCTTCCCTCACTCGGGTCCTTCCCGACTCTTACCTGATCCATTGAGGTAGCCTCAGAACTTATCTCCTCTCCACCTCCAGTGGGTCCACCTCCAGAGTGTCCTTCCTAAAATACAGACCTTTCCCCTCCCTGCCTGACACCCGTTGGTGGCTCCCAGGCCAGGCCTTCTCCGGAGGGGTTGTCAGAACCTCTGGCAGGGACTGGGAGAGGCCTGCTTTCCTACTACACATTTGCCCATACAAAATTCTGAATCCTCACCCAACCCCATCCCACTCCATCCTCACCAGCACCCAGACATCTCTGTAAGGAATGGAAACACACTCAGTTCCTTAGAAGTGTACCATAGAAAACTTTACTCCGTAGCCTGGCGTTCAGCAGCTGTTTGATCTGGCCCTGACTGCCTGTCTTCCTGAGCTCCCCTCATACCCCACATACCCTCTCTGGTCAGACCAAATCACTGAACCTCCCTGGGTGCCCCTTCCTCTGTGTACCTCCAGGCCTCTGCATTGCTTTTCCCTCTGCCTGGAATGCCCCTCCCACCTTGTCTTCTGAAAAACAGCCTCTTCATCTTCCAGACTCAGCTAAGCTGCTTCTCCCAGAAAGCTGCCTGACTCCTTACATGTGTCCCATTCACGGTAGCACCCCATACCTACGTCATCCGTGGGCATTTATCTTGCGGTGTTGCAGTTAACATTATTGGATATAAAGGCCTTTTGTGGATTACCGTGGAACAGCATCCCCTTTTATGGCACTGTTTCTGTGGGAAAGTTGATCCTGAATTCCGGATCATTGCCCTGTCCTTATTACTATAAGAGTCCATATATTAAAGCATAGAACTGTGTATCTTCCACTTTTAATGAAAAGAGAAATTTTTTTCAAGAAACCAAGATCATATTCCAGATCCAAGACAGTATAGTACAGTGACTAACTCCCAGCCTGGAGCTGCGTCTCTCAGTGGCTTGTTAGCTGTGGCACCTTCGACTGAGGCACTGTTTGCTTCAGTTTCCTCTTCTATAAAATAAGGGTAACAATACCTACCTCCTAGGTGGTTGTTTTGAGAATTAAATGAGACCACGATTGGAAAGCCCTTAGCACAGGGCTCATTAAGTGTTAGCTATTATCATCAGTGATAAATCCCTGAGTCCTTTTTTTATAAAAATATATACTTAAAGTCTATTTAATTTTTTAGCATCTTTATTGGAGTATAATTGCTTAACAATGTTGTGTTAGTTTCTGCTGTATAACAAAGTGAATCAGCTATATGGATATATATATATCCCCGTATGCCCATGTCCCCTCCCTCTTGCATCTCCCTCCCACCCTCCCTATCTCACTCCTCTAGGTGGTCACAAAGCACCGAGCTGATCTGCCTGTGCTATGCAGCTGCTTCCCACTAGCTATCTATTTTACATTTGGTAGTGTATATATGTCAATGCTACACTCTTACTTCGTCCCCGCTTACCCTTCCCCCTCCCTGGGTCCTCAAGTCCATTCTCTATGTCTGCATCTTTATTCCTGCCCTACCACTAGGTTCATCAGTACCGTTTTTTTACATTCCATATATACGTATTAGCATACAGTATTTGTTTTTCTCTTTCTGACTTACTTCACTCTGTATGACAGACTCTAGGTCCATCTACCTCACTACAAATAACTCAATTTTGTTTCTTTTTGTGGCTGAGTAATATTCCATTGTATATATGTGCCACATCTTCTTTATCCATTCATCTGATGATGGACACTTAGGTTGCTTCCATGTCCTGGCTATTGTAAATAGTGCTGCAGTGAACATTGTGGTACCATGTCTCTTATTGAATTATGGTTTTCTCAGGTTATATGCCCAGTAGTGGGATTGCTGGGTCGTATGGTAGTTCTATTTGTAGTTTTTTAAGGAACCTCCATACTGTTCTTCATAGTGGCTGTATCAATTTACATTCCCACCAGCAGTGCAAGAGGGTTCCCTTTTCTCCACACCCTCTCCAGCATTTATTGTTTGTAGATTTTTTTGATGATGCATTCTGACCAGTGTGAGGTGATACCTCATTGTGGTTTTGATTTGCATTTCTCTAATGATTAATGATGTTGAGCATCCTTTCATGTGTTTGTTGGCAATCTGTATGTCTTCTTTGGCAAAATGTCTATTTAGGTCTTCTGCCCATTTTTGGATTGGGTTGTTTGTTTTTTTGATATTGAGCTGCGTGAGCTGCTTGTATATTTTGGAGATTAATCCTTTGTCAGTTGCTTCGTTTGCAAATATTTTCTCCTATTCTGAAGTTTGTCTTTTTGTCTTGTTTATGGTTTCCTTTGCTGTGCAAAAGCTTTTAAGTTTTATTATGTCCCATTTGTTTATTTTTGTTTTTATTTCCATTTCTCTAGGAGGTGGGTCAGAAAGGATCTTGCTGTGATTTATGTCGTGGAGTGCTCTGCCTATGTTTTCCCTCCAGGAGTTTTATACTGTCTGGCCTTACATTTAGGTCTTTAATCCATTTTGAGGTTTTTTTTGTGTATGGTGTTAGGGAGTGTTCTAATTTCATTCATTTACATGTAGCTGTCCAGTTTTCCCAGCACCACTTATTGAAGAGGCTGTCTTTGAACAGGCTATCCTGTTCCATTGAGCTATATTTCTGTTTTTGTGCCAGTACCATACTGTGTTGATTACTGTAGCTTTGTAGTATAGTCTGAAGTCAGGGAGCCTGATTCCTCCAGCTCCGATTTTCTCTCTCAAGATTGCTTTGGCTATTCAGGATCTTTTGTGTATCCATACAAATTGTGAAGTTTTTTATTCTAGTTCCGTGAAAAATGGCCTTGGTGGTTTGATGGGGATTGCATTGAATCTGTAGATTGCTTTGGGTAGTATAGTCATTTTCACAATGTTGATTCTTCCAATCCAAGAACATGGTATATCTCTCCATCTGTTTGTATCATCTTTAATTTCTTTCATCAGTGTCTTATAGTTTTCTGCATACAGGTCTTCTGTCTCCTTAGGTAGGTTTCTTCCTAGGTATTTTATGCTTTTTGTTGCAGTGGTAAATGGGAGTGTTTCCTTAATTTCTCTTTCAGATTTTTTGTCATTAGTGTATAGGAATGCAAGAGATTTCTATGCATTAATTTTGTATCCTTCTACTTTACCAAATTCATTGACTAGCTCTAGTAGTTTTCTGGTAATGTCTTTAGGATTCTCTATGTATAGTATCATGTCATCTGCAAACAGTGATAGTTTTACTTCTTCTTTTCCGATTTGGATTCCTTTTATTTCCTTTTCTTCTCTGATTGTTGTGGCTAAAACTTCCAAAACTATGTTGAATAGTAGTGGTGAGAGTGGACAACCTTGTCTTGTTCCTGATCTTAGAGGAAATGCTTTCAGTTTTTCACCATTGAGAATGATGTTGGCTGTGGGTTTGTCATATATAGCCTTTGTTATGTTGAGGTAAGTTCCCTCTATGCCTACTTTCTGGAGGGTTTTTATCATAAATGGGTGTTGAATTTTGTTGAAAGCTTTCTCTGCATCTACTGAGATGATCATATGGTTTTTATCCTTCAATTTGTTAATATGGTGTATCACATTGATTGATTTGCATATATTGAAGAATCCTTGCACTCCTGGGATAAACCCCACTTGATCATGGTGTATGTCCTTTTAATGTCCTGTTGGATTCTGTTTGCTAGTATTTTGTTTAGGAGTTTTTGCATCTATGTTCATCAGTGATATTGGCCTGTAGTTTTCTTTTTTTGTGACATCTTCATCTGGTTTTGGTATCAGGGTGATGGTGCCTCGTAGAATGAGTTTGGGAGTATTCCGCCCTCTGCTATATTTTGGAAGAGTTTGAGAAGGATAGGTGTTAGCTCCTCTCTAAATGTGTGATAGAATTCATCTATGAAGCCATCTGGTTCTGGGCTTTTGTTTGTTGGAAGATTTTTAATCACAGTTTCAATTTCAGTGCTTGTGATTGGTCTGTTCATATTTTCTATTTCTTCCTGGTTCAGTCTCAGAAGGTTGTACTTTTCTAAGAATTTGTCCATTTCTTCCAGGTTGTCCATTTTATAGGCATATAGCTGCTTGTAGGAATCTCTCATGATCCTTTGTATTTCTGCAGTGTCAGTTGTTACTTCTCATTTTTCATTTGTAATTCTGTTGATTTTAGCCTTCTCCCTTTTTTCTCGATCAGTCTGGCTAATGGTTTATCAATTTTGTTTATATTCTCAAAGAACCAGCTTTTAGTTTTATTGACCTTTGCTATCGTTTCCTTCATTTCTTTCTAATTTCTTTCTGATCTGATCTTTATGACTTCTTTCCTTCTGCTAACTTTGGGGTATTTTTGTTCTTCTTTCTCTAATTGCTTTAGGTGTAAGTTTAGGTTGTTTATGTGAGATTTTTCTTGTTTCTTGAGGTAGGATTGTATTTCTATAAGTTTTGCTCTCAGACCTGCTTTTGCTGCATCCCATAGGTTTTGGATCGTCGAGTTTTCATTGTCATTTGTTTCTAGGTATTTTTTGATTTCCTCTTTGATTTCTTCAGTGATCTCTTGGTTATTTAGTAGCATATTGTTTAGCCTCCATGTGTTTTTACTTTTTACAGTTTTTTTCCTGTAATTGATATCTAGTCTCATAATGTTGTGGTTGGAAAAGATACTTGATACAATATCAATTTACTTAAATTTACCAAGGCTTGATTTGTGACCCAGGATCTGATCTGGCCTGGAGAATGTTCCATGAGCACTTGAGAATAAAGTTTATTCTGTTGTTTTGGGTGGAATGTCCTATAAATATCAATTAAGTCCACCCTGTTTAATGTGTCATTTAAAGCTTGTGTTTCCTTATTTACTTTTTGGATAATCTGTCCAGTGGTGAAAGTGGGGTGTTAAAGTCCCCTACTATTATTTTGTTACTGTCAGTTTCCCCTTTTATGGCTGTTAGCATTTGCCTTATGTATTGAGGTGCTCCTATGTTGCGTGCATAAATAAATATTTACAATTGTCATATCTTCTTCTTGGATTGATCCCTTGGTCATTATATAGTGTCCTTCTTTGTCTCTTGTAATAGTCTTTATTTTAAAGTCTATTTTGTTTTATATGTGAATTGCTACTCCAGCTTTCTTTTGATTTCCATTTGCACGGAATATCTTTTTCCATCCCCTCACTTTTAGTCTGTTTGTGTCCCTAGGTCTCAAGTGGGTCTCTTGTAGACAGCATATATACAGGTCTTGTTTTTGTATCCACTCAGGCAGTCTGTGTCTTTTGGTTGGAGCATTTAATCCATTTACATTTAAGGTAGTTGTCGATATGTATGTTCCTATTACCATTTTATGAATTAATTTGGGTTTGTTATTGTAGGTCTTTTCCTTCTCTTGTGTTTCCTGCCTAGAGAAGTTCCTTTAGCATCTGTTGTAAAGCTGGTTTGGTGGTGCTGAATTCTCTTAGCTTTTGCTTGTCTGTAAACCTTTTAATTTCTCTGTCGATTCTGAATGAGATCCTTGCTGGGGAGAGTAGTCTTGGTTGTAGGTTTTTCCCTTTCATCACTTTAAATATGTCCTGCCACTCCCTTCTGGCTTGCAGAGTTTCTGCTGAAAGATCAGCTGTTAACTTTATGGGGATTCCCTTGTATGTTATTTGTTGTTTTTCCCTTGCTGCTTTTAATATTTGTTCTTTGTATTTAATTTTTGATAGTTTGATTAATATGTGTCTTGGCGTGTTTCTCCTTGGATTTATCCTGTATGGGACTCTCTGTGTTTCCTGGGCTTGATTGACTATTTCCTTTCCCATGTTAGGGAAGTTTTCAACTGTAATCTCTTCAAGTATTTTCTCAGTCCCTTTCTTTTTCTCTTCTTCTTCTGGGACCCCTATAATTCGAATGTTGGTGCATTTAATGTTGTCCCACAGGTCTCTGAGACTGTCCTCAATTCTTGTCATTCTTTTTTCTTTATTCTGCTCTACGGTATTTATTTCCACTATTTTATCTTCCAGGTCACTTATCCATTCTTCTGTGTCAGTTATTCTGCTATTGATTCCTTCTAGAGAGTTTTAAATTTCATTTATTGTGTTGTTCATCATTGTTTGTTTGCTCTTTACTTCTTCTAGGTCCTTGTTAAACGTTTCTTGTATTTTCTCCATTCTATTTCCAAGATTTTGGGTCATCTTTACTATCATTACTCTGAATTGTTTTTCAGGTAGACTGCCTATTTCTTCTTCATTTGTTTGGTCTGGTGGGTTTTTATCTTGCACCTTCATCCGCTACATATTTCTCTGTCTTCTCATTTTGTTTAACTTACTGTGTTTGGGGTCTCCTTTTCGCAGGCTGCAGGTTCGTACTTCCCATTGTTTTTGGTGTCTGCCCCCAGTGGGTGAGGTTGGTTCAGTGGCTTTTGTAGGCTTCCTGGTGAAGGGACTGGTGCCAGTGTTCTGGTGGGTAGGGCTGTATCTTGTCCCTCTTGTGGGCATGGCTGTGTCCGGTGGTGTTTTTTGGGGTGTCTGTGACCTTAGTATGATTTTAGGCAGCCTCTCTGCTAACAGGTGTGATTGTGTTCCTGTCTTGCTACTTGTTTTGCATGGGGCGTCCAGCACTGGAGCTTGCTGGCCGTTGGGTGGAGCTGTGTCTTAGTGTTGAGATGGAGATCTCTGGGAGAGCTCTCGCTGATTGATATTATGTGGGGCCAGGAGGTCTCTGGTGGTCCAATGTCCTGAACTCGGCTCTCCCACCTCAGAGGCTCAGGCCTGACACCCGGCCAGAGCACCAAGACCCTGCCAGCCTCACGGCTCGGAAGAAAAGGAAGAGGAAAAAAAAAAAACAAAAAACAACAGATAGAACCCCAAACCAAATGGTAAAAGCAAAACTAAACAGACAAAATCACAGAAAGAAACAAAAAACAACAAAATAGAAACAAACAGAACCCTAGGACAATGGTTAAAGCAAACCTAAACAGACAAAATCACACAAAGAAACATCATATACACACTCACAAAAAGAGAAAAAAAGGAAAAAAGATTTTTAATTAAAAAAATAATAAACTTTAAAAAAAGAGAGCAACCAAACCAATAAAAAATCCACCAATGATAACAAGCACTAAAAACTAAACTAAGATAAACGTAAGAATCAGAAACAAGTCAGATGCAGAAAGCAAACCCCAAGTCTACAGTTGCTCCCAAAGTCCACTGCGTCAATTTGGGGAACATTCATTGTCTATTCAGGTATTCCAGAGATGGAAGGTTCATCAAGTTGCTTGTGGGGATTTAATCTGCTGCTCCTGAGGCTGCACTGAGAACTTTCCCTTTCTCTTCTTTGTTCGCACAGCTCCCGGGTTTCAGCTTTTGTTTTAGCCCCACCCCTGAACGTAGGCCACCCTCAGGCGTCTGTTCCCGCCCAGACAGGAGGGGTTAAAGCAGGGGCTGATTAGATCTCTCTTGCTCACTCAGGCTGGGGAGTGGAAGGGGTACAGTAGTCATAATTGTAATTCGGGGTGAGCCTGCAGTGACAGAAGCCAACATGACATTGCAACAGCCTGAG
The DNA here is from genome assembly GCF_964270905.1 of Leucopleurus acutus. Lineage (NCBI taxonomy): Eukaryota > Metazoa > Chordata > Mammalia > Artiodactyla > Delphinidae > Leucopleurus > Leucopleurus acutus. The sequence continues at coordinate 84,844,853 of NC_139151.1, forward strand.
GTGTGCCATGTGTTCTCCTGGGGAAGTTGTCCCTGGATCTCAGGACCCTGGCAGTGGTGGGCTGCACAGGCTCCTGGGGTGGAGGGGTGTGTGTGGGGGGGTAGTGACCTGTGCTTGCACACAGGATTCTTGGTGGCAGTGGTGGCAGCGTTAGCATTTCATGCTTGTCTCTGGGGTGTGAGCTGATAGCTGCGACTTGCACCTGTCTCTGGAGCTTGCTTAGGTGGTTCTCTGAATCCCCTCTCCTTGCGCACCCCGAAACAATGGTCTCTTGCCTTTTCGGCAGGTCCAGACATTTTCCCTGACTCCCTCCCGGCTATCTGTGGCATACTAGCCCCCTTTAGGCTGTGTTCACGCAGCCAACCCCAGTTCTCTCCCTGGGGTCTGACCTCTGAAGCCCAAGCCTCAGCTCCCAGCCCCTGCCCCGCCTGGCGGGTGAGCAGACAAGCCTCTCAGGCTGGTGAGTGCTGGTCAGCACCGATCCTCTGTGCGGGAATCTCTCCGCTTTGCCCGCTGCACCCCTGTTGCTGCGCTCTCTTCTGTGGCTCCGAAGTTTCCCTCCCACCCACCCTCAGTCTCCGCCCGCGAAGGGGCTTCCTAGTGTGTGGAAACTTTTCCTCCTTCACAGCTTCCTCCCAGAGGTGCAGGTCCCGTCCCTATTCTTTTGTCTCTGTTTTTCCTTTTTTCTTTTGCCCTACCCAGGTACATGGGGAGTTTCTTGCCTTTTGGGAGGTCTGAGGTCTTCTGCCAGCGTTCAGTAGGTGTTCTGTAGGAGTTGTTCCACATGTAGATGTATTTCTGATGTATTTGTGGGGAGGAAGGTGATCTCCGCGTCTTTCAGCTCCTCCGTCTTGAAGGTCTCTCCCGCGAGTCCTTTGACATCCATAAAGAACAACACTTCTTTTGGCCAGATGGTGCTTATATTAAAAAGGTAGCCAGGTAGATTCAGATGTAGATTCAGGTATGTGCCCACTGCTTGCATACTGTTTAAAACACGTATTTAATTCATCCAACCAGCAGATCCAGTGAGTCCAAATCACCTATTTTCCAAACAGACTCCAGCTTTTGTATCCATACAACGGTGCGTTGCCTTCACTTTCTTCTAAATCTCTTTCCTTGTCCTCAGTTCCCTCCCGCTTTGGTATCGAGTGCGTCCTATGACTTGAGCCGCTTCCTGACCCCAGGTCCTTGTCTTCTCTCCCAACATGCTTTGTAGGTCCCCCTCCCGGGGTACATCGAGGCTTACCCCCGGTCCCGGTATCAGCAGAGCTCGCCCTCCAGGCTCCCTCGCCAGTACAGCCAGCCAGCCGGGCTGCACCCCAGCTTGGAGCAGGCCCCGCTGCCCTCCGCAGCAGCCTCACAGCAGAGCCTGGCGGAGAACGACCCGTCCGACACGCCCCTGACCAACATCTCCACAGCGGCCCTGGTGAAGGCCATCCGGGAAGAGGTGGCCAAGCTGGCCAAGAAGCAGACGGACATGTTTGAGTTCCAGGTCTAATGCCTTCACCCACTTCCAGACTCTGAGGAAACAGTCTTTGGTCTTCTCCAGCCTGGCTTGATGGGTCTGGAGGCACAGACGATGTGGGCGTTTTTCTCACCCTCAGTTTCTAAAAACGTGAACAGTGGGGCTTCTGGGGAACAGGAAACTCTTGAACAACTGGATGCTTGGCTTATTCAACTGATTGTATGTCAACAAGTCCCCATGTGGGACCATATGTTTGATACTCTGTTACATTAACTGTTTGAACGGAGGGTGTATTTCCCTACGGAGCCTTAGTCACGAGAGATGCTCGCAGATCTGCAGATTCCTGTCCAATGCCATATTTTAATAAATCATCATCACCAGAATGGGGAGAGCACAGCTCTATCTTCGGTGACCTCTGCATGTTAACTCTATTTCTGTGTTAAAGGCAATGCAGGCGTGTGATGAAGTCCCAGACTGTACTCTCTCTCATTCAGCCATGGCTGTAATCATTGCAATCACCTCCCGTCTCCAAGGGAGACACTGACTCCAGCCAAGAGAGCTGAGTCCTTTTCTTTGAAAGGCTCATATTCAAAGTCAAATAAATTGGATGAAAATCAGGACTGTCAGTCAATGACTGCACCTATGAACAGTCCTGACTCTTTTCCCCCCGCAATTAATTCAACAAAGGCCAAGAAAGAGAGAAGATGAGAGGGAATGGTGGATTCGTGTTGACAGGTTTTTGAAAAGGCGTTGTCATTCTGGAAATGGAGTATTCTGCAAGCTGAGCTCTGGCTGGAAGAGAATCGGTGCTAAGAGCTTTAAAGGTCCTATAAAAGAAAAACAGGTTTTCTTTGCCCTGCAACGAAGGTGGCCCGAGAACGAAGCTTCTCTCTTTTTGGGGACGATAGACACATCGACTTTTACAAGGAAACCTCTGTCTCTTCAGCGATGATGTCCAGCATGTGCTGCCCAGTGATACAAAAGGAAATAGTCATTGATGCCTGTTAGAAGCAGGAACAGTGGACCCAGTCTCCCCAGGCTGCAGCCTCTGTTCATAGAAGCTTCTGAATGCAGAAAACCTGTTGATTTACATTTAAATGTAAATAACATTTTTAAAGGTGTATGGAGTTAGCCAGTCCCCTCCCGCACTCCTTCCCATAGTTAGTTAATAGACATAGGAGGACCTTTGCCAAAATGGCAGGCTTCTGACCTCATGACCGTGATGTTGCAAATCAGCCTCCCTGGCGTGGCAGGTGAGCCTCCAGAGCTCTGGGTGGACAATACCTCTCAGCCCTAAGGCACCAGCTGCTGACTGTCAGTGCAAAAGCAAAACAGGTGCTGACTTCAGGTAGCCCAGGGGAGGGGACACCGTGGTGTCCTCACCAACTTTGGGAGCTATGCTCAATGTTGGGGACTTACTTGGTGTCTGTTGGAGAGTGAGGTCCTGTCCTGCCTTCTCACCCATGATCCATCTAGCTTCAGCTTGTATCCATCCCCTCTGAGTCCATCTTTCCATTCTCCTCATGAGTTTCTTTGGTCTTTATTGAGAGAAGAAGCTGGAAATTTTAACATTCAGAGAAGAGTAGGAGTGGAATTGATTAGAGTGGGAGAGTCAAACTGTCAAAGCACAGACTTTTCAAAGAAGCTGTTTTTATTTCCCAATGGCAAATTGCCCTTTCTGGAATGTTCTGGAGATGCTGTGTCATGGAATCCCCAAACGAGTCTCTTGTCCTGATGATATTAGGTAGTGTCCTTTTGGTATGCCGGTTGATCTTTCATAGTGTTAGTTTTTTGTTACTTAAAAAAAAAATCAGCTATAAATAAAATGTATTTTTGTAATTTCCATGTGTATATATGGTATATTTCTACCAATGGCCGCTTGTTGTAGTCCAAAACCTAAATCAGTTTGCAAAACACTTTGGACAGTGCAAGATTTTACTGACAGATTAACACAATGCCTAAGTCTATCCAAATAGGTATTCTGTGCACTTGAATGAACAAAGAGCCAAAGAAACTCAGCCTTTTCATGCAAACGGTATGAGTCCGATAAAGTCAGCTACATTGTCCCGCCTTATCAATGATATGAATATTTCATCAGTGCAATGACATCAACCTGGTACTTTGTCTACTTGGTAAATGCCTGGAAATACTGTATGTTAAAATGAACTTCCAAGACCTTAGTGTAATTTAAGTGTAGGCACATGCTTTCAAGACAGTGTCTGTGTTTTGGATGTACCAGTGACTCGCAGAAGAGGAGCCCACGGTGTGCGGTGGTCTGGCTCCAGCTGGCTAAGAGGATGCAGAAAAATCATGGTGAGCTGTGTAGAACCCCATGAAATACTGAGTCAGTCGATGGAGATGGCTAAAAATACAGCATGCTAAATCAGACACTCTTTTAAACGAGATACTGCAGGTTTAAGAGCAGTATATGGGAGGAACACCTTAAGTTGAGAAGAAATCAAATCTGTTTGTGTTGTCCCACCAATGCGAAGATGGCTGCCACTGTTTGATATTCTGTGACTAAGATGTGGTCCCTTTTCTGAAGAGTGTCCTGACCTCATGGAGGTTATGGATACCTGGACAGCTGACTCCGAGAAAAGGCAGGTGGCCAAAAGTGCCCTGTGGAAGTGAACACAGAGTTCCACGCAAACCCAGAGGCTCTGTGTTCCTCATCACCCTCCAGACAGTTGAAGAAGCCACAGAGGACATTGGTGACCTCAGAGAAGGAAGCTAAAGTCTGAAGAAGTGGACCGACCTGCCCGAAGCCTCCAGCCCAAGCCCACTGACCCACGATCGGGCTTGCTTTCCATTTCACCATGCTGCCTGCACGCTTGCCTGCGACACGTTTCTTGAACTGCGCTAGGAAGTTCAAAAAGTAGACAAGGGTCATATGAGGGACTATCTACGTTCTTGGGAAGAAAAAAGATAATTGAATATGTAAAGAACTTCAGATAAAGTGTATGAGGACAATGCGTTTGTGGCATAATAAACATTTTTCGGAACTAGTTTCAACATGAGTTTTCTGCATTCATGGAAAGAAAGGCATTTTGGCTTTTTCCAGAGAGCGCCTTCGAGGAAATGGTGTTCTCTGCCGCTGTTCAAGACTTCAGGGCTGTGTTCTTCTCTCAGTGCCGTGGGTCCAAACAGGCAGGTGGGGAGGCCACAGCAGCTTGTCACCGAGAGGCAGCCGATTCTGCACTTTGCATTAGGGGAGGCGATCCCGTGGTACAGGAACGTAAAAGTCTATTGCGTGCCCTGGTACCTACCACCCGAGATGCATTGGGACCTGTGGAATAGGAACTTGCCTCTTTCAGGGTGTGCTATGGACTGAATGTGTCCTCCGCAATTTCTATGCTGAAATCCTAACCCCCAATGTGATGGTATTAGGAGGTGGGGCCTTGGGAGGTGCTTAGCTAGTGAGGGGAACCCTCGTGAGTGGGATTAATGCCCTTATAAAAGGGACCCCAGAAAGCTCTCTTGCCCTCTTTTCTGCCACATGAGGATAAAATAAGAAGTCGATAGTCTGCAACCCAGAAGAGGGCTCTCACCAGGACCTGACCATGCTGGCACCCTGATCTCGGACTTCGTCCTCCAGAACTGTGAGAAATAAATGTCTGTTGTTTGTGAGCCACCCCGGCTATGGTTCTCTGGTATGGCAGCCTGAGCTGACGAATGACTAAGACAGGGTGGATCGCGTAGGAATCAATTCTCCGGTGCCAGAAGAAGTTATATTGTGCATGTGCTAATTTAAGAATTCAGCAGAAGGGCATGTAATTTCTGAGCATTCTTGATGGAAGAATGGGTAGGATATTGTTAGATTTGTGATATAAAAAAAGAAGACTTCTGAGAGTCCGGATGGAGGAGGAGAAAGATTTAAATACCTGACTAAAATAAGTGCTTCTCTAACAGGCAGAAATTAACAAAATAGATCAAAAGATTTAAATACCGATTACCAATAAATAAGCTTCTTTTTTCTACGTAACACACAGGCACTCATTGTTTAATGAAAAAAAATAACAGGGGGGCTTACCTGGTGGTGCAGTGGTTGAGAGTCCGCCTGCCGATGCAGGGGACACGGGTTCGTGCCCTGGTCCGGGAAGATCCCACATGCTGCGGAGCGGCTAAGCCTGTGAGCCATGACCGCTGAGCCTGCGCGTCCGGAGCTTGTGCTCCGCAACGGGAGAGGCCACAACAGTGAGAGGCCCGCGTACTGCAAAAAAAAAAAAAAAGAACAGATATTATTTTAAAGTTTGAGAACAGAATTTAAATGTCATCCACTCCTATTACACATCAGAAAGTAGTTTGGACTTTTCTAACAAAATACAGCCAAATACGCTTAGGGAAAGATAATCATTTAGCAGTGACTGACTTGGGTCCAAGTATTAGAAATTAAATGCAGCCATTTAGTCCAATCTTGAAGATATTCTAGTCAGGGACCTTTGTGAGGACCAGAAACCCATTCACACTTGCTCAAATGTAGAGACTGACTGAGCAAATACAGGCAGACCTCAGAAATATTGTGGGTTTGGTTCTAGACTGCCACAATAAAGCAAATATCACAATAATGTGAGTCACATTAACTTTGGGGTTCCCAGTGCATATAAAAGTTATATTTACACTATACTGTAGTCTATTAAATGTGAAATAGCATTATGTCTAAAAAAATACATACCTTAATTTAAAAACACTCTATTGGTGAAAAGTGCTAACCATCACCTGAGCCTTCAGTGAGTTGCAATCTTTTTGCTGGTGGAGGGTCTTGCTTCAGTGTTAATGGCTGCTGACTGATCAGGATGGTGGTTGCTGAAGGTTGGCACGGTCGTGGCAATTTCTTAAAATAAGGCAACGATGACGTTTGCTGCATTGATTGACTCTTCCTTTCATGAACGATTTCTCTATAGCTGCAATGCTGTTTGATAGCATTTTGACCACATTAGAACTTCTTTCAAAATTGAGTCAATCCTCTCAAAACGCTGCTGCTGCTTTATCATCTAAGTCATATTCTAAATCCTTTGTTGTCCTTTCAACAGCCTTCACAGCATCTTCACCAGGAGTAGATTCCATCTCAAGAAACCATTTTCTTTGCTCATCCGTAAGAAGCAACTCCTCATCCGTTACAGTTTTATCATGAGATTGCAGCAATTCAGTCACATCTTCAGGCTCCACTTTTAGTTCTCTTGCTGTTCCCACCACATCTGCAGTTACTTCCTCCACTGAAGTCATCCATGAGAATTGGAATCAACTTCTTCTAAACTCCTGTCATGTTGATATTTTGACCTCTTCCCACGAATCACAAGTGTTCTTAATGGTATCTAGAATAGTGAATCCTTTTCAGAACGTTTTCAATTGACCTTGCCCACAACCATCAGAGGAATCACTATCTATGAAGCCTTACAAAATGCATTTCTTAAATAATAAGACAAAGTCATGGGCTGCAGAATGGATCCATGGGCTGCAGAATGGATGTGTTAGCAAGCATGAAAACAGCATGAATCTCATGTACATCCCCATCAGAGCTCTTGGTTGACCAGGTGCATTGTCAATGAGCAGTACTATTTAAAAAAAGAATCTTTTCTGAGCAGTAATCTCAACAGCGGGCTTAAAATATTCATTAAACCATGTTGTCAAACAGATGTGCTGTCATCTGGGCTTTCTTGTTCCATTTATAGAGCCCAGGCAGAGTAGATTTAGCATAATTCTTAAGGGCCCTAGGGTTCTTGGAATGGTAAATGAGCATTGGCTTCAACTTTAAGTCACCAGCTGCATTAGCCTCTAACAAGAGAGTCAGCCAGTCCTTTGAAGTTTTGAAGCCAGGCATTGGCTTCTCCTCTCTGGCTATGAAAGTCCTGGATGACATCCCCTTCTAATAGGACTGTTTTGTTGTATGGCTGTTAGCATAACTGATGGCCATCTTGGATGCTTAGTTTCTCCTGTCCTTTTACTGACCTCACCCAGGACTGTACTGTGCAGTGAATCACTTCTCTGTCATCAAAGGCTTTGTAGTTAATAGACACTGTTTAATAATCATTAGGACCCGGTAGCCTCTATGCTCTCTAGTCCCCCCAAATGATGAAAACCTTCCCTAATGTAATCCCGGTGCCCATGAGACTAGTTACCCATCCTAAATCTTGACTTAGGAATGCACGTCCTGTTTCCAAGCACATACCTCCATATTCTAGGTTAGCGATAAAATTGTCCCAATGGCCCCTCGGCAGTGCAGAATGCTTCTGGATTGTTGTCCAGCCGATCCCACCCTGTGAGTAAATTACCCTGTAATAAACTGATCCATTGATTACATGGAGCTTCCTGCCTAATTTTTCAGTCTCAAGATGCCTTCTCAGTCTGGTGGGTACTTTTCATTCCCTCTGTCCTCCAACATTCGTCTCCATTGACAGTCTGTTGTTCAGTGCAGTCACCTTCATTAATCATCTCAGCTGTATCTACTGGGTGACTTGCTGCAGCTTCTGCAGCTTCTGCATCAGCACTTACTGCTTCACCTTGTGCTTTTATGTTTTGGAGACGGCTTCTTTCCTTAAAGCTCATGAACCAACCTCTGCTGGCTTCAAGCTTTTCTTCTGCAGCTTCCTCACCTCTCAGCCTTCATGAAATTGAAGAGAGCTGGGGCCTTGCTCTGGATGGGGCTTTGATTAAGGGAATGTTGTGGCTTGCTGGATCTTTAGACTACTAAAACTCTTTCCAGACCAGCAATAGGCTGCTTTACTTTCTTATCATTTGTGTGTTCACTGGAGCAGCACTTTTAATTTCCTTCAAGAACTTTTTCTTTGCGCTCACAACTTGGCTAACTGTTTGGTGCAAGAGGCCTAGCTTTTGGCCTGTCTCAGCTTTCAACATGCCTTCCTCTCGCTAAGCCTAATCACTTCCAGCTTTTGATTTAAAATGAGAGACATTAGACTCTTTCTTTCATTTGAACATTTAGAGGGCATTGTAGGGTTATTAATTGTCCTAATTTCAATATTGTTGTATCTCAGGGAATAGGGAGGCCCAAGAAGAGGGAGAGAAGAAATGGGGGAATAGCCGGTCAGTGGAGCAGTCAGAACACACACGACATTGACTAAGTTTGTCCTCTATATGGGCGTGGTTCATGGCGCCCAAAACAATTACAATAGTAACATCAAAGACCAGTGATCCCAGACCAACATAACAAATATAATAATAATGAAAAAATCGAAATATTGCAAGAATTACCAAAATGTGATACAGAGACATGAAGAGAACAAATGCTGTTGGAAAAATGGTGCCAATAGACTTGCTTGACACAAGGTTGCCACGAACCTTCGATTTATAAAAAAATGAAATATCTGCAAAGTGCAATAAAGCAAAGCGCAATAAGACCAGGTGTGCCTACGCAGGGCCATTTCATGGAAACAGAACAGCTCCCGGTGGGGAGGGATGGAGACCAACGTCCTCCCCTCAGCTCGCTGTCTCCTGTTCTCTCTCCACACGGGCTTTCACCTGTTTTTCTCTGCATACCTGCTCCGTTCTCCTGCTTCGCTCGGCCTACTGTCCTTCTGTGTTTTCTCATTAGTGTGTATGTAGCTGAAAATCCACCCCAGGACCCACTCTGCACAACTTTACCCTTTCATTACCCACCCCTCTCTGGCTGCCATCTCTGTGCCCCCAGGGCAAATTCTTGAGACTCGGATTGGTCCAGTTCACCCGCCTACGATGAGCCACCCTTGGGTCAGGTGCCTATACAATCAGCTGTCAGCAAGGAGACAGGGGTCATGTGACATAAGCATGGCGCCCCTGGACTGACCCTTTCATTGAGGGCTTTTGCTGAGGGCTTGTACCCAGAGGAGGAAGCATGAGAGGGTAGGTCCTTCAAAAGCCTGGAATTGGCCACTACCCCCAGGATGGCAGCCAGCAGGTGAGCAGTCCCTGTGGACACTGCCACGGAGAGGCGAGGACATCCTCGACTCCCACGTCAAGTGAGCATGCATGTGCTTGCAGACCTGCCCACCACTCCCACCCCAACACCTGCCCTGTTGAAAATGCTGCTGGGTCTAGGAGTGACTTCTGACTGAGGCCCAGTTAGCACAACGTCTTGCTTAGCAGATGATAAGTACTTGTAAATTGAAACGAATGATCTTAGCTCAGGTGATGTTAATATGGCTCCTGGCCACACACTTGCATGATGTGAAAACTGATGAGCTTCTCAAAGAGTCTTTTGAAACGAAATTGGTCTCTAGTAAAATTGATATTATTGTGGCTCTTCCCTTGTAAATATTTAATAAGTTAATGTCCCAAGAATTGTAAAGTCTCTTGATTTCTTAAGGTGAACTGTTACAGAATCCTAGCCTGTGATAAGTGCTAAAATGTAGGGTGTTTCTGGGAAGGGATATTTAGGAAGTATCAATAGAATTAGTGCCAGAAACAAAATTCTTTTAGAGGATATTAAGTTGCTTTGATTATGCAGGTTTCAAAAACAGAAATTTGTGATGGGGCAGAATTTGTCTTCATAGGACAGATCCACACTTTAATGAAAGTCGTTATATAATGAAATCTTGAAATTGATTATCTTCATTCTCTGACTTTGGCCAGACTTTTGTGAATTATGGAGGGAGGCCATCAATGTATTTTACGTAAATTAACTGTGGCTTCACTTTATTTTCCCCCGTCTCTACCTTATGACTAAACTGGCCCCCTCCAAACCCACACACAAACTGAGTCGAGAGATGGTTTGACCAAATAGAATCAGAGGAATATCGTTGGTCTGGAAGTTTTGAGAAAAGCAGAAATAATCAAGGCCTTGACAATTCACGTTAAACCAGTCTCTGGTTCCTCATCTGTGAAATGGGTATAAGAACTTTTGCATTTCCTACCTCCCGTGGTGGTTGTAAGGAGCACGTGGCATAATGTATCCGAAAATGCTTTCAAAAGTCTATTTGAGGGGCTTCCCTGGTGGCGCAGTGGTTGAGAGTCCGCCTGCCGATGCAGGGGACACGGATTCGTGCCCCGGTCCGGGAAGATCCCACGTGCCGCGGAGCGGCTGGGCCCGTGAGCCATGGCCGCTGAGCCTGCACGTCCGGAGCCTGTGCTCCGCCACGGGAGAAGCTGCAACAGTGAGAGGACCGCGCGCGTACCGCCAAAAAAAAAAAAAAAAGTATATTTGAAGTTGTTCTTACTAAAGTATTAGCTTCATAATTCAGTTTCATCCAGCGAAATGTTTTAGCTCCTTCCATCTACTGAACTAATTGGTCACATGTTCTATAAAATTTTTAAAGTAGTTATATTCTGTAAAATAAAAATACAAAGATGATCCTAAGTTTGGAACTGCCCATAAAAGCCAGCCTCACCTGGAGCTGTGTTTTGCTGTTGCTGCCTATGATTTGGAGGACATGTAAGTACTTGTGCCTGCGCTTTCGCTCTGGGGGGTAAACCCAGGCCAGGAATTCTCACCAAACATGTTAGACATGCTGGGCAAAGGCAAGTACCGAACAGGAGCTTGACTGTACCTGTTGTAATGTGACGCTCTGCTTCCTAATTAACTTTGTACGTCCTTGGCCTCTGCCAGGAACAGTGTTCATATGCTATTAGAATTTTTTATGGTAAAATAAAATGGCAAAGGCTTTCACGCCCCCAAACCTGCCTGTGCCTCATTTTGCCTACTCCAGATGGTGAGATGGACTCACAAATCAGTTGTACAGCAGTGCCCGCTGGGGGTTGTTAAAGGACAGTTGTGGGTCTGGCAGACCCCCTGTGGTCTCAACCTGGGGCATGAGCTCATCAGCTAAAAAGAGCTCACCCCTGGCCATCCACAGGCCCCTGAGCAGCAGTTCCAGCCCATCCACGACTGTATTCTTCACGCAGATGGTGTCCAGGGGCAGAATAAGCCAATGTTTGCTTACGTGCCCTTCTCAGAACATAAAGAAGTCCCATCCGGTGCTCCCGAGGAGTCCAGGGATGACGTTAGTCTGGGACATAAACTCCCAAGACCACCTATTTCCTCATTGCTAGTCCCAGTAATCATGATGCCAGCCTTATGTTTAGACCTAACAAGAGACTATGTGTTATACTCCATGCTCCGCCCTTTGATCCAAGCTGGTTGGACAGGAGGCATATCTGACCCAGGAGCCACAGATTCATAGGCTGACCAGCCACCAAAAAAATGTGGCTTAGCACGTGGGGCTAGGCCAACCAGATTCTCTCTCTAGGAAACACCAAGAAACAGAGTCTGTTAGCAGCAGGTGTTGAAACTGAATGGTCAAGGCTCAGAGGCCATGATGGGCTGTATTCAAAACAAAGATCTAAGAAATCAGAACATTGACTAAGAAGTAACCTTGAAGCCAAGGAGATTAGAGATAAGAAAGCCTATCTCCTGTAATAAAAATAGACCAAAACCCCAACTCTGAATGTTTCAGAGGAGTCCCTATGCCCTAATGGAGAGACACGACCCTGGGCTTTTGCGGCTCCAGTGAGATTTGGGCGGCAACACAGTGATGTTCCTCACTTCAGCCTAACTGCTGAAGCTTTCTGCAAACACTCAGAAAGTACCTAGAGACTGAGGGAGCGATTCTTCACTCCACTCTGCCCCTCTGTAAAGAAAGGTCAACTATGTACAAAAGACTCCCCCGAAGCTGCTGTCTTGCTTCAGTGACGAGGAATAAACTTAGAGCCTCTGCAAAATGCTGTTGCAGGGCTCGCCATGGGGTGGAGAGCACGGCAGAGGAGAGGACCAGTGGGCCCAGGAACGGAGGGCTTCCCTGCTCCCGCATTTGCTTTTTCTTTCCTCCTGGACCCTGGCTGCTCCTAGCTCTCAGGACCAATGACGTGATCAAATGGAAGTAAGTGGCTGGTGCCTACTTCCGTCCCAGGAATGGCTGACAGACACAGCCCCAGGGAGCTGGAAAAGGCACATGGCAAAGCCAGCCCCTCCTTGCTGGTCCCCATTAGAAATAGGAGAGCAAACTTATTCCAAAGGATGATCTCCAGACATCTTTTAGGAAATGTCATGCATCCAACTCAAGAGCTCTGCTGGCCACTGGAAACCAGAAAGGATGTGCCTAGGAAGGAGTATGGAACCAAGTAATGAAAACATTAGTGAGAGTGATGGTCAATTAACTGTAAAATGTACACGGATGGTTAGAGGGAAACACAATTGCTTTGAGTCTCTCTATGACCTTTTGGAGGTACAGTTATGACAAATACTGGTTGGCACCGTTGGGTACTTCATTTTAACAACATTCCAGTGTTCATATTTGCACATAGAAAAACCCACATTTAGGGAGAGGTCATCTGACTCCTCAGAACTGAAATCAAGTTTTGTTAGCATAACATTCTCACCACCTACCCCTCCTCCAAGCCAAAGAGCTCTGGCTAACTCTTGAAGGGAAAACACTGCAGGTTACCTGGTCTCTGATATGGGCTCTCTGTGCTCGCTCTGGACTCTGCCAGGCCTTCACGGAACATATAAAAGGGCTTGCTTTTGCCCCCAGTGCCCACTCTGTCACCCAGCTCCTGGTGGCTGAGGCCTACGGGAGCCCCACAGGGCCTGTGGAAGCCACACCTCTTGAAGCCATATTCCCAGTGATGCCGACATAACCTAATGAAAAGTCAGGCTACCACCCAGATGTCTTACCTATGGGACGTTTAGAAACTATTGGATTGGGGACATAGGGTCGACCGATAAGTCATCTGTTGGACCGGATTTCTCATGCTTCGGCTGGTGGCAAAGCCAGAAGCTGTTTGCATGCTCCTGGATTAGTCCATTTTCTAGATCAAATTTGACAGCATCAAGAGAAAGGGCATGGATAGTCTTAAGACCGTGAAAACAAAGGGTTGCCAAATTGCCCGAGTTGCTTCATGTATTAATGTTCAGGTGCTTTGGGAACTAAAAGTTTGCTTCTCTCTAATTTAAGGTTTTGTCCCTAAAATGGGAAGGTCCCAGACAAGCTTTCTGTGTCCCAGGGACCAACTCTTTTAATGGTCCAGGTAAAGGAGAACCAAAGGCTGAGACCAGAAGCTGTGACTTGAGCAGATACGAGGCCCGGAGAAGGGCTGCAGGGCTGTCTTTCTGCCAGGGATGTGCATGTCTGTTGATTGTTAATCTTTCATTTAACTGGAACTGTACAGGAAGCACTGATAGAAGCTTCCACATAGCCATCCATTCAGTCCTTCATTGGATGAGTAAACTTTCCTGAACTCTTACTATGCATCAGACGCCATGCTAGGTGATCGGGATTCAGCGGTGAGCGAGACACAGCGCCTCCCCGCACAGAGTTCACGGTCAAGGGAGACTGATCCTTGAGACGCAAAGCCCAACATATGAAGGACTCACCATGCATTCAACGATTTTTCTACCTCATAAGAGCCAGCCGAATGAAAACTGAAGTCCCCTTCTTTCTGGAAACATTTAGGTTTAGAAAGTAACAGACTCTGCAATTGCATCTTCTGATTAGGCTACACACAGCTTTCCTTCCCAAGGATCTCTAACCGATTAGTAAGGTACCCACAATATACCAGTGGGGATAGAGAACAAGTTGCCAACTGCCAAGAATCAACAAGTATTTGTTGATTTCAGGAACCATATATTCAGTACTTTACGAGTGAAACCACGGTGCACCGAACACTCACTTTGCATTGTTCATATCAGTACACTGCCATTCAGAATGTACTGGATTATTAATGAATGGGCTTGGGTTTTTATTCAGCCTCTGAAATATAGTGCTCTGTGGAACAAATCTAAACAGGGGAACCAGGTAGAGCTCTGCAGTGATACCATTTCTTTTTCTTTCTTTGTGATACCATTTCTCTGCTGCATTAGCCTGTTTTCCTTAGTTGAAATTGTGTTTGTTTACTCCTGGAAATTTTGCACATGAAATAAAGCACATCGTCTTGCTGGTAATTTTCTTTCCAAGGTGTTAGTGGATCTATGTGTTCACATTTTGTCTTTTCTCTTGCTTACTAGTTCTTTCTCCATTCCCCGTAAGGAAAAGATTTTAACAAGCGTTTACAAATTCTCATAATATCAGAAATCACCATGTGATGAACTGATGTCTCAACTGTTTTTGAAATTATAGGATCCTAGACTCTTTTAGTTGGAAGAGAATTTACTGGGGAAATGATCCAGGTTTCTACCCTGCAATCCACCCCATGACCTGTGGACACTAGAGAGGCCTACCTGGTCAAAGATTAAGCAGAATTAGGACTTCAGCCGGGCAGGTACTCAAAATGAGGGAGAGGGGAAAGAATGGGGAGGAGATGGAGGGTTTTAAATATAATTTAATATTTAGGGGAAGAAAGCAATGTAGTCACCACTGAGTGGGAGTGGAAGAATTTCCTTGATTTTAAATCATGCATGGAGTGAGAGGACACCAAAATATTTTCAGTTTGGGGTCTGAAAAGTTTTACTCTAGCTCTGAATCTATGTCAAGGCCACTGTTATCACACTTTAAAGGGATGCCCATGTTAGGATTTGGGGTCATCCAGGCCTAGATTGGAACCTCACCTTTACCGCATTCTAGCTGTGCTCCTCTGGGCAAGTCATGTCCCCTCTCTGAGCCTTATCTGTGAAATGAAGCTGGGATCTAGTCAGTGAAGTGACTATAGAGCTGGAAGGAGAGAACACAGAGTTTCCAACCGCAGGGCACTCTAAGAGCATGATGGACTATTGTTATTGATTAGCCTCTGCTTGAATACTTCTAGCGTTGGGAAACTCACTATCTTGCCAGAGCTGAAGCATTACCCATTGATCCACCAGGAGTGACTCCTATGCTCAGCCCCTTCCAGCCCCCAACTGTGGACAGCCTCTCTTTTCAACAGCTCAGGACACCAATAAGCCGCCCCCGAAAGAGGGTGAGCTCAGGACACCTAGGGAGAGGTCGCTGGTGCTGTGATAGGAAAGGCTCTTCATCACCTGGCTGAGGTGAGACTAGCTGGAACCGGCTGGAGATCTCCCACAGATTCCACAGTCCCATCACTCCCAGGAGTCATTCTTCTGAGCACCCAAAAGACTCAACTCACCCAGGGCATACCATCCTGGTCCTAGCAAGCAACTTGCAAAACACCTGAGCTTGGTGCATTTAAAGGTCTGGCAGCTAAGACGGTCGGCTCTGTAAGAATGACATGGAACTCATTACCAGAATCATGTGGTAAGCCAGAGGAAAATAAGATTCTATTTAGTAAAACTCCATGAGACTGCTCATGTCACTGCTCAGGGACAGCATTGCTAAAGTGAAGTTCGCCTGTGCTGGATTCAGGAGAAAACTTGCCTGTCCTTATCTTGGAGTCCAGACTCTTGTCAGTTATGACATTTGCCCACACACTCTCCATGGCAGCTGGCTGAGGTGGGCTGGAGGGGAACAGGGAAAATAGAATAAACTGAAGCCAGTCAAGAAACAGTGAGCTAAGGGTTTAAGTGTTTGGGCTTTAGAGCAGCTTGGCCACATCCTAGCTGTACACTTCTTTGAGCCTCTGTAAGTGGGGATGAGGACATATTCCTCATAGGTTCAGGCTATAAACATTAATGAGATGCTATAAGTAGCGTGCTGAGCCCAGGACCTGGCACAGAGAAATCCCTTGATAACTAGTGCTTGATAGTTGGTATCATGTGATATTGTGGCAGGGCTGGGGAGAAACTCCCAGAGTGTCACTAACCTCCAGTGGTCTCTCTTGTACTCAGACCCCAAGACACCTCTTCTGGTGCTAGAACTGGTCTCGTCAGAGCATCTTTGCTCTGTTCCTGAAACAAACTATAAAATGACATCAGTTCTTGAAACGCACCTGTAGTAAACAGTTTCTTTGGGATGGATGGGGAAGGATGCAGTGAGCAATTCAGATTTAGACACCGCCCTCTTTCCCGTGCAGAGGGTCACACAACCTTGTTCTGCAAGAGGCCTGATTGCGTACATGCCCGCACGTGCACAAACGCTCCACATCTTGGACAAGCGAGCCTTTTCCTGATTGTCCTGTGACTCTTCCCAAATCACTTCCAGGAGGCATAAAAAGGGAGCCTAGCTTCCTGGAGGCTTACACAGAGAGGAGCTGCTACTTGGAGGGAGCGGGTGGGCTCAGCTGACAACCCACTGTGTCACCATAGGCAGTGGCTTCACTTCACTGGTTTGTAAAGAGATACCACTTTGACCTGCTCCCATATCACTTAATGCTGGAAACCAAGCCTACATTAAACCCCAAACGTCCCTCTTTCCAAACTCAACACGATCTAATCAATTAAATAAGGGGGAAAAAATATATATATAGACCTGAGCTGTCCAGTATGGTAGCCACTAACCCCATGTGGCTATTTAAACTAAAATTTAAATAATTAAAATGAAATAAAATTTAAAATTCAGTTGCTCAGGTGTACTAGCCACATGTCAAGTCTCAATAGCCATGTGTGGCTAATGACTTCCATATTAAACAGCACAGATACAAAACAGTTCTGTCACTGCAGATAGTTCTATTAGACAACATAGATCTGCTATGGATGGAAACGTGTCCCCCCGCCACCCCGCCCCACATACATACGTTGAAGCCTTAATCCCCAGTGTGTTGGTATTTGGAGATGGAGCCTCGGGAGGTAATTAGGTTTAGATGAGGTCATGAAGGTAGGGCCTTCATGGTGGTATTAATGTCCTTATAAGAAGAGGGAGACACACCAGAGCTCTCTCTCTCTCTGCCATGTGAGAACACAACACGAAGGTGGCCAACTGCAAGCCAGGAAGAGAGCCCTCACCAGGAACTGAACTGGCCAGCACCTTGATCTTGGACTTCCAAGCCTCCAGAACTGTGAGAAATAAACATCTGTTGTTCAAGCCACCCCGTCTATGGTACTTTGTGATAGCAGCCAGAGCAGACCAGTACAGATAATAAGTATTAATGAGTTCAGTCCAGCTTCTTTTATTCATGTGAACTGGGTTTTTCACCTTGAAACTGGTTCTGGAAAAATATTTTCCCTGTGCAAGTAAAACGTGGCTCTCAGCAGGTGGCCACCTGCAGCTTCTGAGAAGGGCCTGATGTTGCACCTGTGTTTATTTTTGCAATGAATGCCTGCAATGGCCACAGTGTCTCCTCCTCCCTAAAGATTTCCAAATGGCATTTTCTTCTAGATAATAAAGAACAAGCTTGTAAATATCAGCCCTGGATGTGAGGGGACAGGGGCTGTTTCATCCCAAGTCTAAATCCATGCTGTCACCTAGTGGATTCCCCCTGCCCCACATGAGAGGAACAAGGACTTTGTGTTAATGACCAGAAGCCTTGATGCAAATTTGCCTGGCAAACCCTAGGAAGGTGAGCATTAGCTGTGTGTCAGGTGGTGGGCTGAGCAGTTCACACACATTATCTCAGTTAATTCGCAACACCAATTACCATGCACATTTTCCATGAGGAAAAGGGCTCAGAGAAGTGAAGAACCTGCTTCACTGACAGAGCCATTGGATGAATAAATGAATGAACAAATCAGTAAAGGCATGCAGGCTTAGTTTATGTGCACTGCATTCTGATAAACTCTGCAGAGATTAATAATCCTGGGGGAGTCTGGGAATGGATAGATGGAATAGCTAACATTTATCCCCCCTCTGGAGGAATCCTCCCTCAGGCTCCTGTAGAATCATCTGCTGATTATAGGACCTTTCCTGCTCTGTCTCTCCTGGCACCTGAATCGCGACCTAAGCTCAAATCCACTGGAAATCCACTGCCATTCTGCTCTTAGGAACTGGAACTAGGAAAGGTTCCTGTGAATGGGGAACCCGAGTGACTCTCTAGGAGGAAGCTGGTCAGAAAGGCAGCAGGTGCACAGGTGTGTAGAGTGAGAAGGAGTTAGGAGGGCAACTGCCTGGGCTCCTGGTGGCTTCCAAGCCCTGGTGCCAATTGGCGTGTGGCTTGTGATGGAACATGTGGTGTGTCTGCAGATGCGCCCCAGCTCCAAGGGCTTCTGGTGGGGCTGCGATCACAGGACCCTGGCCACCCCGCCCCAACATGGACAGAGATGGACATGCAGCCCAGACGAGCTGATCACATTTGCTCTCCGAGGAATGTGGTTGGAGCTGAGTGTCCAGTGGCAGCACCTCATTCCTTTCCTCCTAAAGGCCTGGATGCCTCCTTTGTTTATTTCTCTTGAGTAAGTTTCTACTGTTTGTAACCAAACAAGCCTACTGGCATCTGCTCTTGTTATTTAAGTAAACTAGTTTGAGTGGCCTCTTTCCTCTCAACCAGAAAAGCCCCTAGAATATGTGAATCTCCAGCTGTGCGTCACTGATGCACCTTCTGATTCCTCTCCAGTCACTTTCCCTCCAGTCGCCACACAGATGGCTTCTTGGATGTGCTGATGCTCTGCTATGGACGGGATAGAAGGCCTGGGCGATGGCCAAAGCTCTCCCTTTGGGGCACCACCTCCAGAGAGGCCAAGCCCTTGACCTCACCTGATGTGGCAGATGTGATGTTGCCTGGGAGAAATGTGGTTGGCCCTCTCTAGAAAAGAATCACCCTCTTCCCCAAACTGCCTTCCAGCCACGCTCACCCACTTGCTACTTTTTGTGGGTGGAGCTCTAGGGCCCTGCAAATTCAACGTTTCTCCCTCCCTGCTGGTCAGGCCAACCTCCAGCTCAAACCCCGAGGCCACCACCACTCCCTGTACTAGTGGCTCAGCAGCGAGGGCTGAGTCCTAAACTGGGTGGGAAACAGTAATCATGACTCCCAGCTGGGGGCAGTTCCCCATCTATCACCTTGTTTGTTGTCCCCACCCAACCATCCCATGAGAGCAATGTCTCCATTTCCCAGATGAGGAGACAGGCTCAGAGAGGTTAAGTAACGTCCCAGATATAATGTCCCAACATATCTGGTTGGGGACAGAATCTAGATGCCGTTGAAAGGAAAAGGCCAGTGTGCATGAGGTACCAACACGGCCTTCATCTCCAGTGAGAGGGGAGTCTTTAAAGCGGTGATTACATCTCTTCTATTCCTGCTCCGAGAAGCCAGGCCCCCGCAGGCGCTGGATCCGGCCTGACCCCTTTGGCCATACAGTGGGGCACAGGTTACTTGGCTGAGGGAGTGGCAGGTTTTCCCATCACACCTGAACTCTCTACTTCCCTCAGGACTGACAGATCCTTTGATGAAGCGGTCATGATCTAAACAGTCGGTTTCACCCTCTATCAGGTTTCCTGCTCCATCTTGCTCAAACCAGTTACCATTGGAGAGGATGTACTTCAGTCCCTCACCCACAGGCTGTTCCCTCTGCGTGCCCTCTACCCTGATGTCCTGAGAGTGCAAGTTGCTAATCTGATTGGCCGGAGTCCAGGACATTCCCTGGGCCCTGCATCACCAGTGGCCAAGCTTACTCCATCTTAAAAGTCAGTGCACCTGTGCTCCCTGAGCGCCTGTTACAAGGTAAAGCCTGCCTTTGTGAGCAGGCATGACCAGGTTCTTCTTTCCTAGCTCTTCCATGTTGGTAACTAAGTGGGCAATCAAGCTGGAGGCAGCAGGGAGCTCCAATCATACCTTCAGCCCAACTTTGAATGCTCCAAAGCAGCTTTCCCTTTAGCTCAGCTATACATTTTTTTTCCTGTTTATCTGGTGGTGTACTGGTAAGTGTTTGACAACCAAGTCTTTATGGAGGTTGGGAAGGGTGGAGAGGACAGGAACAACCCTGATTTGTACATTTGCCAGTTTCCATAGTGTAAATACTCTCATTGTGGCCAGTTTCAAGACGTCAAGTGGCATTATTAGGAGGGAATGTAACATTAGCACATCGTTCTATAGTATTTCTGCTCTACAGACCCAAGAGCCATAAATAACTTCGAGTGTAGGTAACTGTAAAATGTAGCAAAATAATTAGGGAGTGCTGAATTTTGAATATTTATTACCTTAGTTTTAAATATAGTTTAATTGTAAGTTGATATAGTTTAATTTTTAACAATGGCTGTATTTAACAACCAGCTTACAAAATTCCTGAAAAGTTAATCACTGGCTCTCATGAGCTGTTCGAGCTGGCTCCAGCACACTACTCTATTATTCCTCTGCATGGGGTGTTCGCTTAACTGGGACCCCATCCTGTTTTCATCTGCCAAGCAACCTTCTCTTTGGGGAACAGCCTCTTCCATTCCATTTCATTCTGGAGGGGCTGACAATCACAGGACCTGCCTCCCCCACCATCCTGATAACAGGACCTGTGACCAAAGCCATGGGATGAAGGGATAGGTGACAGGGCTGGGTGTGGGCATTCCTGGGACCTTGGCTGTGACACCATAATACCGTCAACCCCATTCTCACTTGGGAAATTGTGGGAAACAACTCAGCCGACCCCAAAACTATGTCTTGCCAGTATTGAGCCTAATGTTTCCTTCTGATAGCTCACTAGGGCTCCCCCTGTACCTGTGCCCCATGCCGCGGGACAGCCTGGGTGAACCTTGACAGGCCTGAGTTCCAGTCCTGGCTCTGCCATTCCCTAGCTCTGTGCTCAGGAACAGCAGGGGTGGCGGAGGGGGGTGGGTGTAAGCTACTTCACCTTTCAGGGCCCCTGTTCCCTCATCTGTAAAACATGCCAAGAGCGGTTCCTATTTCACAAGGTGCTAGTGAGAATTAGATTGTTCATGTCAACTGCCTCCCTCTGTGCCCAGTATGCACTTAACTGGTGGCCAATTTTCAAGCCTGGAGGGATGGGGGCGGGGGCTACTGGGCCTCTGGAGAGGGAATGGGAAATAGGGTCCCACTGGACAGCCCTGTCTCCACCGGAGCTCTGCGCTGGGTTTTCCTGATGCCTAGTTTATTCTCATTTATTCTCATTAAGAGTCTCTAGCTCCCCTCACTACACTTGCCAGCCTGCAGTTTTCTAGAACAAGGGAGCCTCTCTTGTAACAACCAGCCTGGGGCAATGGGAATCTGACTTCTTCCTGGAGAGGGGAGACAGGGCCTGGAATGCCCAGGGTGGGCAGACTCCCATGGGGAGAACAGAGGTTGCAAACTCTGGGGGACTGTCCAGCCTTTATATGTCCCGCATTGGGTTTTGGAAACACTGGAATTCACTGCTAAGATTTACAACCCAAGAGCTTTTGCCTGACACTGGGCCCACACTCCTGGCTGGGCGGCAGTGGCTGGAACTGACCCCGCCGTCAGGCAGGAGCTCTGGGGCTTGCCAGCCTCCCCCTGGCTCCCGGCACCACACCCAGGGTGTCCAGCTGGGCCTCACAGGCGTGCACATTTGCATCCTCGAGCTAGAGGTCGCTGCACAAACTTAGGGGCAAGTGTATGTAACATCCAGGGCTCCCACCACCCCATCTACCCATCTATCAGCGTCTGCACCCTTACACCGCAGATACAACCTCCCGCTATTACAGATAAACCATCTCTGCTTCCATCTAAAGCCAATCCCTCTACTGTAAACTAGACCCGACCCCGCTGGTTCACTCAAGGATACCATTCCAGCAATTCCTCATCTCTCTGAAACCGTGGGTTAAATCCATTTCACCTGCCTTCACTAATCAAGGTCGTTTTAAGACTTGCATGTCCTCCAAGCAGCACAAAGCCTAAACAGTAAGATTTTTGCCTGAGTTTTTGTCCAGAAACTTGGAATCAGCTGTGTCTAATTCAATCTGAGTGGGTTAAGACTGGATAGGACCACTGACCCTCTAACTGGGCCTGTGCCAGTGTCCGCTTAGTGACTTTTTTTTTTTTTTTTTTTTTGCGGTATGCGGGCCTCTCCCTGTTGTGGCCTCTCCCATTGTGGAGCACAGGCTCCGGACACGCAGGCTCAGCGGCCATGGCTCACGGGCCCAGCCGCTCTGTGGCATGTGGGATCTTCCCGGACCGGGGCACGAACCCGTGTCCCCTGCATCGGCAGGCGGACTCTCAACCACTGCGCCACCAGCGAAGCCCCCGCTCAGTGACTTTTTGACATCAGAGGGCTAAAACCTCCACCCTCAGAACACGCAGAGGCCTGTAGCCGAGTTACACCCAAGCAGAAGGACAACTACCGCACCTTTTTCCAACCACCTCCCCATGCTCCCCACGCCTCCGGCCACCCTGAGTCATTATTCACTACCCCATAAATACCCCAGGCCCTTGCCTTGGGGGGTGGACCATACCTGACCTGCGGCTTGTTCGCACAGCTTCTCATCTGGCTGCCTCGCAAATCAGTCCTCTCTTCGCTGCAAACCTTGGCGCGTCAGCATTTGGCTTGCTGTGCGTCAAAGGAGCCTCTTCTACCTCGTCAGTTTTTCTCTACTGGGTCATCCTCCATCAGACCACAAACGTCTGGTCATTTATTCCTTCTTAAAAAACCATTCTGTCAACCCCGCTTATCCTGCCGGCTCCTGCTCAGATCTCAGCTTTCCTGGAAGCTAAGTCATCTACACCTGCTGTCTCTAGCTCGTCTGCTCCCGTTCTCTCCCCAAACTACTCCACTCAGGTGTTAACCCCCATCGCTCAACCAAAACTGCTCTGGGCAAGATCGCCGGTACTGAATCCAAGTTGCTGAATCCAAGAGCGAATGTTCAGGCTCCTCTCACTTGGCCGAGCAGCAGCATTTGTCAGAGCCGACGGCTTCCCCCCGTTACACCCCTTCTTAACCTGTCTTCTGAAATACCCGGCTCACTGCTTACTCCTATTCATTCTCCAAACTTGATGGATTCTTTGCCTATGTTCTACTGTGCTGCTGGCACAGTGAGGGCACAAGGGAGTCTAGATGCCAAGCACCAAAACGTTACATTTGATGGAAGATTTTTTTCTATCAACTACGTTACCCTTTGCATACTCCTGCGCTGAGCTGTTGCTCCTCCTGGCCGTAGAGGCAGCACCTGGCAGAGGGACGGCGGCCGCAGCGGGTGCCCCATGGGGGACCCAGCAAGGGGGAAAGGGCAGAAATGCTGTACCATTGCTTCTCACTTAGCTGGATTATTAATTCCCACAGCCTCCTAACTGCTTTCTCTGCGTCCCTCCTTACCCTGTTCTCAACACAGAGCAAGTCAGATCCTGTTACTCGTCAGCTGAAAACACTCTAACTACTTCCCATCCCACTCGGAGTAAAACCCCAAGTCCTTACTATGGTTTGTAAGGTCCCGCTCGAATGGACCCTCTCTGTACTCGTCCCTACCACTCTCCCCCCACTCCTGCTCCAGCCAGCTGGGCTCTCTGCTGACCCTCAAGCATCCCACCTTCAGCCTTCGCACCTGCCCTTCACCCTGAAACATGCCCCCAGGTTGTCACCTGGCTGTCGCCCTTAACCCTTGTCAAACCTTGTTTAGATGTTGCCTCTTCAAGAAACCCTGCTTTCCTCCTACCCTCAGGACCATCCTCGTCCCTACTCTTTTTGTTTTCCCCTTAGCCTGTCATCTTCTGATACCCTATTGTGGTTTACTTATATTTATTGTCTGCATCCCCCAGCCCCAAGAGCCTAGGAGGGCGCCTAGCACATAATATGCACTCAAATATTTCTTGACTACATGAATTTCTAGGAACGACCGTGTCTTTGATCAGATTATCAAAGAGTTTTGTGCTCCAAAAACCATTTAAAAACTAAAAACATTTCCAAGGACTAAAGCTGTTTGAAACAAACTAAGCCCTTGTCCCAGTCCTCAAAGATCCTTTCCGAGCAGGGTCACAGCAACAGATTCAAATATATGTTGCCCTTGGCTTTTCCCAGTCCCCCCACTCCGACTTGGCAGTGTTGGGGATCCCCTCCTCCCTTGAATGCCAGCTGGGCAGCAGCTTCCAGCCCCCGTGAGAGTGCTTCCCCAGCAGCAGCACAGACAGGAGAGAGACCATGAGCTTTACCACTCAAGTGGGCACTGTATGTAGAGTATGTGCTGGGATCAACAAGAACAGCAGTAAATACAGAACAAAAAATAACGATCTTTGAAATGACAACAAACGGGGCACATTATCTAAGCACTAACACCTAAGGAGGCCGCTGCTCAGGCTCTGGTGGGCAGCTCCTCAGGAGAGAGAGGCCGACTTCTTTCCAGGCTGCCTCATCTTCAGGCCTTGTAACTTTTCATCTTTCAGCGCCTTCAAGAATTTATCTGCAGGAGAGCAAAACAAACTTAGCTGTAGGAGACATAAGGGCTTTTTCTAACACTTCCAAAGCAAGCTTCTGGGAAGCAATTGTGTGCTCCCTACATGAGCCCCAAACCCATTATGACCCAAGGTGGGTGAGGGGAAAAAAACCCTAACAGCCAAAACACGTCAAAATGGAGAATAGGTGGTTGAGAAATCCAGGACTCAGAAAAGCCCAAGTATTCCTGGAGTTTTCTTCCCGAGGATGTGAGGAAGGAGACATTACAGGGTGCCTGATGAATTGGGGACCATTCCTATGGCCACATGGACCTAAACATGTCTGTTATTTCACAATAATGGGGATGGTCTTTCTAGAACCATCTGCCCTTTTCCAGTGGTCAGGGGCTAGCCTTAGCCAGACAAGGTGTTGGGAAAGACAAAATCTGTGGAACAGCCTATGGCTGTTTGGTCCATCTGGGAGTAGAATATTCTACAGTGCAACTTGGTCCTTCTGGGAGTAGAATTGGGTTTAACAACTTTACTCTCTAACGTCAAGGACTCAAGTCTGCGCAGCAGAGGAATCCTGCCCACATCAGCACAGCTGGTCTGCCCAAGACTTCAGACCTTAGACCAGATGGCAGAGGCAAGGACCCTGGTGAAAGGGCGGCAGGGGTCACAGGAGGCTACCTTCCAGCACTGAGAAATTGAGGATCCCCAAACTCCTCAGTGAACATCCTTGGGCCTTCTGGGTCTTACACTTCCCCCTACAGATCAACTGACCCTCACCTACTTCCCCCTCCTCCCATTGAGGACCCCAGTTTAAGATAAACACTAAAAGTCAGGTCTCTAGAGACAGGGGCTGTGTGTCTCGGGAGGGGGTGGGGGGGCGGT
Organism: Leucopleurus acutus; assembly: GCF_964270905.1. Classification (NCBI taxonomy): domain Eukaryota; kingdom Metazoa; phylum Chordata; class Mammalia; order Artiodactyla; family Delphinidae; genus Leucopleurus; species Leucopleurus acutus. The sequence continues at coordinate 84,870,153 of NC_139151.1, forward strand.
GTGCGAAACTCCACGGTGTTAGTATCACTGTGCAGGAGGCTTAAAGTTCAACTTGGGGGTTGTGATGGACAGAGTTCCAGGTTTAGAGGCTCAGAGTCCAGACTAACAAAAGGGCTCAGGACGGAGGGAGGCTGGAATTTGGGGCAAAGGGGGCCGTGAAGTCCAGATTTATTGTGGGCAAAGGAATCGGTTGAAATCCAGGATGGAGTGTCTGGGTTCTGAGGGGATCGGTTTGGGATCAGGGATTCCTGGAAGCTGGAGTCTGAGCCCAAGGCCACACTGAGGGTGAGGGGCTCAGGGGGCATGGAGCCAAGGAGGGAGCAGAGGCAGGGTAAGGGTGGGCTCGGCCGAGGTTACACACAGCGCTGGGAGTCGAAGCCGTCCCCAGTGATGGTGAGCAGCTCCAGCTCCTTAATCCGGATCTCCAGCTCGCACAACTCCTCGGGATGGGAGGCAGAGGCTAGCCGGGGGGTCGTGGGGCCGGGGGCCAGGGGCGAGACAGCCACCTCGGGCCCCGGCTGTGGCGAGTAGAAGAAGCGCAGAGGCTCGTAGGGGATGGAGGCCAGGCCAGAGGGCCAGGGCGGGGGACAGGGGCGCTCACTGGGGGAACCCAGGCCAGGCGGCGGTGGCGGCAGGGGCGCTGGGGCAGGGAGCGCCTGGGGCAGAGGCTGGCTCCCAGTCGCCCCGCCCGCCGGCGCCCCTCCCGCCTTCAGCGGCACGAAGAGCTTCTTCCAGATGTTGAAGTCGCTGAGCGGGGACGAGGAGATGCCGCGGTCGTAGAGGGACGGGAAGTAGAGGGGCGGGGCCGGCCGCTGGCTCCTCGTGGGGCTCTGGCTGCCGCGCCGCCCCTTCGGCATCTTTTGAACGGGAAGGTGAGTGGGAGGAACCCCGTGCCGGGAGACGCGAGCCCTGGCCCCGAGTCACCCTGGTTCTGAGGTTCCACAGGCCACGCCCCGAGGGAGAGCGGCCCCCACCCTTTCGCCCGGCCCCGCCCCAAACAATCAAGATTCTAAAGCCCCGCTGGCCACGCCCCAGAATATGACCACGCCCACCGACGCGCCCCTAGAGTGAGAAAGGCCAGCGGAGTAGCTGGAAAGGGAAATCCCGCACGTACGCCCTGATGTGCGGCCCGTCCCCTCCGGGCGCTCCGCCAACATCTTCGACAACAGGTCCGGGTCCTCTAGATCCCGCCCCACGACTCCTCCTACCGCCCCTAAATTCCGCAAGCCTCACAACCGAGCTATTGCACCCCTGGCGCCTGCTCTCGCATCCTGCCATAACTTCATGCAAAAGTAGGAAGCTGGGAGCTGGTCAGAACTCCGAGAGAAAACTTTCTTCAGTCTTCCTCTCCTTCTATAGGGAGAAAAAAAATTCCTAGAAACTTGCCCCCTGCCCCAGCAGACTTCCCTTACCACTCCTCATTGCAAAGAAGTTTAGGGACAGGAGTGTCTGACTTTTCCTCTTTTACAACGGAAGAAGAGGGTAGATGGGAATGGCTGTTAGAGCCAACCCATGTTTCTACCAAATTTCCCAGTGTTGTGGACGATTCTGGAAGAAAGGGACCCTGGTATGGATTTGGAATAGATCTGAACTAGGTGTCTTCAATGAAATGTAGTTTAGTTCTCTTCCGAACATTCATTATCAGGAGCTAACAGGCAGTAAATGAACCACCAAAAGGAAATCCTGCAGAATGGCCCTCGAACAGCTCAGCTCTTCTTTACGGTGTCTTGGACATACTGTCCAAGGGACATGCCCAGCTCATATAGATGAGTAGCCTGTACTAATCATAGACTGAGGGTGAGTAAATTTCCTTGAAAACGTCTGCCTAATGATATTGATGTAAATGAACAAAGATGGGTGGGGGCCAGTTTAGACTGTTGGCCAGTCAAGATCTGAGTCAGTACCAGCTCCACTAGCAAATGCTCTGTGTGTGTGTGTGTGTGTGTGTGTGTGTGTGTGTGTGTGTGTGTGTGTGTTTGGCAGCAAAGCAGAGAGAATCAGATATCCAAGATGGACAAGTTGCTTGACTTCTAAGATGGCTTTCTGTAAAATAAAAATAAGAGAACCAGGCTGCCTCATAGGGTTGTTTGTGATAATCAGATGGAAGACAGAATAGTGTGTGTGAAGCACTTGTAAACTTAGAAACTCTGTCCAAATGTAAGGAGCAGCAACCCCCACTGAGGGGCTTGTCTGAAGCTGAGAAGATTTTCCTCCCCACACTTACCTGTAAGCTCCTTGAGGGCAAGGGTCCAGCTCAAGGATCCTATAATGCTGAGCATATAATAGGATTCAATAAATATTTGGACACTTTTAAAACAGTGTTGTGGGAACTGAAGGGGATCACAATATACCACCCCCAAATATGCCACTTTGGCATAAGAATTATTTTAAGTTGGCAATTGAAAAAAGCAGACACAGGAGGAACTTCCTCCTCTCCTTTTATGGCCTAAAAGCAGGCCATAAATTTCCCTTTGTAAAGGTAACAAAATTTCCTTTGTAAAGAAAATAAATTTCCCTTAGTGAAGGTGTCCCCAACTCCCTCTCCCGTGCCAGGAAGAAGAGATGACCCTTATTACTGGAGATGGCACTAACTTGAGCCTGCATAACAGACCTTACCAAACAACCCTTGTCTTCCATAAGTTTCCTCCCATATACTTACCTTCCCACCATTTACCTAGAAATTAAAAGGCCTAGAAATCCAAACCCCTTTCCCTTTGTCTTATCATTTGTTCGCAGTTTAACACCCTTTGTTGAAATGGTTTCTGAGCTCTCAAGCCTAAACACTTCTTTGGGTTTTCATTACTTTTCTGTAAGGCCCACATATGCATACATAATAAATCTTTTCTCCTGTTAATCTGTCTTTTGCTACTTTAATTCTCATGACCCAGCTACTGAACCTAAGGGAGTCGAGGAAAAGTTTTTTTTCCCATTCCTACAGTAGTAGGAACCATAGTAGTGGTAAGAACCAGGGTTTGGGACTCAGGCCTGGGACTGAGCCCTGGATCCACTATGTATTTGGCTGTGTAGGTTGAACCTTTCTGAACCTGTTTTTCATCTATATAATGGGACTAGTAATGGTACCTAATTGCTTGGATTGGCAAGATTAAATGAGACAATCTAAGTACCTGGCCGTAATACCTACTCAGTAAATGTTAGCACTTGTTATTACCTATTGAAGATCCTTAGAATGGAAAGAGATTTTGCATTATGTTTTTTATAGTTTATTTTTATTAAACTATATTATTTACTACTACTAATATTATTAAATAATAAAATAATATGATTAAATAATATTATTAAACTATTATTTTTAATTAATTAATTTATTTTTGGCTGCGTTGGGTCTCTGTTGCTGCACATGGGCTTTCTAGTTGCAGCGAGCGGGGGCTGCTCTTTGTTGCGGTGTGCAGGCTTCTCATTGTGGTGGCTTCTCTTGTTGCAGAGCATGAGCTCTAGAGCACGGGCTCAGTAGTTGTGGCGCACGGGTTGCTCCGCGGCATGTGGGATCTTCCCGGATCAGGGCTCGAACCCGTGTCCCCTGCATTGGCACACGGATTCTTAACTACTGCGCCACCAGGGAAGCCCACATTATGTTTTTTAAATGATGTGATATAATCACATGTTTTTACTTGTATTTATCCATTCAAAGAGAAAAACCTTCCAGATGTTTTTTCTTAACCCCGAGATAATCTAAACAGATTTGATACTGGATGGCTTGCTTATAACACAGTTGTATGAGACAATGGGTTAAAAAGGTTGTTTCCTCTAACAACCACACTACAAGAAAACTCAGGCGCCGCAATGAACAAACACTGAGATAAACCCCAGTTTGGAGGTGAAGTCCATATGGGGTCATAACAAACCATGGTAGTTAAGGCAGAACCCTACCGATTATTTCTGCAAACAAAGGTCCGGGAAATTCAAGTCGCTAATGAAAAGATGAGCAGGCTTGCATGCATTTTAAACAGAACTCTTCTCTCCCTGCGGTCTAAAGCTCTTGTATCACCTGCCTCTTCCCCCAAATCTCCATTAAGTGCCATCCTGTTGGGACTTGAGGGACACAATTCCTAACACCCCTGCCCCCTGCCTGCATTTGGAACCAACTGAGAAAGACACACACGAGTCCTTTTTTGCTGCTAAAGGTCAGCTGGAGGATGCTGCTACTGGTCTGGCAGCCAGGTGGGCTTCCTGATACTGCACCTCTCAGGTGAGCTCACCCACGCTGCGCAAGGCCCTCTGGGAAAACCACAGGCCTCGTGTGCAGGGAAGGGGCCTTTACCAGCACAGTGAAGAGCTGGCCAAGAACCGACCTGGTCCTTTCTCCAAACTCACTAAGCAGGGCAGTCCTTCCTCCACTCTCTGGAGAAGAGGGGCCAGGAGGGTCACTCTTAAGAATCATGACGCTGCGGGATGTAAGTTCCTCCCAACACTCCGATTTAAATTTTCTATTTAACCCAGGCTGCCTCTCTGCAGTTGGGGTTGGTAATTTTCCATTGCCACAGCCCTCTCCAGAAGGTCCTGGGAGTACCTGGGGTGCTGTTCACCTGGTTCTCTCCGTCATGGGACTGCTGGAGATGGTACAGAGAGCCTCCCCTGGGAGTCCCCTTCCCCTCCATCACTCTAACTCTGCATCTAGACACACTGCTGGCCGTCGCATCTTCACTAGGGTCTCTGCCTCTTGAGGGGTGTGTCACGATTTGCCATGCCTGCCTTGGCTCTGGGTGGCTTTTAGGGACATGCAGTATTTGTGGCTTGGAATACAACAGAGTTTTTTATGAAGAGAATGTTTGTGTCCCACCCAAATTCATATGCTGAAATCCTAACTCCCAGTGGGAGGGTATTAGGAAGTGGTTAGGGCATGAAGAAAGAGCCCTCCTGAATGGGATGAGTGACCTTAGAAAAGAGAGCTCCCTTGCCCCTTCCGCCACATGAGGGCACAGGAGACAGCCACCTATGAACCAGGAAGTGGGGTCTCACCAGACACCAAATACACTGGAGCTGTGATCTTGGACTTCCCAGCCTCCAGAACTATGAGAAATAAATGTTTGTTTAAGCCACCCAGTCTATGGTATTTTTGTTATAGCAGCCTGAACCAACTGAGACAAGAGTCGTGTCTGAATCAGGACCCCTTGTGACTCTGCGAAAGTCATGCCACCTCCCTGATCCTCCATTTTCTGACCTATAAAATGAAGATAATACCTACATCACAAGGTTGGTGTATTTGATGAAAATATGTATAAGCAGTACCTGGGACACATCACGGGTGCTCAATGAGGTGTGACTATGACTAGTATTCAGTTACACATGGATTCCTTAATTCACCATTAGGTCCTGGTAAATTGATGAGAAAAATGGAGCAGGGGATCTCTCCTCGAAAATCAAACCCACTCCAGATTGAAAAGCCCTACACCCTAGAAGCTGATTCCCTGTTGTCCTGCTGAAGACAGTGGTAGTGAAATCGCAGAATGCGTTTCAGGACTTAGTAGAGCATAGGTTCTCCGGTCTTGGCACAGAATTCAGTGAGAGGCAGAGTGACAGGTAAGGAAAGAGTTTATTAGTAAAGGATGCTTGTGAGAAATACAAGCTGGCAGGCAAGGGAGTGACACCCTGAGAACTTAGTGGGCTACAGTTTTATAATCAAAGGAAGAGTGGAGAGGGGGAGAAGAACACCGTCTTCCTCATTCTTGAGTAAACATCAAGCTTCCATCATTAGCTCCTCCTCCACAGCAGGGCGGGGGGGCGGGGTTTCTTGTCCCTACATAGTCAACCTGGAACTGTCATGGTGCTGTGGAAGTGAGCAAAAAGGTGGTAACATATAGTAAGATATGGTAAATCATCTCAGGTTTCAGTATAATGTCACCTTTCTCCTATATTTCTGCTCTTAGTACAAGCAGATAAATCCCCTTCTCAAGGACGATTAACTTGCTGACTTCAAGGGGCGTGATGTAGGACTCATTCCACAATTGTTTTATTGTTTGGGGGCATGTCTTATGCTTCTGTGGTATGGTTTTTTTGCCAAGCAAGTCTGTGTGGTTTTGTTGCTAAGCAAGCCTGCTTTCTTGAGTGATCATGAACTTACAGGGGTCTTCCATACTGTTCTTTCTATTTAAGATCCCCTTTGGGATGAACTATTTAATCACCTACTTTGTCCCTTTACTCTGTCCCTATAGTAGTAAACACATAAAGAGAGGCTACTGCGTGCCAGGTACTTGTCTTCACTAATTTCGTCTTTCTAACAACCCCTAGAAGTAGGTGATGTTATCCCCATTTTCCAGGTGAGGAAACTGAGGCACACAAGGTTAAGTAACTTACCTGAGGTCCTGTGGTTGGTTAGCGTCAGAGCTAGTGTTCCACACAGGCAGGCTGGCTCCAGTGCTCAGTCTCTTCACCACTCCCTGCTACAGCCTCCCAACTGTTCTCTCAGCCCGCAGGCAGGGCCACCTTGCCCTCTGGCTTCCCGTCCTCTTCCTGGCAGGGGGCTGGCTCTAACTGGAAGTTGTTTGTGCCACAGTTCAAGGGCCCAGCTATTCTGGGAAGCATGGAACAGTCTTTTCTTTATTACTCATTTGAAGTAACCATTGTGTTGGTCTGAACCTGGGCGTGGGTAGGGAGCAGGCATTCCCACCTCCCTTCCCAGCATCCACGATTTCAAGAAAGTTTCTAAAAAATGCAGCCCAGCCCTTATTCTTGTTTCTCTTGGTGGATGTGTTCCTCTGCATTTGCAGAGTAAGTACAGTTTTTAATAAACTGAAGCCTGGGAGGCAGATTCCCTGGCATGGAGAGTACAGGGGTTTGGAAGATAAGAGCTGAGTCTAAGTCCCATCAACCAGCATGAACCAGCTATGCAAGCTTGGGTGAAATAATTGTCACTAACACTTATTGTCCACTTACTGTGTTTTCATGTATCCTGACAGTAACACTTACAGGGGTAGGTCTGTCAGAATTTTCTGTTCACAAGCAACAGAGGTTGATACTGAGGATTTACACAGAGGTCTGTGAGACAGCTCATGGAATTAAAAGCTTAAGAATTAGGTTTAGGGCTTCCCTGGTGGTGCAGTGGTTGGGAATCTGCCTGCCAGTGCAGGGTACATGGGTTCAAGCCCTGTTCCGGGAAGATTCCACATGCCCCGGAGCAGCTAAGCCCGGGTGCCTCAACTACTGAGCCTGAGCTCTAGAGCTTGCAAGCCACAACTACTGAGCCCACAAGCCACAACTACTACAGCCCATGCGCCTAGAGCCCGTGCTCCACAACAAGAGAAACCACCGCAATGAGAAGCCCTCGCACCGCCACGAAGAGTAGCCCCCGCTCACCTCAACTAGAGAAAGCCCGCGCACAGCAATAAAGACCCAACACAGCCAAATATAAATAAATTTATTTAAAAAAAAAAAAGAATTAGGTTTAGAAGGTGCAGAGACCAGGTAGGAGGAAGGAATCAGTAGCCTGTTTAGTGTGGCCAATGGGGTGGTAGATGCTGTTGGCTGGCTATTCTCAGTGACTGTTTTAACCCTTTTCCCTCGTTGCCTTCCCCTACAGAGGCTGGAAACTGTGCCAGCCCCCGTGCAGCTGGGAGTAGCCATGAGACACAGTTCTAGTCAGAAGACATGAAGAAGGTACCTGGGAGCTTTCTGGGAAAGATTGCACTTTCCTTATAAGAGGGACAGAAACAACTGAAGCTTTCGCCTCATCTCCTTTGCCTGCCTAGAACCCAGATGCAATGCTGACACTTCTGCAGTCACTTTGTGATCAGGAGGGAAAGACCAAAAATAGCACAAATATCCCAGCCCAGACATCACTGAGCAGCTAAAACAACGCTAGTGGCTGCCCACCTCCAGATTGTTTATGCAAGGAAACCAGACTCTATCTGATTAAACTACTCTAAATTGGGTTTTCTGTTACTTGTACCTTTCCTGAGACTCACAGCTTCAACCAAAAAATTTTTATCAACCCTTGCATAATTCAAGACTCAAATTCCCAGAGAGAACATGCCTGTCTTTTGGCTAGAGGAGGCGCAGTGGTTGGGACCAGTGGTTAGACCAACTTTATTAACAGTTCCACCAAGACTGCACTTAAAGGGTGAAAGTAATTCCCCAAAAGGTAATTATGGCTCTGTTACAAGAGGGGAGGAGGAGAGATGCCGAGTGGCTAAAAGTCAAATGTCCTTTACTGTAGGTACCACTGTTACAACTGATGACGATACAGAGGCTCAGAGTGGTGAGGTAGTATGCTCAAGACCTCAGAGCTAGCCAGTGATAGAGGCATAAAAAGGACTCTTTACAACTATGCTGCATATGTACGCCTTTTAAGTAAAGGTCTGTTGCAGTTTAGGTTTTACTGTAAACCTAAACTAAAAAAAAAAATCTCAAAGCTACTTTATTCACATAATATACGTATTATTTCCATTCCAATTTTTAGTGTACTCTTAACTGCTTCCTATAGCTCAGGGAGGAAGGGGTTTAGTTAGCAACTGTCAGTTAACCCTTCTCACTCGTAGTTGTCTTCATCAGGGATGTCTGGTTGCAAAGAACAGAAACTTTCTCAAACTAGTTCAAGCAATCTTACTGAATCCAAGGGCGAGTCACCTGGGCCCCACTGTCCCACTCAGTGAAATGGGCAGGGACTGTAGTTTGTAAACACTCTGATGGGTTTGGGTATAGGCAATACTATTGCATAGTTACTGAAAAAAATTAGATGAACTCATATAAATACAGTGCCTAGACTAGTGCTGGCACACGGTTAGGCCCTCAAGTTGTGACCCACTATGCTCCCTGTTCAAAAATTTGGAGCCGGTCCCATTTTGTCTACCCTTGTAGAGTTTACAAATTACAATGCTAAGTTCCAGTTCCGGTCATAGCACCGTAAGCCAACACTGCTCACATACAGGATCAGCATGCTGGGGTTGGCTAACTTGCACATGGCTGATAATAGCAAGGGTGGGAAAAGCAGCACCCCCAGGGAAGCTGATCACAGGAAGGAAGCTCCCTACTCCACAATCAGAGTCTTGAGTTTCCCAGGTCAGTGCACTCGCCCCCTGTAGGGTTCATGCTGTCCCACCCCCTCTCCCAGAGGCTCTGGACTCCCCAGCTGCCAGGTGGGAAAAGAACATCCTTACCTACAAGGGATCCTTGTAGACACTGACCTGGAAGTTAAGTACTGTGGTCATTTATTTTATTCCAAAACAACATGTGCCTATGAATAGGAAGCTTTACATGTATTTAGATAAATAAACAGTTTATGGTGAATAATCCTCTAAGAAAATGTTAAAGATCATCTCTGGTCAGCTTCTACTTTGGTCAAGGCCAGAGGTTAGTAAACACACTGTGGTTCCCTGTAGATTCTGAGACCCCTGGAGCGTCAACAACCCTGTGCTCCAGGTGGCCTACATTTTTATTATAGTCCACTTCCCACCTGCTGGACACGGCAGATGCAGGACCTCAAGCCTCACAACAATTCTCTGAGGTAGGTGCAGGAAGCCAGAGCTCAGAGGTGTCCAGAAAACTTGTCCAGGGACTTCCCTGGCGGTCCAGTGGTTAAGACTTCACCTTCCAATGCAGGGGGTGTGGGTTCGATCCCTGGTCCGGGAGCTAAGATCCCACATGCCTCACGGCCAAAAAACCAAAACATAAAACAGAAGCAGTATTGTAACAAATTCAATAAAGACTTTAAAGATGGTCCACATCAAAAAAAGAAAAATCTTAAAAATAAATAAATAAAATAAACAAAAACTTGTCCAGAGACATAGCCAATTAGTGGAAGAGACAGGATCCTAATTGAGGTTCCCAAAGGCAAACTCCATGCACTTAACAGCTACTATCCTGAAACAAAATATTTACAAGAATCAGTGGGCCTTTTGAAACAGACTGGCAAACACAGTGTTTTGAAATTACCTCCTGTTTCTGGAAAGGTCTAACTAGGTATGTAAAGCTCACACCATTGGGTAATCTAACCGTCAGTAAAAGACAACTGTACTTAATATTTTCCTTTCTAAGAAAAGGCAGGAATTGATTCCTTCAAAGCACAAAGGCACGAGGGTCCCATTCCAGGTTTCTTTCCAGAGTCAGACTGGAGTACATTTAGAGCAGTACATTTAGGGCAGCTGAGTGGTTGACCTGGGGAATTGAGTGGGCATCCTAAACTTACCAACATATTAACTTGGTGACCTTGAGCAATTCAGCTAACTTCCCCAGATGAAATTTCCTCTTAAGCAAAGTGAGATAATGACAGTACAGATAAAAATACTCTGTAATGACCTATAAGGGAAAAGAATCTAAAAGAGTGGATATAAGTATATGTATAACTGATTCGCTTTGCTGTACAGCAGAAACTAACACAACATTGTAAATCAACTATACTCTAATAAAAATTAATTAAAAAAACTACATGTAAAACACGCCGCATAGAACCTCACACTAGAAAGCACCCTTCATCTCAGCGCTCGGCATGTCAGTACAACCTCCAGTCAGCTCTGCACCTTCTCAGCACATCAGCATCCCTTAGAGGGAACTGTTAGCATTAGTCAAGATCTGTTTGGAAGCAGCAAGACCAATGTGAGCTAGTAGACTTTCAGTATTGATGAGGGACTTACAATGTGCAGATAAATAATCTGGCCCTGCTGAGGGTTCAAACTCTCAAGGGGCCCAAAGTCCAAAACATGTGGGCTGGCAGGCTCTTATTTTATCAGGACACACACTGCATGATGTTAAGTCATGGGGCCAACTGCAAGGACACAAAAGTAGACCTATACCTCGAAGCTCAGTACTTCCCAAAGTTGGACACTGGGCCAGTATCCTTCAGGACATACTACGAGTTCCACTTATCTATCCACTGGGTGTACCTTGCATCTATCTATAGCTCATCCCCCAAAAGAGACGATCCAATGGGGTTGTCACCACCCAATACTGAACGCAAGACTATTGACTCTCCAACTCATCTGGCCTTTACAGTATTGCCTCTGGGTCCAGACATCTAACCCTTAGTCTGTGGTATCAGTCATAGCAACTATCTGCAGAAAGAAACCTCGAAGCTTAAGGCCATTTATACGGCCCTTGCTGATTGACTCCCAGCAGCCCTCTCCCCAGCTCCCCATTTAGAAACACCCAGATTCTGCCTTAGAGAATTACCCCCTTCTCAATGTACTCTGGCCCCAAAGTGGGCACGAGACCCAAGAAAGCAGTCAGACAGTCTCACCCTGGCATCTGAATCTTGAAAGAGATTTCTGGAACTGCTGAACTCCTGTTTATTTTATTCTATTTTTTTAATCTCTCTGACTGACTCTTCTGCTCTCCTCTTCCACTTTTAAGGGTGCGTGTGATTACATTTGTTTCACCTTCTCCCTATTTTATTTTATTATTTTTTAATAGCTCTTTATTGGAGTATAATTGCTTCACGATACCGTGTTAGTTTCTGTTGCACAACAAAGCGAATCAGCAATATGCATACACATGTCCCCATATCCCCTCCCTCTTGCGTCTCCCTCCCACCCTCCCTATCCCACCCCTCTAGGTCATCCCAAAGCACCGAGCCGATCTCCCTGTGCTATGCTGCTGCTTCCCACCAGCCATTTTACATTTGGTAGTGTATGTATGTCGATGCTACCTTCACTTCGCCTCAGCTTCCCCCTCCCACCCCATGTCAACAATTCCATTCTCTATGTCTAACTCTTTATTCCTGCCCTGCAACTAGGTTAATCAGTACCCACCTTTTTGTTTTTTTAGATTCCATATATATGCGTTAGCATACGGTATTTGTTTTTCTCTTTCTGACTTACTTCACTCTGTATGACAGACTCTAGGTCCATCCACCTCACTACAAATAACTCAATTTCGTTACTTTTTATGGCTGAGTAATATTCCATTGTATATATGCGCCGCATCTTCTCCATCCATCCATCTGATGATGGACATCTAGGTTGCTTCCATGTCCTGGCTATTGTACATAGAGCTGCAATGAACATTGTGGTGCATGCCTCTTTTCTTTAAATTTATTTTATTTATTTATTTTTGGCTGCTTTGGGTCTTCATTGCTGCACACACAGGGGCTTTCTCTAGTTGTGGTGAGCGGGGGCTACTCTTCATTGTGGTGCGCAGGCTTCTCATTGCAGTGGGTTCTCTTGTTGAGGAGCATGGACTTTAGGCGTGTCGGCTTCAGTAGTTGTGGCATGTGGGCTCCAGAGTGCAGGCTGAGTAGTTGTGGTGCACAGGCTCAGTTGCTCCGCAGCATGTGGGATCCTCCCGGACCAGGGCTCTAACCCATGTGCCCTGGATTGGCAGGCGGATTCTTAACCACTGTGCCACCAGGGAAGCCCCATGTCTCTTTTTAAATTATGGTTTTCTCAGGGTATATACCCAACACTGGGATTGCTGGGTCATATGGTAGTTCTATTTTTAGTTTTTTAAGGAAGCTCCATACTGTTTTCCATAGTGGCTGTATCAATTTACATTCCCACCAACAGTGTAGGAAGGTTCCCTTTTCACCACACCCTTTCCAGAATTTATTGTTTCTAGCTTTTTTTCTTTTTTTCTTTTTTTTCTTTTGCGGTATGCGGGCCTCTCACTGTTGTGGCCTCTCCAGTTGTGGAGCACAGGCTCTGGACGTGCAGGCTCAGCGGCCATGGCTCACGGGCCCAGCCACTCCGCAGCATGTGGGATCTTCCCGGACTGGGGCACGAACCCATGTCCCCTGCATCAGCAGGCGGACTCTCAACCACTGCGCCACTAGGGAAGCCCTAGCTTTTTTGATAATGCCATTCTGACCGCATGAGGTAATTACCTCATTGTAGTTTTGATTTGCATTTCTCTAATAATTAGTGATGTTGAGCATCTTTTCATTTGCCTCTTGGCCATCTATATGTCTTCCTCTGTGAAATGTCTATTTAGGTCTTCTGCCCATTTTTAAACTGGATTGTTTGTTTTTTTGATATTGAGCTCCATGAGCTGTTTGTATATTTTGGAGATTAATCCTTTGTCTGTTGTTTCATTTGCAAATATTTTCTCCCATTCTGAGGGTTGTCTTTTTGTCTTGTTTATGGTTTCCTATGCTGTGCAAAAGCTTTTAAGTTTAATTAAGTCCCATTTGTTTATTTTTGTTTTTATTTCTGTTACTCTAGGAGGTGGGTCAAAAAAAGGATCTTGCTGTGGTTTATGTCAGAGTGTTTTTCCTATGTTTTCTTCTAAAAGTTTTATAGTGTCTCGTCTTACATTTAAGTCTTTAATCCATTTGGAGTTTATTTTTGTGTACGGTGTTAGGTAGTGTTCTAATTTCATTCTTTTACACGTAGCTGTCCAGTTTTCCCAGCACCACTTAGTGAAGAGGCTGTCTTTTCTCCATTGTACGTTCTTGCCTCCTTTGTCGTAAATTAGGTGCCCATATGTGTGTGTGTTTATCTCTGGGCATTCTATCCTGTACCATTGATCTATATTTCTGTTTTTGTGTCAGTACCATATGTCTTGATTACTGTAGCTTTGTGGTATAGTTTGAAGTCAGGGAGCCTGATACCTCCAGCTCCGTTTTTCTTTCTCAAGATTGCTTTGGCTATTCGGGGTCTTTTGCGTTTCCATACGAATTGTGAGATTTTTTGTTCTAATTCTGTGAAGAATGCCATTGGTGGTTTGATAGGGATTGCATTGAATCTGTAGATTGCTTTGGGTAGTATAGTCATTTTCACAATGTTGATTCTTCCAATCCAAGAACATGGTATATCTCTCCATTTGTTTGTATCATCTTTAATTTCTTTCATCAGTGTTTTATAGTTTTCTGAGTACAAGTCTTTCGCCTCCTTAGGCAGGTTTATTCCTAGGTATTTTATTCTTTTTGTTGCAATGGTAAATGGGAGTGTTTCCTTGATTTCTCTTTCAGATTTTTCATTGTTGGTGTATAGGAATGCAAGACATTTCTGAGCATTGATATTGTATCCTACTACTTTACCAAACTCATTGATTAGTTCTAGTAGTTTTCTGGTAGCATCTTTAGGATTCTCTATGTATAGTATCATGTCATCTGCAAACAGTGACAGTTTTACTTCTTCTTTTATGATTTGGATTCCTTTTATTTCTTTTTCTTCTCTGATTGCTGTGGCTAAACTTCCAAAACTATGTTGAATAAGAGTGGTGAGAGTGGGCAACCTTGTCTTGTTCCTGATCTTAGAGGAAATGGTTTCAGTTTTTCACCATTGAGAATGATGTTGGCTCTGGGTTTGTCATATATAGCCTTTATCATGTTGAGGTAAGTTCCCTCTATGCCTACTTTCTGGAGGGTTTTTATCATAAGTGGGTGTTGAATTTTGTCAAAAGCTTTTTCTGCATCTACTGAGATGATCATATGGTTTTTATTCTTCAATTTGTTAATATGGTTTATAATATTGATTGATTTGTGTATATTGAAGAATCCTTGTGTTCCTGGGATAAACCCCACTTGATCATGATGTATGATCCTTTTAATGTGCTGTTGGATTCTGTTTGCTAGTATTTTGTTGAGGATTTTTACATCTATGTTCATCAGTGATATTGGCCTGTAGTTTTCTTTTTTTGTGACATCTTCGTCTGGTTTTGGTATCCGGGTGATGGTGGCCTCATAGAATGAGTTTGGGAGTTTTCCTCCCTTTGCTATATTTTGGAAGAGTTTGAGAAGGGCAGGTGTTAGCTCTTCTCTAAATGTTTGATAGAATTCACCTGTGAAGCCATCTGGTCCTGAACTTTTGTTTGCTTGAAGATTTTTAATTACCGTTTCTTACTTGTGATAGGTCTGTTTGTATCTTCTAATTCTTTGTGGTTTGGTCTTGGAAAATTGTACCTTTCCAAGAATATGTCCATTTCTTCGTGGTTGTCCATTTTATTGGCATATAGTTTTTTGTAGTAGTCTCTTATAAGCCTTTGTACTTCTGCAGTGTCAGTTGTGATTTTTCCTTTTTCATTTCTAATTTTATTGATTTGCACCCTCCCTCTCCCTTTTATTCTTGATGAATCTGGCTAAGGGTTTATCAATTTTGTTTATCTTCTCAAAGAATCAGCTTTTAGTTTTATTGATCTTTGCTATTGTTCTCTTCATTTCTATTTCATTTATTTTTGCTCTGATATTCATGATTTCTTTCCTTTTACTGACTTTGGGTTTTCTTTGTTCTTCTTTCTCTAGTTGTTTTAAGTGTAGGGTTAGATTGTTTGAGATTTTTCTTGTTTCTTGAGGTGAGGTTGAATTGTTATAAACTTCCCTCTTAGAACTGTTTTTGCTGCATCCCATAGGTTTTGGTTCGTTGTGTTTTCGTTGTCATTTGTTTCTATGTATTTTTTAATTTCTTCTTTAATTTCTTCAATGATCTCTTGGTTATTTAGTAGTGCACTGTTGAGCCTCCATGTATTTGTGTGTGTTTTTTTTTACAGTTTTTTTCCTGTAACTGATTGCCAATCTTATAGCGTGTGGTCAGAAAAGATGCTTGATATGATTTCAATTTTCTTAAATTTTCCGAGGCTTGATTTGTGACCCAAGATGTGATCTATCCTGGAGAATGTTCCATGTGCACTTGAGAAGAAAGTGTATTCTGCCACTTTTCAGTGGAATGTTGTATAAATATCTATTAGATCTATCTGCTCTATTGTGTCATTTAAACTTTTGTTTCATTATTTATTTTCACTTTGGATGATCTGTAGATTGTGAAAGTGGGGTGTTAAAGTCTCCTACTCTTATTGTGTTACTGTCAGTTTCCCCTTTTATGGCTGTTAGCATTTGCCTTATGTATTGAGGTGCTCCTATGTTGGGTGCATAAATATTTACAATTGTTATATCTTCTTCTTGGATGGACCCCTTGATCATTATGTAGTGTCCTTCTTTGTCTCTTGTAATACTCTTTATTTTAAATTCTATTTTGTCTTATATGAAAATTGCTACTCCAGCTTTCTTTTGATTTCCTTTTGCATGGAATATCTTTTTCCACCCCCTCACTTTCAGTCTGTTTGTGTCCCTAGGTCTGAAGTGGGTCTCTTGTAGACAGCATATATACAGGTCTTGTTTTTGTATCCATTCAGCCAGTCTGTGTCTTTTGGTTAAGGCATTTAATCCATTTACATTTAAGGTAGTTGTCGATATGTATGTTCCTATTACCATTGTCTTAATTGTTTTGGGTTTGTTTTTGTGGGTCTTTTTCTTCTTTTGTGTTTCCCCGCTTAGAGAAGTTTCTTTAGCATTTGTTGTAAAGCTGGTTTGGTGGTGCTAAATTCTCTTAGCTTTTGCTTGTCTGAAAAGCTTTTGACTTCTCCATCGAATCTGAATGAGATCCTTGCTGGGTAGAGTAATCTTGGTTGTAGATTTTTCTCTTTCATCACTTTAAGTATATCCTGCCACTCTCTTCTGGCCTGCAGAGTTTCCACTGAAAAATCAGCTGATAACCTTATGGGGATTCCTTTGTATGTTATTTTGTTTTTCCCTTGCTGCTTTTAATATTTTTTCTTTGAATTTAATTTTTGTTAGTTTAATATGTGTCTTGGTGTGTTTTTCCTAGGGTTTATCCTGTATGGGACCTCTGTGCTTCCTGGACCTGGGTGACTATTTCCTTTCCCATGTTAGGGAAGTTTTCCACTGTAATCTCTTCAAACATTTTCTCAGACCCTTTCTTTTTCTCTTCTTCTTCTGGGACCCCTATAATTCAAATGTTAGTGCATTTAGTGTTATCCCAGAGGTCTCTGAGATTGTCTTCAATTCTTTTCATTCTTTTTCTTTATTCTGCTCCTTGGCAGTTATTTCTACATTTTGTCTTCCAGCTCACTTATTTGTTCTATTGCCTCCGTTATTCTGTTATTGATTTCTTCTAATGTATTTTTCATTTCAATTATTGTGTTGTTCATCTCTGTTTGTTCTTTAGTTCTTCTAGATCTTTGTTAAACATTTCTTGTATTTTCTCAATCTGTGCTTCCATTCTATTTCTGAGATTTTGGATCATCTTTACTATCATTACTCTGAATTCTTTTCCAGGTAGATTGCCTATTTCCTCTTCGTTTATTTGGTCTTGTAGGTTTTTACCTTGCTCCTTCATCTGTGACATATTTTTTTGCTGTCTCTCTCTCTCTCTCTCTCTCTCTCTTTTTTATGAGTGGGATTGTGTTCCTGTTTTACTGGTTGTTTGGCCTGAGGCTTCCAACACTGGAGTTTGTAGGCTATTGGGTAGAGCTGGATCTTGGTGCTGAGATGAGGAACTCTGTGAGACCTCACTCCGATGACTATTCCCTGGGGTCTGAGGTTCTCTGTTAGTCCAGTGGTTTGGACTCAGAGCTCCCACCACAGGAGCTTCCCCCCGACCCCAGGCTCGCAAATCAAGATCCTGCAAGCCGTGTGGGGTGACAAGAAAAAAAAGAGAGAAAGAACAGAGTAAAAAATAAAATTAGACTAGGAAACTAACAGATATGTTAGAAAGAATATAAAAATAAAAATATAGATGAATCAACAACTGGAAGGTACATCAGTACCAAAATAGTAAAAAAGAGGAGGGAAAGGAAAAAAAGGGGGGGGTAGGCCTTGGCTGTGGAGGGCGGGGCCTAATCAAGGGCAAGTTTTGGGCAGTGGGGCCTATGCTCAGGACCCACAGGGCTGGAAAAGGCCCTGGGGGCTGTGGGGGGTGGGGCTTAGGCTCAAGGAACAGAAGGGGCCCAGGCGTGCCCCCCCATCCCCATCTGAGGGCAGCGGACCTCACTGGGAGCTCAGCAGGCTTCCTGGGCTCGAGTGGGCGGGGCAAACACCCTCCTCTCCTCTCCTGCTCCTCCAGTCTGGGGTCTGGGAGCACCCCTCCCGCCTGCATCTCTTGATCTCCCTGGCTTCCTTCCTATGTCCCCAGGTCCAATGCAGTCAGGCGGGGGTGGGGGTGGGGGATGGGAGAGCCTTGGAGGGCAGGGGACCCGCCTGGGAGCTCAGCAGGCTCCCCGTGCCCAAGTGGGCAAGGCGATCGCCCTCTGCTCCTCTCCGGCTCTTCCCAGAGTCCCTCCCACATGCCTCTCCTGATCTCCCTGGCCTCAGGGGTGCTGATCTTGTCTTCTCCACTCCTCCTCCCTCCTCGGTCCCCCTACGTCCTACTGGTTCACTTTGGGGTTCCTCCCGTCACCTTGGGGGTCAGAGTCCCCACCAGCGGCCGGCAGATGCCCTATTTGTGGGGAGACGCTATCTCCGCATCTTCCCACACCACCATTTTGACTCCTCCTCTCTGGCTTTTTTTTAACATTTTAAATATTTTGGCTGTACTGCATGGCTTGCGGGATCTCAGTTCCCCGACTCAGGATTGAACTTGGGCCACAACAGTGAAAGCACTGAATCCTAACCACTAGACCACCAGGGAACTCTCCCCGACTACTGGTTTTTTGCAGTCTGGTTGAATGCCCCTTCAAAGTTCCCCCAAATTCATTTTCTGCTTAAGTGAGTCAAAATTGGTTCTTGTTCCTTGGAACTAAAAGGCACTGCATGAAATGAGCCACTTTGCTGTGGGCATGGTCAGTACTTTCTTGGGCAGAAAAAGTTCTGTTGACGAAAGAGTCACACCTAGTATTTTGTCTTTGAACAGAAGATTAAAGATGATGTAAGGAAAAGCTCTGAGCCAATAGGGAACACAGAGCACTAAGGTAATGCTAGGTTTTGATGGGGAAGCCTCTATTGGTCTGTGTTTAAGTAATGGCATCAACAGAGGAAATCTGGTACTGTCCAAGATCTCTTCTTTCAGTTGCTACCATTGGGCGTGTCACCTATGTTGTTACCCTTTGGGCCAATCACCACACTCATGCATTTGATGAGATTTTATTTTCAGAAAGGCAGTATTCATTCTGGTTTGTCCAACAGATCACATAATCAAGGTGTTTTTTTTGTTTTTTTTTTAAATGTTAATCAATAAATTCCACTCGCGTCGGCAAAAGTCAGACTATGCTGTTAAATACAGCCAAGACTGTAAGCATACAAATGTCACTGTCTACTGGATCTTAAATTATTCACCAGTACCCACAAGAAAGAGGCAAAACTTTGTCCTCCTGAAAAGGTGTATCACTTTTTAGGAAACCGGTAGCGCTTCTGAAAGCCTCAGCACTTGTGATTACGCTAACAGCCCTTACAGATGTATTTTACACTATCTGTGCTGACTCAGCTAGGAGCCAACAGGCTGGATGTCGGCAGGTAAAACACATCCCTGCAGACCTGTTACTATTCATGATGACATTTGGAAATCTCAAATCGCAACCCCAAAGGCTCCTCCTTTTCCATTCATGTATTATACACACACATATGAAGAGTTTTCCTACCAGTAACATTTAAAATAAGCACCCTTAACAACTGCAAGTCACAAGTAACATAGAATATTCAAATGTTTAGTTTTTAACTGTGTGTGACAAAGCTAAGACAGCCTACCATTCCAATAAAAAAGACGGGGAGTGGGAGGGATAGTTTTAACACACCATTAATTTATGTTACTGCGTTTTTCTACTGAAAGACAGCAAAGACAATACAAAATTTCGGGACAGAAGAAAACACAGATTTCAGCCTCTGGTACCTCTCTAAAGATAAACCTTGTGCTTCCGTGCCCTGCCATCTGGAAAGCTTACCTCCTTCCCAGCCAGTCACCTTCTAGCTGAGAATACAACAGTCATTAAGAATCTCATTGTCCACAGCCCACACCTGGAACATGCACCATGCCTACCTGGCAATACAGGGACCATGAAAGGCGAGAATAATGCATGCCTTGTGAGAGACTGTTGAAAAGGAGCCCCCTGCCCCAGTCACCCAAAAAAGTACTGATCACATTAACTACATCCAAGGAACCAGAGGGAAATAGCTGAGGACTGCAGAGAATCTACTCAAGCTGTCACTGCAAAGAGCAGAGTAAGAAGCATACAACTTTACTCAAATCACATGCACTTCACTCAAACTTTTTCCCTCAAACAGGTCTTCTCTGCCAACAGAACTGGTCTTCAGAGTCCCTCTGAGTTCCTCTCTCTAATCTAACTTGCTCAAGCTAGTTTTAGTCTTTCCCAACAGGATCCAGCTGGAAAATATAAAGCCTTTGGAACGCAGCAGCACAGGAAATGAGGAGTATACAGAAACAGGAGATTTAGGAGAAGCCCTTCTGGTGTAGATTTAGAGACAAAAGCTCCAGACCGCCACCAGCAGCAGGATGACCAGCAGAGCTGTTTTCCCTGATATACTCGTCCCGTCACTTTTGTTACACAGGTTCTCCTGGCAGCAGTGGTACTTAAGCTCCTTCTCCTCTAAGGCTTTCGCAATGGCTTCGAAATTGCAACGGTC
This sequence comes from Leucopleurus acutus, assembly GCF_964270905.1. Classification (NCBI taxonomy): domain Eukaryota; kingdom Metazoa; phylum Chordata; class Mammalia; order Artiodactyla; family Delphinidae; genus Leucopleurus; species Leucopleurus acutus. The sequence goes on from NC_139151.1 coordinate 84,890,404, forward strand.
AAACATCCAACACTGGTAGTAAGTTTTCATTGGCACTGTGGGGGAAATACACACACGCAAAGATAAGCACTCAAGCAGGTAAAACGCTGCACCTGTCTTTGAACTCGCAGTTCTACTTCTTAGAACTTATCCTGGGGAAATAGAGACATTTGGGTAAAAATATGTATCCCAGTTAGCTTATAAAGGGGAAAAATTAAGTAAATAATGATCCAGCTCTGAATGGAACTTTTCCATAAAAGCAGAGTCTCATCAGAGCCAATACAGTTGTGTGTATATGGAAGGCAACAGGCAATCATACTAATGTTTGAGAGAGTTACAAAGATTTTTAAACACATGCCCTCTTTGATCCAGGAATCCCACTTCTAGAATTTACCCTATGAAGTTACTTGAAAAAAGGTTAAGATATATGCTTAAGAATGGTCACTGCAGTACTATCTGTAGCAACAAGAAACTAAAAGACAAACAGTTGGTTAATAAAAAAGCACTTGAATAAATTATGGTAGAGTTCCACACAACGAAGTTCCATGCAGATAAGGAATGCCACAGACCATGTGTATTGACATGGGAGGAGTTTGAGGGTTTTTTTAAATGCAGAAAAATAGTTAAATTGGACTTCAACAAAATTAAACGTTTGTGCTTCAAAGAACACTATTTTAAAAAATTAAAAAGACAAAACCCACAAAAAGTGAGAAAATGTTTGCAAATCATATATCCGATAAGAGTATAGTATACAGAATCTATGAAACACTCTTACAACTCAATAATAAAAAGACACCCCAATTAAAAAATGGGCAAAGGGTATAGATACTTCTCCAAAGATATACAGGGCCAATAAGTGCATGAAAAGATGCCCAACGTCATTAGCCATTAAGAAAATACAAATCAAAACACAGTGAGGATCAATTCACACCTATTAGGATGGCTATAGTCAAGAAATTGGAAAATAACAAGTGGTGTCAAGGAAGCAAAGAAATTGGAATCCTCAAATATTGCTCGTGGGAAGGTAAATGGTGCAGGTATCTTGGAAAAGTCTGGCATTTCCTCAAAAGGTTAAAAATAGTTACCATATGACCTAGTAATTCTACTCCTAGGTAAATATATTACCCAAGAGAATTGAAAACTATGTTCACACAAATGCTTATACACGAATGTTCATAGCAGCATTATTCAAAACACCTAAAAAGTGGAAACAACCCATATGTCCATTAAATGGTAAATGATAAGCAAAATGTGGTATATCCATTCAATGGAATATTATTTGGCCATAAAAAGGAATGAGGTACTGATATATCCAATAACATGGGTGAACATTAAAAACATTATGCGCAGGGACTTCCCTGGGGGTGCAGTGGTTAAGAATCTGCCTGCCAATGCAGGGGACATGGGTTTGATCCCTGGTCCAGGAAGATCCCACGTGCCGTGGAGCAACTAAGCCCGTGCACCACAACTACTGAGCCTGTGCTCTAGAGCCCGCGAGCCACAACTACTGAAGCCCGTGTGCCTAGGGCCTGTGCTCTGCAATAAGAGAAGCCACCGCAATGAGAAGCCCGTGCACTGCAACATAGAGTAGCCCCCTCTCGCTGCAACTAGAGAAAGCCCGCGAACAGCAACGAAGACCCAATGCAGCCAAAAATAAATAAATGAATAAAAAAATTTAAAAAAATAATAGATTATATACTTTAAAAAAACAAACAAACAAAAAAACATTATGCTAGTGAAAGGAGCCAGTCACAAAGGACTCCAACACTGTATGGTTTGATTTATATCTAAATGCCCAGAATAGGCAAATCCGTGGAGACAGAAAGTAGATAGTGCTCCCTGCTGGGGTATGGGCGAGGGAAGAATAGGGAGTGGCCGCTAATGGGTACGGGGTTTCCTTTTGGGGTGATAACAATGTTCTGAAAATGAGTGGTGATAGTCGTACAGAGTTGTGGATATACTAAAGGCCACTGAACTGTGCACTTTAAAATGTACTTTGGAACTGAGATATGTGAATTATATCTCAATAGAAAAAAGCCTAGATGCAGAACAACATGTAGAATGTGACCCACCTGTATAAAGTCTATGTGTGGGGGTGAGTATACTACTTTTCTCTGGAAAGATTCCCAAGTAATTTAACAGTGTTACCCTCACAGAAGGCTATCTTTCATTTATACATTTCTCTGTAGATTGAGATTTAAAATAAAAAAATCACTGGATGAATTTATTTTAAACATAGCCTAAACTTCCTTTAAAAATCATTAGATTATTCCGCAAAGCAGGAAAATTTTCCAAAAGAACGTGCCATTATGGTCCCAATTTTTACACACAAAGGAAGATGCAGGCCAAGATATACGATGCCAATTAGCTTATAGTGACTTAATATTGAGAAAAATTACGTTAAATATTTTAAAAAAGTGAGAGCTGAGAGAGAAGAGAAGTTAGTTGTACTAGATGCGGGGGACACACAGATATAGAAGGTTGGTCCCCACCCTGGAATCATTTTCTTTTCTTCTGTGTTGGAAAGAAAAAAATACAGATGCTTATTTCCTTATTTAAGGCCAATAACTAGTTTATTCTATTTCATTCACAGCTCAGAACAAAACTTCTAAGTTTATAACTGCAGGTATAACTGTTCTGTCCTCCCCCTCAGAGGAGATGAGTGTTTGGCCTGGATTTTAATGAAGTCTGGTCAAGTGGCAGAGGCCAGATAAGAGTGTTCCAGTGACTCTACCTGCTTGGATCATAAATATTTAAGTGGATGCTTCTAACACTGTACCAAAGAATGCTGTTGAATAGGACAAGTTACTGTCTTATGTAGTAGTCATCAGGCTTTGGAACTGCAAAAGCATGAAAGTCACCAAAATGTTAATTAGGGAAACCTAACAGCTTGGGGAGAGCAGGTAGTAATTTATTAATAATTGCTACCAATTAATCACTTACTATGTGTCCTGCAGTGAGCCAAGCACTTTCCTTGAATGATCTTATTTGCAGAACAACCTTCAATGGTGAGCTTCTCACCAAAGCCACTGTCAGAATCACACGAGTAAAAGTGGATCATATCACAGAGTCACCGGAATGTTAGAGGTTCTCTCTCTGCTAGGCACAGCCTCCCCACTCTTCGAAGATTTGCCTTGAGTCTGCCTTTACCAAGCAGTAGCCCCCAGTTGCCTTAGGCATCCTTCAGTGTGTCCCTTATTTGAAAGGCCATTATAGAAATGATTGCTTGGCACTGTCATCAAAGGCTCTGCCAGACTCTCCGTACACGGTTTATATTTCCAGGACCTAGCCAGGACGCCAGTAAATGAGTGGCTGAAGTAGTGCCCATCTGTCTCTCTTCTAGACTGAATCCGCACAGCGCTATCACGCACATTTCTCCACTAACTGCCCCACTGACCCCGGGAGGTAAGTATTCCTACTTCACAGCTGGGGAGACAATGTGGCTAGATTAATTAAATAATTTCTCCAGTGTATGCGTGGCCTTTGATTCCTGTTTATGACAGTGTGCCTTGCCTCTCCCAGGCTGACGTCAATCAGAGTCGGAGGGGCATTTAGATGTTCTGTTACTATCTGCCTTACTGTAAGGTTTGAATATCTATATTTCAAGAACTGCTGTTACCACATGTCTAGCTGATGTTTTGGGACCTATGTTCATGAGAAGAAGAAAACTATTTAAGATTCACATTATCCTTAAAAAAATAGATTTTAGACTTGAGAGGAGTTTTAGATTCACAGCGAAATCGAGCAGAAAGTACATAGTTCCCATAGAGCCCCCGACAGCCCCACCTCCACCCCAAACAACCTCCCTCACTATCAACATTTCCCGCCAGTACATTTGTTGCAACTGATGAACCTACATGGACTCATCATCATCACCCGAAGTCCATTATTTACATTTGGGTGCACTCTGGGTGCTGTACGTTCTATAGGGTTTGACAAATGTATGACATGTGTCCCTCATTATAGTATCACACAGAGTCCTAGCTTCGTTGCCCGAAAAATCCTGTGCTCCCCTATTCATCCCTCCCTCCTCCCCCACTTAACCCCTGGCAGCCACTGACCTTTTTATTATCTCCTTGGTTTTGCCCTTTCCAAAACATCACATAGTTGGAATCATAACAATGTAGCTTTCCCAGAGTGGCTTCTTTCATTCAGTAATACATATTTAAGTTTCCTTCATGTCTCTTCATGGTTTGATACTTCATTTCTTTTTAGTCCATTCTCTGGATGTACCACCGTTTATTTATCCATTCATCTACTGAAGGACATCTTGGTTGCTTCCAAGTTTGGGTAATTATGAATAAAGCTGCTATAAACATCCATGTGTAGGTTTTTGAGTGGACGTAATTTTTTGACTCATTTAGGTAAATATCAAGGAATGCAACTGTTGAATCTTATGGTGAGAGTACATACTGTACCAATTTATATTCCTTCCAGCAATGAATGAGAGCTCCTGGGGCTCCACATCCTTGCCAGCATTTGGTGCTGTCAGTGTTTTAGACTTTGGCCATTCTAATAGACGTGCCTCCTTGTTTACATTAATCATTTTTACAAAGCATAACAGTTCATTATAAGATGAGTAAGTTCTGGGGAATCTAATGTACAGCATTATGACTGTGGTTAACAAGACTGTATTGTCTATTTGCAATTTGCTAACAGAGTAGATCTTAAGTGTTCTCGTCACACACAGAAAGGTAACAATGATTGATTGCAGTAATCATTTCACAATGTATATGTATATCAAATTGCCATGTTGTACACCTTAAACATATATAGTTTTTATTTGTCAATTATACTTCAATAATGTTGGAAACAACTAAAATGAAAGTTTAACCATTCAGGTAGGAAACAATGGGATTTGTTTCCTAGTCTAGTCTACTTCCCTCTTTCCTTCTCTCCACCTCTATCATCTGACACACCCACTTCATCAATAAAAAAGAGAGGCCGGAAGAACTTACTGGTGGCAAGACAGAGATCAGAGCTCAAAGCTTCTAACTGATAATCTAATACTTATTCTACACATAATATTGCCTTTATTCTCTCATTTGGAAATTATACTTTTTGTAGTGGGGGTCCAAGAGACACAGACAATCAGGGTTAAGAAGTAGGTCTCTGTGCTCATAGATAATTGGTGCTCAAATATTTGTGGAGTGAATGACTGTTCTCTCTGGGGGCCTCACTATGCTTTCTACATTAACAATGAGTTAATACAGTCCTCCAGGTGAGGCAGAGGAACTGTCCCCTACAGAATCAAGGACCTTACATGTAGGCCTTGGAATCTGAGCTGTATTCCAGGAGTTTATATCAAAATTATGAGGTACTCCTGTTCTTTAAACAGGATAATTCTAATTCGTCCTTACTTATTGAGGGATTCTTCCTTTCTGGGGAAGTGAAACTCCTCCTCCTTTCAATCAGGTTTCCTAAATTCTATTTTAATAGGATTTATGGAAGAAGCGATTCCATAGTCTAACCAATTTGGAAAATGCAGATTTGACAAAATTTGTCAATGTTGCCAGTTCCCTACCCCAAGCCCACGAGTGCCTTGTTCTCTGAGGCCACCAAGCCTCGGTAGCTACTGTTGCCTTTCTTGGGAACACCCTTCCTCTCTTAGTCCTCTTACTTCCTACCTGTCCTCTGAGCTCAGCTTGAGTCCCCTCAGGACTCTGTATGTATTAAATTCCCCACGGAATGAGACACGGGTATCAATAAAGACATCTGTAATAGCTACACAGGCCTCTTTCACAATTTTCATCGTCTCCTTTCTTCATCTCTGCACCCCGACCTGCTAGCTCAGGCTCTGGCACAGGGCAGGCTCTCAAAAGTTTGCGAGGCAGCCAGTGTTGCTGTTAAGAGCACAAGTGTTGGAATTAGATGGGTTCCCACGTTCAGATCCTGAGCTCGTTCCTTGACCTTAGTCTGTCGCTTAACCTGAGTCTCAGTTTCCTCATTTACCAAACGGGAATAAAATATTACCCCGAGTGGTAGCTGGGAAATATTAAATAAAAAAACAAATGGAAAGTGCTTAGTGCCGCACACAACTGGTGCTATTAAATGGTAGCTATTACTTGTTGAATACGAGTCTAACAAGAATGAGAGCGGCACAGATCTTTTCCCAGGCTCTCTTCATCCCATTACACTCAGGAAGAGGGGGAGGGGGAGGCTCTTACCGGCTTTAACGATGAGACAAGTATCTTGATTACGTGAACAATTGACGGTGGTAGTGCAGCCATTAGCTGGGTTAATACAGCTGTAGCACTCCAGGCTGTGACCTAGGATCAGGAAGAATGCCTGTCAGAACCTGGTAGACCAGCAATGACTCACCCTCCTGGCAGCAGAAGCAAGCCCACCAGCTCCATTAGTGTGGGTCAGAGGTCAGCAACTCAGAGTGGGCTTCCTTCCCACATATATCTGCAGCAGATATATTTTTCCAAGCTCAAACTACAGTTCCAGCAGCAGTTTTTTGGACCCTGAGGCAAGTGCAAAGGGAATTTCCAGATTTCAAAATCCATTTAACTGTGCAATTGAGAAGATTTTTCCTACTTTCAACCGGAAGTGATTAATCTGCAATGCAATGACATATTAAAAGGAATCCATTAAGAGGATAAACTAACAGAATTCTATAAACACCTTCCAAGCAATGAATATGCTCTATCACATAACATTCTCACAGACTGATCATCAGTATTTGGCAGTACCTATCTGTGTGAAAAGACATGCTCCAAGACGAAATGCATGAAATCTCATTACAGATCAGTATTAACAGATGAACGTTTGCAACCAATTTGATGATGGGGAGCACTAACTTTTGAATCCCAAGTAAGCAAAATGTTATTCTCCCAGAAAGAATTCCATTCTTCTCATTAGTAGATCTGTATTATAAATAATTGTACTCAATTATTAAATTTTTGAATTCTGCCAATTAAAAACTTGGAGAAATTTGTTTTCTCTCTTATTTATATAAAAGCCTACATAATATCCTTGATTTTTGTCTCTTGGCCTGCAAAGCCTGAAATATTTACTATCTGGACCTCTGCAGAACAAGTCTGATGGCCTCTGGGATAAGGCGTCCTCACTGCAGCTGTTCTCTGCTGAGGGACTGACCCATCGCCAGAAGCAAACACAGTCAAGGGGCAGGCAGCAGCCATACACTTTAAACCCATGTGGGTGGGAAGACATGCACAGTGACACTGAACACGAGGATCGACTTATATCAGAAGCAAATGCCTCTGGTTCCCCAATTTGAAAAATGACTACTGCTCCCACTCATGTTCTTAGGATTCATCTTTGGTGGCTAGACTTCAAGTTTCACTGGATTATTTTCCCTTCTCTGTTTTTACAACAATGGTGATGGAAAAAGATGAGTCATATTCCACATCTGTGATGGGAAGAGTTGGAAGCAAGTTTTCCTGATTCATGTGGACATACTCTTTGCTACAATAAGAGATCACCTTCTTCTGGCCACATGGCTTCTGCCACGTAATCAGTATTTGGAAGTACCTATCGGTGTGAAAAGACATTTTCAAAGATGAAATATGTAAAACCTCATAAAAGAATGGCATGGTTAAACCAAGACGAAATGTGGGTTTTAGAACCCAAGAGCTGACTTTTAGTTCTAAGGCCAAAGTTCATCACCAGGAAGAGGAATTCTCCAAAGGCCAGAAGAAAGTGGCTCCTCACTTCCTGAGCACAGATAGGAGTGAAGCTCTCTATAACATCTTTTTAAAATAATTAATTAATTAATTTATTTTTTGCTGCATTGGGTCTTCATTGCTGCAGGCAGGCTTTCTCTAGTTGCAGCGAGTGGGGGCTACTCTGTTGTGGCGCGCAGGCTTCTCATTGCAGTGGCTTCTCTTGTTGTGGAGCACAGGCTCTAGGCACGCGGGCTTCAGTAGTTATGGCACACGGGCTCAGTAGTTGTGGTGCACGGGCTTGGTTGCCCTGCGGCATGTGGGAATCTTCCCGGACCAGGGCTCGAACCTGTGTCCCCTGCATTGGCAGGTGGATTCTTAACCACTGCGCCACCGGGGAAGTCCCTATAACATCTTAAATGGCCAGGTCAAACCTTCAGACAGAGGAAAGAGAGCTCACCTTTGGAACTTCTGTGAGGCAGAAATATTCACAGCTAACACAGTGTTCAAATACCTAAACTTTCAATCTTCAGAGAATTGCTATAAGAGGCAGGCTCAAGGATCTCCATCCCCATTTTTCAAGAGAAAATTAAGACCAAGATGTTAACTAACTTGTCAAAAGTCACACGGCTACTAAGAGGAGAGCTGGGACTCACACCCAGGCGATCAGTTCTGAAGCCCACGCTTGGTTTATTTACCGTGATGTTCTTCTAATTGTCCTGAGTGGGAAAGAGAAGAAACCAGGACCAGTTATGGGGGAGACCGGGTCAGGGGCAAAGCAATAAGTCAGTGGCTGTTTGATATTCTAGCTACTTAGCCAGGGTGGAGGGGATCTTCTTCACACTCCAACTCCCTCAGGAAAAACCTAAGTGCCCCCGAGACCCGTCACAGAACAGCTAACAGCGCCAAACCCAAGCCTGATCCATAAACAAACGTAGACTGCTGGAAAGCAGGTATGACCAGGCTATTCTTCCTACAGAAAATTCACTGGGTAGAAGAATTAAGACAATAACGTATGTTGTAACATAGCGAACCACATTACAAACCTCCGTGACTACAATCAACAGACGTGGGGAGGGAGGGGGGTCGTGACTTCTGTCTTTTCTCAGAAAGGGAAAACTTGTGCAAACATGTCCTTGGGCTACTTTGTTCTTTGCTTCCGTTTCCTCAACTGTAAGATGGGCGTAATAGTACTGAGCCCTCACAGGATGGCTGGAAGGATTAAATGAGCCAGGGTCGGGTACAGGTCCTAGTACCTAGTAAGCATTCATCATATGGGAGCTACTAAAGCTACAAGCTCTAAGACATGCTCCAAAATGCAGATGCCTCTGTAGTGCCCACCGCATGGCTACTTCCTTTTCTGCCTCCTGTCCCCACCCCTCAAAAATAACAGTTAGTAGGGCTTCCCTGGTGGCGCAGTGGTTGAGAGTCTGCCTGCCGATGCAGGGGACACGGGTTCATGCCCTGGTCCGGGAAGATCCCACATGCCGCGGAGCGGCTGGGCCCGTGAGCCATGGCCGCTGAGCCTGCGCATCCGGAGCCTGTGCTCTGTGGCGGGAGAGGCCACAACGGTGAGAGGCCCGCGTACCGCAAAAAAAATAAATAAATAACAGTTAGTAGTACCAACGTGACATAGGCAGAAAATGACCTTTGATGTTTACAGTGAAGCAAAGCAAATAACACAGGTGTTCCTACTGTTACAGAGGTAACGAGGATCTCCAGCAGGCAGGGAGGGGCGGCCCCGAGAAGGAGCTGGGGCAGACACTCTGGTGCCAGGCTTATTTGGGTTCAAATTCTGGCTGCACCACTTTGGTGTGATATTTTACAAGTTATTTAATCTCTTTGGGCCTCAGTCTTGTCACCTGTAAAATGGCAAGAAAAATAGTCCCTGCTCCACAGGGTGGACATGAGGATTAAATAAGTAAATACATGTAAAATGCTGAGAATAGTGATTGGCACGTGAATGCTACCAGCAGCAGCAGCAGCACACAGGAGAAGCCCAGGGCGGGCGGCTGGGCTCAGCACTCTGAAGATGGCATCCATCGGTAGCCCCAGCGGCGGGTGGTGGATGGGGTGAAACTCAAGCAGCTCAGTGTAATCGCTCCCCACTCAAGCAGCTCTGTCACCCAGGATGAACTGTAACTCAGGAAGGTGCTCCACTCAGGGTAGGGCCGTAACACAGGAAGGAGCAGTCACACCACCCTGGACCTGTAGCACCGATGGCGAAAGAACGGAAGCTCGGCCCGAGGTCTGTGGCATCAGCTTGGTCTTCCTGAGGCCTAAGAAAAAGTTTAGGGCCGAGGCGGCCTACCTGATCCAGATTCCTGTCCCTGTGGACCACTCACCTACGCGGCAGACGGCAGCCAGGCTGCACAGGAGCCCGAGCAAGGCGAACACTCCTTTGCTTCCCATTGTGACCGGCTGCAGGGTCTGGAAGAAAGGAGCACAAAGCATGGTCATGAACACAGGTGATTGCCGGGTATCTCAGAAACCAAGGGGTGCAAGGCCTGGGGGCTTCAGGACACATGGGAAGGAGTGAGCAGACCAAGAAGGCAGGGGACGTCCGGGCTGGGCGCGACGAGCCTAGGGTGCTCTCAGCTGGGGCCGTGCTTGGTCCCTCCCTGGCTGAGACCTCGGCTTACTGAAGAAATGCTGCCGGGCCTGGTGGGAGGGGCAGCGGCAGGGAGTCAAAGCACACCGGGCCCACCCCAGCTCTCACCTACAGTAGCCGTGCACCCTTGAATAAATTCAGTTCTTCTGAGCCTCAGTGTTCATGACTGAGCAGTGGGACAGCACTATCTTCCCCCTCAGGGTCGCTGACTCAAATGAGAATATTAACAAAGTACATAATGCAGCACCTGCGATTTCAGCTCTGCAGGCCCCACCCCCAGCTGCTGGCCGAATTGAGCCTGAGCCCAGTGAGGGCCACTTCTCCAGGCCACGCCACTAAGTGCATCAGATGGAAGGGGTAACTCTGGAGGGCACCAGTGCATCAGATGGAAGGGGTAACTCTGGAGGGCACCAGTGTGCCTTCAGAACAGGAAGCAAAGGCTTAGCGTGCACAGAAGCTCTGGCTCCCCACCTCCTCCTTAATCACTCTGGAAAAGTAAGGAGGGGTTCCAGGTACCTCTGGTGACAAGTCCCCATTACATTAATGCCTAGATGTGTGGCAGTGAGCATCAGGGGAGAAGAGGGGAGGGCTGAAACACCTTGAACCCTCCTTTTACCTGAGCAGGAGGCCAAGACACAGGGAGGGTTTTTTTTTTAGACTTTATTATTATTATTATTATTATTTTTTGCGGTATGCGGGCCTCTCACCGTTGTAGCCTCTCCCGCTGCGGAGCACAGGCTCCGGACGCGCAGGCTCAGCGGCCATGGCTCACGGGCCCAGCCGGTCCGCGGCATGTGGGATCCTCCCGGACCGGGGCACGAACCTGTGTCCCCTGCATCGGCAAGCGGACTCTCAACCACTGCACCACCAGGGAAGTCCTATTATTTGTTTTTTAAAGATTTTTTTTTTATGTGGACCATTTTTTAAGTCTTTATTGAATTTGTTACAATATTGCTTCTGTTTTGGTTTCTTTTTGGTCCTGAGGCATGCGGGATCTTAGCTCCAGGACCACGGATCGAACCCACACCCCCTGCGTTGGAAGGTGAGGTCTTAACCACTGGACCACCAGGGAAGTCCCCACCGGGAGGTTTTTAACTTGCTTAAGTCCAAATCATGAGCAGTAGATCTAAGGAGTCTCCCGACCCTACCCGACTCCCCTGAGGCCATCCTCCAACAAGGAGGCAGCAGCTGCCCCAAACCAGGGCAGCTCCACGTTCTATTCTCCTGGGCCGCACAGGCCAGGATTTCTGCCTGGTAGACAGACGGGGCTCTTGGTGGGTGGGCCCTGCCCTCCTCTGGGTTGGAAATGGCATCTCTCACACCTCTGAAGGTCATGTGATGCTGAGGAGTTGGTTGAGGAAGGCCGGGGAGAATTGGGAAGCGAACAGGGCAGGGCCTGGCATTGCCCAAAGAAGACGCCATTGAGTAAAGCCACGCCCGGGAGAGAGACAGGTTGCTTGCTGACGTGTGGGAAAGTGGGGAGAAAATCTAACTGGGCCTGGCCTTTCTTTACAGGTTGAATACCCCCCACTTCCCTCTGGTACCTGCAACACCTACCACAGCCTACTAATGCCACCGGGCTGACCCTCCCGGGGCGTAGCTGCCCACAGCACCCCTGTGCGGTGAGGACCTGAGGCTGCCCGATGCCAGTGGTCAGAAGCTCAGACTGGGCTGGCAAAGACCTGGACACGAGGTCTGGCTCTGCCACGGCTACCGAGCCTCGTTCTCTTCACCTATGACAAGGGGCAGGTACATGGGCGCTTTCCTACACCAGGAGACTGAGGTGAGATAAGACAAGTTAACTATGTGCTTGACAGTCACAGAAAAGTGGTGGCTGTCACCGCTTCCTACCTCACCCTGGACTTCCTTCCTGACCACACCCAGATTTCCTGCCCAAAGTCAGGCACGTCCATACCTCCGGGTCAGACTATTGGCCTCTCCAGGCTCTCTTGTTCCCTGAGCCTGAGAGATGGAGGCAGCGAGGTCTCTGCATCCTAATAGCTCAGGGAGAGGCCCCTGCCCCTCCTGCCAGCACCTGACGCCCCTGCAATGCCGTCTGTCGGGAGCCAGACGGGTCAAGGGAGAGAATCACAGCGTTCCCGCGCCACCGACCCCCCAGCCAGTGGCCCAGGCCCAGCACACCCCAGCTCCCTGCCTGGTTCCTCATGCTCGGGGGCATCTGGGTAGAAAGGATGATGCACACACTCAGCTTAGGCAGGCCTGGGGCTGGGAAGAAGTGCTGCGAGAGAACAGGAGAGGAAGGCACCCATCTGAGGTCCCCGAACAGGGACGCGGAGAGCATCAGACTCTCCCTAAAAGTTAAGAACATCTGCTTCCTCAGGTAGCCCTATTGGAGGAGGAGGGAGGGACCTCCTGACGGGGGCGGGTAGGTGCTGGAAGGGCGCCGGGCTGGCAGGAGCTGCAAGCTCCAGGAGACTTCCCTCGGAATTGTCCTTGGCATGAATAACACCATTACAACAAAGAGGGTGCAGTGCAGTGAACTCGCCCTTGATGACACGCATCAGAAAGAAGGGTCTACTAAGAAAGGCTCATCTCTTAACAAAAGCTGCGGAAACGGCACAGTGAACTGGTCTAGGGACAGGCTTTCTCGTCGACCGGTGAACAAAGTTCACCTGGCTCTGCCACTTATTGCCGTGTGTTACTCAACCTCTGGGCCTCCCTTCTTCACCAAGTAAACACAGGGATAATCACAGGTACTGCACAGCATGGTGCCTGGCCAAAGAAGGCCCTCAAAAAGCAGTAGCCACCATGAGTATCACTGGGAAGTCACGAGGTTCCCAGGAAAAGAAATTGGGCAGGCAGGGGGTGTTGGCGGGTGGAGGGTGTGGCAGAGAGAGGAAGTGATCAGTGTACGGATGTTGAGCTGTTCGGATCGGAAGACCAGGTCTTCATTAACCACTACTAAAATATGAATTTCCAAGAGCGATATGTTGTTATGAAATGGCAGGGGTGGGGGACAGAAAATAGCTGATTGTTTTAAAGCTATTTTATAAATGCTCCCAAAATGCTGCTGATAGTAGTAAACACTAAGCAGGATTATTTATAATCTCTTATTTCTCTTCCTGACCTTTTACTTTTTGCCATACCTCCCCAAATATTCTATAATGAGCCAAGCATTATTTTTATAATTAGAAATAGGAAACTCCGCACATTACAAAACTTTCCCTTTTAGTAGTCATAGATCACCTGTCTTCTGGCAAGTCTGTTACAGAATTAAAAAGAGAACCGAACCTCATGGCTTGAAACTCTTCCCCCTAGTCTAAAACATCCTCCATTTTAAATTTAAAAATGATGCCCATAAGTTAAGTGTAGATCAGATGGTAGATGAAGTGAGAGCTGCCATTACTTTTTCAATCCACCCAACCAAACACTTAGATGCAAGATGCATCCAGAAGACCTCATCACTCTTTTCTAAACATATTGAGACTCATTTAAATGGATTTAATTATTGGAAACAGCCCAAAGTCATTCTGCCTCCCATCCAAGTACTAACCAGGCCCGACCCTACTTAGCTTCTGAGATCAGATGAGATGGGGCGCGTTTAGGGTGGTATGGCCGTAGACCCAAAGTCATTCTGGAAAAGGTCCACAGAATAAGATAGGTGAGCCTATTGGAAAACACCATTTGGGAGTCATAGGACACGTCTGGAGCCAGCCTTAGGAAGTCTGGACAGATTTTCCTGGGTGGCTCTGAAGTTGACTCTAAAGGGAATTCCTTCAGGGGCACGCCAAATAGGCTTTTCACCAGAGGAATAAGTAACAGTCAAGGATATATAAGCATTGTTTAAAATAGTAAAAATTTGGTAACATACATTTCCAACAAGAAGATGAGTAAATTATGGTACACTTCCATGGTGGGGAACTACACAGCCATGAAGAGTAACAGACATGGAAGGCTATTCACAATGTATTAAGAAAAAAAGCCAGTTTAAAAATAGCTATAGGGCTTCCCTGGTGGCGCAGTGGTTGAGAGTCTGCCTGCTGATGCAGGGGACACGGGTTCGTGCCCCAGTCCGGGAAGATCCCACATGCCGCGGAGTGGCTGGGCCCGTGAGCCATGGCCGCTGAGCCTGCGCGTCCAGATCCTGTGCTCCACAACAGGAGAGGCCACAACAGTGAGAGGCCCGCGTACCGCAAAAAAAAAAAAAAAAAAAAGCTATAATTTTATTACTTTGTCTTAAAAAAAAATATATATATATATATACACACACACATACATACATACACACTCGTATAAAAAAATGCTTGGAACACCTTCCCACTTTTCCAAAAATTTTGGATCATGGGATTAACAGCATGGTAGAATTATGAGCATCTTATTTATGCTTAAATATATTTTCTTAACAATGAACCTTTTTACAGAAAGAGCTCTCAACATGAGTGAAGAATATTTTAATGTACTTAGGTGTCGTTTCACTTGCAGCTTAAGTTTTTATTTTTCTACTACTCCACCTGATTAAGTATTAAAAATATATACCACCTTTCAAAATTTGCTACATTAAGGTAAAAAATATTTCATGGGTATATATTCTCCTATGTCTAAAAATAGTTATTTTAGTCACACCCTATATTTGTAAAAAAAAAAAAAAAAAAAATGAGGCTTGTGTGATTTTCTAGTCGTCCTGAAAGACCTATATTCTAATCCCACTCTGCTGTCAATTTATATAACCTTAATGCAGACAACTACTTTACTTCAGTTCCTAATTTGTGAAGTGGTAATAATGATTTTATAGAATGATAAAATATAAAAATAAGACTTGCGGGTTTTAAAGCTCACTATGGGCTAAAATGTTACGTGGCACTTTAAGGAACAGACAAATGCACACACAATCCTGGGGTTACTCTGTCCTGGGCTTAGACCTGAGCTGGAAATAATATTTTTACTATTAGGTGCCAGATTTCTGAACTTCTTCCAGTTTATCAGGACAGCAAAGTACACAGCTGTAAAAGCCAGGAGAAACGGTTGGGATAAACCAGGGCTGTCCTATTTGGAAAAGTATAGTCAGAGACAGTAACCATCTTCAAATAGGGTAAGGGCCACCAAGGAAGAGAGGGAGACGTTATTCTGTGTAATTTACAAAGACAGCATTAGGATCAATTAGGGAGGCATTCTGAGCTTCCTAAGAGCAACTGCTTGCTATCACTCCACCCCTCCCTCCCTCCCTGCCATGTGCCAGGCACTGTGCACAGTGTCAGCACATATGGAAATCAATTCCCTGGTGAAATGTGAAAAACTCCCCATCACTTGGAAATGTTCACACAGAGAGCAGAGATCACAGATCAGAGATGATGCAGAAAGATGCCAGCAGAAAGCAGCAAGGGGTTAAAACAAAAGATCTCTGAAGTACTAGAGATTCTCATCCTACAATAAGAACCAACCTGATCATTATTTATTCATTTCCATCCACCTGAGATGTAAGGGGAAGCTACAAGTTGCAAGGTGATTTACAAATACAGGCACCCCTAATCAAGTTCCTGAAAATGTTTTGGGTAGCCAGTTTATGGATAGTGTAAGCCTATATTCCATTATTTTAAATAGGAAAACAAAGACGTGTTGCCGTCCATCCAAAGACCCCAGCCAGTCCCCCCAAATATCTATCTATCTATCTACCTATCTATGTATCTATCTATCTATCCATCTAAACAATCGAAATAAATGTGAACATAAAATATTTAACACACCAATGACCCAACAAACTGAAGGAATCCATTGGTGCATATATTTACTCTACGAAGTAAGTTCAGTCTCGGCACCTACCCCCCAGTCATCTCCACAACAGTCATTTATGAGCCCACTGTGAGCTGAGCAGGTGCCATGCTAGGCACTGGGCTACAGTGACTGCTGAACCAGGCGAAGCCCCACTCTCAAGAACCTTACAATCTAGCGGAGGTGGACACCAACTAACACTAAAGACCAGGAAGAAAATAACATAGGGTAACAGTATTGGTTCTCTAGCTTTAGTGGGCATCAGAATCACCTGGAGGGCTGTTAAACACAGATTGCTGGGCCCTGACCCTCTAAGTTCTGATTCTGCAGGTCTTGGGTGGGGCCCAGTTAGAAATTAGCATTTCTAACGGGGGACCACACTGAGCTGAAGATTCAAAGAGTGAGATGGACTTTGCCCACCCATGGGGATTCTGAAGACAGAGCAAGGGGGTCACAGCTGAGGCATACAGGTGGTCTCTAGGAGTGAAGAATGGTCCTTAACTGACACTCGGCCAGGAAATGGCACCTCAGTCCTCCAACCCCAAAGACTGTACTGTGCCAATAGCTTGAATGGTCAAGGGGACAGATTCTCGCACAGAGCCGCCAAAAAGGAACACAGCCCT
This sequence comes from Leucopleurus acutus, assembly GCF_964270905.1. NCBI lineage: Eukaryota > Metazoa > Chordata > Mammalia > Artiodactyla > Delphinidae > Leucopleurus > Leucopleurus acutus. The sequence goes on from NC_139151.1 coordinate 84,906,972, forward strand.
GCTGACACGTTGATGTGAGCCCAGTGAGGCCCGGGTCAGATTTCTGACAGATGGAACTGTAAGATTAATAAATTTGTGTTGTGTTAAGCCACTAGGTTTGTGGTGATTTGTTTCAACAGTAATAGAAAATGAATACACCAACCTCAGAACTGGTACGTGGCAGAGCAGCATTTAAACCCAGGTCTGAGCTCTTAACCACAGTTAAACTCTCTGGTGGGGAAACTTCTTGTGAATTCAGCTTCTGAAATAAATTGGTTAACACAGGCCACCAGAGAAGCGATTTTACATTGGCAACGTTGCCACAAGATTCACAGATGCCCAGGAGTATAGTTTCTGTTCCTGGGAGCCTGGAGCCTCAGAGGCTGATAAACTTTAAGGCTAGAAGTATTCTCAAAAATTAAACCCAACATTCCTATTTTATAGGAAATTAATGGAGGCCCCAGGGGATGAAATTACCCGTTCCCAAGGCAACAGGTTAGTTGCAAAGACACACTGGGTGGATCTCCCTTCTATTTACCAGGGGCCAGTAACTCACAAGTAGCTTAACATTACCCGGAGGCCAGTAGTGTTAGTGGCTTGGGGCTTTGCCTCCTTATCACCTTGTACACACACAGCCTGGCAAGCTGAGAAGATCACTGATCTTACACAAAGATCACTCAATTCAGAGAAGTCATTACTTCAGCAAGTAGAGACAAACAGAAAGCCACCATCATAATGAACAGTCCCTCCCAGCTACTCTGAGGTGCCAGAGACAACCATCTCAGAACTCTCTAAACTACACAAATCAGAAGCTTCCTCAACAAGGAAGGGCCTTCCTTGCAATTTGTTCCAGGAACTCAAGTCTCTAGTTCTCCAAAGAGGGCCCTTTCCAGACAGCTTCCTCACGGCCCTGCCCTTTGAGATTGTACATGGAGAGCCAACTGTGTAGTGAAGATATTTCACAAGATATAGGGTGTAGTAATAACATGTCCTCCGCTTCAGAAATTCTCAAGCATCTCTGGGCTTGGTTTTGTTTATGGCGTCTGTGCTCGTGAGGTTCTTCTGGAGCTGGCCCAGAATTTTTAATGCATTTCTTTTCAAGAGCTTGTACCTGCAGCTGTCAAAGCTGAATTCCATTAGACACCCGCTCTCCACACTCTAACATCCATTTTTATTTGGACTTTTACCTTACAAGCTACTCAGCATAATGAGGTGTTTTCCTTATAGTTTTCTGTTTGAAAATACAGAAGCCATCGTTTCACACATTTGGTCCGCAGTCAGGCACCTCCCTCAATTAACATTCTGAGCTGTATGTGCCTTCCTTAGAGAACTGGGAGTAAGCTGCCCCCAACGGGGAACATGGGTACCGAAACATTAACAGCCACATTTGTTCTCCGCTTACCAGGTGCGCACAGAGTCCTTTCCACGAATTATCTCATAATTGGTGAGATATTCGTGTCCTTATAACACCCTAAGAAGTAAGGCCTGTTATTTTAGCAATAAGAAAATGAGGTTAAATAGCATGCTCAGCATTACGCAGCCAGTAAGAGCAGAGCCAAGGCTCAAACTGGTGCCAAGCCCAGGCCCTTGACCACACATGAACTTCATCACTTCTCTGCAAGCAAACCATGTCAAATTGTACTTATTTTAGGAGCATTCCAGAGCCATCATCACCGACAGATGAAGCTAGACAACGGAGAGCAAGGTGGTAGGAAAGAGCTGTTTCCCTGATCTGTGATTCTCAGAATTGCACACAAAGTAATCTTCGGATTATCTCGCCTGTATTTGAGGTCTCTCCCTCCTTTTTAAGAAATGTCTATCATCACAAGCAACCCTGATATGGTGTGGGCTATGTCTCTAGGTTTGTAAAACGTATGGGCTGATTTGTTTAGAATGAAATAGAATTATTGCAGTTGAGAGTGGTGGGCAGGTCTCAGCTGGGGCCCCCTGATATCCTTAAAAAACTGGCCAAGAACAGGATTTTTAAAAGAATCAGCTGGCCAAGAATCAGGAGGCACTTTCAAAGCGGACATGAGGCATTATAGGAAAGAAGGAAAGCACTGGTCAAAAGGAAAACCGGAGGAAGCCTGGGCCAGAGCCTTCACTAGGTGGCAACCAGGCCAAATCGCTATTTCACAAAGACTCCGAGGGCACGGACGAGATCCGAGTTTCAGAAGTCACACAACTACCGCCAGGGTGAGTCACAAATCCCAGCTCTTCGTGTGAGTTCCGGGATAAGGGGTGAAGCCCCCTACGTCAGAGGAGAAATGGAACGTTACCTGGTACATTTCCAGGATCCATGGAGAAAACCACTACTTAACGTTTCCTTAAGTCTGCCGTTAGACTCTATGAAGGGTGCGGCCCAAGCTGGCCCAAGCAAACTAAAATTGGACTCAAAATGTCTAAGTCACGACCCCACCCTGCTGTTTCAAACTCAAAATTTAAACCTCCAGAGGAAGAGAAGAATGTCCATAACTTCCAGGGATGGCATTAACCTCCTTTCAAGGTGCGATGCGATTTCTTTTCCCTAAACTGCAAGAGCTTCCCTTCAGATTCAAATTTCGAAACAAATACTCCCAGGAGAATGGAGGGCAGGGCCCGCGGAATTGGGGATGTTTTGGAAAGCGCGCCCGCTCCCCCCTTCTCGTTGGTCGTATACAAAGGAATCACCAGTTCTGCGGGCCGCGGGCGGGGGGAAGGGCGCCGGATCTCGCCGTCCCTGGGCGCGGAGGCCGGCGCAGGGTGGGCACGGCCCTCTCGGACCCTCCAAACCCCCCAGTCCAGCGATGGCAGGGGCCCGGGCCCAGCTGCCCGTTGGCGCATGCGCCGGCCCAAATCCCCGAGTGCCGGACTCGGAGCGCGGCTCCGCTCCCCTCCTGGCCCCCAGACCTCACCTTCCAGCCCTCGTCGTCCGCTTCTGCGCGGGTACGCCTGCTAGGGTCGTCCAGTCCCGTTTTATCGCCTTGGCTGGGGCGGGCTCCGCCTCCTCCCGCCGGCCCCACCCCGCCCAGACTCCGGCCTCGCCCTGCGCGCCGCAGTTTGCCAGCGAAGGTCACCCGAGCCGGCGCAATTGCGGGCTCCAGGATCCGGTGCAGAAAAAGCCCTGTGGCCAGGACTAGATTAAGACCTTTATGATAAAACACTGAAACGGAAAGTTTATGATGTTCTTCCTCCGATTTGTTATCGAAAACAAAAACAATATGAAACTCCAACACTTATGAATTTTCCTCCTTTGTTGAAAAAAATATGAAAATGTTTTTCAAAATGTTTGTGTGCCCTTGCCAAGCTCCCAATTGGCCTGGATGTCGGGTTAGCCAGCCTGGCTGCAGCCTGAGGCTCCTTTCTGCTCCCGGGCTCTGGTAGCCTCCAAGTACCCTTCAGCCATAGTCACCTCTGTGACTTGTTTGGAACCGAGATGAAATTCTGCTGTGGGTTTTTTTTTGGGGGGGGGGAGGGGAGGCGTGCCCTGCAGCTTGTGGGATCTTAGTTCCCTGACCAGGAATGAAACCCACGCACCCTGCAGTGGAAGCCGGGAGTCTTAACAGCTGGACCGCCATGGAAGTCTCTAGAACGTTATTTTTAGGTGAAGATGTAATCTGAAGTTTCTGGTTATCACTTTGTCACTACCCACTGCAGAACCGGCTTAAAGAGGGCCATACAAGGGGGAGTGGGAAAAGCAGGCCAAAAGTACAGGTCTTTCTCCAAGAGATTGACCTCTATTGGGGACTGTGAGACTCCTTGAGGATCAGGGTAAGAAGGTATTGCATCTCAGGACTGCTCATGTTGAATTGGGAGCAGAGGAACCCATGACAAAGTTCAAGCAGGGGAAATCGTATGACAACTGATCATGACACGTGCCTTCTACCATGATCCTCTGATGGCTTTGGGATGTCAGGGAATGAATTTCATTTGGTGGTGCCTTAATCTTGGATTTTCTCTATACAAACAGTATTCTCAAATCAGAAAGATTTGCTTTGATATTTAAAGTGTGTCTGCTTAAATCAGCTAATACATGTGTTTCCTATGATAGCTTTACAAAGCTCTTCCACATGCATTTTCTATGCATTCTATAAGCTCTTCCCTCCTTTAAACTCTCTTGGGTTCTGAGATGCCACTCTCTCCTGGTTTTGCGTCCAGTTCCTTGACCTTTGGGTCTTGAGATTCTTTTGTGTGTGTGTGTTTTTTTTTGCGGTCCGCGGGCCTCTCACTGTTGTGGCCTCTCCCGTTGCGGAGCACAGGCTCAGCGGCCATGGCTCACGGGCCCAGCCGCTCCGCGGCATGTGGGATCCTCCCGGACCGGGTCACGAACCCGCGTCCCCTGCATCGGTAGGCGGACTCCCAACCACTGCGCCACCAGGGAAGCCCTCGGTCTTGAGATTCTTTTCCATTACCCCCTCATAATGTGGTGTTGCCAGGGCTGGACTGAGAACCATGGCTATATGTTTTCCCTGGGAGACTATAGTGCACCCACTGTTTTACCTTGGGAATACAGTTGGCCCTCCGTATCTGTAGGTTCGGCCAACCAACTGCAGAATATGCAGTTACCAAGGGCTGGCTGTATGACACCATTTTAGATAAGGGACTTGAGCATGTTTTGGTATCTGTGGAGGTCCTGGAATAAATCCCCTGCAGATACCGAGGGATGACTGTATGTATGTTTGCAGATGATTTGCAAATCTTTATTCTCCAGTCCCGACCACTCCCTGGATCTTCATATTCATATCCAACTGATTACTGGACAACTCCATTTGTATGTCCCACAGACACCTTGAACTCAAAATGTGTCCAAATGTTCCACTGCTTTTCCTGCAATTTTTTTTCATAAATGAAGCCCCGTACCTGGAATCAACTTCTATTTCTTCCACTCCCACACAGGCAATCACCAACTCCTGCCTATTTTATCATTTAGCTACTTCAATTTCATCCCCTCTTCACTCTACTCCTACGGATACTGCCCTAATTCATGCCTGTAGCATGTCTTACTTGGGCCATTACAATTCCTTCATACCAGGTTTACAGGCTGCCCATGTTAATACCTGCATCTCTTGCCCCTTCTCTACTTTTGCTCCTGCTGGAGACCTGGCTGGTTTACCTCTCTCCAGCCTTATGATTGACTTTTTACTTTCCATTTAATTTTTCCCTTTTCTCATCATCCTTCCTGGAATACAATATGACTGCAGTTGCTATCTTGCAGTCATGAGGTGACCTTAAAGATTAAAGTCTGCTACGAATGGTAGAACAGGAAGATGGAAGGAACCTAGAATGTTGACACCATTGGGCCACCTTATCAGTCCTGAGCTAGTTACTTTCTACTTTTCACAAGAGAAAAAAAGAACCCTAAGCTATTTAAGCTCTGGTTTATTTACATATCTGCCTCATCCTGATACATCAAGCTTCAGACAAATGAGTAAAAGATAAGTGGTTTTCTGAATGGACCTAGGAGCCAGAAATGGGCTTCACTCCACCAAAAGCAGTCTGATCAACTGTTAGATCCCTTTTCTGTGTGAATACACGTTCTTGCCAATGAAATAAAACACCTGAGGTTGTTATCAACTAATCAATCACACCTTAGTAAGAAATAGAGCCCATTCATTCAACATACTAAGAGAATGAATTCTGATGGAAGGATAAGCAAGGCTGAAGCATTCTGAGGAGCAAGGATTGGATGGGGTGGCAGGGAGATTTGGGACATCATGAGTACTCTGGGAACTGAGAGAAGAGAGGCCATTCTGAAAAAAGAAAGATGCAAAGAATGGCAAGGTATCCTGGCTCCAGCTTTAACTTCCAACGTTAACTAGTTTTAATTAAATCACTACTTTACTGGGGAAGTTTATTTTTCAAAAAACCAGTGGGTTGATTAAAAAAAAAAGGGTAGGCATAATAGATTTGGGAGCCTATTTGCAAAGAAATAAGCAGGAAAAGCTACCTACTCCACTTCAGAACATTTTGCCATGCGCCAGCATGAAAGACTAAGTTTGCCTTCATGGTCCCTGATGGGAGCTGCTTAATCCTGTATATACCTCCCTCTTCCTACAGTTTTCCCTACAAAAGAACTGTTCCTGGGGGAAGTGCGAGGTGGAGTACATGACAGAGTATCGGCAAAGCCAGGAAATGACTTTGAATGGGCCTCTGGCAATAGGCCAATGAGTTTTGATCTCATCTTCCATCTTAAGAGCAAAGGCTTATTAATATTAGTTTATGGGAAATAGGCAATTATACAAAATACAGGATCGGAATCAAAATATGTTTTCAAAATGTGAGTTTTTGACACTTGGAGGATTTCATTCCAAACTCTCAATTACATAATTACAAAAAAATCCATGTTTTAGGGAAACATACTTAATCTTAACTTAAAATTCATGTCACTTATCACAAAGTTAGACAGTCAAGTATATAGAGGGGAAACAAAACAGAAGCAGTATTTTCAAATTTAGACTACATGAGATATTGTGAAGAATCTTTTGTTAATAAGCAACACAATACATACTTTTACACACTACACTTCAAAAATGATGCATCGTGAACAACATGATAAAGTTCATAGTGTTGAAGACTTTAAGTTCAAGGTTGGCAGAGTTGAAGACTAAATTCAAGGTCAAAGTCATACTGATAGACTTTAAATTCAAGGTTGTGACAAAAACTCTAAATTTAAGGACAGATTGTCTAAGAAAGGACAGCTAGCATTCAAGCTATTTAGTCAATCAGTTCCCTGTGAGTACAAAATATACAGGACTCACTAAATGGATTAGCCTAATTACAAATTCTGTTCATCTCTAAATAACTTATGTCTTTTCACAGAATCATTCAGTCACACAGTTTCTCTCTATCCTTGTGTAGGTATTTCTGCTTCATTTTAAATCCTTATTCTACTCCCTCCCATTTCCATATTTTTATAAGTATAAAATATCTTTAAACAAAAAAAAGTCTGTTCCTTAGCTAGAGAACTATTCTCCCACTGACTTCTAGAAGAGGAAAAAAAGATTCCCATTTCCTCCTCTACCTCAAAAACACTACGCAAAGTCAAACAATCCAGCTCCTAAAGTAGTGTCGTATAGAACCCAGGTCCTGGCACAATATTTCATGCTAGTTTTCCTGCTATAAGCTGAGAACAATTTAGTTATTTACATTACTGAGAAATCTATTTAACAGGCTGATTCACCCCGGGGCTTCCATCAGCAGAGGCTTGCTAAAAAAGGCGAGAGCAGCGGCGTCTCCGAATGGGAACGTCAAAGACTCTCCTCCGTCTCTCCTCCTCGTCGTCTTCATCAGATTCATCCATATCTGCCGAATCATCATCATCGTCTTCCTCCTCCTCCTCCTCTTCTTCTTCTTCCATCTCTTCATATTCATCAGGACCCATTTCCTTGAAAGAGAAAACAATCTTTTGATAAGAACTTCCATCAGTTTTTTTTACTCTTATTTAATATAAGTTCTCATTTACCTAGAATCTAAACAACTGGGCATGCCAAATATGAATTTTTATAGACTTCTCAGAGAATGTTTATAGATTTTTAAAATAGAATTTTATAGCCTTTTATACATTTTCATGATGCACATGCTGATGCAAATTCTAGAGTATATATTCTATCACAAGTTTTAAAATGCTCAATGTGGTTTTAATGGTAAATATATTTCATCAGTATAGTACTTATTTTTTACATGGTGGTTGGTAATTCACACAATGTAGCAAACAGACCACTCCTAACAGCCCAAGATAAAATTTTACTGAACTTATTAGTGTACTGAATAACAATTCTTTATTAACCTACATGCTTACAGAAAAGAGGATCTGAAAATATTGCTAAGGTATGACCTCTACTGGTAAGTTTTATGTACTGTCAACAGGAGGTCTGAGATTTCTATTGAGCTCCTAGTATAAAGACAATCAGCATTGGTAGCCTCTGCTTTTAAATTAATTTGTTGAAGGCTCTCAGAATAAGGCAGTAGTGATGTTGAACATCCAATATCTGAACATCTCTTGGGAACTTCAGTTCCTTTTAAGCAGTGTCTCTAATTGAGTCTTGACCCATTCTGCTGTTGGTTTTCTCTCTCACACATTTGAAGACTAGGTGAGAGGACCTCCTGTATTGGACAGAACTCTGAACGGCAAGGAGGACCTAGCTGGTAATGTGGCAAGTATTGGGAAACTTGGGATGTGATGGCAGCAAAAGTCCTTCCACCAAGGCTTTTATGGCATTGCATATGCAGCATCCCACTACCCCGTGATCGAGTCTTTAACCACTCTCCCCTGTTCACTGCCCTCCAGCTACAGTGGCCTCCGTGCAGTTCTTCAGACGTACCAAGCACATGAGTGCTTCAGCACCTCTGTACTTGCTGTTCTTCTGCTTGGAACACCCTTCAACCACACATCCACCCAGCTCCCTCTACTTCTTTCAAGTCTGAACTCAAATGTCACCAAGGCCTTCCCTGACACATCTTTATATCAGAACAACCCAACAGTATACTCCTTAGCTCCCTTACTCTGATTTTTCTCCCAGAGCACGTATTACTACTTGACATAAGTGAGGAGTGTGTATTTGCTACACTTTGTCTCTTCCAACTAGAATGTAAATTCCAAGCCAGAGATTTTTTTTTAATCTCCTCAACTTTCTTCTTTTTTTATTTTTATTGAGGCATAATTGACATACAACATTATATTGGTTTCAGATGTACAACATAATGATTCAATATTTGTATACATTACAAAATGATCCCCACAATAAATCTAGTTAACATCCATCACCTTACATAGTTACAGGGCTTTTTTCTTGTGATGAGAACTTCTAAGATCTACTCTCTTAGCAACTTCCAAATATGCAGTACAGTGTTATTAACCATAGTCGCCATGCTGTACATCACATCCCTGAAGGCAGAGATTTTGATTATATCGTTCACTGCATTTTCCCCAGCACCTAGTAGGTACTCAATAAATATCTGTTGAGCAAGCAAATTAATTAACGTGGGGGAAAGGAAATGTCCTTTAGAATTTGTCAAAGGAACTGTCACTTGGGATTTATTATAACACTAACAACAACAATCAGAGAAAATATACATAACTATATTTCATTACTTTTATCTTTTGATTTTTTTAATCTGGGAAATAAAGACTTTAAAATTCAGTAGAAGGTACAAAAGGGGGAGAGGATTAAGGCTTAGGAAATTCTGAAACATTAAATCCAGGTAGTATGATTATTAATTATCTTAAGGAAGAAACCAGAAAAACTGTTAAAGAAATCAATGTAGCTAAAGAGGGAGATTGCTGATGATCTCAGACAAAAGTGTACATATACAAACAGTAGATGGAAAGAGGAACACACAGACAAGAATGGAAATAAATAAGCAGCAGGAGCCTCTCAAGTGTCCAAAAACAAACTACCTAGACCAAGAAAAGGCTTAAGACCAACCAAAAAATGTTTTATAGCAACATTCAAAGTATAAAGCAAAAGGAAGTATTAAGTATGATAATATATGGCTAGTGGACAAATAAGGGGAACAACTCAACTTCCATATCAAAAAAACTAATTTTTAAACAGGAAAGGTACAATACAAATAAACACAATACAAATACAATCCCCACTGCCTCTTTCATGTTGATTAGAAATAAGTCCAGAATTCTCATTTCATTTTATTGAGTTCTCATCCTTGAGAAAGAGAAAACATTTTCCACAAGGCAGATCAAGATTTTATATGCTTCTTTGTGGTTGGGAGGAAACTAAAACTCTTAAGTAAGAACATAGTTAAGAGAGGGTCGAACATGTAATGAGTTTATTATTGTAATTTGAAATTATAAATTTAAAAATTTAAAACTTTAAAAAAGGAGTAATATTATAAAACTTCTCAGTTTTAATTTTTAACATGATAAATGTCATATAACCCATATAAGCAAGAGTTCTTTGGAGTCCTCAATAACTTTTAAGAGCTGAAGGGGATCATGAGACGGCAAAGTCTCAGAACTACTGTCCTTAAGTAAAAACTACTCTATCCCCACCCTAACAAACATTGAAAACAAGCCTCAACAGGATCGACTGACCCAAAAGTAACTGCGCAAACTACCTGTGCAAACAAATGTCAACACTCTTTATGCTTTAGGTCAGGAATATATAGCAACTTTAGGGCAAGGAATATTGCCATAGATAGAGATTTTATAACAATAAAAGAAGCACTTCATTAAAAACATGTAACAATGCTAAACATATTTGCATATAATTAAAATACATGAAGCAAATTAAAAAGAGAATAAAAATTCAGAATTAAAAAAATAGACAAAACTGTAATTATAGTTGGAGATTACAACAATCATCTCTCAGAGAACACACACACATACAAAAGATCAGTAAATATATAGAAGACTTGAAAAACAGTCAACCAATTTGACTTGCCATTTATAGAATTAATATTCCCCCAAATATCAGAATATACATTCTTTTCAAATACACAAGGATCATTTACCAAGATAGACCATAATGCTGGGCCATAAAACATTTAAAAATATTGAAATTATACACAGCGAGTTCTCTAACCATAACAAAACTAGAAATCAATAACCAAAAGGTAACTGGAAAAGCTCCAAATGTTTGGAAATTCATACATTTCTAGAAAAGACATAGATCAAAATTAAATTACAAGGGAAATCTGAGAATATTTTGAATTAAATGTTAATAAAAATAATGCATCAAAATTTGTGAAATGTAGCTAAAACAGTGCTTAGAGAGAAGGTCTAAAATCAATAATTTAAACTTCTACCTTAAGAAGTAAAAAAAAAAAGCAAATTAAACCCACAGTAAGTGGGAGAGAAATAAAGATAACTCCAGAAATCAATGAAACAGAAAATGAACAAACAGAGAGAAACAGTGAAACCAAAAATTGTTCCTTTAAATAATCAATAAAAGTGACAACCCCCTGGCTAAGATGATGAACAAAAGAGAAGATGTACATTACCAATATTAAGAACAAAACACTACATATAACTATAGCTCTTACGGCCATTAAAAGGATATCAAGGGAATACTGCAAATAACTTTTATGGAAATAAATTCAACATTTAGACCAAGTGGACAAATTCCTTGAAAGACACAAAATTACCGAAAGTGAAACACGAAACAGAAAATATGAATATTAAAGAAATAAAATTCATATCTCAAAACGTTCCCACAAAGAGAACTCCAGCCCAAGATGACTTCACTGATAAATTGTATCAAATATTTAAGGACAAGATGATACCAATCTCATACAGAAATGGGGCTAGTCAAAAATGGAAGACTGTTATAGGAAGTAGCAAATTTACAGTATTGGAAATATACCACTGGGAGGGAAGCTAAACTTCACTTCCAAACCCAGGCTGTAGACTCTTTTCACCAGAAATACCACAAGTATAATGGCCTAAAGTCTCATCATCATCCTTCTCTTTCCAAACTGGAGTTGGGAATGTATCCACTCTAAGTCAGATTAATATCATGTCTATCTTCCCAGACTTCCATTAGACCCACCCATCGGGGTCATCCCAGGAGCTAGAGGGCTTTTTTTGAACATTTGACACCTATGACTTGATTATATTCTGGGTATGCAATTCATTATTTATTCCTATTGTATAACTCAAGTGTCACAATTTTCTTTAATCATTTTATAGCCTGTAAGATTGGGGTTACTGCTATACCTGTCACCCTAGAAATGAGATTTCAAAAAAACAGCTAGTTGACTTAGGAAATGATCCCAAAGAGAGACTACTAAAAGTGCAAGTCTACCCATTAAATCTTCTTTGTAATGATTTTATAGGATATTTGTGTTATTTTTTTTTAATTGGGAGTTTTAGCAAAACCACTGTAAGAAATTGCTTCCCCAGTCTTAATGAAATGAAATAAAGGCGATTCTAACTGGTCTAGTGTGGTGATTCTCATTAGGCAACAAAACTGTTTTTGGAAACTGGAAAAGACACTGAAACTTTGAAACCAATAACTACCTTATATGATACTGTAATGGTGGATACATGTCATTATACATACACTCAAACCCACAGAATATGCAACACCAAGAGTGAACCCTAATGTAAACTATGGACTTTGGGTGATAATGATGTGTCAATGTAGGTTCACCAGCTGTAACAAAGTTACTACTCTGGCGGGAGATATTGATGATGGGGGAGTCTATGCATGAGTTGAAGCAGAGGGTATATGGGAAATCTCTGTACCTTCTGCTCAATTTTGCTGTGAATCTGAAACTGCTCTAAAAAATAAAGTCTATTTAAAACAAACAAACAAAAACAACAACAAAAACATAACAGTAGAGTTACTCTGATTGAAGAATCTGGAGCCTAGTTTACTTACTGTCCACCCCCCCCAACATATTCACACATCTCCCCGTCCCCCCAAAGATATTTCCCTCAAAATCTCTAGGGTTCTCTGAAATACCATTTACAAACTATCTGTCTGGGTAATCAACAAAGACCCTCTGTGGAGTTCATTCCACAAAGTCATGTAAAATCAGCACCAGAGGAAAATTTAACCTACCAATCGAGCTATAGACACCCTGAATGTCGGACATGCCATATGGAATCGGGGAATGGCAACATTAAAGATCTTGTCTTTAAAGTAAAGGAAATGGAAGGTATAATATCCTTCCATATAGCCTGATGTTGTAGAGAATGTGGTACAACTTGTGTATTCATACACCCGGCCTGGGCTGATGATTGGAAATTCACCTGCAGAGAAAACAGTAACAATAAATTAAAGTATAATATTTAGTTCTTCATTATAGCAAACACGATATGTCCTCTTTAAACTATATTAAAGAAAATGCATAATTAGAAAAAATCTAAAAGGAACTATAACAAAATGTTAATATTTTGGGATGGGATTATGAGTATTTTGACATTTTTTTGTACTTTCCTAATTCCCTATAGTGTGTTGGGGGTGGGGGGGTGATATCCAGTAGAATGAAAATTAGAAAAAGAGAGGGGGGCTTCCCTGGTGGCGCAGTGGTTAAGAATCCAACTGCCAATGCAGGGGACATGGGTTCAGGCCCTGGTCCGGGAAGATCCCACATGCCGCGGAGCAACTAAGCCCATGTGCCACAACTACTGAGCCTGCGCTCTAGAGCCCACAAGCCACAACTACGGAGCCAGCATGCTGTAACTACTGAAGCCCGTGTGCCTAGAGCCCGTGCTCTGCAACAAGAGAAGCCACTGCAATGAGAAGCCTGCGCACCGCAACGAAGAGTAGCCCCCGCTCACCGCAACTAGAGAAAGCCCGTGTGCAGCAAGGAAGACCCAACACAGCCAAAAATAAATAAAATAAAATTAATTTATAAAAAACTAATTTAAAAAAAACGGAGCGGCATTGAGGACACAATCTTTAAGACACTGGTAATAAAAAGTGTCACATATTCTAGTTCAAACAGAGATAAGGATAATCTAAATGTTTAAATGTAGCAAGAGACTAAAACATAAAACTCTGAAGATGCATATTAAGCATTTAGCCCAGACAAAATGGCAGTCACAAGGGAAAGGTTTTACACCAATAGACGAAATGACAGAAAAAGAATTACAGCTTTAATAAAATTCTTTAATATCCAGGAAAAATTCCTTAAAAAGACACGTAGAATATGAATCTATTTGTGGCAATTAGTTAAAACAACTTCAATTTAAACTGAATTCTACATATGCTTAGGGCCAATAACAAAAGCACATAGCTTAAATAGTATTATTTTCCTGAAGGACACATATAAAACGTGAAGAATCTGAGGTCTCAGAAACTTATGATAATCATAATTTTTTAAAAAGCCAAATGTCAATGGTAATCAGAGGCTAGAGATGATTGAAATCAAAAAACAATAAAATCTGTGCTACTAAGTTTAACATTTCTCCTGAAATTTCAAAAAGATGACCAATATGAAATTTATTTTCTCTTTCTGCCATACACCCCGTAACCCTACAGAATATAATGAATAATTATCCAGCTAAAAAAATAAAGCAGTTAAGAAGGAAAAGCAAGAAACCCATGTGATCTACAGAAGGGAAATTCAATCCCTGAATAATTGAGTTTGCTATAATTTTAGAAAAGTTCATGTTTCAGGTACTAAACTGATAAAATAATGACCTTTACACATTATATTTATGAAGCAAAATATTGTAGTTAGGAGAAGAATTCAGAATCTATGATATCTTTCACACTGAAACACAGCTATTAAAAAGATGCAGTCTTATCCACTAACTACATCATGCATTTGCCAAGCTATGTATCACATATATACTCTCCAAAATGTTTCAGAAGCAACTGATGTATAAACCCAAATCTTGGGATACATACCAACTACTCCAGGTCCTTGAACTTCTTCCACGTCACCTTTAGCATTTGTTATTCTCCAGTAGCGACTGTCTAACTGACATGCCTTCTCAGGAAGTGCATCTTTTGACATTTCAATCCTGGAGAAGAGAATGGAGTGGTAGAGACACGTTGGTTTTTTCTGTTTAAGAGCTACAGTATTTTGATCTAAGCCGGTGAAAGGGATTTCCAAAGGAAATTAAGAAACCCAACCCAAAGTCTGTGTAAATCATCTATTCCTGTAAGTTTGCAAAGATTCTGGCCTAATTAGCTGAACTCCCCCACAGAAATGGTTTCATTCAATTTACACACTTGACTTTCATTTAGGATTTAACAATAGAATGGGCAACATAAAAATTTACAAACATAGTGGTGACAACAATCTTTTGCTGTTCAAATAAAGACCAATGTGGGAAACACTTTCTAGAATATGGTGCCATGAAAAACTTCTGTTCTAAAAAATGGAGTCTTTTCTTTCACTACAAGGCTATACAGCCCTTTTCTCCATTAGCTTCTAGAAAGCTCAGAGCAAAATGTCACTATTTCGTGCATCTACTATTTAGTTACTGGGGTTATACCTTGACTCTGTTTTCCAATACTATTATTTCCCTCCTTTTTCTGAGACTCTGCTGACTCTTATTTTCATTTAGAATACTGTATAAGCACGTGTAGGTATTACTATTTTAAGCTTATCTCAATCCTAGGCAGGATTAAATTAAACAATTAAAACAACATTCATCTGAATATGTGTAACTGGACATATCAAAGGCTTCATACAATACCAAAATCCTAGAATGCTTTCTGGTTAAGTATACATTATTATTATTTCTAGTATGTATATATGCATGTATATGTATTTTTTGAAAATATATATCATAAAGTATTTAAAAATACATCTAAAAACAAAGCATTCTTAATCCCTTAGGGCAATGAGTTATCTTTACCTAGCAGTACAGAGTACTTCTAATTAAAGTGTATTTAATATTTGTTTTTTATTTAACCAAATCCAGGGCTTGCTCAGCACTATGTCTAATATACAGGCTGTACTCAATAAATATTTATTACACTTTTAATTAAATATAGACAGGCAAGATAAAACTGAAATGCATCGTTTTATCTTGGGCAATTTCATAGCTTTCAGAACGCATTATAACTCTAATACTGACCTTTCATGATGATTACAGCTTAGTGGTCCACCTCTCAAAGTACCTGGCACAAAAGTTGATACAAACTCAAGGTGCTTTACAAACACTATATTGTAGAAAATTTGTTTGTTATCCACCTACCTCCACACTTTAGCAAGAAGCTGCCTTTCAGAATGTGTTTTTATATCATGTCAAATGGGGTGATAACAACACATCCATAAGGTATATCCCCAAAGGCAACCCCATTTAAAATTCTCACCTGATTCGGTATGTGAAGAAATAGTGGGGTGGATGTACAGAGCTAAGTTCTGGCAGAAACGATGTGGAAACGGAAACTGTAATATCCCCAGTCGTTGCTACACACTCTGCATCATGAACATATCTAGGTAATTTTAAAAAATTAAACATTTTTTAATCAACAAACATCAATTCTGTAAGATAAAAGATTTAAAGATACAATGCAAAATAGTTTATATTTTACTTTACGATAAAAACAAATTTAAATCATATTTGGCACCTTAAAGGTATAGTTATTAAGCTTAAAAGAACAAACAAACTAGAAAACCTTGAAGACTCTGAATCAGTAATGATAGTAGTCAAGGTTCAACCAGTGGTTGACCAGTGGTTCAAATAATGGATCAGTAACTAACTTGGAAACTAAAAAGAGCTTACTTCAGTCTTTAGAGCTAAGGAAACTTTTGGAACATCTGAAAGCCCAGCTATGCCCTATACACAGTGACTCTGACAATAAAAATGTGTTAGTATTGTTATTCTAGAGGCCTCTAATGTATAATTAACGTATCATTTCTGCCAACTGAGCTACTGTGAACCAACCTCTAGTTCCATCTATAATACCTGAGTGTTCCATTTAGAGATAATGACTAATATTTCCAGGAGCTAATAGTTACTGACTTGCTATTCACAGTAAATCTGTTATTGGCAACAGCCTCCCACTCCACCGCCAAAAAACCCCACAACTATGTAACTACTATAAAGCCACAGCTCCTAAATCAAAATCAGTTTTTTCTCTTGATTCTTCAAGATGAAAAAAATACTGGCTGTTCAACTGTTTGGATGTGTTGGCTTTAAAGTGAGAATAAAATAGCGAGACTTAAGATGAGAGGTTCTGTTATTAACCTTCATGGGAAACTTCATCTCCTGATCTGTAACTGATGTTTTTTCCTGATTTATAATCATTCCAATCCATAAAGCCCCAAGTGAAATACCTGAAAATTTGGTCTCTGATGATAGGGAAGCCACCTGATACAACATTGTTGACATAAGAAGTAAACCAGTCAGTAAAAGTAGCACCTGTAAAAAAGGAAGGGAAAAAAAAAGAGAAAAGGACAAATAGGTTTTTTTTAATTTATACAGGAAACAAGGGGAAAAACGACAATTTCTCTATGCTTAATAGTGATATCTAGTGATGCCAAAGCTAGAAATATTTATATATACCATTCTACTAATCCTTTATTAGGTAAATTTCTATCCTCAGTTCTATCAATCTTATTCCAAACTACCTTGCTAGGGAATCCTCCGACTACCTTCAAACTACTTTTTACACTTAAAACTAAATAGTTGACTTTTAAACTTTAATTTGTTCTGGTACAAGAATGAAAAGCCTTCTGTCTATAATTTCTGGAACATATAGAACAAAGGAGGTATAGCTATGTCTATGAAGAAACTACAGAAAAAGTATCAGCACCTATCCTCATATGATCAGGGTACATCCCTGGTCCAGGCACATCCTGACTCATGCACAAAACTCTGGCAGAAGCCAGGCTCAGTCTGGACATCTAATAGGGGTATAGCACTGTGGAGTTCTGGGCATCAGGCCAATCCCAAAGTAGCCCAGTTGCATTACTACAGATTCAAATGTACAGCGGTCCTCCATATTCTCAGTGACCAGCTCAACGCAGAGAAGAATGACTGGGATAGTCCAGTCCAGACCATATATCCCTGACCTAGTGATTGGATCAATAACAAGTATTTACATGAATTATGTTGCCTCTTGTGGGTAATACAACATAACTTTCTCAGACCCCCATCATTGACTGTTAATACAGCTCAGTGCCTAACACATACTAGTCCCTTAATCAATGTTGTTTAATGAATTTCTTCATAATCTTGTTTCTATTAACCCAGTTCCTGTACTCTGCCACACTGAAAGTCAGATGCTAAATTTATAGTATGTATTTACTTATAATTCTATTTAGGGAATGACTGAAGATACAATTTAAGCTTGAGTCTGAGAGTATACAGCTTTAAAATTTTAAAGGTATCAACTGACAGAAGGTAAACTACAATAGTTTACTCTTTTTTCAATGCCTATTAATGGCCCACTCTGACCCTTTATTTATTAACTGCTACTTTATTCAAATGATCACTGATCATCTTCTATCCACTTTGAGCTAGATATTAAGGGGCCACATGAATGTTTTTAAATTCATAGAAGGTACAATTTTCTGTTTTGAGAACTAGCAGTTTCCCTGCAGAGTTTAAAAAATCATTTTGTAAATTTCATGAACTAAAATATTATATAAGAAAAAAGAAATTTCTTATGATTTACATTAAAAAAGAAATTGGCATGGTGTATTTTAATGTGCCTTAATTTATTATAACACATACCGAAGTGTGTTCTTTAAAATAAGGATAAAATTTTCCATGCAGCCTTCACCACTAAACTTATCTGCACATAGATTCCAGTTTTCTTAAATATGTATTAATAATGCACTGAATATCAGGAGATTCCATCTTATGTTTTACCAAAAATTCCAAGAAAGTCAAACTTAGTTGAATTAAGATGTAATTTATATGTTCTACAGTAGTTTACCTTTTAAAGTAAGCCCATATCTTGCAGTTCCTTTGAGAGTATTGGGGTTTTATCAAGGTAGTGTAAAGGCAGATCAGATGCTTTCTCATCTTTCCTCCCAGACTAACTTCCAGTTAGTCTCATTTCTTCCAGTGCATCTCAAATCTTTTGCTTTACTCTCTCATTCTAGGAGAAACCCCAACTCCCAGAAGAGTATTCTCAGACCTTAGTACTCTGCTGTAGTGGTGGGGTCTTCCACACCATGTCAGACCAGCACCAAACTAAGACTAAGAAACTCACAGAGCCTAGCCGGCAGCTTACCTTAGAGCTCAGGCAGCCTTTAGTTTATAGACTGAGCAGCACCACTGGACTAGAGCCAGGACGATCATGTTCTCAGAGTATGTGCCACCCAGAGAAGCCAAAGAGGGCAACGAGCAAGGGCGTAACCCCCAGAGGGTGCTTAACTTAGATACCATAGACCACAGGAATCAGGGTTAGCTGAAGGCTAGGAACCAAGCTTAAAAGTGTTTTATAACTGACTGCGTAGGGGTGAGAACTTCTTGATATTGTGAAGTATGCCACAAACCTAGAATATGCTGTAGTTTGAACACACAGAGACTTATACTCTGTTCAAGGTTCCAATTAGGAGATACAATTAAATACAGATGCCTTGGCCTGCAAGATCCTTTTACTATTAATATATAATGATGTTTAATATGTTCCAGAAATGCCTTTAAAAAGCAGCATGGATAGTCAGGAAGCTTCTCTTTTTCCTCTACGTGAGCAAAATCTAAGCAAAACAAGAATGGATGAACAGCACAGGGGTGAGCTGCTCTTGAATAAAAATTGAATTGTTCTCAAAATCCTATGAGAAATATGCTTTTAAGGCCAAGAAAAGCCAGGTGTGCCAAGCAGTTTATAAGGCCCAGTTTATTGTGGTCTCTGAAGACTGCTGGTCTGAAGTCTCTGGTGTGACATCAGTATTTTACTATAGCACTGGCACCAGAAGAGAAAAAGTATAGTTATTTTATGTATCTATATCTCTAATTATGTATGAATATGATCAATGGAAAATGCATGTGTGTGTAAGGGAACTATATACACATTCTTAGCAATTCTATACATTTCACTGTTCTATAGCAGAATCCTAAGAGCACAAGGTTGTATATGGCATAGCTTTTTCCAAATGGAAACCCAAGTCAAATAAAGTACAAGGGCTATTCTAATGAGAACCTAGTTATAGTACTTTATGAACCAGCAAGCTTTAAGAAATACAAATATAAAATTGCCAGTTGATCAATTAATAGAAAAGTTTTTACCAACTTAATTTTTTTGACCAGAAAGAAGAGACTTTTCTCTTACCTATGATAAACATGTCGATAGCAGCTGGATTCCGAGCCATTTGGTCCTAGGTGAGAAAAAGAATATTGTAATCAAGGAAAATACATTTTACTTAATTCCCCATTGTTCACTACCTGTATCCTTCCCTGGGGACAAGACAAAACAGATAAAAATAACTTAAGTGCTCTAACCAATACTCAGACATTCCTCACACTTTTCAGTTTCTGCTCTTATGATTTCTATATTTAGGCTCTTCCTGTTAGTTACAATGAACTAATAAATGATCCTTCAAGAAAACAATTAGGACATTAAAACCGTGAGAAGACACATGGCCTATGAACCCAGAAGACAGGGCTTTGAATTCAGTCAAGGGACCTGAACAGTTCTAGATTAGTCTCTTCTCTCAGTAAATGGAGAGACCAAGTCATCACCCTACAACCTTACAGAGCTATCAAGTCAAAAATGAGATAAAAGATGTGAAAATGCTTAGAAAAAAAATTAAAAGCTATGCAAGCTCTTTAAATAACTTAAATGTTATATGGAGTCACATGTCTCAGATAACTATGAATTTTTTTTTAAAATAAATTTATTTATTTATTTTTGGCTGCATTGGGTCTTCGTTGCTGCACGCGAGCTTTCTCTAGTTGTGGCGAGCAGGGGCTACTCTTCGTTGCGGTGCACAGGCTTCTCATTGCGTTGACTTCTCTTGTTGCGGAGCACAGGCTCTAGGGGCGCAGGCTTCAATAGTTGTGGCACGCAGGCTCAGTAGTTGTGGCTCACGGGCTCTAGAGCGCAGGCTCAGTAGTTGTGGCGCATGGGCTTAGCTGCTCCACGGCATGTGGGATCTTCCCGGACCAGGGCTCGAACCCGTATCTCCTGCATTGGCAGGCGGATTCTTAACCACTGTGCCACGAGGGAAGCCCCTGAAAAATATTTTCTATTTAAGTTCACATCTAGGCAAAAATGAAAGCAGAAGGTCTGCAACTGAGGAATGACTGAGAACTGAAGAAATAAGAATGAAACCAAATGCCATATTTTCTGTGCTTACATTAAAATCATAACAAAATCCTCTTAAAAAAGATCTACATTTTTCAACAACTCAAATACCTACTGAAGAAAGAGTTTAGAAAGTTTCTATTGCACTCAGAACTTGAATCCAAAGCGAATGATGATGGATGATGTCCAAAAGCTAAAGTTAGAAATTTATATTACAATTAATCACTTCAACGAAAAGCTCATTCATTTTTCTTTTTTTTTATAACAGCTTTATTGGACTATAATTGCTTTACAATGGTGTGTTTCTGCTGTATAACAAAGGGAATCAGCTATACATATACATATATCCCCATATCCCCTCCCTCTTGCGTGTCTCATTAGTTTTTCTTAAACTTAAAATGTCCTAATACAAATCACAGCTTCCCTCTGTACACATGCTAATTTTAGAAGAAAATGCTAATTTTCTTTTAGCATTCCATGCCATTATATCAGAATATTAGCCCTCTAGTTAGATCCGTCTATAATCAAATTGCATAATGCTCTATACCCATTCTACAACCCTGAAAATTCCTAATGCACATTTTATACATCCATCAGAACACATCTTAAAGGCACATTTAAACATGCTTCCTACTTACTGGACATTGGTAGAAGACTTCATTTTTGTTTCGGCCCTCCGCAGCTTCCACTGCTATGTACTGACTCAAACCAGTATGTATGCAAAAAGTTAAAGGTAGACAGTATTTCAGTCCCTGTCTCTGTTGGAAGCCTCCAGCAGCCGTGTCGACGTCTAGCAAATCCTCAGAACGATAGTGATTAGACAGTGCCATGCTTCCCAACAACCTGAGAATATAGACTCAAAAATTTAGTCAACTGCAATCTTTTTGATGAATAATAATTTCACATTGA
Source organism: Leucopleurus acutus (assembly GCF_964270905.1). NCBI lineage: Eukaryota > Metazoa > Chordata > Mammalia > Artiodactyla > Delphinidae > Leucopleurus > Leucopleurus acutus. Next base: position 84,928,469 of record NC_139151.1, read on the forward strand.
CAACTTTATAAGAACGATTAACATGCCAATTCTAAACCAGGAATACCCCAAACACTACAATTTCTGCATATATTAAATTCAAACTCTTGAGTGGAAAGATTCTGATTTAAATTAAAAGCCTAAATGTCTAAACTGTCTAAATGCCAACCTTTTAAAAAGAAAAATAGTTTTATTGCTTTCAAAAATCTATCTTGCCATAATTTGCCAGTGTTTTGCTATATATATATGTATGACTAATTTAATGTTTAATGTTCTCTCTGATACCTTCATCTTGATACAACCTTTAGCTTACACTATCCTACCAGGCAGTATAAATGGAAATCAGCTTAATCCTTGTCCAAATTTTCATAAACTTGGGATGTATGGGGTCTAAACTCATACGTATGAGAACAACACAGGTGTCGGTCCTTGATGAGAGTCTCATCCTAGGTCTCACTGTTTGGGCTGTGGGTAGATAAAAATACCTTTGTTGCATGATCTGTTTGTCATGTCAATTCTGAGCAACGCTTAGTATAGTTCTCTCCTGTTGGTTCTTGAAATATGACAATTTTTCCATTTTGTCAAGTTTCAGCTTGACAGGAAAACAGAATAGGAAAAAACCCAGTGATTTAGGCTTATCTAGTCCCAACTGCCCAATATTTGACTTCTGAATACTACCTTGTAACCTCAGTATGATCACCTCCTAGATTCCCTGTACTCACTCAACTCTGATCTGAAATGGTAACAGAGCCTCATACGGTTCTTCACACACAAAGAGATACCAAGTTCTAATAAGAACAATGCAAAGTTCTCCCTAAATTCCTATCAGTATGTCACAAGTGCAATGTCTCTGAAATACCTTAATTTCATGAGGGAACAAAGGGAGTAGAACCATTAGAAGCATGTAGCTTCAAAAACTGTGAGTAAATTTGAGAGCTACTGCATGGTCTGCTTTTACAAAAGGTTCCACAGTGAATACTTCATATCATTTAGAAGTAAGTTTAAAATAGGCCATTCAATTATAGACTATGCTTGAATAGGACAAAACTAATATTTTCTTTAGTTAAGTGTATGTAGCTCTGAACAAATTACTTTTAACATCTATGATTCATAGAACTTATATCAAGCTTTCTAAAATACTTTACTTGGCCTGTAACAGGATAAACACTTCAAGGATTTGAAACAGGTTTAGTTAAATTATACTCACACACACATCTCCTCTCCTGTCCTGTAGGCCCACCCCAACCATTTAACTGTAAAGATGTGTTGATAGAAACCATGTTTTTGAGACATTATCTCTTTTGGTAAAATCAAATTCAAGCTATAGATTTTGTCTTATGGATTGTTATAAGGAACAGGAGGAAGTTCTTATACTTTTTAATCTGTTAAGAGTAACTACAAATACAATTTGTTTACATTCTAGAAAATAACTTGTATCATTAAAAATAACTCAAACAGTGAACATCTCACCCAGGAACCACTAACTTCTGCCCATTGTGGATACGATATGAACATCGATAATCATCAGGAAGCTTGCAGCCAATCTGAGCTTCCACAGCATCTAGGTCTTCCTCTCGAGCCCCCTCTGCAGATGCACAAAAGAGCAAATTATCAAGAAACCATAAGCCTTAAATCTAAGAAGAAATGCAATCTATCTGCTAGCCAATGATACAATCTTAGAGTAAGTGAATTCTGTCCAAAATGTACTTGCTGAAATATAGGGAAATGAATTGAAAATTCACAGAAATATTATATCACTTTAGATTAGCTCTGACGTTTGAAGCACTGAGGAAGCAAATTTCTCAGTTTTCTCTCCATGGGGAAAACACTGGCACTAAGCAAAATATGGAATGGCAGGCACCAGTGAAATCCACAATAGTTTCTTCGCAGTACAATACAAACTTTAGAGCATATCTCATTTTTCTTAATCTAATATACTCAAATTTCTCTATTTAAAAAACTCTCCAGAAGTTCTCTAAATGGATGTTGTTCAAGAGTGTTAACCTAGTCTCTTAATGGGAAATATAGGACATAGGTGTAGGTTCATGCTGTGAGGAGGCCATTACCTTGAATTTGATTTTCACGTTTATAAGCTTGCCATATATTCTAGCTTTAAAAAGCAGTAATTACAAATACTAAGAGAAGAGATTCACTCCCAGCAATGGCCCACCAGGTTGTTGGACCAAACGTTTTGCTGAGAACTAGAAAAACTGAACAACAGAAAATTGGTTTCAAGCCTTTTGGAGAACCTCAAAGACAGTGAGAACTGGCAGGGGTGGGGTGGGGCAAGGTTGGTCCAGAAGAACAGGGAAACTGAGAGTTTAGCCAGGGCTTTGGAGCCACCTTGTCTCTGAGGCAACTGCCACTTCTGAAAGCAAACATGAGGCTGAGAGGCCGAGAAGCTGAGCAAAGCTTTCAGCAGTACCACAGGGTTGAGAGAATTTTCCAAAACTGATGAAAACATCAAACCATAGATTTAAGAAGCACTATAAACCCCATGGAGAATCATTACAAAGAAAATCATTATCTAGACACATTACTGGAAAACTGCTGAAAATCAAAGACAAAGAGAAATCTTAAAAGCAGGCAGAGAAGGGGAAAAGCCACAGTCATCTTCAGAAGAGCAACAATAAGACAGCTTCTTAACAGAACAATAGAAGCTGGAAGAATGGTATCTTCAAGTGCTGACTAGAATTCTATATCCAGTGAATACATACTTCCAAAGTGAAGATGAAATAAATATATTTTTCGACAAAAAAAAAAATCTGAAAATATTCAGCAATAGCATTCCCTCGTTAAAAACAAAACAAAACAAAACAAAACAAAAAGGAATTCTCCAGGCAGAAGAAAAATTATCCCAGATGGAAGCATGAAGATTCAGGAAGAAATAAAGTGCAACCAGAAAAGGTAAATATTCAGGTAAATCTAAAATAATATTGAACATGTAAAATAATAATAATGTTTTCAAGGATATAAAATATGTTGAAAACTAAAATCACAAAACTATAATACAAAAGACAGGAGGGAGGTAATTGAAATTAAAGTATTCTAAGATTCTTTCATTGTTCAGGAAGTGGTAAAAATACTAATTTACAATAGACTTTAAGTCAGAGATACATGTTTTAATCTCTAGGCTAATCACTAAAAAAAAAGTTAGATAAATAAGAAAGGAAAGGAAGTATGGAATAAAAGATAATTAAGAAGAACGCAAAAAAGGAATACCTGCTCAGGTGCCACCAATATAAAACAGAAACATGGTATATTTACACTCAAATGTATTAGTAATTACATTAAATATAAACAGACTAAATAATCTAATTAAAAGACAAACAGACCAGATGAAAAACAAAACACAATCATATACAAGAGGCACATCTTAAAGATGTAGATACAGAAAAGAAAGCTAAAATAGCTACTAAAATCATACAAAATAGACTTTAAGGCAAATATCATTACTCGAGGTAATGGAGGACTTTTTGTAATGGCAAAAAGGTTAAATTCACTACACAGGTATTATAAGTTTAATTTTGTGCATCTAATAACACAGCTTCAAAATACTTTTTTTTTTTTTTTTTTTTTTGCAGTACGCAGGCCTCTTACTGCCGTGGCCTCTCCCGTTGCAGAGCACAGGCTCCGGATGCGCAGGCCCAGCGGCCATGGCTCACAGGCCCAGCCGCTCCGTGGCATGTGGGATCCTCCCGAACCAGGGCACGAACCTGCGTCCCCTGCATCGGCAGGTGGACTCTCAACCACTGCGTCACCAGGGAAGCCCCAAAATACATTTTTTAAATGACAGAATTAAAATGGAAAAAATATATATTTGTAATCATAATGGGTGTATTAGTTTTCTACTGCCACAATATTAGCCGCTTAAAATAACACTCATTTATTATTTCACAGTGTCTGTAGGTCAGAATTCTGGACATGACTGAATTGGATCTTCTGCTCAGGTCCCACAAGGCTGAAATCATGGTGTTAACTGGGGCTGCTAGTGCACCTTATGCATCTTTTGCTTGGGGTTCTCTTCCAAACTCACTGGTTGTTGGAAGAACTCAGTTCTTTGTAGTTGCAGGATTGAGGCTCTCTACTCTTAGAAGCCACCTGCCATTCCTTATCACCTGGCCCTCTCCACAACATGCCAGTTTGCTTATTCATGACCTGTAGGAGACACACCCAGGCTTTGAATCTCTCTGACTTCTGGAAGGGCCCAGTTCCTGTTAAGGGCTCACCTGATTGGGTCAGGCCTGCTCAGGATAATTTCCTTTTTGATTAATGATTAATTCAAATGCAACTAATTTGGGACTTTCATTACATCTGTAAAACCCTTTTGTCATCTAATATGACCTAATCACAAGACAGAAATCAATTATATCCATTGTACAACTCACACTCAAGGGGAAGCTATCATTATACCAGGCATGTACCACAGTGGGTGAGAATCTTGGGACCTATCTTAGAACTCTGCCTACCACAGTGAGAAATTTTAACATACCTCTCTCAGTAACTAACAGAACAAGGAGACCAAAAACCTCATTAAGAGTACAGAAGATTTGAACAAGATCAACTGTTTTTGCCTAATCATATATATAGTACTAAATGGCAAGAGTGGCAGAATATACATTCTTTTCAAGTATACATGGAACATTTGCCAAGATAAATTATATGCCGGACCACATAACAAATCACAATAAATTTCAAATGACTGAACTCATATAGAGTATATCCTCTGATCATAGTGGAATTAAAATATAAATTACATTAAAAAGATTACTAAAAAAGCCCCCAATGTTTAGAAATCAAGCAATACATTTCTATATAATCCATGGGTCAAAGAAGAAATCACAAAATATTCTGAACTGCATGTTAATGAAAATACAGCATATTAAAACTTGTGGGATGAAGTTAAAGCTATGTTTAAAGGGAAATTTATACCCCTAAATGCATTTGAAGAAAACAAGGAAGGCTGAAAAATCTATGATCTAAGTAATCATCTCAAGTCAGGAGAAAAGTGACAGTAAACTTAAAGAGAAGTAATCAGAGAAATTAATGAAATAAGAAATAAGATATTAACATAGAGAGGATTGACAAAGGCAAAAGTCAGTTCTCTGAAAAGACTAATAAAACTGATTAGCCCTTACCTAGCAAAACTGATCCAGAACAACAGAGAGAAAGCACAAATAATATAAGAAATGGAAAGGTGAAATCACTAGAGATCTAACAAGCATTACGAAGAGGATAATTATGAAAAACTTTATGGCAATAAATTAGAAAATGTAGATGAAGTAGACAATTTCCTAGAAAAACACAACTTATCAAAACTGACATAAGACTAAGTAGAAAATCTGAGTAGTCCTAAATCTGATAAAGAAATTGAATCCTTAATTTAAAACCTTCCCACAATGAAAACTCCAGGATTGAATGCCTTCACTGGTATATTCTACTAATCATTTAAACAAGAAATAAGACCAAGCTTACATAAACTCTTCCAGGGAACAGAAAAAGAGGCAACACTTCCCGACTTGTTTACAAGGCCAGCATCATCTTGATACCAAAACCTGACAAGAACATTGCAAGAAAGGAAAATTACAGGCCAAACTCTCTCATGAGCATAGATGTAAAAACCCCAAATACTAGCAAATCAAATCCAACAATACATAAAAAAGATAATACATTCCAAGCAAAGTAGGTTTATTCCAAGAATGCAAAATTGGTTTAACATTCAGAAAATCAATCAATGTAATTCAGAGCATTAACAAAATGAAGTAGAAAAATCATATGATAATGACAAGGCTGGAAAGGCATTTGATAAAACTCAGTTATCTGTTTAAAGCACAAAAACAAAAAACCCTTTTCCCAAACTAGGATCAGAAGGGACTTTCTTCAACATGCTAAAGAGTGTCTACTAAAAATCTACAGCAAACATCAGCTTTAAAGGAGAAATGTTGAAAGCTTTCCCTCTGCAGTCAGAAAGATAAGGATACTCACTATTATCATTTCTATCCAACACTGCACTGAAGGCTCTAGCCAGTTCAATAAAGCAAGAAAAATAAAGAAATGACATATAGGGATTGGAAAGCTAGAAATAAAACTATCATTCTACATCCTTAAAGAAATGCAAATTAAAATCACCACTACACACCCACTAGAAGGGCTAAAATAAAAAGAATGACAACATTATTAAAGTGCTAGTAGGAATGTTAAGTGGTAAAACCACTTTGGAAAATTAACAGTATCTTCTGAAGTTTAATACAAGCACACTATACAACCCAGAAAACGCAACCCTAGATATTTACCTGATAGAAATATGCTCATATGTACATCAAAAATGATTTACAGCATTATTTGTAATAGTCAAAGACTAGAAACAACCCAAATATCCAACAACAGTAGAATGAATGTATAAACTGTGGTCTAATCATATAACGGAGTATTTATACTGTAACAAAAATGAACAAAATACTGTTACACACAACACTGCTGAATCTCACAAATGAAACAGAAATAATTCACGCAAAAAACATACTTAATCATGCCAATTATATAAAGTTCAAAAAGAGAGAAAACTACTCAGTGGCATTAGCAATCAGGATAGTGGTTACCCCTGAGAAACACAGAGGGTTCTAGGTACACATAATTATTCTACTTCTTGACCTGACGGGTGTTACAATGGGCATGTTCACCTTGTGACAATTCACTGAGTTGTAAACTTACGATCTGTGCACATTTCTATAGGTTGGTTAACATCACTAGTGATAGGCTGTGGATATCACATACCCCCAGCTATGTGATGACACACCTCACCTCGCTGGTAACCTGAAAACACATTACTCCAGTCTAATTGTGAGTAATACTTTAGACAAAGTCAGTTTGAGGGACATTCTGCAAAATACCTGACCAGTACTCCTTCAAACTGTCAACGGTGTGAAAGACAACGAAAGACTGGGAAGTGTCCACAGACTAGAGGACACTAAGGAGACATGACAACTAAATGCAATGTAGTATTCTGGATTGGATGCAGGAATTGAAAAAGGATTCCACTGATGGAAAATCTGGTGAATTCTGAATAAAGTCTAGAATTTAGTTAGTAGTAAGGTGCCAGTGAAGACTTTAGTTTGACAAATGTCCAATGGGTTGGTATGTTAGGGGAAACTGAAACTGTGTGAGGGGTGTACAGAAATTCTCTGTACTATCTTTGCAACTGTCTTGTAATCTAAAATTAGTACAAAATGAAAAGTTTATTTTTTAAAAAGTTCAATACAAAAGAAAACAAGCTGAATAGCTGCCTGAACCAGAAGGTGAATGAGAAAAAAAACACTAATATTTATATAGTTAGTGCTACACGTTGGACATTTAACATGTAACATTAAGAAACCAAGAATTTCTTGAAAAGAGAGAGCAAGGCAGAAAAAAAGTAAAATAACAACAAGCAAACATGGCAAAAGACAAATATAAGGAAATACATTTAGAGGGGCATCCTACTATAACAGAGTTTGGGGGCCAGGCAGATCAGGGTCAAATCTCAGCTCTACCAATTACAGCTGGCTTTCTGTATCCAGATGTGGAACTCAAGGGTACAAAGGGTCAACTATGGGACTTGAGCATCTGCATATTTCAATATCCTTAGCAGGTCCTGAAACCAATGCCCGGTGGATACCAAGGGATGACTAGACTGACTGTGATCTCTGGCAAGTTATTTCATCTCTTTAATCCAGTTTCCTCATCTGCAAGACAGAAGATAATACCACCTACCCAGGAGAATTACAGTGAGGATTAAATAAGCTTCATGTGCTTAATAAAGTGCTCTCCTGGCATACAATAAGTGTTTATGTACTTCCCTTGCCCCCAGCCTATTTGTATGAGGAAGCAGTGAAAAGATTACTAGGAGCCAAGAAACCTAGATTAGAGTTCTATCTCTGTTACTCACTAGCTACAGGACCCTGAATAAGTCACCTAAACTCTCTGAGCCTGTTCCTTCACCTGTAAAATGAAAGGGCTGGTATAAATCAGGGATCCACAAACTACAGCCTGCAGGCCAAATCCTGGCCTGCGGCCTATTTCCATAAATAAAGTTCTCTTGGAACACTGCCACACCCATTTGTTGTTATATTGTCTATGGCTGCTTTCCCACAATAGCAGAGTTAAATAGTTGTGACAGAGGCCATCTGTCCCTCAAAGCCTAAAATATTTACTATCTGGTCATTTAAAGAAAAAGTTTGCTAATCCCTGGTCTAAATGATCTCTAAAAGTCCCTTCTGACTTTAAAATTTTAAGCCAATACTTAAGGTTCATATGAAATTCAAAGATATGAGATATATAGCATGAGATAGATTGGTAGAATGTACATCAATATACTATAATTTCAAGATACTTAATAAAAATTTTCCCAAACCCAGTGCCTATTTGCTTTCCAAGTTTCCCTCCTATCTGTGATCTCTATACCCTTGAAACTGAGTCAGGGACTATGGCCCCTGAGATGAGCAGCTAGTTTCCCGATTCAGCCCTAAAACTCATAGGTCTACATTAATAGAATCCCCAGCTTTCTAGATATCAGAGCCTTTGTCCTATTCCAATTTATGGCAAAGACCCCAGAGAACTGGCACCTGGGAGTAAAACAGGGGCTGACAAGGAATTCTCTGACAACCTCACCTTCAACCATTAAGTACAAAACAGTGAGCAGGGAGCCTGGGAATACCAATTGAGTGTCCCCTCAAAAAATTAAAAAATAAAAAAAATAAAAAGGAAAAAGGAAGAAGCTGCTATGTATCCTTAGTTTCTTCCTTTCCTGGTAGCTCTGTGTCTCAAAGGAGAACCATGTCTATATTCCCATATTCCAAATATTCTAATATTAGACTAGCTCTCTAAGACTCCTAACACATTCTAAACAAAATAGGATAGGTCTTCTCTCCCTTCAACAGCTGGTAAGACCACATCTCTGGAGTCAGCCCTATATTCAAATCCTGGCTCTGCTCTCCTTTGTGATAGCAAACAACTTACTTAGCCTTTCATGCCTCAGGTAGCTCACCTATAAAATAAGACTAGTAATGACCTACCTCATAGGATTTTGGCAACTTAAACGGAATAATATACAGTACTTGGCTTAGTACCTAGCTTTGTGTTTAATAAATAACAGCTATTGCAAACCCTTACATATTTTACTTATCATTACCAAATACCTATTTTCTGAATTATTTTCCTCTTGAAATTATTTAACCCCATACACCAAGTGGATAATATTTTTCTTTTCTTCCAAGGAAAAAACCTATTAAAAATATTAATCAAGGGTACTTTCTTTCAAAGCTGTACTCTCTCTGCCAAATCATTCTTTCTTCTACGTCCTAGCAATTCAGTTTTAAGTACCTGGTCATTCAATCATGATTTGTATGAAATTCATATTTGCATGGAAACGTACAGCAGAAATATGAAATGTAAAAGGAATGCCATGTCAAAAGAGTCCTTAGTTCAAAAGGTACACATTTGAGAAGAACTGATCCCAATTTCAGCTTAGCAAAACCAAAACACATATAAAATTCCTTTTAGTGGAGAAACTTGAAAAAAACTTGGAGGCTAAAGCAGGTAAGTAGCAATATATCTGCAATCCATTTATGTATTTCTTGGGCATAAATTTAAAAATCAAAGTAATGGGAAATAGCTTGTTAATATTTCTTGCCAAAATTGGACAATAATAGTATAGTAGAGACAGCATAGATTCTGGGGTCAAATAGACTTCAGTTCAAATCTTAGTTTTCATTATTCTGTAAATGTCAAAATAGGGATGAAAGTTTTCCCTACTCTATTAGGCTGCTCCTACATGCTTAAAGACCCAGTCTGTAATATTTGGTCTTTCAAATATTAGATTGTCAAATAAACATTTACTTGTACTAAAAAGAGGGAAGAGGGTTGATACAGCAGGCAATTTTTCAAATAAAAAAAGAAGCCTTTTAAAAGAAATTACAAGTTATCCTCAAGCAACAATAACATTACTAGTTTCTTTATGTAAAACAAATGTAAGGATAAAAAGAAGCTGTCACTGCTAATAATCATGTGGATGCTGAGGTAGGCAAAAATAGGGCAAGCACTAGAACCAGGGTCCTTTTAGCAAATTAGGCTTTCTGTGTGCTTGACCAAATGCGAATGGTGAATTACAGATAATGTTGGATTAGCACAGATGATAGAAACCCAAAGTTATTTAACCTATTTATACTATGAAACTAAAATGGGGAAGGGAGACCCTGCATTCCCAATACCTTTCAGAGATAAAACCATACGAGGACATCTGGGTTCCAAATATTTCTTGAGATCATCCCAGGCCTTTTTAATAGCAGCATAATGGTCAATATATCTTCCTACATCAGAGTAAGTATCAATGAAGAGGGATTTCCAACACTGGTTCTTCTGTGTTTTCTCTTCCCTAAATAGATTTAAAAAATAAAATTAAAAATCTTTTGAAATGAAATTAGCATATATTTTAGACACTTATACCAACATACTTTATTGGGAATTTGTGGTTATTTTTGTCTTCATTTTCATTTATTGTAGCTACAAGTGAAGACTAGATAACAAAAAGTGACACATACATCAAAAAATTTAACAAGTTACTGTTGGCATGGTGGGATTATGAGTCACTTATTTTCTTACTTTCTACTTATTTTTTTCCTAAGTTTCTAATCCTTGATAAGATATAATGTGAATAGTATATGGGATATGAATTTCAACTTACTCCTAAAAACATGCCAGTTACATAATTTTTAAACATATGTTTAATTTTTCTATTTTAGAGAATATTTAGAATCTAATGATACAATAATATTAATCTAACTTATCTACATTGGATTAGCTAGAGAATCATATAGCATATCAAAGGAATCACACGATTCAACATTCCTATTTGGTACAATTCCACAAACATTTACTGTCTACTTAGCTACTGAGGATATTAAAAGTAAGGCACATTTTTTGCCTTCAAAAATGTATAATCTAATCAGGGAGAAAGAAGGAAGTATAAATTTAAGAGTCAGAAGTGGTACAGGATAAGGCAGCCAGAAAGGGCCTTAAGGTAACATACTAATGAGGTTGACCTTATCCTGTAGGGAATGGAGAGCCACTGAAGAGTTTTAACAGGAGAGTTAAAAGAGCAGAATTGTGGTTGTGGTTTGGGAAGGGTGTACACTAGAGCCACAGAGATGGACTGGAAGGGTTTTGCAGCAGTCTTGGTAAGAGATGATGAACTGAGCTAAAACTGTGGTGGCTAGATGAAATGAGAAGGAAGATTCAAGAAATATACAGGGGCTAAAATCAGAAAAGCTTGGTAATTGAATGAATGTAGAGACAGAAGGAGAAGAGAGATCTAGGATGATTCCTGTTTCTGGCTTGGAGGGCAGGATGGATGGTACTGCTATGAAGATATGAATGCAGGAGGATCAGGTTTAGGGATGGGGAAAAGAACAATTCAGGGTGTTGTATACATGTGCCTGCGTTTTTCGGGGTGGGGGCAGTGGTGGAAGGGAAGTATCTTTTTATTAATCTAAGTAATATACATATATATTATTAAAACCAAAAAGTACTGAAGAACTTAAGATGAAAAACTAGGCAGTCTCCTGTTCTAAGTCCAACCTCTCAAAGAAATCTTTAGTTATTTCTGGAAGTTATCTCTATAATTCTAAATGTTTATGCCTCTAGTTCTTGGTTTACCAATTTATATCTATCTACTGATACCCCAAAGTAAAAGACCAGGATACAGCAATACTTAAAATTCCCTCTTCCTCATTCTTCCTCCTCCCAATGTTTGGAGGCTCTGTTACTAATTTTTCATTCTATTGAGTAGCTTGCAGCTTTAAATAGTATATTTAAACCTCTATTTCTTGCTTCACCAACTTCAGTCACTACCTGACTCCCCTCAACCTAAGAAAAAGATACTAGCAATCCTACCCTCTTTCATCTTTCCCAACTCCCACCTTCTGTCATCTACCCTTGTATTCTATCAAATTTATTAAAATTTACTGAATTCAGTGAACCCTGTGGGTCATCCAACGGAAAGATCCAGCAGACAGTTGTGCAAAGAAATCTGGAGCTCAGTGGGAATGTTAGGGGTGGACACTCAGGTTTGGGAGTTAGAAGCATACAAGTAGTCTCTACAAAGTGCAAGAGTGCATGCAGGAGACTTCACAGACAGAGAAGAGTAGTGAGCCAAGGGTAGCAGCTTAGAGAACACCTGCATTTACTGGCAGGCACAAGAAAGGCCACCAAAGGGGTTAAAGAGACAAGGGTTAGAGAGGAGAATCAGGATAGACTAGCATTAATAGAAGCCAAGGGCCAAATTTCAAGAATACATTTCCCAAATACTCACTCAGATATCAGCCAGTATTTTTTGCAATGTCTTCTCCACAGCGGATCGTGACTTGATAGCTGGCTAAGTCTTCGACTGACATAGCAACAACTGGCAGTAACCAGATTCACAGTTAGTATAAAAGAAAACAAGAAAACAATTTAAAAGTAAAGATGAAAATAGTCAATGTTAGGTTTTATTCCTTTTGCTTTTCTGCCACTATCTACCTTTATAACTGCAAAACAATCTTTTCTAAAACCTGTTTAACATGTTAGCTAGTATAATTACCTTGTGAGTAGTGAAATCTTAACTATTTGAGTTCACAAACCACAAAATGTCTACAATTGTAATTTTCATACGAAAGTCTATAAAACATATAAACCATTGGAGTTAATTTCAAATCAAAGAGCTTTCCTATATTTATTATTGGGGCAGTAATCATTTCTACATATAGAAACGTTATTCAGGTGTAAACAAAAAGTGCTTTTTCTTTTTAAGATCTGTGAGACATTTGATATTAAATACACAGGGCTTTTGTTTGTTCTAATTTTTTCTTAACAGAAAGAAATATTACAGCCAAAAACACTTTTTAACTATAGCAACTATTGGAAAGCCCACCTATAAAAGGTGTCAGATTCTCAACAATTCTGTTTCAATATCCATAGCTATTCAAGTTACTATCAGCTGCTCAAAAATTTGGAATGTTAGAAACAAATAATTTTCTTTTTATACAGAGATTTCTAATACAATAGTGCTTGAATCCTGTAAATCCTACCCTACATAATTAATTTTCAAAAAGAATGAACTTAAGATTTAAAAAGTGCATTTCTATCCTTTCAGAAGAGAAATCACAAGTTATAGAAAGTAGGTATAAAAGATTTCACTTGGGCAATAGCTAATCAATTAAGGGAATCTTAAATCACATGGGATTTGTCAAGGCCATAAGTGGGGCATGTTAAAAAACAACTGATGGTAAACAGATTAGCCTTTGTTCATTTTTCAGATTTTATACAAACATAATTCTCATCCTTTTCTGCCAAGCTCAGGAGATGCCCAAACTAACATTTGCAAACATAGGAATCCTTCCAGTTTTGTGAATTCAGAGTCCATCACTGCCCCAAGAGTTAACATAAAAGAATCTCTGGAATATGCACCAAAGGTGATTTCTGATGCAAGGCAAGGATGAAAACTACTATCCTAGAGCTTCTGACTCAGTTGGCATGGGGTGAGATCTGTACCTCAGGCATGTGTATGTTTAAAAAGTGCCACATGTAATTCTGATACACAGTGAGATTCAAACTATGCAGTTTATATTACATAATGATCCCAATGGACTAATTCAATCCAACCCAATCCAGTTCAGCAAATATGTACCATAACCTTCAGAGCTTAGCAATCAGCAGGACACCTGACAAATTTGGGCTATAAACTACAGGAAAGAAGTTGCAGTACACTGGAAACTTTTCTGTGGATAAAATTCTATGGCATTTGTGTCAACATTCCTGGGCTAAGGGATGCCCAGATAGCTGGTTAAACATTATTTTTTTAAAACATATTTATTTATTAGCTGCGTTGGGTCTTTGTTGCTGTGTGCGGGCTTTCTCTAGTTGTAGGGAGCGGGGGCTACCCTTCGTTGTGGTGCGCGGGCTTCTCATTGCGGTGGCTTCTCTTGTTGCGGAGCATGGGCTCTAGGCGCGTGGGCTTCAGTACTTGTGGCTCGTGGGCTCTAGAGCGCAGGCTCAGTAGTTGTGGCGCACAGGCTTAGCTGCTCCGCGGCATGTGCGATCTTCCGGGACCAGGGATCAAACCTGTGTCCCCTGCATTGGCAGGCGGATTCTTAACCACTGCGCCACCAGTAAAGCCCCTAAATATTATTTCTTGATGTGTCTGTGAGATGTTGCCAGAAAAGATTAGCATTTGAATTGGTGGACTAACTTAGCCAGATGGCCCTCCCCAATGTGGGTTGGCACCTTCCTATCATCGAGGGCCTGAATAGAACAAAAAGGCAGAGGAAGGTTGAGTCTGCTCTCTGCCTGACCGCTAAGTTGAGACACTGATCTTCTCTTGTCCTTGGCACTCCTGGTTCTCAGGCCTTCAGACCCAGACCGGGATCTACTTCATCAGCTCTCCAGCTCTCAGCCCTTTAAACTATACCACCAGCTTTCTTGGGTCTCCAGCTTGCATTTGGCAGACTGTAGGACTTCTCAGCCTCTATAATTCATGAGCAAATACCTTATAAAAAACCACACACACACACACACACACACACACACTCTCTCTCTCTCTCTCTCTCTCTCTCTCTCTCTCTCTCTATTGGTTCTGCTTCTCTCGAGAACCCTAATACAGTATTCAACTCAGTTCACTTCCACAAACATTTATGGAGGGATCACTTCTGTTTAAAATGTTGATTACTATCAAAATCATTGAAAATAAAATCCGATCTCCTCACCTTGTTTTACAAGGTCCTGCATGATCTCACTAGTCTCTTCCCAAGCCTCTCTGCCTGTGAATCATTCCCTAATTCCTGCAACACCAGTCTTCTAGCTCCTCCAACAGGCTATGCTATTGTCCAATCAGCTTCTGAAAACACCGTTCCTTCTGCCAGGACTGCTCTATGTTATCCGTCATATACAGCAGCTCCTTCCAATTTGAATCAATTCCTTAACAGACCAACTGGTTCACTTCCTTCATAGCACACAGCAGCTCTTGTAATTACGCACTTATTTGTTTTCCATCTTGCCCGCTAGACTGTAAGCTTACGAGAGGGGCCTTGTCTGTCTTGTTCACTATTGTTTCCCCGACATTTAATAGGCTGGCACACAGCAGGCGCCCAAAAAAAGCAAATCTGTTGAATAAATGGTGACTCTGCAAAGATAAACAAGACAGTCGTTACATTTAAGAAATGCATAATCTATCTGGTATGGTAAATACCTCTCCTTCTGCAGAGGAAGGAGAAAGGTAGAGACTGGACTCGGGAGAGGGGGTCCTTAAAGGAATTCCATCTTGCCAGGTTCAGAAGAAGGGGGCATGGCATTCCAGGCAGGGTCAGGAGTTTAAGCCACAGAACAAAGAAACACAAGTGTGCTGGCAGAGGTCTATTTGGCCAGAGTAGACTATGCCAAATAATAAAGGCCTTAAATGCTCCCAGAAGTTTAGGTTATAATCTGTAAATAACAAGGGGCATTATAGGTTTTTAAGGAGGATGACAGCCAGATCTGTCTTAGAAAAATCACTCTGGGAGCAATGTGGCCCACAGATCAAAAAGCGTGTGTGTATGTGTTAGATTTCTAAAAGGCTATAGCAACAGAATATTTCAGATGAAAATAGTTTGGAACTGTAACAGCCTTTTCGAAAGAAAAAGATAAACTTTATTACAAGCCTGAGTAGAGAAAAATTTGTTTTCTAGAAAAATAAAAGTGTTACAGGTACTAATATAGATAGCAGCCAGAAACTGGAATTATCCCTCTGTCACCACTTAGCTAAACCAACCAACAGCTACCAGTAACTTCAAGAAGGCTGTATTTCTAAAAGGATCCCTGACAACACAGGGTACAATCAGCAAATGACTAAAATCCAATGGTTAATCCAAAAAACAAAACAAAACAAAACGAATCTCGCCTACCTATCCTTAAGAGGGCGAGTCTGCCTCCTTTACAAATATATGTGGTGGCACAAGAAAGACCCATGCCACCAGCTGTCAAGGGTGTAAACAGCGCCATTTCTTCCACCATCCCAGACGGTCCCAAGCGCTGAAGTAACTGGGCATTTAACCACCCCTACCAGCAAACGGTGTTTATTTTTGGAACAGATGCCGGTAACTTGGGAAACCCAAAGCATACAGGAGGGAAAATGGTCACCTGTACCGCACCACCGGAAGTCAGTACCAAAACACAAAATCCAACATGCAACCGTGAGAAGGAACGCTGAAAGCGAAACAATTATCTAGCACAGAAGTCCGAAAGTGAGCCCTGCCAGATATTACGTCGCTGCGTAAGTCGCACCCAGGGGTCAGGGGGTCGCCTGGCTCCTCTCCGGCGTCCCACCTGCCCACTTTGGCGCCTGACTCTACAGGCTCCTGGCCCAGGCAGAGAAGAGCGCTCGGCCCGGACGGGGACTTTTCCAAAGCGGCCAGGGCTGCCCTTAGCGGGCAAAGACCACGGGGGCCGGGAGGTGCGGGGCGCTGGGGTCCGCGCGGCGGCAGCGGGGAGCACTTGGCCCCGCTTCCAACTGGGCCTCGCCACAGCCTGGGAGAAAGAGCTGTTGTCGCTCCTCAGGCCTGGGCCCGGGACGGGAGGAAGACCTCAAGGCGGGGCCCTTTCCGCCCCGGTCTCGCCCCTGCCCCCGGGTGGCTCTGCAGGATCAGGGCGGCCCTGGCGTCACCTCCTGGCTGTCATGGGAGTCCAGGTCCTGTCGGCGAGCCGGGCCTCCGTCCCTCTTGCCTTACGCCTCCTCCCCCACCCGTGACCCCACCCCTGCCGTGCGCATCGTCCCATTACTTGATTAGGTCCCGGTAGTCCAAGAAGGATAAGATAAGGAGCAGGGGATCGGTGGGCAGCGATTCTAGGGTCAGGGGCGCCGACTCGGTCTCCACGGCCGCCATCTTGCCTGGCCCAGTGCAGGCCTGGCCCCGCCCCGGCCCCGCCCCCTCCGCCACCGCCCTCGCAGTTCCCTAGCCGATTGCACAGGTTTGTTGTGTAACCGACAGGATAGCCCCGCCCACGGGGAGGCCGATGGGCGGCTCCCTGGAAGGCTCCGCCCACCGTCCTGCGGGTCAAGGGCCAGCGCGGTGGCGTCCGGCTGCGTCTCGGTTACCTCTTTAGCCAAGCTGCGCGAGCTCTGCCAGGTGCCCACATGCTCACCCTTAGATCTCCCGGTCTCTCTCCTCCCATTCCGGTCCCTAAACTTGCCCAGCCCGGACCCCTATGAGCCTTTATTACTAAATCTGCTTGGGTCACTCCAGCCCCTCATGCGAAATTTTACATCCGGTATCCTCGAACCGTGCCCCCAAATCTCACAGTAAGTTCTCTCTCTGCCCTTGGCCCCCAAATCCATCGCTTCTCTTCGTTTTCCGACCTAGAAATTCCTCGTTTCTCCCTTCAGCTTCCCTCGCCCGGCGTGTCCCTTGCACAGAGCAGGAACCTTGTCCGCTCTGTAGTGGGCAGAGTTGGGAATCAACTAGAGGCTCTTCTTCCAAACTAGGGAAATGGTCGTCGAGGGCATAATTTTAACGCCCTCCCAAGTAAACGGTGCATGGGGTCTGAATCTAAGGGTCAGCCTCTCTCAATTAGGTTGTCACGGTTATTTTTCAGCCCATTAGGGCAATGCAAAGCGTATATTAAATGGATTTTTTTTTGCCAAGATTTAATCTCGGAGGGTTAAGTACTTCCGGTGTGAAGGGATGGGTTGAGACCCGGCTGGGCTTGATGAGGCACATGATGGCCACTCTTCAGCTTAGACAAGATGGTATTAAAATGGGGGTGGGAGACGTGTCATGGATTGTGAGCTAAGGAATACATCACTTATCGGATTTCTTCTTTTCCGTTTCTTTCCAAAGGCAATATGGTGTAAGCAGCTGTGGGGAGTTTGGTCAGACACGAACTTCACACATCTGTTATTTACTAGAAGTGAGATGGTGGACTAGTTAACTATACCTAAGTTCTATGAGCTTGTTTACTCTAAAAACCAACCATTCCCTAAAGTGGTTTATGGATGCTGATAAAGATTTTTGCAAAGTGCCTGGCTAGATATTCAATAAATGTTAATTTCCCAAGCCTAAGTATACATCCATCACTAAGTTTTCCAAACTCTTCCACATCCTGGAGAAAGTTTTCTCCTAACTATGTGGAAAAGTGGAAATGATTCTACCCCTCCCGTCTCACCCACCCCCAACAATAAAACACTCCATTTCCTCTATTCACCATGCCATTAATGCTTTATAATTATGGTTTTGTCTAATTTTATAACCCCTCTCCCCCCCCCACTGTATTAATTACATTTTTTATTTTCTGTGTCTTATGATGTTTTGACATCCTAAAAATCCTGCTGGCTGGGGAGAGACTGCCCCCCCCCCCCAGGGCTAGCTCGTTCCTAAAGATAGCAAACAACTTACATGGACGCACCTCTCAAATGCAAGCCAACCACCCCCTTTATCTAACTGTCACACACCGAGCCACTATTTCCCCTGCCTAAATTGTCTCAGGGCTAGGTACCAGGCAATGAGAGAACACCTCTATAGCCCAAAGCCCACCATTTATTGTTCAAATTAGCCAATCCCAAGCTGTTTACTTGCCCTGCCCAGTGCAAACTCCAATAAAGGCTCTGGCCTAAATTTGCCTCTTGCTCCTGCTTCTGCCTCCTGACCCAAACCTGATGCTTCCACTGGGCACCTTCACAGTGTCGTGTGCCCCTTTCTCTAGGGAAATGTAATAAAAATCTTCTTTCAATGGCACTGATCTTGCCATGTCGTCATTCAATCACGTTCATAAACTAAAATCCCACAGGTAAAATGAGAGCCACCCAGCAAAAACCAAAAACTAAACAAAACAAAACCCTCTGCTTACATCTCTGTATTTCCAAACTATTTATGCACATATTTAGAGCATTAATTGAACCGGATTCAGGTCAGTTGTTCCCTGTTTGTCTCTCTCACCAGGCTGTAAACTCTCAGTCTTTTTCATCCTTGTAACCCCAAGGCCTTTCTACAACAAGTAGAAAGTTTAAGTTCAGGTTGAATGGATGAAGACAGAGCTGTCATTTCTGTTTACAAGGGAACCTTGCCTGTTGATATAGGTAAATGCTTATAAAGGCATTTGATTCTAATTCATTTTGTCTATTTCTCCCTCAGATGGGCTACTTTACTTGTTTTAAATCGAAAAACTGGTAGGAGTTTCAAGTGGACTGCATTTGCTTCTGCTATCCTATTGCATTTTCCTTCCCTTTGGACTTGGTCCAGTTATTACCTAATGAGAAGACCAGAAGTGTGAAGTTAATCTGTCATGGCCAGGATTAAGGTGAGGCAAGATTTGCGCTCACTTGGGGCACAAAATTTAAGGGAGTACCAAAAAACCAGTAATCAAGATGATGTTAATATTTTAATACAATACTTTAAAAAATTAATGCAAAAACCCATGATGAACAAAATCTTAAACAAAAACGGGATCCCACAGTGCTATGCAAGCCATACTGGAGCCTAAGGCAAAAGGAAAAATATATGTTTTTATGTCTTTTCAAATGGTTATTTTTTTCCTATAAGGCCAGGAGGGGGTGCTCAGGCAGGGAACTTGCTTCTCCCATGTGGCAGGGCTCAGAGCTCTTGCCATCCTTGGGGAGTGACATCAGGTTGCTGGCCCCTGCTGTGACAGCCCACACCTCCCTGGGGAAGTGGTCCCAGCCCAGGCTCCATTTCTGTCCGCAACATGGTAGAAGCAGGTAGAGGAAGCTGGGGGAGCAATGTAGCTGAGCAGGACCCAGGACAGCCCTTTCCTGGGCTGTGGCTTCCTGTTACCAACCCCCATACCCCTAATCATGGCTGGAAAGGGGTAGGAAGAGGAAGCCGGGACTTGGCTATTTGGGTCCCCTGGGCTAAGGTTGAGGGTGAGGGCTCCATAGCCTTTGTGCCTTGGTGGGAGAAACAGTTTCTCCGAGTCTGCTAATTGTTTTGGAAGCTAGTCTCTAAAGGGCATGGAAGGATTTCACCAAAACAGAATTTGCTTGCCATTAATATTCCTATGGTAGGTCAGAAAGCACAAGGTTCTGAAAGAAGAGTTCATGTGTGGCATAAAAAAAAAGATTTCTCTATTCTCTCAGGAATAGAGATAATGCCTGAGAAGTAAATATACTTACATGTTCTCTTGCCTTCACTGGCAAGCAGTTTTTAGTGCACAATGCCTACCTCCTTACACATGATTACGCCTTAGCTTCAAGGTTCCCATTGGCTGTTTTGGTAAATCCCTCAGACATCATTCATACCTTATCACATGCGAGGGTCTGGGCTCAGGACTGGAAGGGATCAAGACACAGTGCTGTTCCAGCTTTGATGCAATTACTCATTAGAAGGTGAGAGATACACCTGTTTGCTCGGGGAGAGACAAATCCTCATGGCCCTGCAGTCTGTTTTCTCCCTCGTTTTCATGGTTTAGCAAGTAGCTGCATCAGCAGATCTGAGTTTGCTGGCAAGCAGGACAGACAGTAGACACTGAGCTTTAGAGGCGCTTGCTAAATGGTGTAAATGGTGCCCAGGGGCCCCCCATGTGTAAAACACCATAGTTTAGGGTCCTTCTCTATTGACCACCCTCTGGGATGTGTCCAGTCTTCTTCTGCCCAGCCTAAGTGTGCCTCCCAGTGGGACAATGAAAGCTGTGAATTGGAATGGGGCGGGAGGTGGGGTGGGGTGGGAGTTCACGTGCATTCTCCTCCTTCTCTGCTTGTAGACCCGCCCCGAACATTGTGTGTTGACACTGCATGGCCTTGGTGGCATGCGTCCTGGGCCCGTGAATAGCAGCTGCACGAAGGTCAGACTCCACTTTGTCTCATGCTCAGTGTTTTGGGAAAGGGCCTTGACCAATTGGGCCTCTCAGGGGCAGGATACATTCTCAGGGGTTCCTGGCAGGTTGTAGAGCAGGCCTGGGATTGGACCGTTCAAGCCTTGGTGTCAGCTCTCCTAGTTGTGGTGAGGCAGATGAGGCGGTGGGAGGACCAGGATGGAACTGCCAGACACCAGCTCCCGCAGACAAGTGCGTCATTCAGAAGGAAAACCGGGCTGCAAGGCTGCTGGTGATTGGTCAAAAGGAAGCCTGCCTCTGCAGAGCCCAGGAAAATTCAAGACTATGCTTATGCTTCATGGCTGAAAGCAGGGAGAAGAATAAAATTACAGGGTGGTAGGGATGTTAGGGGCTATCAGTGTTGCTCAGAAAGGCATCCATCCTGATGGGTTGATGCAAAAATCTGGATGGGATTTAGCTGTTTCTGTGGAACAAAAACACAGACAAACCCATGGCTAATGAGAAGCCTAGAATGAAGGTAAGATTTAAACGCACAGTTCCAGCAGTCACACAAACGAGGTTCTGGGACTCCTGCTCTTCCCGTAGGCAAGACTTTAAATATTCCTGAATTTGCTGAGCATATGTCTGTTGTTTTGTTTTGTCTGGAACATGCTTCTTGATTTCTTGCAACCTGTATAATTAATATGAATTTTCTGGACACATGGTGAATGGACCTGCTTATTGGACGCAAAGTGTCCCCTATTGGTGGCTTCTAATATGGTGAATACTGAAGGTGTGGCCAAGAATGGCCTGTAATCCCAAAGCTTACCAAGATTGCATCATGGAAACAACAGCTCCTCGCAGGGACAGAGAAAAATGCAGTCTTCTCATACAAGATGTTATACAGGTCAGGGAGCCAAATAACGCCATCCAATTCAATAGCCTACAGGGCTGGGGAAGCCACTAGTGTCTGGAGTCTTACTGTGTCCTTTTGAGGCTTATGCAGGTCAGTTTGTCCACTGTTGTTGCTATAGTGCCTGACAGACATCATAAGAGTGGCTGAACCAGTGATGCTTGGTGTGTGGGCTTGGATGGGCCGGTGTTTTTTTTTGGTGGGGTGGCGGGATACTTTCCAGGAAGAAGGGAAAATTCAGTCTCTGACCTATGCTCATCTCTGTGCCCTGGGAGGCTGATCTCTATGACCTCCTTCACCTGGGTTCTCTTGTCATCTGGCTTCTGGTGGGGTTCAGCCAATGAAAAGCATTGGTCGGCAACTGAGGAGCGGGGGAGAAAAGAGAAATTAGGGTATTTCTCTGTGTAGACCAAACTTTTTGGTGCCCTCTTTGAAGTCTTTGGCTTGTCCCACTATGGTAACACTATTCCTTCCCATTGCTGTTTCAGGCTTGGAGACATCTCCCCCCTGTTTACTAATCCCTGGGCACCTCACCATCCCTTATTTGTTCCCTCATCCTGTTCATACCTCTTACGTGATCTCCTCATTGAATTCTGTTCAGTAATGTCCCTTTGAAAGTTTTGTCTGTTTTGTTGTAAGACCCTGACTGATATCATTTGCCTTCACCCACCCAGGCAAGCAGTACTGTAAGAAACTCCCTAGTACATCATCAGTGGGTTGAACTCAGGCTAAAACAGTGAGAACTGCTGCTTGGGGCCAAACATTCCACTATATTGATGACACAAGCATTGAGTGTACTTCATGCATTCCATCATGTCCCATGTTGGAAAAATTGACCAAAGATGGATGGGTTCAAAAACTTTTGGAGGTGATGGATATGTTTATTACCTTGATTATGGTGATGGTATCACAGGGGTATGTATATGTCCAAACTCTTCAAAATCTATACAGTTAATATGTGAAACTTTTGGTATATATCAACTATACCTCAATAAATCTTTAAAAGAAAAAAAAAGAAGAAGAAGAAATGATTCTGCCACTCATGGGACCTTCTTGGGTACTTCCTGTGTGGCTACTAGCTATGGGACTGGAGGCCCAACCTCTGATTGGCCTATTTTAGAAACAAGACTCTCCGTACCTAGGAATTTCACTACAGCCTTTATATACCAGACAAACAACCACACGTGGGGAGGGGGCACATGTGGCAAGAAGCCTGGAAAGTGATCCAGTCATCAGTAAAGCAAACCTGTGCTGGAGGCCTCCTCTCCTATCTCCTTACCACCCATGGAATCACAGATATCAGTGTTCAATCTCGAAGCAGGTTGTAGACTGTGGAAATGGGACTCTACTTTCTCGTCAGCCAGGTCTACAAGAACTTCCTTCTGTTGCCAAGCCTGAAGCTAGCCCATTCTGGAAAAAGAGACTGTCAGTGAAAAGAAAATGACTCTGCCACCTGACATTCTCAACTTGCATTGAGTCCTATACCATCTGAACTGGAATACCCAGAAAGTTCTGTAGTGATATAGAAATGGTCCCTCCAGTCAAGGCCCAAGCCTGTTTCCTGATACCTCAGCCAACTTCAGGAACAGGTGGCTGCCCACCCGTTAGACACAGAGAGACCCACCTACTGTTAAGCGTAAGCAGTTGGCTCACTGGGGACCTCTTCAACAAGACTTCCATATGACAAAAAAGCATGGTTCACTGATGAAATAGCTTGCTTCTGAGATGGGCAAACCCCATGGAATGCCACAGCCATAAATTGTGGAGTTCAGCACTAGACATGCTGAACAATGTGGTAAACTTCAGATGCTATTCTTGGCTGTAGGGCACGCTGCCCCAAGATGGACAGAAACAAACCTTTACGCAGTGTGTCCATTAGGGTCCTCCAAGAAACAAATGCTGGGATAGGATTAGATTCATGAGAGATGCACTGCGGTTGTGAGTAGAGGTTGTGAGGGATAAAAAATAGGGAGTGAGAACAGGCAAAAAGAGCCTCAGACCATGATGCAATTCTGATGCTTGGGAAAAGAGAAGGTGGAGGAAAGAGGATTGGGAAGGAAGAATCTCAGACTGGACTGCAGCTCTGAGAATGTCTCAGCCAGGCCGATGGAGAGTCCTTGAGCCAAAGCTGCCCACTGGAGTAGTCCAGAGACCCACGGGATTGGCCTGCGCTAACACCCCATCATGGTCAGGCCTGGACTGGGAGCACCCCAGAGGAAGTGTGACCTTGATGCAGAAACGTTGTGGGTATCAAACGGGAGTTGTCAGTTAATGATGCT
The DNA here is from genome assembly GCF_964270905.1 of Leucopleurus acutus. NCBI lineage: Eukaryota > Metazoa > Chordata > Mammalia > Artiodactyla > Delphinidae > Leucopleurus > Leucopleurus acutus. The sequence continues at coordinate 84,952,442 of NC_139151.1, forward strand.
ACCTGCAGCAGGAGATCTGAGCTATTTCCATGGCTGTCATACACAGAACATCCCTAATGGTCTAGCAATTGGTCAGACCATTGGGACACCCAAAGAATGAATTAATAGAGGCATAACAATATGGGGCATCCCCTGTGGACATAGTTACGAAGTGGCAAAATCTAGAGGAAAACAACCTACTTAAAAAGACTGATGAGGTATATATGGGCTTTGTGTCTATCCATGGCAGCCCATTGACTCTATGCTGTAATCCACTACACCAATGGAACCACCAAAAGGATGGGGATACCCAACTGGAAATTCTTTTGACACAAATAGAAGCTACTGCTACTGAAAAAGCTTGCGTTCTTGTCCCACTCTGTCCAGTGATGACCTGGTGGTCTCTACAAGCCTGGCCTGTTCAGCTGTCTTGGGCCATTTGTAAGTTGCACACTGTCATAGTACCCTCTGCCTTGACTGAGCAACTGGGCACCTGGGAGTCAATGAGGAGGCACAGAGGAAAATGTAAGTGGGAAGAGGACACTCTTCTCTCCACCCCACCCCCTTATCATGGAATAACACACAGTTGAGGAATGTATCAGGTTACTTTGGGGAAAAAGAATTCATGCTCCATATTTCAAAAGAGGAAATTTAACACAAAGAATTGTTAGACAATGTGGAAAGGCTGAAAGAGCAGGGAAAGAATACTGAGGGGATCCAGAAATTAGGACTGCCAGAAGCAGCTACCACCCCAGGGCTCTGGAAACAAAACGGAAAAGAGCTTATAGAACAGAGGAGCTGGAAGTATGTGCCTGAGGATCGAATGATCAGATGTCTAAGGGAGGGATCCCGTGCAGCTGGTGTCAAGATCTCTGAGAGGGGTCACCTCACAGCTGGTGCTAATGAAATCGCTAGGTGGTGTTTCGGGGGGCTTCGAGGAGCTCTGGTGTTTTATGCTTTAGCTCAGAAAGAATTTGGTGAGAGGAAAAGTGATAGATAAGAAGTGATTTATTAGGCTAGGATGCTTGTGAGGCTTACAAGCGGGTGGGTGAGAGGGTGCTGTGCCCCAAGAACTTAGTGGGCTACAGTTTCATAATTAAAAGAAAAGTGGGGAGGGGGAAAAGACCACTTTTTTTTTTTTTTTTTTTTAGTAGACATTAAACTTCCATTTTTAGCTCCTCCTCATCAGGTGGGAGAGTTTCCTTCTCCCTACATGGTTAAGCCGGGACTGTCAGGGCACTCTGGTAAAATTATTTCAGGTTGTAGTACAATGAGGGTCTTTCACTTTGAAATGCCTCCTTTACATAAATTATTATTTTTTTGTGTGCAGAGCTCACGTCCTAGGGATTATTAACTCACTGAGCTTACTGGGCAGGATGTGGATTTCATGCCACCATTGTTTTATTGTTTGGGGGCATGTCTCATGCTTTTGTTGCATGGTTTTGTTGCTAAGCAAGCCTGCTTGGTTTTGCAGTTAAGCAAACCTGCTTTCTTGCTTTCTTTTTTTTTTTTTTTAAAGAAGATGTTGGGGGTAGGAGTTTATTAATTAATTTATTTATTTTTGCTGTGTTGGGTCTTCGTTTCTGTGCGAGGGCTTTCTCTAGCTGTGGCAAGCGGGGGCCACTCTTCATCGCAGTGCACGGGCCTCTCACTATCACGGCCTCTCTTGTTGCGGAGCACAGGCTCCAGACGCGCAGGCTCAGTAGTTGTGGTGCACAGGCTTAGTCGCTCCGCGGCATGTGGGATCCTCCCAGACCAGGGCTCGAACCCGTGTCCCCTGCATTAGCAGGCAGATTCTCAACCACTGCACCACCAGGGAAGCCCCAAACCTGCTTTCTTGAGTGATCATTAACTTACAGGCTTTTTTTTTTTAACTTACAATCCCCTAGTGGGATTAACTATTTAATTACCTACTTTGGCCCTTTACTCTGTCCCTATCACGAACATATCAGAGCAGGTAACTCACAGCAGATACTCAGAGTCTTGAAGTCGCCAGATTTAGCACACATACACACATACCACCACCACCACCATCACCACCTTCAACAACAACAAAAAAACAAAGGAAAAACAACGCCACCAGGAAACCTAGTTAAATTTGAATGATTTCTAATTGCTTATGTGCATATACATTGAAATAAAAGAAAAATATCACATGGGACATATTTATACTAAAATATTATTCATTCTCTATCTGAAATAAATTATAACTACATAAGTTACCTACCTGTTTCTTTAATTATATTTCCCTGGTGATTTGGGTCTCCCTAACGTTTCTTTGTGTTGCAGAATTTGCATGTATAAGTCCTTGAATTTACAATCTGTTTCATTTACATTGTAAAATAGTTTCTACAGTGGTCACATCCAGCTTATTTTGTTCTTTTGTCTACTGAACGTCCATTAATGAGAAAACACGCTCAACAATTGCATTGTGAGCTGGTGTGCTGACGTGTACTGGCTGTCACCGACTGGCTCAATTTCAGAAGTTTGGGGGCTATCTGTGATTTGCTAACTTTCCGTAGTGTGCGTTATTGGAGTGAGGCTGTCATTGACTGGTTGATTTTCAGAACACAGGTTATCTCTAATTAGTGGTGGTTTCTTGTTCATGGCCTGGGACTTTGACCAAAGAACAATCTTTTTCTTTCTTGATGATAAGAAGAATCAGTACTTTAATTCTCAAACCTCCTTTTTGGCCTATCCTAAGTCAAACCTGCAGGACAGACCATGTGGAATTGTCCATAACTATATTTGTGGAGGTATGATTTTCAGCTATGTTGCATTCAAGTGACTTAAGCTTCAATTACTATAGCAAAAAAATACTCTAACTGCTGATACTTGGTAATTTATTGGAAAAGAAAAGCTGTCTAGAGGGCATTGAAGGCATTGGGGCAAAGTCAGTACAGAATACAGAGCACAATCGTTAAACACAAGACATGTCATATAGAGGAGTCCTGGCAACCCTACTCGAAAGGGTACCACTTGATTGGTATTGGACCTTTGAAAAGGACAACTTCACAGCTAGTGATTTGGATCCTGAAAGGGCATCCTGGGGCTGGGGATCAGAGTGCCTAAAGACCTCCGGAGAGAGACATGCAGGGGCTGGAAATCAGCAGGAGACTCCCCCGCCCCTCCTTCCTTCCAGTCTCCTGCCAGTGCTTCCCAATAGGCAGTGCCTAACCGGAATTCAGCTTGCAGAAGCATCAGGGAAGTGTCATTTTCAGTCTTACAGGCCCACCCTCACTGAATAGAAAACATAAGGGCAGCCACAAGCTAAAAGACAAGAGGTAAATAATTAACACAAGGAAGAATTAGTCAAGAAAATAAAAAAGCATCCAAATCAGAAAAGAAGTAAAATTATCTCTGTTTGCTGATGACATGGTATTATATATAGAAAACACTATAGACTCCACCAAAAAACTGTTAGAACTAATAAGTTAGTTCAGTAAAGTTTCAGGATACAAAATCAATATACAAAAATCAGTTGCATTTCTATACACTAACAACAAACTATCAGAAAGAGAAATTCAGGAAACAATCTCATTCACAATAGCATCAAAAAAGATGAGATACTTAAGAATAAATTTAACCAAGGAAGTGAAAGATCTGTACACTGAAAACTATAAAACACCGATGAAAGAAATTGAAGAAGACACAAATAGATGGAAAGATAGTTCATGTACATGGATTGAAAGAATTAATATTGTTAAAATATCCATACTACCCAAAGTGATCTACAGACTCAATGCAATCCCTATTAAAATTTCAATGGCATTTTTCACAAAAATAGAACAATCCTAAAATTTGTATGGAACCATAAGAGGCCCTGAATAGCCAAAGCAACCTTGAGAAAGAAGAACAAAACTGGAGGCATCACATTTCCTGATTTCAAATTGTATTACAAAGCTATATTAATCAAAATATTATAGTGTTGGCATAAAAACAGACACATAGATAAATGGAATAGAGAGTGCAGAGATAAACTAGTGCATTAGTTAATTAACTAATGGTCAGTTAATTTTAACAAATGCACTAAGAATATACAACAAGGGATAATAGTCTCTTCAAAAAATGGTTTTGGGAAAAGTAGATATCCACATGCAAAAGAATGAAACTAGACCACTATCTTACACCATACACAAAAGTCAACCAAAAATGGATTAAAGACTTAAAGGTGAAACTGTAAAACTCCTGGAAGAAAACATAGGGGTAAGCTTTTTGACACTGGGCATGGCAATGATTTTTTGGATTTGTTATCAAATCAAAGGCAACAAAAGCAAAAATAAGCCTGTGGTACTACATCAAACTTAAAAGCTTCTGAACAGTAAAGGAAACCAACCAAAAAAAATGAAAAGGCAATGTATGGAATAGGAGAAAACATTTGCAAGCCATATATCCAATAAGGGGTTAATATCCAAAATATACAAGGAACTCATACACCTCAATAGCAAAAAACCAAATGATCCAATTAAAAAATGGACAAAGGACCTGAGCAGACATTTTTCCAAAGAAGGCATTACAGATGGCCAACGGGTACATGAAAAAGTGCTCAACATCACTAATCATCAGGGTAATGCATATCAAAATCACAATATAATATTACCTCACACTTGTTAGGGTGGCTATTATCAAAAAGACAAGCAATTACACATGCTGTCAAGGATGTGGAGAAAGGAGAACCCTTGTTCACAGTTGGTGGGAATGTAAAGTGGTGCAGCCACTATGGAAAACAGTATGGAGGTTCCTCAAGAAATTAATAATAGAACTATCCAGCTATCCCACTTTTGAGTAAAAATTCAAAGGAAATAAAATCATTATCTCAAAGAAATATCTGTACTCCTATAGTCATTGCAGCATTATTCATAATAGTCAAGGTATGGAAACAACCTAAGTGTCTATAGATAGATGAATGGATAAAAAAGTGCAGGGTATGTAATGCAGTGGACTATTATTCAGCCTTAAAAAAAGGAAATCTTACCATTTGCGACAACATTGATTAACCCTGAGGGCATTATGCTAAATGAAATATGCCAGACAGAGAAAGACAAATACTGCACGGTATCACTTATATGAGAAATCTAAAAAAAAAAAGGTTGAATTCATAGAAACAGAGAATAGAATGGCTGTTGCCAGGGGTTGAGGGGTGGGGGAGGTGAGGCGAGGTTGGTAAAAGGGTACAAACTTTCAGTTATAAAATGAATAAGGTCTGAGAATCTAACATATGACATGTTCACTATTGTTGATAACACTGTATTGTATAATTTGCTAAGAGAGTAGAATTTAAGTGTTCTCACCAAAAAAAAATTTTTTAAAGGTGAATTTGTAAGATGTGTTAATTAACTTGATTGTGGGACTCCTTTTGCCATGTATATCAAATCAGCATGCTGTACACTTAACTACAATTTTGTCAATTATACCTCGATAAAGCTGAAAAAAATAAAATGGGAAAGATAAAAAATAAACACAAATATAGTAAAAAAGAAATGCATATATATTTTTAAAGGATTCTCCTTATATTTTTGTACAACTTGTATTTTTGGAACAGATTGTAAACTTTTTTCCTTCTTAGGAAATATTCATCTACATTATCATTATTAATGACTAGATGTATGTTTCTTAATTGAATGCATCATATTTTACTTAATCTCCTATTATGAGACATATAGACAATTTCCAATTTTGTTATAATAAAAGCATTGTGATAAGTATCCTTGTACATTCATTTTTGTGAATTGTTACTGTTACGTTCATAGCATAAATCTTAGGTTTGGAATCGCTGGGTCAAATTTACAAACTTTTAAATAGTTTGTCACCTATTTCTAAAGGACTCTCAAAATAGGCTACAGACAAAGCACTGAGTTCAAGGTATAGAAGTAGTACAGACCCACATTCTCTGACCCAAATATAGTAAAATCAGGAACAAATAATAAATGTATATTCTCAAAGCCCCACCAGTTTAGTCTCAAAAAGCAAATAAATGAAGATATCCTCTAAAAACCTCTTTGGTCAAAGAAGAAATTAAAGCAGATATTACAGAATTATTTGACAGTAATGACAACCAGAATGGCATATAATAAATTTTTTTATTTTTCTGCCAAAACTTTACCTAGAAGCAAATTAAAAACCTTAAATATTTTCTGTATTAGACAAGGAAGAAAAAAAAAAAATATATATATATATATATAAATTAAGGAAAAGTATAATGGAAAGAATTAGGAATAGAAAATAGTGGAATTGACATGTAAGTTCCATATCTTGCTCTATGTTTGTGTAAGTGTTGGTGCATTTCTGTGTGTGTGCGTATTCACATGTGCTCAATGGAGCAGGGAGCACCATGGAATCTTCCCACATTTTGCTGACAGTTCAAGAGACAAGAGAAACCTGACCTCACTTGCAGTGAGATTAACTGGGATAATGTCAGTGTCAGCAGAGCGTCATGAAGGCACAAATGTGGAAGTGACTAATTTAGCAGTGGGCGGGTCAGTGAAGGAAAGCGTCCTAAAAAATGTGACAGCTGAGTTGAACATCATGGGATGGTTCGGATTTTGCCAAGTAAAATGCTTGTAGAGAGAAAATGAAGCCTAGATGTGTGACTGTTTTCAAGGAGCTAGAATTTTTTTCCATGCCTAATCAGTCCGAGACATTCATGGGATTATTAAAGATGCAGCCTTATCATTTTTAATTATATGCTTTCTTTTAAAACTGTGATTCTTTTGATTGAGGTCATCTATTTTTAGAGCCTGGTTTATATTATTAGTAATTATGGCAGAAAATGAACTTCATAGAAATTAAATGTCTTTTTGTTTCTTATCTGTACTTAGCTGATGAAGTTAGCATGCAAAGATATATTGAAAACCTACTTTATCCTATGAAAAGGACATGTTTCAAGGATCTAAATGTGGTCAAGGAATGCAGTCTGTTAAACCATATGGATTAGGGTTCATTAATTTTAAATTTTTTAGGAATTTATCTGTTGGGTATACCATGACTAAGTTACAGTATTTTATATACTAAGTATGTAATGGGAAAAATGAGGTATGTAGAACTTCTTTTTCCAGAAAGATATACTTTTTACTGTCCTTGTTGTTATGAGTGTTTTCAAAGCTCAAACTTATAAATTCAGTTGAGTCCTTTTTTGGGGGAAAGAAACAATGTTATCATGGGTGTGTGTGTGTGTGTGTGTGTGTGTGTAAAATCAAGGAGAAAGGTGTAAAAAGATATATTTTTTAAAGTGGCTTCTCTGGGGATGGAGACAGGGATGTTGTAGAAAACGTGAGTAAGGAAAATAAGAGCGCATGAAGGGAGACAATTATTTTATTTCTTTTTATACATTTGTATTGTTTTGTTGTTACAGTGATAACTGGTGTGATGGTTAATTTTATCTAGCTACTCCACTGGACAATGGCATTTGGTCCAACATTATTCTGGATGTGTCTGTGAGGGTGTTTCTGGGTGAGATTAACAACTGAATCAGTAGACTGAGGCATCTATGAAATCCCCACGGCTAATGTCACACTTAACAGGGAAAGACTGAAAGCTTTTACCTGTAGGATCAGGAATAAGACAAAGATGTCTGCTCTCATCACTTCTATTTAATATTATACTGGGGATTCCGGTCAGGGTAATTAAACAAGAAAGGAATAAAAGGCATCTAGATTGGAAAGGAAGAAGTAAAACTGTATTTGCATTTGACATGATCTTGTTTGTAGAAAATCCTAAGGAATCCACACACACACAAAAATACTATAGCTAATGAACAAGTTCAACACAGTGGCAGGATATAGGATCAATATGCAAAAATTAATTGTATTCCTATATATTAGCAATGGGCAATCCAAAATGAAAAATAAGAAAACAAATCCATTTTCAATAGCATCAAAAACAATAAAATACGTAGGAATAAATTTAACAAAAGTGCAAGACTTTTACACCAAAAACTCTAAAACATTATCGAAAGATATTAGAGAAGACCTTAATAAGTGGAAACTTATTGTTAAGATGACAGTTCTTCCCAAATTGATCTATAGAGTCAGTTCAATCTCTATTAAAATCCTAGATGGTTTCTTTGGAGAAATTGATAAGCTGATCCTAAAATTCATATGAAAATGCAAGAGACTCAGAATACCAACACAATCTTGAAAAAGAAGAATTAAAGTTGGAGGACTCACATACCCTGATTTCAACACTTACTAGAAAGCTACAGCAATCATGAAAGTGTAGTACCGGCATAAAGAGAATTATATAGATCAACAGAATAAAATTGTGAGTCTAGAAACAAACCTGTATATTTAAGTCAATTTTCAACAAGGATATTAAGACAATTCAGTGAAGAGAGAATAATATTTTCAACAAATAGGGCTGGAACAACTGGCTAATCCCATACAAAAGAATAAGATTGGATCCTTATACAAAAATTAATTCCAAATGGGTCAATGACCTAAATTAGAGCTAAAACCATAAAACTCTTAGAAGATAGCATATAGGTAAATCTTCATGACCTTGGCAATGTATGTATAAAATAGATAACTAATAAGAACCTGCTGTATAAAAAATAAATAAATAAAACAAAATTAATAAAAAACACAATAAGGCAGCACTTCACATCCACGAGGACGGCTATAATAAAAAAGACAGATAATAACAAATGTTGATGAGGGTGTGGAGAAATTGGAAACCCCACATATTGCTGGTGGGAAGATAAAATTTTTCAGTCACCTTTTTCTGATAAAAAATTATTTAATCCAAACAAGTTTACATGTTGACACATGACGTGACTAGAATAAATCTATCCAAATTAAAATTGTGTTAAGGACCAAACAGATGACTGGTTTATATAATACAGAGTTCGCTCAAAATAGTGGGTCCTAGCTCTACCGTAAGACCTCTCAGTTTGGCAGTTCCTCAAAATATGAAATACAAATTTATCATATGGTCTAGCAGACTCACTCCTAAGTATATACCCAAAAGAATTAAAAATATTTGTTCACACAAAAACCTACACATGAATATTCATAGCATCATTATTCATAACGGCCCCAAAGTGGAAACAACCTATATGTCCATCAACTGATGAACAGATAAATGAAATGTGGTACATCCATACAATGGAATCTTATTTGGCAAAAAAAGAGAAATGAAACAAACCGAAGGACAGTGGTACAATGCGGATGAACCTTGAAAATATACTAAATGAAAGTTGCCAATCACAAAAGAACACATATTGTATGATTACATTCACATGAAATGTCCAGTATAGGCAAATCCAAAGAGGCAGAAGGTGGATTAGTGGTTGCCAGAGGATGTGCTGAGGAGGGAGTGGGGAGTGATTGGGAACAGGTACAGGGTTTCTTTGGGGGTGATAAAAACATCTGAACTTAGGCAGTGGATATGATTACATAATTCTGTGACTATACTAAAAACCACTGAACTGTACACTTTAAAAACAAAGTTGATCATTTTTTCATATACTACGTGTTCTCAGGAAAACAGTTGGATAATGCTGCAGAAATGAATATACTCAGTATAATGAACACTGCCCACCTCTACATAATTACACCATATCTATTTCACAGTCCATATTGACCATTTGGAGAACCCATCAGAAGTGCACATGTGAGTCTCTGTGCTTGTTACTGTCAGAGCCCAGGCAGCCTAAGACCACTAGGGACAAACCTGCAGTTTGACAAAGTCAGGTTTATTGGCTCATTGCAATGAGAAAAACCACACGGTAGAGTTAGTTACTATGGAGCTTCTCAACAAACAAAGGGAAAAGTAGAGTTATTATAGAATTTGGGGGAAGCATGGAACCTGGGTAAAATTCAGATGAAGTAGGTGTTTTAATGCATTTAAAGCAATGCAGGGTGAGTGCAAAAGGGTCACAGCATGGCTAGACTGTGAAATGGATCCAGGGTCATACTTCCTTGGAAACCACTAAGTTAAGATAAATGTGGACTCTTGTGTTCCAGACACCTTTATCTGAATGTCTGCACCTGGGTTGTAAATCAAGGTCGCTTCTTTGTGTCAGAGTGTCTTGGTTATTCCAGGCAAAACTGGAGGGGGTTTCATTCTTACCGGAATAACTTCAAACAGCAAAGTTTCTGATAGTCTGATTTTAGAGGACAGGTGAATGGCGAGTAGGACAGCAGTAGTCATCCTAAGAAGGGGTCCTATGGCACTTTTCAGCGTTTCCTTGGGAGAAATACTGTTTACTGTGAACTTGGCAGCCGTCTTTATTTGTGTCTGTTGTCCCAGCCTGATGAATAGCAGGGATGGTTTTTCCTTCCTCAGTATTTGAGGGAGTTACAAAGATTAATGTGATGTTGTTTGTGCTCTTAAGACCCTAGAGGGAAGAAAGGCAATACTTGATTAAGGAGGGACCCAGGCAGGTTGCCCTTGTGTTTTGGTGGTTTTCAAGGTGCTGGTCGGCAGGACTGAGTTAGCTCAGAGGAAGGACAGTCTGGACTCCAGAGGCGTCTCCTTTCTAACAAACCGATTTCCTCAACCAGGAAGACCTGCTGTAATGTGGACTCCCCCATGGCCCCCCCTCCCTTTCCCCCCTAGAGAAAGAGCAACACTCGGCGGCCAAGACCTTACTGCAGTGCCCAGGCCAGCCCTGTCCGGCCCTGACACACCCTGTGTGCTGAGCTGAGAGCGCGTAGGAGGTTCTGCCTCCCCTGCCCCTGGGTGTCCCATGAACTCTATTTGTACTGCGTGCGACCTCAGTGGGGTGCGTACCCTTGTATTCCCGTATGAGGGTTCCGACCACAGAGGCACACGTCCACTTTGTCTCTAGTTTTTGCAAGTGGTCATTTGAAGCCGGGCCACCATAGAGGTGGCAAACATTTCTTCTCAGAGGTCGTGTCAGGTCTCAGGAAGGGCTGGAGAGTGGGTGAGGGTCTCAGAGTTCGGGAATCCAGATGCTCGGGGTGGGTGGGCTCTGAGATGGGGGAGAGGAGCGGAGGGGTAGCAGCCGCAAAGCGAGTGCGCCATTTTTAAGAGGTAGATTTAAGAGGAAAAACCTGGTAGCGAGGCTGCCAAAGGGAGGCGGGTGGCAGAAGCAGAGGATGGAAAGGCAGCGGCGGGTAGAGAAGACAGGCAGCAGCCGCTGCCTGACTCGCAGCCAAGCTGGTGAGCGGATAAGAAAACCTGGCGTGGATTTCGCTACTCCTGGAGGCAAAAACCCTGAGAGGCTTAGGGTACAAAGGGAAAACCAGGAATGGCTCCAGGAAAATTACAAACACTGGACCAGCAGGAACCAGGACTAGGTCTGGGATTTAGTCCCTAACCCCTCCCTCTCCCGCAAGAGGATGCTCAAAATTTCCTGAATCTGCTGGGGACCAGAGCTTACTTGGCTGGTTAGTAGTAGTCAGTTCTTTTGTTTGTAGAGACAAAATTATGCACGATCTTGGGCCTTTGAAGGTACTGATTAGAGACGTTCAGAGCGACCCCTGTTGGTGACTTCTAGAAACAGTGGGCCAAGGGCACTGCCAAGAATGACCTGTACTCCTAAAACTTGACTAGAATCAGTTTTGTTCCTCTTACCAAGAAAAGGAAAAACAAAACAAGCAAACAAACAAACAAACAAATCAAACCCCGCGATTTGTAGGAATCCTGCGTTAAGGAGGTTCTGCAGCTCTTGGCGGCTCCGTGTTCTCTTAGCTGCAGTATAACTTCCTCCTTCCCCAGGGGACATCTGGCTTCCCATCTTGTATTACACCTGTCCTCACCTCAGGCCAGAGTCTGGTCTTGTTCTTGGTAGTCGGGGGATCCCCTTGTCTTCCTCTTCTCTCCTAGGAGACTGAATGTCCACTTTTGTCTCCTTATTTTCAAATGTATGGGGCTAATCCTAGCCAAGGCTTTTAAAATTTTTTATTAAAAATTTTTTTTTGATGTGGACCATTTTTTTAAAAGTCTTTATTGAATTTGTTACAATATTGCTTTTTCTGTTTTATAGTTTGGTTTTCTGGCCACGTGGCATGTGGGATCTTAGCTCTCTGACCTGGGATGGGACACGTACCCCTTGCATTGGAAGGCGAAGTCTTAACCACTGGACCACCAGGCAAGTCCCTACGCTTTTTTAAAATGGGCTTCAAGGAATCAAATAAGGTCCAGTTATCATCCTCAAGGGTCAACCAGTAGTATCTGATGAATTCATTGCATAGAACTAGAGAATAATGTGACATGGAAAGAAAGAAAAACCAATAGTGCTGTGAGGTGGGCAGTGATGACCAAGGCTCAGAGAAATGATCTTGCCCAAAGTTGCAGTGAATAATGATAAAGCTCACGCTAAGCACTCACTTCCCAGGCACTTTACAAATATTATCGCATCATCTCAAGTCTCCACCCGCCCTAGACTGGTAGTCGGGGGTGTTTGGTCATAACTCTCGGTAGTCCAGAGATTCCCTTTGTTTTCCATTTCTCTCGAAGCAGCTGGAAGCCCACTTTTACCTTCCTCTTATTTCTGTAGGCAGGGCCTGATGTTAGTCAAAGATTTATTAACTTTGGGTCCATACAACCAAATAAGGTACATATGCAGCCTGAATGGGGGTCAATCCACTGAAATTTATATAAAATTTTATGTGTATGTCCATACACATAAGAGAGAAAGTGATTCAGAACTGTTGCCTGAGACTTAGCAGCTACTGAATAATCCTCAGGAAAGGCTGGCTTTCCTCCTTAATAATGGGAATGAGGTGAGGATGTCTGGTCTCTCCAGTTGTTTTTTTGTTTGTTTGTTTTTTAACATTGTGCTGGAGGTCCGAGCTAGCGCAAAAAGGCATACAGATTGGAAAGGAGAGACCAAAACTTTATTTGCAGATGATATGATCATGTACTTGAAAATTCTAACGAATCTTAAAAAAAATCTACTGGACTATTAAGTGAACTTAGCTAAGTCACAAAATACAGGGTCAATATCACAATAATCAATTATACTTCTATACATTAACAATGAACAACTGGAAAAGGAAAATTTTAAGTACCATTTATAAAAGCATCTAAAAAGGTGATATATACTAAAGGAAAATTTAATGAAATATGTGAAAAACATGCATGCTGTAAACTATAAAGCGAAGCTGGGAGAAAATAAATGGAGATATATACCAGGCTTATGGATTAGAGGACTCAATATTGTTAGATGGCATTTCTCTCTCAGCTGAGTTACATATTCAATGCAATCCCAATCAAGATCCCAGCAGGCTTATTTCTGATTTTTAGAATTTGACAAGCTGATTCTGAGATTTTATACAGAAATCAAAAGGTCATAAAATAGAAAATTTTGGAAAAGAACAAAGCTTAAGGGTGTAATCTGTCTAAATTTTAAGACAATGTAAATATACAGTAATCAAGTAGGTTACTATAGATTAAGTATAAAAATAGAAATCAATGGAATAACGGTCTAGAAGTAGACCCATATTCATTGATTTTCAATTAAAGTGCCAAGGTAATTCAATGGGGGACATGATGGTGTTTTCAGCAGATAATGCTGGTAAAATGGTATATCCATTTGGGAAAAGAAGGTGAATGTCAACTCTTATCTCACATGATACACAAAAGTTGACTTAAAATGAGTCACAGAACTAAATGTAAAACTATAAAACTTCTAAAAGAAAACATAGGAGACAATAGTGTAAACTTTAGGTAGGCAAAGATTTCTTGTGGGGAAATATGAAGTGTGAACCATAAAAGAAAAAGCTGACAAATTGGACTTCGTCAAAATTAAAAATTTCGGTTCTTCCAAAAACACCATTAAGAAAATGAAAAGGCAAGTTAGGGGCTGGGAGAAAAATATTTGCAATACATGTATCTGTACAGGACTTGTATTTGGAATTTATAAAGCACTCATATCACACAGTGAGGAGGAGACAAACCAGCCAATTGAAAATGGATGTGGTAAGAATTCTAAGATGACCCATGCCCATGTATAATAATCTCCCTTACAGTATGTGTGGGACCAGTGAATATTGTGGATGTCACTCCTGTGATTGGATTACATCATATTATATGAAGGGATTGACAGATGTGATTAAGGTTCCTGATCAGTTGACTTTGAGTCAGTCAAAAGGGAGATTACCAATGGGTGGGCCTGACCTAATCAGGTGAGCCTTTTAAATGAGGCTCTAGAAGCAGCGGCAAAGCTTTCCCTTTGGCCTGAATCACCACGGGTTCTACGACTGCAAGGAAGTGAATTCTGCCAACAACCATGTGTGACTGGAAAAAGACCTGCAGCCCTGGCCAACACCTTGTGAGACCCTGAGCCGAAGGCCCAGCTCAGCCAGGCCTGCAGGACCCATGGAAACTGTGAAACAATACATGTGCATGATACTTGAATAGCCAATGAGTACCTGAAAAGATGCTCAACACGATTCGTCATAAAACAAAAATGCAAATTACAACCAAAATGCATACCCCTCTATACACGCGATAGAATGGCTAAAGATAGGGAGAAAAAACTGGCAATGCTAATTGCAGCATCTAGAACTTTCACGGACCACTATGGAAATGTAACATGGTAGAGCCACTTTGGAGAACAAGTTTGGAAGTTTCTAGTAAAACTAAACATAGATTATCATATGGCCCAGCTATTCTGCCTGTAGATATTTACTCAAGAGAAGTAACGTGCATCCACACAGACTTATACATTTTCACTGCACTTTTTGTTCATAACAGCCAAAAGGTAGAAATAGCCCAATTGTATACCAACAGGCAAAGGCATGAACAAATTGTGCTGCATCCATACAAGGGAACACTCCTCAGCAGTGGGATCCCTCACGGGGTTGAAGGGAATGACCTCTGACCTCACAGCGGTGGTGGCAGTTACACAGGGGAATACACGTGTCAGAACTCATCTAACTTTGCACTTATAATGGGTGCCTTTATATCCACATCATAACTCAATAGAGTTGATTTCTAAAAATTCACTCTCCTAGAGTGATTTTATTTGCTTGACAAGGATCCCATACGGAGGGAAAACCTAGTGATGCAGGTAGATAGAGGTCAGTTGCAGGAGGGATGTCCTTGGTTAGGAAGGGGGGTGGGGTCCACAGCCTATTGATAAAATCAGAGGCGGTTTATCTGTTTTCTTGGTTAAACAGGAAGAAGTGTAGCAGCTGAGAGGGAGAGAGGTAGGGCATGGGAGGTTTTGGGGGGGGTGACAACAAGGTGTGAAAGTCATTTCAGAGAGTGGGAGACAAAAAATGGACCTCAGATCTGTGCCCTGCCCACACACATTCCTCCCCCAGCCCCCCGCAATTCACCTTGGAGCTCTTTTCCCCCCAGATTCCTCTTCCCTATCACTGTCTCACTTGACCAGCTGCCTTTTCAGTTTAGAATCTTAGACTCCTTACCATCATTATGGAAACTCCAGGCCACGTGGGGGACTCTGCAGGGGTCACATCCCGGAAAAGCCTTCTGCTTTGTTTCCCAGGTCCCTGCAACTTCCAGGGCTCTGGGGTTTTGGGGAAGCAGTAGGCTCTCAGGAAGCACAGTGCTTGGGAAGCTCACAAGAGAGGCATCCGCCCATGGAGTCAGGAGAGTGGCAGCGGGGGAGGTGTGAGGGCCTGTTGCAATAAGAACTAAGGGCGGGGAACTGGCCAGACAGACACGGGGACAGGCAGAAGACAAGCTGCCAGGACCCCGAGACCTAACAGAAAAACCTTGGTCTGTGGACTTGGGTTTTCCCAGGGCTGCTAAGCATCTAGGTAGCCGGGGAATCCGACAGGCCTGCTCCCAGCAAAATACCCAGCCTGGTCTCCCTGTGAGAAGGATGCCAACTCCAACCTCATCCATTTGGACCAAGTCCTCCACTGAGAGGACTTTATGGACATCTGTCACTTCTTCAACTTTGATTTCTGTTGTGTCTTACCCTTAAGAGACTCTTACCATGGGTAAGAGACATGTCATCAGCATGTCTACGTGTCCGTGTGGACTCAACCTACCAGAGTCAACTCTGAGACTCGTGGTTTTAAAACACAACATTGGCCACTAAGGAAGGTCACCTGGACTTGGAGCCTAAGGAGGAAGTGCCTACCTGTTTCCAGCAGTCATTGAGATAGGTATGGAGCGAGAATGTTATTAGAAATCGAATGCTTTTAAATAATTTTTGCTAATATCTCTGTAAGCAAAGGACAGTGGCCCTGGAGTCAGGAGAGACTGGGGCCTAGTCCAACTTCTGTGCTCCGTGACCCTTGGCAGGGCTGGCCAGGAGGAGTTATCCGGCTCTAATGACATCGTGACATCATGTTTCTCCTGGTGCCAGGTGCTCTTTAGGCAAAGGTGGTGCCTGAGGCCAGGGTAGAACCGACAGCAGCTCTGCTGGCCCCAAGGGTTCCAGAAGAAGTTGGTCATGCAGTGATGTGTCCCCCCAAGGAACCTCACCCCTCCCAGGTGATACGCAGCCAGCTTGCAGTTCCAAGGCTCCCCCGATGCAGACAGAAAAGACAGGACAGGGCAGAGCACCACTGGCTTCCTCCTGGAGGGCCGTTGTCATGGTTCCCATAACCCTGCACGTCCAGAGAAAAATTTGGTACCAGTGGAACCTCTTTTCAAAATACCTTCGCTCCCAAAGAGCATACAAAATACATGAATTAGTGTCAGAGGAGCTGTTGCCAAAATGTGGACGGTTTCTGCACGTTTAGTTGATCCCTAAGGACGGGGCAGGGGAGTGGTCAGTACAGGTATGAGGCCCAGCCCTCAGTCACGCAGAATGGGGGAGCCACGGTCTGAAGCATAGTTCCGCCATGAGCGCCCACCTCCAGACCTCAGTCTCCTTCTGGTCAGAGATGGGTCTTTTCCACCATAAACCACAGAGCGCGCTGGGGCCCTGGGTGCTCCCAGGAAGTGGGAGCTCAGAAAAGGAGGAGGTATGAACTAGTTGTCTGGGAAAGTGGGAGAGTGCAAGGACCAGCCAGCGCCAAGGCCCCGTGGACCTGCTTGAGGTTAAAGGTCATGAATTCGGTCATTGTGGTGGAGGTTTTTCTCCAGCCACCTCTAGCTATGCTCCTGGAGGCGGGAGCAGGCCAAGAGCTGATCTTGACTGGGGCTGCCGCTTGCTGGATAAGCCCAAGGAAGGGGGCTGTGGTGTACATGGGATACTGCTTATAACAACCACAGAACGTCAGCTGGAGAGGAAAAGAGATGAGGATGAACTGAGGTTGGATTCCACCACACCTGAGCTGTGTGATCTCAGAAAAAATCACTTAACCTCTCCAATCTGCTCTTTCCTTGTTTACAAAATAGGCATCAAAGTGCCCCTTCCATGGGATTGTGAGCATTAAATGATGTCCTTGGTGGGCAAATGTTCTGGCCTATAAGGAGCCCTGGACACAGTGGGTGTGAGCTTTGCATTAAAGGTGGTCTGTGTGCACAAATGTTGCTGGAGCATCCCCGGGCAGCAGCAGCCAGATGTGAAGCTGAGCCCAGCACCCGCGGTCACTCTGCTTCCCCGAGCTCCTCTCCTCCTGCAAAGCCACCTGCACACACCCCCTCTTCCCTGGCGGCCCCCATGAGCATGACAGATGTTCCCACAAACAAGTGGTCTCTCACTGAGCTGGGCTGCTGCCCTGTGGGCCCCTCCAGACCCTTGTCTGCTCTTCTAGTGAAAAGGCCTGTGATCAGAATTGGCCTTGATGCCCCTCAGGATGAAGTCTCTCGCCGGAAGCCCCTTACACTCCCCTGAAAGGGCTGCTCAAACAGCTCAGGTGCAGACATCTGTCGGGGGCTGTCCCACAGTCTTTCCCGCGTACCTCAGTTCACTCCTTGGAAATGCAGGGTGGGTGCAAAGGCCCTTCCTGGTCTGTGGTCCACAGGCCTCAGCTTCCTGTCAATTTCCTCCGCTGCACCTGAGCTTCGAGTCCTGTGGACAAAAATAGTCAAAGATCACCCTCTTCTGCCCCTGCGGAGTGACCATCTCCAAGCCCAGCCCAGCCCAGCTCCTGCACTGCTTGGCCAAGTCTCCCCAAGTTTCCCTGCTCTGTTCTCTCCTCCCCTTTAGAGCAGCATGTGAAACTTCAGCCCCTACTCCTTTTTCTCCTCTCCTGCCCGAGGTGGATTCCCGACTCTACTCCACTCCAGACTCCCCTCCCTCTGCTGGGAGTCCACCCCCTGCCTCTCTACCACTGCCTTCCTGTCAGCTTCTCCTCTGCCTTAAAAACCCAAACCAAACCTTGACCTTCTCATCTGTCCCAGGCTGAGCAGTCTTCTATTCCCCGGCAGATGAAGCAGGACTCTTCCACACGCTGTCCCCAGACTAGGGACTTCACCTTCGTGCTGACAGCTTCCAAGTCACCAACTCCTTCTCGGATCTCTCCCAAACCACCCAGATGTCCCCCAACTCCAGACGCGCGGCCACCCAGAAGGCTTCAAACCTGAGCTTCTCATGGAGGTTCCTTAAAAAACTAAAAGTAGAACTACCATACGACCCAGCAATCCCACTACTGGGCATATACCCTGAGAAAACCATAATTCAAAAAGAGGCATGTACCACAATGTTCATTGCAGCTCTATTTACAATAGCCAGGACATGGAAGCAACCTAAGTGTCCATCGACAGATGAATGGATAAAGAAGATGTGGCACATATATACTATGTAATATTACTTGGCGCCAAAAAGAAACGAAACTGAGTTATTTGTAGTGAGGTGGATGGACCTTGAGTCTGTCATACAGAGTGAAGTAAGTCAGAAAGAGAAGAACAAATATGTGTGGCTTTCACCATAGGTACTATAATAGCACCCATTTAACAGATGGAGGTATTAAGGTACAGAGAAGGTAATAATGGCCCAAGAAGACACAGCCAACAGGGGGCAGGACCAGTGCTCAAATCCAAGCCGTCTGGCTCCAGGCCCCTTGCTTTTAACCACGCCTCCATTCTGCCTGTGGTTCTGAGTGCTCCAGTCTGGGTCTGGGACTCCTTGCTCCACCTTAAGCAACTCTCCCTGCTTCATTTGCTCACAAAGCTTCGTGTACTTCTTTCCCAAGTCTCAGTTCCCAGCCCACCTCCCACCTCTGAGCTTGCCGGCCACCTCCTCCTGATGGTCTCTCAGGATCAGAGAGCCCCAGACTTACTTCAAACCCCTTCCTCTGGCCTCGAACAATGTGATTTTGCAGCTTCATCGGCGAATTTCTTTCATTCAGCCTTGCAGGCTAGTTTCCTGTGAGCTTGCCTGTCTCCTTTACCCAGCCGCGAGGTACCCGGAGGCAGAACCCTGTCCTCTTGGTGCCTCTCTCTGCCTCGCGTGCACTGAAGGCAGATTCAGCTCTCTCTCAGATCATATCCCCTCCCAATTTCCCTGTTTCTGCTCAGGGAACTATTACTTATCCTTTCTTCCTGCCTCTGAAATTTTGCCCTGCCTCACCCCTGGCCTCTGTTTCCCACATCCCACCGGCCAGGTCAGGGCTGCCTTCCAACTGTCTCTCAGATTCCTCACGGCTGCCTCATTCCAACTGCACAACTGTCATCCAGCACCAACCCTTCACCATCTGGCCATCCCAATGGCTTGCTGGCCCTTCCCCTTATTTTTAAATGTGGAGTCTAATAACCTAAAACATGGTAATGTTTTTTTTAAAAATCAGTTACCCTGAATATAGCTGTGGGTCGAGAGTTTACTACCTGTGCGTTACAAATAGCTGGAGCGGGGAGGAGAAAGGTCTTGATAAAAGAGGGCGTTGTGGGCTTCCCTGGTGGCGCAGCGGTTGAGAATCTGCCTGCTAATGCAGGGAACGCGGGTTCGAGCCCTGGTCTGGGAGGATCCCACATGCCGCGGAGCAACTGGGCCCGTGAGCCACAACTACTGAGCCTGCGTGTCTGGAGCCTGTGCTTCGCAACGGGAGAGGCCGCGATAGTGAGAGGCCCGCGCACTGCGATGAAGAGTGGCCCCGCTTGCCGCAACTAGAGAAAGCCCTCGCACAGAAACGAAGACCCGACACAGCAAAAATAAATTAATTAATTAATAAAAACTCCTACCCCCAACATCGTAAAAAAAAAAAAGAAAAAAACCAGAAATGATACTTAAAAAAAAAAAAAGAGGGCGTTGTGCTCAGTCTTCAAGATGGCCCCCACAGCTCAGGATGACTGCCTTCTGGGTTTCATGCCCTCATGCAGCCTCCTTCCACACTGTCTCATGGTTGGTCTGTATGACCAGAGAACATGGCAGAAGTGATGGTATGTCATCTTTGAGGTTAGGTTGTAAACAACATTGGGATATCTGTGTGTGTGTGTGTGTGTGTGTGTGTGTGTGTGTTAACTTGCTCTGAGGAATGTAAGGACACTCAGACAACCCATGCAGCAAGGCCTTCTGCCAAAAGCCACATCACATGAGTGATCCATCTTGGAAGCAGATCCTCAGCCCCACTCAAGCCTTCAGCTGGCTGCAGCCCTGACTGACAGTTGAATGGACCTCATGAGAGACTCTGAGCCAGAAGGACCCACTAGGCTGCTCTCAGATTCTTGATGCTCAGAAACTGTGTGAGATAATAAATGCCTATTATTTCAAGCTACTAGATTTTGGGGTAATTTGTTACATAGCAATAGATAACCAATACAGAGGATGGGATCCATTCATTCACTTCGTCATTTAACACAGTTCTTTTTTTTTTTTTTTTTTTTTGCGGTACGCGGGCCTCTCACTGTTGTGGCCTCTCCCGTTGCAGAGCACAGGCTCTGGACGCACAGGCTCAGCAGCCATGGCTCACAGGCCCAGCCTCTCCGTGGAATGAGGGATCTTCCCAGACCAGGGCACGAACCCGTGTCCCCTGCATCGGCAGGCGGGCTCTCAACCACTGCGCCACCAGGGAAGCCCCTAACGCAGTTCTTTTGAGCTGCTACTATGGGTCAGCTATCCTGGGTACTGGGGGTATAGCAGTGAACAAAATAGCCAAAGTCTTTACTATCAGAGTTTTTACTCTAGTCAGGGGAGGAAGATAATTAAACGAAAGAAAGAGATATGCTAGATGGTGATAAATGCTATGGCGAAAAATCAGTATGAAAATGAAATGGAGGGTATATATAGGCATGATGTTGCAATTTTATATGGGTTGGTCAAGGGAGGACTCTCTAATAAAGTGCTATTTGGGCAGAGAACTGAAGAAGATGGGCAAGCAGATATACAAGAAACAGCACGCAAGGCAAAGGGAACAGCAGGTACGATGGCTCAGCATCCACCCGCTTCTTACCATTTCATTGCTCATCTCTAGCACAGGCTACCTCATATCAGACATAAATTGCTAAACTAACCTCCTAACTGTCTCTGATACCGAGTCCAAACTCGTTCTGCTCACTGCACGACAGGCCAATAAATCGGGAGATGAGGTGTTGGGGCAAGGAATAACGACTTTATTCAGAAAGCCAGCAGACCGAGAAGATGGTGGACTAGTGTCTAAAAAACCATCTTCCCCCAGTCCGACTTCAGGCTTCTTTTATACAAGAAGGGGGAGGGGGATAGAGGGTGTGGTTGGTTGTTGCAAACTTGGTGACTGTGGAGACCACTGTGAGGCTGCCCATTGGTGGAGCGGGACCACTAATGGCCGGCCCACCCCTATTACAATTCCCCACTGTCAGTGTCCATTCTACAGTCTTGTGGGAAAAAGGGGTAACAATCATTGTGGCTACTTCCTACTGAACAGGGGTGATGAAGGGGTGATCGTGGAATGGAATTGATCAGCCTTGGGCCAGGAATATTCTTTAAAATTTTTAGTAAGTAATACAATTCTCTTTCTTTAAAAATTTTTGGCTGTGTTGGGTCTTCATTGCTGTGCGTGGGCTCTCTCTAGTTGCAGTGAGTGGGGGCTACTCTTTGTTGCTGTGCGCGGGCCTCTCATTGCAGTGGCTTCTCTTGTTGCAGAGCACGGGCTCTAGGCGCGAGGACTTCAGTAATTGCAGCACGCGGGCTCAGTTGTGGCACACGGGCCTTAGAGCATGTGGGTTTCAGTAGTTGCGGTGCTTGGGCTTCAGTAGTTGTGGCACGCAGGCTTAGTAGTTGTGGCTTGTGGGCTTAGTTGCTCTGTGGCATGTGGGATCTTCCTGGACCAGGGATCGAACCTGTGTCCCCTGCATTGGCAGGAGGATTTTTAACCACTGCACCAGCAGGGAAGTTCTCTTTCTTTCTTTATCTACAACTATTTGAACCTGATGAAATCTCTTCTACAATGAAATTTTAATCTCAATACTTATCCTTTTTGAAGAGCAACCTCAAGTCTTCTAAAGGGTTCAGAAACCCATTGCTCTCTAGGCCTCTCAGGAGTTGGGTCATTTTCGGATGACAGTGGGGCTATTTTAAACTGAGTGTGATGAATCCATGGCTTTAGTGCAGCTAACTTGACAGATGAGTGCATGGTAAGTAATAACACGTGTGGTCCTGTCCACTGTGCAGTTAGCTGGTGTTCAGGCCTTTGTTCTCTATACGTTTTAAGGAGGACTTGATCCCCAGGTTGGAAAGGATGTAAGGCTACTTCAGTTGGATAGGCAGACCTGCTGGAGGCAAACTCATGAACAGAGGTTAGTATAGTGCCCAGAGTTTTAACATAATTGGCAACTGCTAGGTCTTTCAGAGCATTTATAGATTCTCCCACCTGGGCAGGCACCTGGAAAGGCTTACCATACAATATGTCAAAGGGGCTTAATTTAAGCCTGCTTCTGGGAGCCACTCTGACCCACAGCAGGGTAACTGGCAAGGCCTTATCCCAAGTTAAATTGACATACGTTAGCAATGTTCCTTTTTAATATAATTCACTCTCTCGGTTTTTCCTGTTGATTGTGGTCTCCAGGATGAATGTAGCAGCCAATTAATTTGCAGTGCTTTGGACACTTGTTGGATTATACTAGAGACAAAAGCAGGCCCGTTACCACTTTGAAGGGAGGCAGGGAGTCCAAATCAGGGGATAATTTCCTTAAGGAGGGCTTTAACCACTCTGGAGGCTTTTTCTGTCTGGGTGGTATATGCCTCCACCCATCCTGAAAGTGTCATCAAACACTTACAAGTATCTGAAATTTCCTGCAGCTCACTTGAGTCAAATCTATTTACCAGTCCTTGGTGGGGCAGGTTCCTCTGTGTTGGGTCCCCATCTGGGGAGGTCTGACAGCAGTCTTAGGGTTATTTTTAGCACAAATCATGCAATTTTGAGTGACTTGTCGGACGGTCCTTTGTAGGTTAGGCCCCATTATATATTTTTGAATCCATTGTAAGGTGGCACCTCTCCCGTGATGGGCACTATCATGAACGTGCCACAGCACAGTGTCCAAGAGTGTCTCAGGGATCAAAACAATTCCTTGTGCATGACATTTCCAGCCAGGCGAGGTGTGATCAAGTGAATCCCCACTTTTCAGCCTCTCCTTGTCCTTTTCTGAATGCACCAGCTGGTATTTTGACAAGTCGAT
Organism: Leucopleurus acutus; assembly: GCF_964270905.1. NCBI lineage: Eukaryota > Metazoa > Chordata > Mammalia > Artiodactyla > Delphinidae > Leucopleurus > Leucopleurus acutus. The sequence continues at coordinate 84,975,785 of NC_139151.1, forward strand.
CTGCAGGAGAAGTGACCCTATCATGGCTTGATAATCGCCTTCTTTTGCTGCCTTCTTTGCAGCTCGGTCAGCTAACGAGTCGCCCTTTATTATATGAGTTTCGTCCTTCTGGTGGCCTTGGCAGTGCTTTGTGGCCACTTGTGAGGGCTTATGGACTGCTTCTAATAGTGACAGGATTTCAGAAGCGTGTTTTATGTATTTATTGTTTGAAGTGAGGGGCCCCCTTTCTTTCCAGATTGCCCCGTGAGCATGCACCACACAGAATGCATAGCGAGAGTCTGTGTAAATATTTACTCACTTCCCTTCAGTGAGAAACAGGGCTCTTGTCAGAGCAGTGATTTCTGCCTTCGAAGCTGAGCTCCCTGGGTGCAGGGCTTTGGCTTCGACAGTCATTTTAAGGGTACCGTTGCATACCCAGAGTGTGGCCTACCTTGGTCCATGATGCTGCTTCCATGGGTGAACAGTCCCATATCTAGCTCGACCAAGGGTTGGTCCATTAAGTCCAGTCTGCTAGAGCGCGCTAGCTCCATGACGTGTAGGTGTCGTGCTCTGGGGACTGTGCAGCATCAATTGGAAGCAATGTGGCTGGATTTAGGGCTGAAGTGACCTGAAATCTGATACTGGGGTTGCCTAAGAGAATGGCTTGGTACTTTCCCATTTTCCCAGAAGTCAGCCAGCAGCCCCCGCTTTGCTCCAGTAAAGAACGGACATGGTGAGGGACAAACACAGTGGTGGGCTGCCCCAGGGTAAACTTCTCAGCTTCCTGAGGTCTGTCACAAGTAGTTGCTATAGCTCCAGGGCAAAGGGGCCATCCCTTAACAGTCTGTTTTAGTTGTTGTGTGAAGTAGGCAACGGGGTAGAGGGATATTCCCCAGAGTTTGAATGAACACGCCAAAATTTATGCCTTGTCTCTCATGGACATATAATCGGAAAGGTTCTTCTAAGTCTGGTAGTCCCACAGCTGGGGCTGAGATTAACTTTATTCTTATTGTTTCAAAGGCTGTTTGGCACTCTTTAGTCCAAGTAAGGGGCTCAAAATCATGTCCCTTTAAAGCCTCATAGAGGGGCTTTCCTATGAGCCCAGATGTGGGGATCCAAATCCTACAGAACCCTGCTAGTCCCAGAAACCCCCTCAGTTGTCTGTGAGTCTTGGGTGTTCCAATGCCTGCAATTGCCTGTTTTCTATCAGGCAAAAGACCCCGCTGTCCTTGAGAAAGGACAAAGCTCAGATATATGACTTGTTGCTTACATATTTGGGCCTTTTTTCTGGGAGACCTTATATGCACAACTGGCCAAACAGTTCGGGGTTCTGATGGTATTTTGTAAACACTTATCATATGTATGACTCGCTATGAGCAAATCATCAACATACCGGAATAGGAGTCTTTCATCCAACATGAAGTTTCTAAGGTCCCTAGCCAACACTTCCCCAAATAAGGTAGGGGGATTCTTAAATCCTTGAGGTAGGACTGTCTAACAATACCGTTGGACTACCTGTGTTTCTGGGCCCTGCCATTCAAAAGCATACAGCTGCTATGATTCTTCTGCAATAGGAATGCAGAAAAAAAGCATCTTTCAAGTCCAGAACTGCGAACCAGCTGTGTTCTCCCTGAATAGTTGTGAGCAGAGTGGATTAGGTACCACCCATTAGGGCTGCAAATCTTGGACTATTTCATTAACAGCCCTCAAGTCTTGGAAAAGCAACACTCTGCTGAGTTTGGCTTTTTGACCAGGAGATTAAGGCTGTCATATGGGGACCTGCAAGGTTTATTCAGTCCTATTTTCAAACACTTTTTGAGAATTGGCTGCATTCCCTTTTGGGCCTCTTAGATTAGGTGTCCCAGCATTTCTTTTTAAGGGCATTTGCATTGGCCATGCGTTCTTGGCCTTCCCTGGGGTGCCACCAGCCCACACTTCTGGCCTTACCTTTTCGAAGCCTCGGGGGGGACAGAGCTCTGTCTCCTTTTCTGGGGTGTCCATGAGGGCCATCTGTAGGCTTACAGTGTGCTCTGGTGGGACCCCAATGTCAAGCTGTCCTGGCAAAAAAATTACTTGAGCATTTAATTTCCAAAGGAGATCTCAGCCCAAAAGAGAGATTGGATATACTGGCATATATAAGAAACTGTGTTTCCGGGTGAGGTCCCCGAACTGGCATTCTAGAGGTTGTAAGAAAGAATGATTTTGTACTTCTCCAGAAACTCCCTTGACCAGGATGGATTGAGATGTTTTCTGCGCCACCTTGGTATTTACCACAGGGTATGTTGCACCCATATCTATCAGAAAGTCAATCAACTTGTCCCCCACTGTCAAAGTTACCTGGGACTCCTGTGGGGGAATTGGAATTGGACGCCTCAAGCCGAGCCCCCAGGCCTCTTCATTCATTTTCAGAGTGTTCCTCTCTTTCTACCACATGAGAGGCCCCCATCTTTCTTTCATTGTTTTCATTCTTATTTTTTTGTCTAGGGCAATCTGTTTTCCAATACCCTTCCTCCTTACAGTAAGCACACTGTTCCCTCCCCAGCGGTGGCTTACCTCTCTTCGGGTTACTCGCCTTCCGAGAATCTAATGCTGCTGCCAGAAAAGCTGCATTCCATTTTGCATCTTCTTCCTTCTGTCATTGTTCCCTGTTGCTCAACATTTAAAAGCAGCATCTACCAGTTGCGAAGGGTTCATTCCAAATGTACCATCTAACTTTTGTAATTTTCTTCTTATATCTTGGGCACTTTGCCCTATGAAGGTCATATTTACCATTGCCATATTTTGGGGGGCCTCGGGGTCTGCATCAGTGTAGCACCTATAAGCTTGAAATAGAAAATCCTTGCAATGGAATATTATTTGGTTATTTTTAAGAAAGAGATATCTTTTTATATGTTGACTTGGAAAATGTATAAATATATTAAGTGAAAAGAATTGGTTACATGAATCATATCATGTTCGTTAAAAAGAAAAAAGTCAGGGCTTCCCTGGTGGCGCAGTGGTTGAGAGTCCGCCTGCCGATGCAGGGGACACGGGTTTGTACCCCGTTCCGGGAAGATCCCACATGCCGCGGAGCGGCTGGGCCCATGAGCCATGGCCGCTGAGCCTGTGCGTCCGGAGCCTGTGCTCTGCGACGGGAGAGGCCACAACAGCGAGAAGCCCGCGTACCGCGCAAAAAAAAAAAAAATCATATGATTGCATAAGCAAAGGGAAAATACAGAAGGACATTTGCCTAAATTATCAAGGCCTCCCAGTATTTTCCTGTTCCTAATTCCAATGTTTAATTCTCAGGCCTTATCTTCCTTGACTTACCAGCCGATCTGACATGGCCGATCACTCTCTTCCTTGAAATACTTTCTTTACTTGGTTTCTCCCCTGTGATGTACCCTTGGTTTCCTCCTCCTCCTCTGGCCTCTCCTCAAGTCTCCCTTGCTGCTTCCTCCTCCTTTCCTTGACTTTCAAACATTGGAGCTCCCCAGAACATAATCCCTGGACCTCTTCCATGCTCAGCTCCTGCCTCAGACTTTAAATTTCAACTATCTGTTGGATGATACTCAGATTGCTATCACCAGCCCTGACCTCTGCCCAGACCATTGGGCTCATATAGCCAACTATCTAACTGACTTCTGCACTTGGAGGTCTAATACACATTTCTAATCCTGCTATGACCCGTCACACCTTATCCTCCTAGTTTTCTCCATCTCAGTCATGGAAAATGACTCTCATCTAGTTGCTTAGGATCAAAACCTGATTGTTATTGACTCCTCTCTTTATTTTACACTCCATATATAAATTCTGTGGATTCTACCTCCAAAATTCAATTCGAATCTGACCATATTTCCCCTTTCCACTGCTACCACCCTGATCCAAGTCCCTACCAATTCTTGGCCTTGATTACCGCAATAGCCTATCTCATTTCATTACTGTGTACAATAACCTAATAGAAAAAAAGACCAAAAGATATGAACAAACTGTTAATAGAAAAGAAAGCCCATAAACATAGGAAAAGGTGATGGGCCTCATTCATGATAAGGGAAACTACACTGAGATACCATTTCACATCTATCAGCTTGGCAAAAATCTGATAGTTGACAACATATTTTGTTGACAAGGCTTGGGAAACAGGCCCATACACTGTTAGTGGGAATATAAAATAGTACAGTACCTAGGAAGAGACGTTTACCGCTATCTAGCAAAACTACCTATGCAGCTGCCCTTTGACTCAGGGACCCCATTTCTAGGAATTCTATCCCAAAGGCACACATGCACAAATACGAGTGAGCTAAGTACAAGGGGGATCTTTGTCTCCGTTATTTATGTTTTGCTCTATTATTTATGAACAGTGCCTGCAACATATTAGGTACTCAATCAATATTTGTTGAATGACGTTTAGCCAACGTTGGACTTTATTCGTCCTGTTTGCTTTGTTAGCAAGTGCTGAAACAACCATTTTATCCCTACACTCCAAGGGAATCCCAGCTCTCAAAATTAAAAAAACTTTTCACCACGGAGCCCTGATTCATTTTAGTGGAGAAGGGTGTTAAAGAGCACAATTTAACATGCTGTGTCGCTCTCTCTGGATGCTTGGCTGAGGGGAGAGCCAGAGCTCACAGCCCCTCTCCTCCCCACTCCCAGCCTGGTCTGCTCCTCACCTGTATCTTCTGCACTTGCCTTTTGATATTCTCAGCTCAAGTCATCAGACAAACCGGCAGCAACCTCTACAGCAACAATGACAGTATTGTTCTTGGGGTCACCCTGAAATGGGACCTGACTTTATGCTAATCCCACCTGAACCCACAAGACTCCTATTCTGAGACCCTCCCTGCCCCTAATCCTACCAGGGGAGAGCCCACTTCAGGGTACCCCTACTTCCTCACAGAACATCACAGGAAGCCTCAGAAGTTCCCTGTAGCAGATTGGTCTCCACTTCTGCCCAGGGGGATCTGCTGGTCCTATCCCCACTGGGCAGGACGGTCCCAGGCTCTTGCAGCGCTCTGGCTCAGACACTCCTCATCCTAAAGCCAGGTCACTGTCACCATCTGGGGATGAAGTGAAAGATAAGCACCTCACAGGGAACTTGCCCTCCAGGACCTCCCTGATGGAGCCATGAGGGTGAAACAGCCCAAGCTTAAACTGGTTTTACCTCCTTAGACAGGTTGATAGATTAATCAAACCTGAATTATTTTAAAGAAACAGCACTGCTCCGTGTGCAAGACGGGAACCCTTGTCTCCAGGATGACCCTGGAACAGAGAATTTTAGTCTACAGAACTCAAAGAATAGAAATGATGCCACCAGAGCCCTTTAAAAAGCGAGAAGCCCTTCAATAAGGAAAATCTGGCTTCCAGGATCAGTAGTAGCTTATATGGACTAAATCAAGACCGTCAATCAGCATCCAAGTTAGAAATTTCCCTAACCCCTATAATTTCCCCCTGAACCCTGGATCAAGGAGACAGATTTGAGAGCTTTGCCTCCTATCTCCTTGCGGGTGGATTTCCTGATAAAGCTCTGATTGGTAGCGAGCTGCGTAACGAGCAAAATCCAGTAAGTCGGAAGGACTAGGCCTTCTCTTCCCCACCTTGGGGCACAGAGCAGGACATGACTAGGCCAGCAGAGGGCACTCAGCCTCGACACTGAGGCCCGAGGCCGGCGGGGAAGGGTGTGCGCCCCCCACTTGATACACTTCAGCGGCTCCTGGGCACCCTGCAGCGCCCAGAGCCCCGGAAGCCTTTCTCCGGGTCCTCCGGGGGTTAGGGTCAGGTTGCGCTGCATGGGGTACTAGGTCCTCAAACACTGCCTCTTGCGGAGAATAAGTCCCTCTCTGCGTTTCACCTAGAAACGCAACTCCCCTGCAGGGCTGCGGGGCTCGCTGGATGCTGCTGTCTCCCCTCCGGGTTGGAGGATCCCGGAGCAGCCACAGGGTGAAACCCAGACCCTGGGACCCAGCGAGGTGCTGGAGAGGCGCCTGAATAGCAAGCCTGGAGCCCCGCGCCCGGGCAGGAGGAGGGAAGAGGGGGGGTCGTGCTCGGGCTTGGGTCCCAGCTCCCCGGCACCATCTAAGATCACCACCCCTCTCCCCCGGTCCATTCCGGCCATCAAGCCAGGCTCCCTTATCGCTTCAACCCCTGGGCCCTCCAATCCCTCTTTCTTTCCTCACCTCTCCCGGGACAAAGTGACCGGCGGCGTCCCGAAGGTGGCTCTGGCCCCTCTCGGAGACCCGGCGACGTCTCGGCCCGGCTCTGCCTGCCCAGTGCCGCCAAGGGGCCCGCAGTCCACTGCGGAAGGGCATCGGCGCCGCCCGGGCTCCTCCTCCCGCGCTACGTTAGTGGCGACCCTGCAGCGCAAGGGCTGAAAGTCATCTGACTTTACGCTAGAGTTCTCCCCACACTCAGGCGCTGCGCTCTCCCCAGAGCCAGGCGCTGAAAGCCGCGCCTCCTGGTAAACACCGGCGAGGGTATCCTCCGCCTTCTCTCTGAACGGGGGCGGCTCACAGAGCGAAACCCAGAAGCAGGGAGTTTAAAAGGTGGGAAAGGGCGGCCTCGCCTTCTTGGGCCTCGAGGTAGGTCCCCAGCACCTCCCACCTGGGGTGAACCCGACACCCGGCCCCGCGGACACCTGGGCGGAAGCCCAGCCGCAGTGAGGAAACTGCGTGGTGGAAACAGATTGCCTGGCTTTCTCCGCATTCATTTCGCGTAGTTTGCCGGAGGCCTAGCAAAAGGCTGGGACTCTTTCCAGCAGCGCCCCTGGGTTAACTGGTGAGATTCAGGACTGGGGTCCGACAGGAACACTGACAGGGAAGGAGCACCACCTCGCGGTCAGCGCGAAGGTTATCGGAAAGACCTCAAAGGAAAGCGAGGGACCATCCTGCCCCCCACTGGGAACCCCTACGCCTTTCACAGGGGCACTCCACCTTCACCCCTAATTCCATCCCGCACCCCACTTGGAACCCCTACGCCTTTCACAGGGACACTCCACCTTCACCCCTAATTCCATCCCGCACCTTGAGGGGCCTCCAAAGGACACCTCAGCTGCCGCGTTAAAGCTCTGTCCATGCTCTTGCAAGTAGCGGCCCCTTGGCCTCCTCTGAACTTATGGGTGTTCTCACCTGGGGGTAGACGGCAGCCTTAGGATGGCGTGACCAGAACAGGGCAGCACCTGGCAGTGGGGTTTTGGGGGTTGGGCAGGGAATTCCAGAGTCCTAAGCAGCCAAAAGGGGGTGGCTGAGGAGGCACATCCCTTGGCCCCCAGGATTTCTTACCCAGTGGGAAGGATGGTGAGTCTAGAGGAGAGCCAGAGCCAGGCTCTCTCAAGTGTGGGTCTCTTGCTCCGGTGTAAAGGCGGCAGTGCCTTTCTCCATCTGTCTCACTCACCTGAGTGTCTCCTATGCCCCACCCCTGTCCCACGCTATATGTTATTTTCCTCTCATTCCTCCATCCTTCCTTGTGGCCTCCATTTCCTGGGTGCCATTCCTGTCCATCTCATTCCTGCCTCTTTGCCTATCTCCCAGGTGGCCCCCATCTCTTTTCTTCCTTTAGTCACATTGAGCATGTCGTTAATAATGTTAAAATTCCAAGCTTACTTAACATCTATGAGCCAAAGACTGTTGTAAGGGCTTTACATATATTAACTTAATTCCCATAAGAACCCTATGCTGTAGGCACTAGTATCGCCCTTGTTTTTAGATGGGGAAACTGAGGTCCCCAGAGAACTTTGCCAAAGAACTGAGATGTGAACCCAGGTCATCTGGCTCCTGTGTCTGGTCCCTTAACCATAACACCCTGCTGCTCCTCTGCTGGATTTCTTTTCCACTTTTGGATTTGACTGAGGCCGTGAAAACTTCATATGGATTTCAGCAATCTTGGAGAAGTTTCACCTCCTCTCTGGATCCCATGATCTCTGTAGCTCCATGGCCCTCTTTATAACCCATGTTGCTTTGAGTTTATATTTCACTTCAGCATTTGCTAAGGTCCTATTTGAACTTTCTAGTCTTGTCTCAGACGCCTTACAAGGAATTAAGGGAGTACGAAGAGTGAGTAGTGTGCCTGTGCAGCCAGAATACTGGTGGCAGGAAAAGCAGTGAGAGGTTTGTCACCCAAAGAAAAGGTGGAAACGTAGCTGCCAGGTCTGGCTTCCCCTCTACACGTGTCCTTCAGTTCTCACCTCAGAGTCTGGCTTTGATTTCGTTTCAGAAATAAAAATTTATGTTCACTTCTCTCCATTGCTTTCCCACTTCTTGTGGATTGAGCCCCAGATGTGCTCAGCCTCACCTGTGAGTCCGTCCTAGCCACAGAGCTAGGAGAAAAACAGGGGAGGGGGATACAACCAGTATCCCCAGTTCCTTCAGGGAGAGAGGTTCCTTCAGGGAGAGAGGTTCTCAGGCAAGATCAGGGCCGACAGGAGGTAAGAGTTCAGGGAATATTTGGTGAATTCAAAGAGGTTCTTACTCAATCCTTTTGTGGGAAACATGGACCCTGGGAAGGAGAAGTTGGCGTGGGCCTCAGAAAGGTTTGACAACATGTGTTGGCTGGTCCTGTTCTGCTCTGGCTATCTCTCCAAGAGGGGGAGGTTCTGTCCTTGGGCAGCTGAGTTCTGCCATCGTCTCCCCCAGTGCCACCCACCAGTGAGTGTAACCAGCAGGGAGGCTCTGGGGGCCGAAGTCCTCCTAAATGCTGGACTTTCCAACTTCAACCCTGGACCCTCAGACTGATTTGGCTTGAAATGTCTTTTGGAATTCCAGAGGCTGGCACAGCACTTCCTGTGACACTCAGGGCTAACCTGAAGTGGGCTGTCTCCTGGCAAGGTTATAGGGCAGGGTTAGGGTCAGGATAGAAGTCTTGTGTACTTAGTTGAGTCCAATTTAAAAGCAGGTCCCATTTCAGGGTGGTCCTAGGGCTTTTGGACTCTGACAGGAGTCATTGCTATTTTTGTTGCTGTTGCCTTTGTTATCATGACAATTCAAGTTTAGAAAAGGAGCCAGAGTGACTGTTAACTGTCTATGTAAGTGGCAGAGCTGAGATAGAATCCAGGACTCTCTGGTCCCAGGGCCACACACCCAGCCACTGCCCCACACTGATCTCTCTGCTTGGGTCCTGCTAGCCCAGGAAGAAATTTCCTCTCTATTTTTAATATCAACCACATCCATTACCTTGAGCCTGCTCCTTTCATGTCCATTAGTACTGCTCCATCGGTTGTTCCCTCATCCTCTTACATATCCAATCTCTCCCTCTTAATTGGCTCCGCTTGGCATAAGAACAATGATTCTGTGGCCTGAAAATCCCTTTCCATTGATCCTGCCTCTCAAGCTACCATCCCGTTTCTCTCCTTTTACTTCTTAAAAAACAAAAGCAAACAAAAAAGTAGCTCTAAAAACTAATCTATGCTTTTAGGAGTCAGGAAAGCAGTTATTTGTTGAGCTTTATACTACGTGCACTTTGCTATATATATATATATATATATATATATATACACACACATATGCATATACATACTACACATATGTAAACACAACTATGCTCTATTATAAACACATATTATATGTATAAAAGAGCATACATTATACTGAGTATGTGTTTTATATGCTATATATTACTTCAATAAATGTATATTAAAATATGTATATTTTAATAATATATAATAATAAATATATATAACTTCAATAGAAAATTAACAAAAGAAGAGAGAGAGTAGCCTAATTCTCTTTTCTACTCCCTCCCTCCTTCCTCTCCCACTTAATCATTACCCTTCCTTGCAATCTGGCTGTCATGTCCACCTTCAAAGGCCACCAGCTGCAGTGGCCCCTGCTAGACACTCCTCCCTCACTGGACACTGTCACCATGCTCTCCTGTCCCGAATGCCTGACTGACGTCCCTCCTTCTCCTCCCACTCCGTGGGTCCTGCTGCTACTGTTAACTCCACTTGGGATGCCTTTTCTCTCCACCTCTGCCTGTCTGCCTGTCAACGTTCTGCCTCCTTGTCAATATCTAACTCAAGTAACACCTTCACCTGGAAGCCCTCCCCAGTTCCCCCAATTCTACATCCTCTGTGCTCACTTGACACTTTGGGGATAACTCTGGAGTAGAGCTCTTCTCATTTATTCAACAAACGAATGCCCATCATGGGCCAGGGACTAGGGGTACTTTCTGCCCTGTGTTAGTTATTGGTAATATTAACTTTTGCGATTTGAATTGCAAGAAACATAGACTCACTCAATATTTTCCTTCAAATACATGGGATTGGGTAATGGGAATTTCTTATCACCTTGCCATCTAACAATTTATCTTCTTCCAAGAATAGAAAATATTCTTGGATTTATGACCATTGTTTCCAAGCAAAATATGCCAGAGGGCATCTTTCTAGCAAGATGATTGTGAGTTTGCACTGAAGAATAACTAATATGTGTAAAGCTCCCTCTCCATCCCCACCCCCACTTGAAGTTCTTTTGCTCAGGGATCCTGCTGGCCCATCCCTAACTTTAGGCAGAGTTTTTATTTTTCCTTTGATGGTTTGCCTGGGCCCAACCCCTCCCCCACTCCCACTCCCTGCAGGGTGAATGGCTTTAGCCCAGAGGAGACTAAATACAGCTCAGCTCTCTGGCCTGGGGCCAGTGATGAAAGTCCTGAACAGCCAGTCTTCCCTGCTAGAGTGAGGGGCTATTCTGTAGCAGCTGAATTGTAGGTTGTATCCCCCTCCCCTGTTTTTCTACCCAAAAACATGAATGAGCAACACCAGACTGGACCCCAAGAATGTCTTTAAAATGGGAATTTTTCTCCTTTGTCAGAAGATTGAAAACGACAAGAATGAAATCTAGATGCAGTTGAGATTGGGGCTGCCACATATGATTATGTTGGTTGGGCACTGCACATGTGTTCCTCATCTAAGAGGGCACCATTCACATCACAGACACCTTTATTATCCTGCAAATGTTTGTATGTTTGTTATTATTGTTTATCGCAGGGATGGGTGCTTTGTATATTTATTACAACCTCCCTGCAGATGGCAGTGAAGTGTCTTGTTTTAAGAGGTTTAATATATTTTGTTCTGCTTCCATGCACAAAGGAAAAATGAATCAATAATCAAAACCAACAACAGCTCTAATGTCATCTAAAATATTTCTGCTTCTAAACAAGAAACTGCTTTTCTAATTGATATACTGATAGGTGAGTATTTCAAAAATTAAAAATAAATAATCCCCATTGTTAGTGCACCAACTAATTTAATGTTTCATGTTGCATCACATCACCTCCTGTTTATTTGCTGTTTTCAAAAGGTATTGCTGTGTTCCCAGCATAAATCTGCAAGGATTTTCATTATTCTACGGATCATCATCAAACTAAATACATATGCTCAAATAATCCATAAAAAATTATATGCACATAAATTAGAAATCACTATTTAATGATCTGGAAATTACATAATAGCAATCACTTGTTGTTATGGATATTCTGTTAGTAATACTATTAACACGACAATATTTAGCAGCTTGTCGATTAGGTATTTTGTGTGTTACATACATCTAAGTTCTAAAATAAAATACTAATTATTGATTTTGCTCAGATACTATGAAAGAGATTTTAAAATTGATTTCAGAATCAGAAAACAGAGAAGAAAATGAAAAAGAATAATTTAGATCATTAAATACATTTTGGAGAAGATGGAATGGGGGCAGACTGCTGGATTAGGATGTGGAAGAGAAAAAGAAAACATTAAACTGGAGATTGATCTATCTATCTATCATCTATCTATCAATCTAATATACATATATGTTTATGTATATTTTGTCTATCCAGGTACCTGGCTATGTAATTTGAATATTTAATGATTTGAATATTAACAAGATTCTAGCTGAAATTTGTCTATCTTATGTAAGAAATTATGTAACTTTTTATTAAATTTATTTTCATTAAATTTTCATCAAAGTTTATCAAACTTAACTACCATCAGTGCAGGTGGGAAGTTTTCAGAAATTGTTTATTCATAAATTCTTATTAATGATCAAAGCCCCTACATTATTCTACCTCAATGATTTCTGTGTTTTATCTATATTGTAAATTCTTCAGGGATGGAGGGAGGGAGGAAGGATTGGCAGTATACGTCACACATTACTAATAGACAGAGGGTAAAATGCACTTCACCGATAGTGTTAAGAATTCAAAGTTAAAGTATGATTTGAAAGCTATGTATGGAGAGAGAGGCAGACAAACAAAGATACTATGAAAATGAGAAACAACACTGGGAACACATACTATGCATGATTCAACTTTTGGCAAGGCCACATCCAGGGAGAAGATTATCCAGGCAACTGTGAGTACAATGATGAGAATTGCCTTCCTTTGGCAGAAACTATACAAAATTCGATAGCATAATGGCACATCGATTAACAAATAATGTTACACATTTTTAAAGTCATAAAATATAAAGCCAAATAATTAAAATTATAATAGATGCAATGAATGAATTATTTTTGAAAAAGGTAAGAAATGCAAATATTATTGGACCATTTTAGATGTAACCCCTGGTATAAACCCTGTAGAACAGATAATGTTATTAGATTTGTGGATTTTCAACAAGTAAACATTTCATATGTGAATGTTTGGACAAAGGGGGTTGCCCAGTAAATGACAAGACAAAAGAAAGCATATGTGTATTTTCAGAAGGCTACTTACAAAAACTGAATCTAAAGAAAACTTGGATTCAGCGATGCCAAAAGTATGCGTACAGAATGTAATGGATTGTTACAGAAGATCCTCAAAAATTCTAGGGCATTTTATATTTTTTGTTTTGCATCTTCTTTACATTTAGTATTGAATCATGTGGCAAAAATCTATTTTGTCAGCACTGAATTTTTTATATCATCCAAGAAATTATAAAACTACTCTTTTTGCTTCAATCAAATGTTGAAGTATCTTGAAAATGCATTTATGGGACATAAAATTTTAAATCATTGTTGAATATGAGATGGGGAAATTGAGTAGATGCCATCTTGCTACTAAAACTTAATTAGAGGGAGTATGCAGTGCATATTGATGTTACAAATAAAAGCACAGATTCTCAAATATAAGTCAGAGTATACTTCTGAAAATATTCTCTTTAAAATGCATTGCTCAGTACTAATTTGAAGTGAAGGTAAAATTGATGTTGTAAGCAAAATTAGATGGGAGCCAAAAGTCAACATCTATTATTCCCTCGAACACAGATAATGAGCTAAGAAAATCTTTCAAGAAAAATGAATTTATGATAATTACAAAAAGATATTATTGCTGCTCAACAAATTGCAACTTCTTGACATTGACTCCAACTTCTTCAGTATAAAAACACCAGACAGGGGGAGGAAAATTCATTTCAAATGTTATTTCCACAATCAAACCACCTCTGATCCAAAATAGATTTCTGTTTTTTTCTATAATGGTAACAGTAATATTGATATTATCTTTAAAAGAAAGGTTTATATTGCTGAAAGAATATGATGGCCTTTACAGTGTCCTAGATCAGTACTTCTTAGATTTTCCTGTGCATACAGAGTGCCTGGGGATCTTATGAAAATGCAAATTCTGATTCAGTAATTCTGGAATGGGACCTGAGATTCTACATTTATAACAAGCTCCTGGTGATGCCCTAATGCTGGGTACTTGAAGTAGCCGAGTTCTGGATATCTCATGTGATTTGAAGAATTACTATCAATACCAAGTACCAAAGCTAGGTAAAAATGTATGACTGAAATTGACTGATGAGCATATTAAAGAATTTTATGCATCATTCATCAATGTATAAAGAGCTAAAAATCTAAATTTGTCTTTTTATAATCTCATATTCTCCCACCAAAATATTGTAATGTTTTAGTGACAATAATTTATCCATTTCCAAATAACTTTGAAACTTTCAAGGTAAAACTAATTTTTTAAATATCAATATCAGTGAAGAATGTGGCATCTCAAAATTGAATATGTTAAAACCAAGGTAAAGTCCACAGTGTCATAAGAAAGACTGCCAATCTGGTGATCATTTCTATAAAATATGAACTATATAAAAAAGTAAGCATTAAAACTGTCAGAAAGAATTATTTCTACCAAGGCAAGATGTCTATGAATTTTACAACAAATCATTAGATCCAAGTGACTTAAATTTCTAATATTATCATTAACCATTTGAATTTTCTATCATTTTATGATGAATCATTTACCTGTGCAACTCATATAAAATGACTGTTTTTCTTTAGTAATTGTTATTATTATTTTTTAGTAATTGTTATTATTGAGAAGTAATTAACTTTGTTAATTTGAGGAAGGGGTAGCTTTTTCAAAGTTGTATAAAATGCCAAGTGGTCTGGTGGTAGCTCTGGTTTGTGTAGTGTACTTAATAAGGAATAAAATGACCTATGAAACCCATTTGCCTGGTCTCAGGGTTTTGGTATCCTGAAATTCCTGTCTCATGTGATTAGAAGAATCACAGTATAATCTGTCCCCAAATAGATTGTTACAAGGATATTCATGGTACTCAGGAGAACAGGATATTTGGCCATGGGTCTGTCTGCAGATACCCAGAAAGACCAACCACCAAGACCTCATGGGAGAAATAGGAATCGTGGTCCTGCGTGGCATAGAATCCTGGAATCAGAAGCTAGTCCAGGGTCTAAGGCAGCTCTACCTATCAAGTTCGTTTATTCTGTCCTCAGCCATCCACACTGCAGCCATTCAAGGGTGACTCATTCTTTCCCTCCCTCTTTCCTCTTTCCCTTCTTCTGCCTTTGCTACTTTCTCTGTGTGGGTCAATTCAAGAGAAAGAATTCGATGGGACTAATATGGTCACTTTGGGTCCTGCTGGACAAAACTCCTTAATTAGAACCCCCTTGCCAAGGGCGTGCTAAGAGGACACCCCTGGGGCAGCTCTTCTAAACAGGGGCCAGTGGGAAGGAACCCCTTGCTTTCAGAATGGGGGAGTGTGGGCTGACTAGGTAGTGAACCTTTTGAAAACAGTCCTTTTGTTTAAAAAACACCCTTGATGGAAATTTTCTTTATAAAGAGGATCTATTTTCCTGAATATAAGAGAAATACCTGTTTATTTTAGAAAATATAGAAAACAATAAAGAAGAAAAATCATCACTGTTAATTTGGATGTGTTTTCTTCTAGTTTTATATATATATATATATATATATACGTATATGTAAATATACCTACATGCATATATAAAACTGCTATAAGATATGGGATTACACACTTTTTTTTTCATTTATGTGGTGAGATTTTTCCTAGGTCATTAACAAGAAATCTTCCAAAACACCCTTGCTTATGGTTCCCTCGCACTCCAAGAGACGGGCCATTATCAGCTGCTTCACTATTGCAGGACAGATGTTAATTTCAACTGGACTTCACCTGTATGAGAATGTCAGCGGGATGGCTCTGGGGATGATTCAATTGTGCTTTGGGGCTTTCACCCCTAGGCCAGACTGAGGCAAAATAGCTGGCTTCTGTCTCCAGGTCGACTCTGGCAGCCTGGACTCCATCTGCACCCACGGAAGCTCAAAGAGGGGCAGGACCTGGCCTGGGGATTTTCTGCACAAATTTATGGGAAGGAGTTGGTGGTAAAGGGTTACAGGATTAGAGAGCTAAGCTGAAGGGCAGCACGTGGAGGCAGTGCTGCGTGCTGAATTTACAACAGGAGCCTGGGAGTCGTATAAATGAGTAATGCTTCGTGATGTTCTCCTCCAAGCGAGCTGCAAAAATTGGCAAGGGTCCTTCAGTGTGTTGTCGATGTGTCTGGAATTCAAATAATTTGATTCTGAGATACCATGACAATGGGAAGCAAGGCATTACCTTGAGAGAATGATGGCAGAGACAGCTGCTGCAACCAATATTCATGGAAGATGTGGCATTAACAACTGTTCTCCATCCACTGTCCTTCCGAAATCGAAATCTCTTATCCTGCCTCCTTGCTATTGCCCTTACTCAAGGGCATTAAATTAAAAAGTAATGTCGCTGGTAATTCTTTTTATTTTTTTTCCTAGTCCAGGCGGTGAAGAATGGGGAAAGTGAAATAAAAACCTTGACTGAAACTGATATGTCTCCTTAAAAAAATGATGCTGTCATTAGACATAGCTCAGAAGAGCACATTTGAATATCGGGTGGCATTGCAATGTGTAGCATCACTTGCTTCGTCTTTTAAATTTGTCTTTGTTGGCTGAGCACGTGAATATTTTCCCAAGGTGTAATAGCTGGGAGGATTCCGTCAGTAATAACAGGAGATCTGGTGAGCTGGGTCCTGTTATCTTTTGAATCACAAAGCATTTTGCTTGTGCTGGTTGTCGTTTCCATTAGGGTAGCTGATAAGCAGATTCGGACTTTATTTGTCCAAATATAGTGCTCATGCTACCTCTTGTTTGTACAGTGTTTAGCTTTTCTGAAGCACTTATTTTAAAAAGCCTTTTTATCCATGGCGTAGCGTTCTGGAGAAGAACTGTGGATGGGGACTATATGAGCTACTGGTCACAGGTTTGCCACTGTGGCTTTCTTTGTCTATAACTCCTTTTCTCCATCTAAAAAAGGAAAGTGTTGGTCTTTCCTCCGCATCCTCAATTCCCTGATTCTATTATTTCATTTGACAATTTATTACTAATAGTAGCATTGACCAAGTTCCCAGGTATCTTGACTCCACGTTTCCTAAAAAAGTCATGTTCCTTTAATATTAATATGAAAATTTAACATTTTGACACTTTTTATTAACCTACTAATTGGTTCTAAGAAAGTGAACATGTACATAATAATTGCAACCATTTACAGAGCATTTGCTCTGTGACCAGTACTGTTCGACTGCTTTATTTATTTTCACAACAACCCTGTGAAGTAGGTAGGTAGGAATTATTATTCCAATTTAACAGTTGTAAGAAATAATTTATAATATATCTTGTTTCTGCTACAGAAGTACTTTGGACAGACAGTCAAAAAGAGGTAATGAATGGATGAAAATTCATCGACAACATGTCCCCAGCTTCAGCTTTTCTCCTAGATTCATGAATTTAGGATCGAACCTTAAGACATGAAGCCAATGTTGAAGGAGCAAAGATAAACTCAGCAGTGATATCAGTTCACCTTCATGGAAACTGTCCAGGAACGTGGTCACGGGTCTGCACTGAGATGTTCTGATTGACTTATGGGTCTCTTGCTACAGAATTAGTATTGCAGCTGGCCAGCATTTAGATCCATTATTCCTTCCTAGTTAGCAAGCTCTTCATTTGCAGCCATAGCTCCAGGAGCAGAGCCATTGGTGTGTTGGGGAACCCTGGGGTGCCTAGAAAGGGTTACAGCTGGGTCTATGTTATCAGCATACTCAGAAATCTTGTTGGGCAACAAGCAGCCTCCTCCCATTACCACAGCATTCTGCTCTATATGTGCCAGGATATGGGAATATTAGGAAGCATTAGAAGAGAATTTATTCTCTTTTTTACCTGCTCTTACTGGAAATGAGAATTCCACCAAAATGTGCATTTCAATTCAAAGTCAGGAATTCCTTGTGGAACAAGAAAAGAGGATATCATGTGTAAGCCAGAATAGCCATACAAAATAATCCAGACTTACGCCTATTCCAGGAAAATGAAATCATACTTCATTAGTGCCTCCACCTCTCTCTCTCCCCTGAGCAAGTTAAACTATATTTCTTGTATCCAAAAATATTTTTAAAGACTGGAAGTTACTGGAGAGGTCAGCTTCCCTCTGGCATTTATTGCCACCATCTTGAATTACCATTAGAGCCTGATGGCCCAGAAATGGCACCAGGGAAGTCCACCCATTTGGGCCTCCTTCCTTCACACTATGGAATCAGGCTCTCAGCCTTGCAAGTCTAGAGACAGGATCTAATCAGCCTCCCAGAGGGTGATGGGAGATAGGAAAGCAACTCACATGAGATTAAACTATAACCAAGAATGCAGTTATAACATTCTGAAATAAAATTATCTAGGGAAGTGGACATTCTTTGGGCCAACTCTCCCTGGAGGAAACTCCTAGGGAAGACAAATCTTAACAGAAGTTTGTTGTGAAGGCTGTTGAATGAGTCAGACAAAGACAAGAGGCTTAGAAAGTGTCCCTGAGCTGGTGATTGAATTTTGTGTCAGGTGCTGTGCAAAGTACTTTACATGTATTATGTAATTTGGTCCTCATAACAATCCATAATATTCTGTTATTACCCCCACATTGCATTGAGGAAACCAAGACCCAGAGAAGTTAATTACATTATCCAAAGTCACGCAGATATTGTGTTTGGTCAAAGGGTACAGAAAACTGTTCATATATTTCTAGCCCTGTCTAGTGAGAGACCATGTCTAGTTTTTAAAATAAGCTTTGTTGAGGCATAATTTACATATGATCAAATCCACCAGTTTTAAGTGTTCAATTCAATGAGTTTTAACAAAAGTACAGTCACGTAGCCATGACTACGGTCATGATACGGAACACGTATATCATCCCCAAATGTCTTTCATGCCCCTCTGAAATCCATACTCCCTACCCCCATCCCAGCTCCTGGCAACCATTGATTTGTTTTACATCACTTATTTTCCTTTTTCTAGAACTTAATGTAAATGGAATTGTATAATACATAGCCTTTTGTGTCTGGCTTTTCCCAGTGCAATGATTCTGAGATTTATTCACATTGCCTGTATCAGTAGGTTTTAATTTTTCCTTTTTATTGCTGAGTAGTCTTCCATTTGTACATCTCCTTTAGCGAAGTGTCTATTCAAATCTTTTGCCCACTTTAGTTGACTTGTCTTCCAATATTGAGTTATAAGAGTTCATTATACATTCAGGATACAAGTCCTTTATTAGATACATGCTTTGTAAGTATTTTCTCCCTGTCTGTATCTTGCTTTTACATTTTCTTAATGGTATCTTTGGAAGAGTGAAAACTTTAAATTTTGATAAAGTCCCTTTTATCAATTTTTTGTTTTAGGATTTATGCTGTTTATATTGCATTAAGGGATCATTGCCTACCCAAAAGTTGCAAGATTTTTCTCTTAAGTTTTCTTATGGAAATTTTATAGTTTTATGGGTTACATATAGGTCTATAATTCATTTCATTTTGAGTTAATTTTTTGTATGGCATAAAGGATTGAGATTTACCCTTTTTTCCAGTATAGATTTTCAATTATTTTAACACCATTTGAATTACTCTATTGAATTGCCTTGGCATCTTGTCAAAAATCAATTGACCGTATATGTGTGAGTCTATTTCTGGACTATCTGCTTTGTTCCATTGTCTAGTCTTACACCAATATCACTCTATCTTGATCAGGTAGTAGGTGAGTCCTCCAATTTTGTTCTTTTACAAAATCGTTTTGCTATTTATATCCTTTGCACTTTATGCAAATTTTAGAATTAGTTTATCAATATCTACCGCCTAAAAAGTTTCCTGGGATCGTGATTGCGATTATGCTGAATCTACAGAACAATTTGGGGAGAATTGACATCTTAACAATACTAACTCTTCAGATCCATGAACATGGTATTGCTCTTCATTTATCTAGGTCTTATTTAATCATTCTCAGCAATGTTTGGCAGTTTTTAGTGTATAGGTTTGGGACATTTTGTTAGATGGATCCCCAAGTATCTAATATTCTTATGCTATTTTAAATGGTATTTAATTTTCTTTCAAAGTCTGATTTTTCATTGCTAGTATATGTAAATGCAACTGATTTTTGTCTGTGACCTTGCTAAACTCTTTAGTTCTAAGTTGTTTTTTTTGGGAAACTCCTTCAAGTTTTCTAGACAAGCATTCTGTTTATGAAAAGACAATTTCCAGTCCATATGCTTTCTATTTCTTTTTTCTTGCCTCACTACACGGGTTAGAATCTTTAGTACAATGTTGAAGAGAAGTTATGAGAGTAGGCATCCTTGAATTTTTCCCAAACCGAAATTGAAAGTATTCAGTCTTTCACATTATGTATAATTTTAATTGTGGGTTTTTCTTTATTGTATCTATATAAATACACACAACACATCCTGTTGGTTCTGTTTCTCTGGAGAACACTGGCTAATATGTTGTGACTCTGGCGTGTGAAAATTCATGTGTGATTTAATCAATTCTGGGATATTATCAGCCATTATCTCTTCAAATATTTCCTCTTCTCAGGTCTCTCTATTCTTTTGTTTTGGAACTCCTAGTAGGTATAAGTTGAAACTTCTTGTTCTAACCTCCATTTTTCTAAATCTCACCCTGGGTGATTTTCTTAACTCTGTCTATAGGCTCACGAATTCTTTGTTCAGTGGTCTAAACTGTTTAACCCATTCATTGAGCTTTAAATTTCAGTTCTTTTTCTTTCTAGAAGTTTTATCTGATACCTGTTCAAATCTACCTTTTTTTAAAAAAAATAGACTTGTTCTTTTAATAGATTTCAATTCTTAATGTATTTAATCATTTAAAAATATATTTATTTTATATTATCCTTTAAACAGTTTTTCTATGAACTGAAGTTCTTGGGGGTCTCTGTGTGTTGTATTTTCTGATACTTGTTCATGGAAGGAGTACATACTTTGGATTTTACTTACTTATTTACTTAAAGCTCTTCTTGAGTGAGGCTTTAGTTTTCCATGGAAATTCTGAATTATCTAAGTTGCAAAAATGTCCCTTCAGAGAAAGTTGATGTTTTCTTCTTCCCAGTGAGACAAGAGGAATCACTGGCCCAGTGTAGATTTTCATTTTAATTTTCTGGGCTGTGCATTTATTATAAATTCAGAATCTGTGAGCAGTAGGCCTGAGGTTTTGGGTACCCAGAGGAAACTTTTGTTTGCTCTCATCCAGTATATCCAGGCAGAGATTACAAACTTCCTTGACATCTCTCTGAGACTGTGGATAGGTTTTTTTTTTTCCGGTCTACCCTTTCACTGTGGATGTGGCCCTTTGCCATCTCTGCTTTTATGTAGGTTTTTGCTTCCAATCTCCTACTTCAGAACAATTCTCATCTCTTAATCCCTGCATGGAGCCAGATTGCAGTGGCCAGTAACTCCCCCAGGGCATCTCAGGATCAGCTTTACACAATTCTTTCCACCTCTATTTATTTCTGGACCTAATATTTTCTATGTTTGCTTTTCCTGCAGCTCAGTTTTGTGTTTAAATATCTTTGGATTGGTTTTATTCAGCCTTTATAGGTGTGGTAGGTTATCCTAGGTGACCATCTTGCCCAAACTAAACGTTCTCCAGTTTAGATTCTACTACATCTTTGTGTACAGCTGGGTCTGACGCATCCTACCTTCCCTTTGTTCTGGGTGTATGCTGGGTATACTCATCACTGGGCACCTTGGTTTTGTTATAAGCCGTGGCAGGCAGGATCAGAAGATTCACATTCTAGTGGTTACCAGAGGGAGAAGGGGTGGGGAGGAAGGCAAAATGGGTAAAGGGGATCAACTGTATGGTGACGGTTGGAAACCAAATTTTTGGTGGTGAGCACACTCTAGTGTATACAGAAATACATGTGAAACATATAATGTTTTAAACCAGTTACCTCAATTTAAAAAAGAAGATTCACATTCTTTTCTAACAATACCAATTACCCAGAACCTAAGACCAACTATCTTTTTTTTCTTCAAGCACCGGGTAAGGAAGGAAATATTTGTCTATATTCAAATGAAAATTTTCTTTTTTTTAAAATAAATTTATTTATTTTATTTATTTTTATTTTTGGCTGAGTTGGGTCTTTGTTGCTGTGCACAGTCTTTCTCTAGTTGTGGCACGCAGGCTTCTCATTGCGGTGGCTTCTCTTGTTGTGGAGCACAGGCTCTAGGTGCACAGGCTTCAGTAGTTGCAGCACGTGGGCTCAGTAGTTGTGGCTTGTGGCCTCTATAGCACAGGCTCAGTAATTGTGGCACACGGGCTTAGTTGCTCCGCACCATGTGGGGTCTTCCCGGACCAGGGCTCAAACCCATGACCCCTGCCTTGGAAGGCAGATTCTTAACCACTGTGCCACCAGAAAAGCCTGAAAAATTTTCTTTTCTTAGTAGCTCATTTCCTCTGATCACACGAAGCAAGTAAAACCTTAGAGAACATGGCAAATTGTGTTGCAACAAACACCATGAAGACAATGTTTCATCAGCAGAAACTGACACCCAAGATGTTTAAGAAGTCCCTATTAATAATAATAACAAGAAAACAACCATTATTTTAGTGTCACTAAGTAATTTCAGCTACCTCTGAAATACATCTTGAACCTGTCGCCTTTTCTCCATCCTCACTGCAAACACCCTCGTCCAAGCCACTGTTATTTCTCGGGCTTCCCTGGTGGCGCAGGGGTTGAGAGTCCGCCTGCCGATGCAGGGGACATGGGTTCGTGCCCCGGTCCGGGAAGATCCCACATGCCGTGGAACAGCTGGGCCCTGTGAGCCTGCGCGTCCGGAGCCTGTGCTCCACAACAGGAGAGGCCACAACAGTGAGAGGCCCGTGTACCGCAAAAAAATAAAAATAAAAGTTTCTAAATGTGCTTTAATTATGTCTTGCCGCATAATAAAATACCTCAGAACTCAGTGACTTAAAACAATTATTTATCTTACATAATTTCTGTGGGTCAGAAATTCAGAAGCAGCTTAATTGACTAATTCTGGCTTAGGAGTCTCTCGTGAGGTTACATTCAAGGTGTGCCAGGGTTACAGTCACCTGAAAACCTGACTGGGGCTTGAGGATCTGCTTTCAAGATGGCTTCTTCATAGGACAGGCAAGTGCTGGCTGATGGCAAGAGGCCTCAGTTCCTTTTACTGCATGGACCTCCCCATAGAGCTGATGGAGCACCTTTAAGGCATGGTAGCTGGTTTTCTCCAGAGCAAGTCATCCAAGAGCGAGCTCGGTAGAAGCCGCAGAGTCCTTTTTGACCTAACATCAGACATCATACTCTATCATCTCTGCAATATCCTGTTGGTTAGACAGGTTAGCCCTATTTGATGTGGGCGGAGACCGCATAAGCCTGAAGCCAGGAGGCGAGAATCTCTGGAGACATCTTGGAGACCAGCTACTACAAATGCTTATTCCCAATTCCCACACTTCCCTGTCTGTAAACCAAAATTTGAGTAGCAAATTCCTAGAGATAACCTGTAATACTTTCTTCATTTTGCAGATGAGGAAACTGAGGTCTGCCTGAAGACATAACCCTAATTGGAGGCAAAATCACATTTCCAATTTCCATTTCAGGGTTCTTTCTACCACATTAGATTGCCTTTATATCTATTTTACCTACTATTTATCTAAGGGGTGGGGTGGGGGGCATTTGTCCTGAGCTGCTCATTAAGTAATGAGACTGAATCAGGTGGGGTGGAAAGGCCGTGATACACAGAAGCTGCAGCTGTGAGTTTTCTTAGGCTCACCACAAAGCCGTCTTCAAGGTGGCCATCAAGTAGGATAATTCCGTGAGCCCAGTTCAAAAGCTTCACAACGTTACAATGGAAATGGACTTGATTTAGCTTCAAAGATTCTATTAACTCAGAGAAATGATGGTTTTCTGGGTGAATTAACACACAGCCACTGGTAGAGGACGAAAGTCACTTTAGTGCTTTGAAACTTCTTTCAACTCAATTCTTAGATCTACGTACAAAACATTATAGCTTAGATTCCTGGTCCTAAAATACACACATTTCAGAGCCAGATGATCACATCTTGATCCTAATTTCAAAGGAAATGAAGAATGTGTATCAAGCTCATTTTATAAGGTTGAGAAATAACCTGCTTCAGAAACTGGCACTAAGTGAATCCTCCTAAACACATCATTTACATTACATGTGTGTGTTTGCAAGGAACTGCTGGCTTGAGACACGTGAACTTTACTTCTAAGGCTAGAAGTACATTAAAATTGTGATAAACGAATAGTAGAGTATCACTGACTTCCAAACTATATTTTCCCTCTCTTTATCATCTCTCCTATTCTTCTCCTAATTAAATCAAAAGCTCCCAAAAAGAAAAGGTCAAGATTTCTAAAGTTTAAAAAAACTTATTTGTAAACGTGTCAAACTGATAGAAAAGATGCATGAATAAAAATAGTGTACCTGTGTATCCCATACCTAGATTCACCTGTTAACATTTTTACCCATTTGCTTTGCCATTTATTCCTCCCACCCTGCCCTCTCTCTGTCTCTGTCTCTGTCTCTGTCTCTTTCTACACACACACAGCAGACACACACACACACCACACATGTAAATTTTTCTTAATTATTTGAGACTAAGTTCCATATGTCATGACCATTTTGTCCTAAATATTTCACTGTGTATTTCCTAAAAATAGGGATAGTCTCTTATGTAACCACAGTACAGTTGTCAACCTCAATAAATTTAGCATTTGTGCAATAATTTGAACTAATCTACCCACTCATATTTCAATGTTATCAGTTGCCCCAATGATATCCTCTATAGCATTTCCCCCCTCCAGTACTGGAGGGAAAGTAAAGGGCCAGGTATTGGACTTAGTTGTCAGGTCTCCTTAGCCTTCTTGAATCTGGAACATTCCCACAGCTTTTCTTTATTCTTTATGACACTGACATTTTTGAAAATAGAGTCCCATCTCCTCCCTTTTTAAAAATACAATGTTCATCGTTTTGAGTTTGCCTGGTAATTTGTCTCGTACTTAGATTCAGGCTATGCATTCTCAGGAGGAATCCTAAAACAGTGATGGTATGTCCCTCACAGGGAATCACATCTGGAGGCACACATGGTCCATCCGCTCCTCACTGATCACCTGGTCAGTGAGTGGAGCTCACTGATCACCTGGTCAGCTCCACTGTGTAATTACGGGTTTCCCCCTTGCAACAAATAACAATATATGGAAAGGTACTTTAAGACCGTCCAAGTATCCCGCTCTCTCTTTGTTGAAATTTAGCAACTCTTGATGATTCTTGCTTGATTCTATCATTTCACTATGATAGTTGCAGAATGATGACTTGCCAACTCCCACACTCTCTTCACATTTACCTGTTGGCATTCAAGATTCTGCTGTAAACAAGAGCCCTTTATTCTCTCCATTTATTTATTATTGGTATGAACTC
Organism: Leucopleurus acutus; assembly: GCF_964270905.1. Taxonomy (NCBI): domain Eukaryota; kingdom Metazoa; phylum Chordata; class Mammalia; order Artiodactyla; family Delphinidae; genus Leucopleurus; species Leucopleurus acutus. The sequence goes on from NC_139151.1 coordinate 85,000,752, forward strand.
ACGAATTCTTATTTTCCCCCCAACACTTTGTAACTCATTACTATCCTTAATTATTTTGGTAGTCAAATTGCTCCAGATTGGCCAGCCCCTTCAAGCGGGCTTCTTTGTCCTTGTGGCATACCTACATCACTTTTTTAAAAGCAGTTCCTTATTTTCTAGCATAATAAGATGTTCCAGGTCCCTGTTATACCTTCCTTGCACCCTCCCTCCACCTCTCAGAGATTCCTGCGTTTGGATTTTGATTTGCCATTCAGTCTCAAAACTGTGGAAGACCTCATCTCCCCTGTTATTTACTCACTGGCCCAGCCCCCCTCCAGCCAAAGCTCACCACCTCCACCACCACCACCATGAAAACTCTGGGCTCACTTGACTACCTGCTCCACTAGGTCAAGGTCTCTGAGTCTTTGCTCTTGCCTGTGTCACCTCCTTGCTGGTCCAGGGGCATTTGAAATGTCACTTCTGCTTTACTCCAGATAGCCGCCCAGGGGCCAATAGAATTGTTCCCTCATCTGTGTTTCCATAGCACTTTCGACATATCTTTATTATGGTGCTAATCTCATATCATTGTACTTTGGTTACATTTCTGGCTAAACTGTACTCAAATGGTTTCAAATAACCTGGGGAGAAAGGTACTCATTTTCCCTATTTTGCAGATGAGAAACCTGAGGTTCAGGGAGGTGAGCCTAAGAGAGGCAGCAGAGCACAGGGTGAGGCCTCAGTTACAGACTACTTCTGCCCTTTATTAGCCGTAGGACCTTAGGCAGGTGACTAAGCCTGTCTGTGCTGCAGTTTCCCCGGGAGTCCATGTGGATGATAATAAATAGAAACTGCCACGTGGCGCTGTTCTGTCACTTAAAGGAGTTGCTATTTGTACAGCCCCTAGAAGAGCATCTGGCACGTGGTAACTGCTGTGTAAATGTTCGTTAAATAATTAAGTCACATCATTGCCATTCATATCCCAGTCTTATGATGATAGAGCTCCTAGCCACTGCTCTGCTGTAACTTTGTAGGATTCCAAGATTCCCTGAGAAGCAGTGATTCTATTAGAGACAGTAATAAAAGGAAGCTGGTTCAGGTTACAAGACATTAAGAAGGTAAGAGGAAGTGAAATGTTCCACCAAATTGCTGAAGTAAGTCATGGACGGGGGAAGGGTGCAGGTGCCTGGTTCTCTGCCTCTGGGTTTTGGGCACACAGCCTGCATGCTCAGGCAAGGACCACCAGGGTAGATTCTGGGAGCTGGTCCCTCTCTTTACATGTCCTTCCTCTCAAGTCAGTTGTGGGTTAGACATTTGGGCCCCTGGGGTGACTTACCACAAAGACTCTGCCTGCGCATTCACAATTCTGCAAAATGGCGCCATGGACAAATGGAAAACGTTAATTATCACTCTGTTGAGGATGGCAAAGGTATTGGCTGAGCTCCTGAATCTTATGCGTATTATACTATCATGGGGATTAAGAATAAAGTTTACATTTCAAAAGCAAGAACCATTTTTATTTTGACCTAATACTGCACATAGGATCATTCACGTGACTAAAATCTATTATTATTATTATTAATGTCGATACGGTTAAAAATGGTGGATTGAATTGTGATTGATCTGGTAGATGACAACTGCTAGCTGAGTGACAGAATTATGTAAAGGTTTTCAGCTTAGGGACCAGGGGTAGACAGTGTTGGTCTACATGTGGAAAAGTTACTCAGTGATTAACCATTGTGTCAAATACTAACTATTAACAACTTAGAGCAGATGATCTACCAAACTGGGGGATGTTTCAGAACATTCTTAAGCTTCAGCATGAGTCAGAATCATCTTTAGGGCTTGTTAAAACACAGATTGCTGAACCCCATCCCCAGCATTTCTGTCTGGGATGGAGCCCATGAATCTTCATTTTTAATAAGTTCTCAAGTGATGCTGATATTGCTGGTTCATGGACCACAATCGGAGAACCACTTCCCTTTGTTGATTTAGAACAAATATCCCCTCACTGGAAGTCCCTTACCAACACCTAGTTGAAATTCAGTATAACTAGATTTGTTTTAAATAGGCCACCCTAAGCAGTCAAACTTCCCAACCACTTTTAGTATTTTACAGACCAAGAGAGCCATCACTTAATTATTTCTCCAGAAGAAGAAAAAACCAAGCAAACCCTAGTGATGAACTTTTTGAAGGAATATCACAGTTAATTAATTGTAGCACTAGATGCATGTTTCTGATGTCTTGATAATTAAACACATTAAGACTTCTTGCTACTTGCCAATATTTTTATGTAACAATTGAAATACATCTCCCGTTCGTCTTTCATTGGGACGTTCTTGAACTAGTGAGCTGAGAGGTGATGACCAGCAGGTGGCGCTCTGAGTCAGTTCATGGCTGCCTGGATGCGGTGAAAGGCAACCGCAGAGACAAGGTGCCTGCTTTAAATCCTCAAGGTAAGGTTCCCTTAACCACTTGTCATAAAATACCCTGAGACACACGTCTTGGAAAATCGAAGTGTCAAGCTCAGCATCTTTGCCACATTTCAAACTAGGTAATTACCTTCTCTCCCAAGGGAATCTGTTTTATGTATTTGTGTCCTTCCTAGGTTACAGGTTTCCCAAAGGCAAAGATCTTGCCTTCTGTTCACTCTATACAATGCTGAAGTGAAATGCAGGTTTTACAATAGCAATCTAATTATTTTACATCCCTCTGAGCTACATGATGACCCGTTAGATACTAATTGCTAGTAATATAGAAACGTGCCTGCCTCATATAAACCCTAGCCATAAACTTGTTTTTATTTGACCGAAAAGTAAATTGCTTATTTACTTCTCCTTTACAATATAAAAAGCCGTTTTTTTCCTGCCATCCCAAATTGTAAGTCATTACCAGGTAAACAACACTGCGTATTTTAGTCAGTCATTTTTATTGTCCTCGGAGTTTTTTTAAACTACACACAACAAATACTTTGATATAATCTAAGATAATAAAATAGGTGAACAACTTTTTTTTTTTTAGATTTACATTTGTATAGAAACGATCTGTGGAACTCCTCACTTCAAAACTAAGGTGTCTAAAAACAATGGTTCATCAGCATTGCTTTCAAGAATTGTTTGGTTAAAAGTTGCAGTTTTCATTCTCAACTGAAATGTTGTCTCCATGCAGTGTCCCTTGGGTCCAAAGCTTAAGGCCTTGGGAAGGTGGCCAAGAATAAAAGGATGGCCACTCTTCTCTCTGTCCTTCCCTTGTGTGGAGGACAGTGGTTGGAACAGGGTTCTCATAAAAGCCAGGAAGAAAAGAAATCAATTGCACATCTCTAGTTTTCAAGGGTTAAAGACATAACAAGTCTGGGCAGAACAAGTCCCCATCTGTAGATGGGAAGTTCCATCATGACGGCACAGAAGCCCCAACACTCTCTCCCTCGCTAATCATGTCAGTTATTACCCATAGGCTGTGGCCATTGTCCATAAGTTCTCCCTCAAGGCCAGTCATTTTGTCACATTTAAGTTTTGCCCCCTTGCATTATGTCACTTGGATGCTGTGTATTGGTTCTTGGTGTCCAATTAGGGTCTTTCATCCCCTAAGAAATGTCTCAGCCCACCCTCAAATCCCCCAAATGCCTAAGAGTGAAGACCCTACGGAGACAGTGACTTCAGTGAAACACCTCTCCAGAGATGCTGGGGCATCTGGCCTATATCATCCCATTGACCTTAGTCCACTCATAGATGTCCTGTTCACACACTATATCGGAGTTGATGAGGAGGTATCTGTCACCCACACAGAAATGCTTCTGACAGGCGGCACATTTGAAACATTCCAGGTGATATACTTTGTCCCTCACCCGCATCGTCATCTCGTAGGCACGGATCCGCCTGTCACAGGATGCGCAGAGGCCGTCCTGGCCAAAGAGCCTGGGGAGAAAACGGAGAGAAGAGCTAAAGAGACAGTGGCACAGATAATACTGCAAGAAAGGGCCTGAGGATGGGTTCCATGGTGTAGGCTGGATTCCCAAGACGTCCCAGCAAGGAAGAGCTGGGTCCAGACCGATGGCTGACTCGTTCGCAGTGCTTCCTAGAAGGAAGTGGGTCCTCTGGGATGAGACCGTATCTGTGGCATTTGTGTTTGGCATAACTCGTCCCTTTTCTGAGCTCTCTCCCTGCCTGCAGTCACCACCCTCCACGCCTCCAGGTTGCCCCGGGCCCCACCTCCGTGGAAAAGACTCTCAGCTGAAGTGATTTCGGAGGTTAGGCATGGACTGTGTGTCCCTTCCCAGGGGAACTTTCATTTTAGAAGAGGGGCCAGGAGTAAACCCCAGGGGCCCCTTTGAGAGGAAACTGACCAGGAATGCAATGAAATGGGCATCTTTCTGAGGCTCCCAAATTCTATCACATCAACAGCCACTAATTCCACCCATAGGGAGGGTTGGTCTTGAATTCCTTCAAAGGTACCAGGGCCATCTCCGCATGGTTGTTTGCTGGGACCCCAGCTTCTGGGAGACAGAGGGAGCTCAACCGAAAACACGCAGTATAGTTAATCGTGCCTCGGACATCTGGAGGATGGGCAGCATTTCTCCACATAGAATGGAAGATCTTAATTCGAGATCCTTGCTGCGCCAATGGCATGAGTCTCTGGAGAAACTCCTCTTCTGACATTGAAATCAAGACTCTCCTAAGTCTCAGCTGACAGGTTACTTATATTTAGCAACATGTGGGAGATGCCACATGCCAAAGTGGGAGATGCAATATGGTGGAGCCTAGTGCAGTGGTTCTCAAAGTGTGGTCCTGGGACCAGCCGTATTTGCATCACCCGGGAACTTGTTAGAAATGTTCACTCAGACCCTCCTGATTGAGATGCTCTGCGGGTGAGGCCCAGCCATCTGTGTGGTCCTGAGCACGGCCAGGTGATTCTGCTGCAGGCTGAAGTTTGAGAATCAGCCCGCAAGAGTGGGATAACACAAGCACTGGAATCAGAAGACTTGGGTTCAGCCAGGACTAGCCCTGAGTGCCTGAGTGACCCTGGTGAGACCTCTGATTCCTCTGAGCTTGGCAGTGATCATAGCGTGCCCCTCACCCGGCTGTTAAAGGATGGACGCAGCATGTCAAAGCACCAGCGTTCAAGGGCAAAGCCAGCGCTGGCTGGGTTTTAACACATCTTGGGGGTATTACAACAGGGCCAGTCTTGCTGCCAGAAGTCATTTTCCCACATGCCTGATTACATGGCATGTCAGCAGGTCCTTTTCACGGAAAACCTTCAGGGCGGTTTTAGGTGAATGCCTGTTCTTCTTGGAAGTTCTTATTAACTTCAGAAGAGCAGAGAATCAACTGGTACGTTCTGAGAGGTTCTAGGGGAGATGAGGGCAGTTGACAAATTTTGAAACACATGAACAAAATTAATGGAACCAGGAAGACGTGGTCTGTGGGTAGAGAACTCATGGTTACAGCCAGGCCAGCTAATTTCCCTCCGAATCCCGCTTTCCATTTGAAGAGCTCTGAGTGTTTTCAAGGCACCACCTGGGAGCAAGCTCATTACTGGGGGGGAACATTTTATCCCAAGGCAGCAGATGGTGGGGCTGTAGGGAACTGCCACCCTGGAGGTCACAGAGTGGAAAGACAGCTCTGATTTCCTGATTGTTCAGTAAGTTGAGTTTGGGCCCAAGTGACTTACAAAACAGTGTGTGTGGAATGAAGCCAACCACCTGGGGTGTGTGACCCTTACGGAAGGAGAGCGTTTATTAAAGGGAAGTTGGGGGTAAATTACAACACACGTCAGGCAGCTAACGAAGGGAAGGATGAAGGACTTGTATTTGGGAGACAAGTTCAGGTCCCAGCATCACCTCTAACTAGCCGGGTGCCCCAGAGCCAATGACATCCTCTGCCCTGGCTTCTGTGTCTTAAGCTATAACGCAAGAGAACTGGAAGAGAAGGCCTCTGCAGGCCCTTACAAGCTCTGGTGTGCTGGGACTTCACTAATAGTGAAAATAGCCAGGACTTGACATCTAACTTGGGTGTTCACCTCTGGCACCAAGAACTGGTGCCTTAGGCTGGATATCCCAGAAACAGACCCTGAGACCAGGATTTGTTAAGGATGTGTCATCAGGGGAAACAGGTAAGGTGGCAAGGGAAGCCGGACAGAAGGGGTGCAAGGCAAGCAAAGTTGCACACTCGGGCCAAGTCCGAGGGGAGCTTCAGCCTGACTGCACGGGGACTCTGGGGTGTAAGTTATGTCTCCAAGCAGCCCTGGCTCCCGGCAAGATTGCAGGACTTTGGTCTCCGGCAGTGCCAACCACTGGGCCAGGTCTGTTGGGCACGGGGTGGGGGGGGGGGGGTGGGCAGTGGGCACACTTCTGGCTTTAACAGACACAGGTGCTGGCTGTTGAAAGTAAAACACTTAGGGGTGGGGAGGCACTGCACACAAAAACTGGTAAAAAGCGATCCGAGGGGATCTGGGCTGGGCACTGATATTAACAGCTACTCTTCGGTTCCCAAGAAAACAACATAATAGCACAGGGTTTATTTAGGTTCTGCATGGGGGTCTCATGAATATTTGAGGCTAAATGTCTGAAAGGGACAGTAACAGGCAAGTCAAACATTGGAAACCCTCAGGGGGAGAAGTTCTCCTGGGGCAGGGGAGGGTGGGCAGGGGGAGAAGGACTGAACCCCATCATAGAACCCATTTCCTCACTCCTCCAACTTGCCTTTTGCAAAGACACTGCCAGATATGTCAAGAATGCAAGCAAACAAGTCCATGGCTAAAGGGCCATGCCTGCAGCAAGAAATGATTTTTCTCCTCTGTCAAGAGATGTCATGTCTGAAGCTCCCTCCTGCCCATTTTAATAACAATAATATAAATATGAAAGGATGGCTGGAAACGCTTGCACTAACACAGAGTTAATTAACATGTTGCCTAGGAATGTAACAGGGAGAAGAATTATTTCATGTCACCAAGACACAGGTTAATTAACACTGGGCTCTCCCAGACTGTTTTTTTTCTCTCCTTTTTAAAAATGCAAGAGATTAACAAGCCCAGGCAGCACGGGGTTTATTCTTGAATGTTATATAAAAACCGCAGAAATAGGGAGAAGCCCGGGCTCTTTTGACCTTACTCTATCTGTACTTCATTTAATAAGATTCAAATGATTTGACAGGGATGTAGTCAGGGGGCCCAATGGGAATCATTTACCCGTCTGCTTTCTGCACTGTCTTGGCAAACTGATAGTGAGCAGAACCAGGTCTCTATCCCAGTTCCATTTTCTTGTTACTTAATAAAAAATTGACCAAAATTAAAATCATGATCCTTGGAAACCTGACTTCTTTTCTCTGAACCACCAAATTTGCAAGGACTTTATCAGGAAATTTGGGGGTGGGAAGCTTACTCTGTCAGTCTCTGGGTGAACAGATAAGCTTCCTTCACCATGGAATTGCCTGCATTTTTTTTTTTTTTTAATGTAAAATGCTCTGAGGGCAGGTTTGGGAGGAAGAGCTGGCCTGGCAGCCAAGGGCACTGGAGTCTAAACAAGCTTCCCTGGTTTGGGTGGTTCTAATGTATTAGGGCTCCATGCTCCACAGACCCGCTGCCACAGGAAGGTGGCAAAAATCTGACAGCTACACAGTTAAGCAGATTTGACAGCAGAGGGCACAGAGTTACCTCTGCAGCAGCTAATATGAAATTGGAGCTGCTAGAACATTCCGGGCAAAGGCACTCATCTGAGTGCTGGAAAATTCACATAGCCAAACTTATGACCCAGAGCATCCAAGATGGCCTCAGTGCCTGTCTCACTGGGTGTTCTAGAGTTCCTATTTTGCCTTTCCATTCTTCCATTTCTTTGTTCATTAGATCGGAAAAGACTCTAATGATCAATGTCATGAGCAGCTAACACCTATTTGATCCTCACACTCATGCAGCAAGCTAAGCACTTCACATGAATCACCCCATCTAATTCCCACTCCTTCTTGGAAGTAGGTATCGCTGTTATCCCCATTTTACAGATGAGGAAATCGAGGCTTAGGAAGGTTACATAACTTGTCCAAGGTCACAGAGCTAGAAAGCAGTGGTGCCGGGGCTCAAACCTACAGCTGACTTCAGGGCCTTCCTGCTGTGACCGTCAAATCCTTGTAATGCCATGGCGAGATCATGCTTTCTATTTTTAAATTTCTCATCACATAATATTGGAATCTTACAAAAGACTATTTAGAACCTATAGGTATATTTTGAAGCATTAAATGAGCTCCTAGGAGCCACCACTCAAACTGAGAAACTACAAAGCTCCCAGTTCCTTTGGCACGTCCTGTGCCTTCTCCCCAACCTTCTCCCTTTTTCTGCCCCACAGAGGGAACCGCTATTCTGAATTTTGTGTTCATCACTCTTTTGCCTTTAAAATATTAGAATCTGACCATGTAGGAATGTATCCCTGAGAACATGCTTCTCGAACAGGAAGAAAGGCCGACTGCTTCCCTGCATCGGGCAGCTGAGACCCAGCCTGACCTCGCTGGGGCAAGAGGCAGGCACTGGGGGAGACAGACCCACAGCCCCAGGAGGGCAGCGAGGACAGTACCTGAGATAGTCTCTGCGGCAGAGCTTCCTGCCCAGCTTGTAGTAGAGGCGCCGGCCCACCTCGCCCAGCCGGCACCCGCAGAGGTCACAGCTGAGGCAGTCCTCGTGCCAGTACTGGTCGATGGCCTTCAGGAAGTAGCGGTCCCCGATGTTCTGCTGGCAGCCTCCACATGTCAGCAGGGATGGGGGGATCTGCAACACCTCATCCACTGGCTCCCTGGAAAGAAGGCCAAGCATTAGGGATGACCTCATCTTGGGGAGACAAGCACGGGAGAGGGGTCAGGAGTCATGCTGTGCCCAAAAGGAAACCTCGTTCAATTGCCTGTAGGTGACATAGGAGAAAGGAGGGGATAGCATATACCTAGGGCAGACTGCAGAGAGACCCTGCCAGCCTTGGGTTAGGACAGGAGAGAGCTAGACCCTACATCCTAGATCCCGGAAGAAGCAAGTGCGGGGCACCAAGAGGCACCAAGGCAACTGCAGGTGGTACTGCACCCCTACCCACAGTCCAGCCCCACTTTCTCGGCACCTGTGGTCTCTCTTCTTTATCTCCCTCCTACTCCATCTCCACACCTCTCCTCTTTGCTCCTCACATACCCAGGACCCAAGGGCACTGCCCAAACCCAGAGGAGGCACCCAGGACTATAAGAGTTGCTTGCTGCCAGGACAGTGACTTCCTAGAGGGCTAAGAATCTGCAAATTCCCTTTTGAATCTCCGTGCCATCCTGCCTCAAACCCTTCCCAAGTGCACAAAAGCAGAGGTGAGGAAGGAAGAAAGAAGAAAGGGACCCCAAGTTATTTTAGGTTGCTTTCTCTTTCCAAGATAAAAATTCCATCAGGATATAATAGAAATTCTCATTATTATTATCTTTAAATAGAAATTCCGCATCCCATCCTTCTTACTGAATGAATCCTTGGAGAAAAATCTCAGGTGTTAATTAAGGCCACTGTTAAACTTAGAAAGGACGTCAAACAGAACTTTCTGCACGTGAACATTTTTACAGCAGCAAAACTGATTCGGATGAAGTTGATTTAGGAAAGAAAATGGGGAGAGGGGCAATAATTATTTTCGAGAGAGTGGAAGGCAATTAAACAGACTCTGAAATCTCCATCCAGGCAATTGTTAGGAGTGAGCCTGTGATGTGTGTTCTTTCACTACAATGTCATACAGTGTCTCCAGTTCACTTTGCTTCACTGGAATCTGAATACTTCTTTTACATTTTAAAAGAAATAACGTTATTTGCCAAAAGAAAATAAAGGGAGTGGGAGAAATGATTCTCTCACCAGATGGGACACAGGAAAAACAGTATACCTGTTGATCTGTGACAATTAACAAGTGCTTTCTTGAACCTCACTCAAACACAAATCTATTTTTCAAAATTCTATTATGTTTTGAAAAATGGAACTGCCTCCAACTGTGAAATTCCCAAAGGGAGTTTCCCCCTCGGTACTTTGAGGGTATAAATCTGTGTCTCCTATTTCCAGCTGACGCTAACTTACCAGGTGACCTTGTGTCCCGATTGGCCTGTGCCCACAGCACTCAGCGTCCTTTACACCTAGGGATGACAAGGCTCAGGGAACCAGTGTTGATAACACACTCTGACAGCTTCGGGTGACTCTGTCTGTAATGTGCATACCTCCCTGTGAATATTTAGGGCTACTGAAACTGAGCCCACACTTTGTAGATCAAGTATGAGGGTCCTTTGTGAGATGATCTCCTTTTAGAACAGGGAAATGTAAAACCCAAACCAGTTTCCTCCTAAAAACTCAAGACTTTGAATAGTTTTAAGAATTCACTGAAGCCTGGCTTGCTTTTCTTTGTTTCCACGGGTTATACATAAAGACTTCCATTCTCCCTCCTGAAAAATAAAACACCAGCATTTTCACATGCATCACCTCAGAATCGCATCTCTTCCCTTTCCACAGCCCATGGTCTTACTTTAGGCTTTCAGAAACACTCATGGAACCTCAACACTGCTGGATGCCCTGATGCTGAGGCTGCCAACCAACTGTGAAAGAAGAGAATTTGCACTTAGCTGGTGCAAAACTGCCTGGAATTAAAATGAACTGCTCTTGTTACTCACAGGGAGGCGGTAGGGGCCACTGGTGGTCCAGTAGAGGAAATCTCTGTGTGAATTCTGGCTGTCTTTCTGTCTAAATGTTTCATTTGCATATGCCTTGGCAAATTTCTGTGTGTAATTTGGAGATGCTGATCAGACTGACCTCAGCTGCACTGACCCAAGTATGTACACAATGAAGCTTCTGGTAGACTAGTGGTTCGCAGTAGAAATGGTAAGCATGTGATGGCCTGAGATGAGATAGGAAAGGATAGGATAAGATATTGGCTCTATCTTTCTATAATTAATGATAATATCACATTATCTTTGGTGGATGTTCCAAGCCAATAACTGAGTGGGATTCACTCCCTAATATTTTATATTCTCCTAGAGCCTATCTGAATATTATACCTAAACACACTTCGGCCTGGATTTCTGGGATAATTTCTCAACAATTCCCAAGAGCGATAGGGAAAAAATGTGCTGCAGTAATTTCTCAGTGAGCTGGTCCACCTCCAATGAGAGCTTGTCTGCATTGGGCAAATAGTGAAGCAAAGGATGGAGAAGAGCACCCTTCAGTAGGTGCTTTGCTGTGTTATGAGGTAAAGATGTTTCAATTTTCCAATCTCAGTGAAAAAGCACAAACTTTGAAAAGAGAAACACTTCCTTCAGGGAACTGAAACCTCCAGATTTATCTTCTAATAAAAGGCTTAGTGATTGAGTTCTACTGATCGAAAAGGCATTAGGAGCCTTTCAAAGGTAATTCATCCAATTCACTCTCTTATTGTATTACTATGGTCTTGCCCAGGCTCTGAAAACTCAGGGCTAAGTTGTAATTCTTGGTTTGTTAAAAAAAAAAAAAAAAAGAGCAAACCACCCCTTTAAACCCAGTGTTTTCGTAGATATATACTTTTAAAAAGGAATGTTATCTTTCTCCTGAGAATTTAAGGAAGCTGGGTTTTTGTTAGAACAAACCAGACTCCTTATAGAACTGGCATCTGAACCTTCAAGATTGAATAGGGCTGTTTATATTCTCACTAGATCATGGTACTTCCTGTGTTTTATGAGAACACGCTGAGCTTTTATGCTCGTAACTGAGGGTAAAACCCAGGTATATAAACACCATAGGAGACTGAAATTGGGAGGAGGAGGTACTTCAATCAGGAAAGCACAATTCTTTTAAAGCAGAAAAAGAAAAGAAAACAAAACAAAACAAATGCCTCTTAAAAGCACAAATGGACAAGTCATTAACCAGCTCCTTTGGTCTGTGTAACAAATCCCTTCAAAGGATTAGATGGGGACTTCAAAGGAATAAATGTTCTCAAAACCAGACAGCTAATGAATCTTAAAAGGGCATTTGCGCTGACGGCTAAATGATATCTTAAAACAACCCTTTCTCCGCGTCTTAACACTAAGGAATGGGCTGGAGGTAAACATTGGGAAGAGGGGTTACTTCAAACCAGTCAGAGCCTCAGAAAACAAATGCAGTTCATTAGAGCTCCGGTTCCCAGACTCCAAACCCTTTGAGACTGTGATAAAAGCCGTGAGACTCCGCTCCCCAGAAAAAATTCACCTATACGCAAAATGGTGCACTAACTTTCAAGGTTCAAAGGTCCCCATCGGTGGACCCCGAGGGGAGAGACGGGGACGTGTATCCAGATTAACTCCGTGTTTAGCTGCTCTAAAGTCTCTGGAGGCCTGAGTGAGCTCCGAGGTGAATTCTCGCACCTCCTCACCCGCCGGTCCCTGGTGCTGCGGGCAGCCGCTCCACCTGCGGACCGGGAAGGGGGCCGTCGGGGACTCGGGAGGCCTCCACTTGTAATGTCCCCCTTTCCAGGACCAAATGGACAAAGAGAAAGGGGACCGAGAAGGAACGAGAGGGGAGAAAGGAGCAGAATCGAGTCCTGAGGGCTCTCGGGACTGCACCTGCGCGCCTCCGACCTCCCCCTCTGCCTGCTCCGGTGTAAACTTTCTGGCCCGCAGTGGCTTTGGGAAGAGTCCCAGGTAGCCGGGAGGGGCCCGCAGCGGCGCCGGGTCGATCCTCTCTTCCTGCCGCCCGCCGCCCAGCCCCTCTCCCAGTGTCCCCGGAGTCACCCGATAGGATGCGGGAGCCCCGCGCAAGGCAGAGGGAACCAAGGGCACGCTGCGGGCGCGCACCTGGAGCCTTCTCGCCGGCCGCCCGCGCCACCCTGACGCCCCGGGGCGCGAGGCCGTGGACATCGTGGGTGGCAGGGGCGCCGCACTTACTCAGACGGGTCCAGGCTCTTCCTCTCGATGGCCGAGGACATTGGGGAGGGAGGTGGTGTGCCAGGCAGCGGGGGCGCTCCCTTTGTGGCGCGGGGCTGGCCGGCTGCCGGGGCTCGGACCCCCTCGGATGCTCGGGCGCCGCCGCCTCCGCTCCTGCGCCTCCTCTTGCTCCGGCGCTCTGGCGGCGAGCTCGCCCCTCCGCGCTCAAGGACAGTCACCGCGCTCCCTTCAAACGCCAAAGAGAGAGAGCGAATCACCGGGCTGCCGCGCGCCGCGGTCGAGGCGGGGACAGGGGCGCGCAGCCTGCCCCGGGCGGCTGCAGCTGCCGCTGCTGCTCAGGACTTAACCTTCCATCCCGGTCCCGCCGCCGCCGCCGCCGCCGCCCGGTCCGGCTCGGCTCGCGCGCTGTCGCCGGCTCCGCGCCGCCCGCGGGAATGGGGCGCGACCGTCCGGCCGCCCCTCGCCCCTCGTCCCTTCGGCCCGGGTCGCGGCGCGCAGCTAGCCGCCGAGGGCAGGGAGGGGGCGGCGGCCTGGGGGCCGGGAGGGGACCGCGCCTCTCTCCCCCGGCTCCCTCCTCTCTCGGGAAGGTCTATTTTCGCTCAGCTTCCCTCTGTCTCTGGTTTCATTTCCTTTTTCCTGATCACGATTCAAATACAATAGAAGGAAATCACATTTAAAGAGACAGCTGCCCGGTACCCACCCCCCCTTCTTTTTTTTTTTTTTTTTTTTTTAACGGGGCTCCTGGGGATTAGCGATACAAACGGCAGCCGCCGCCGCCGCAACCTCCGCCGCAGGACTGAGTTGGCGTCTTAAAGGGGCCAGCGTCGGGGACGGGGAGAGTCTCTCAGTGAACACCTCTCCTTGGAGAGGCGGCTGGGTTGCCTCTAAATCATTCTTTAGGGATTCCCCTCTTCGGCGTTGCCCTTTTGGTAAACTAAGATTGAAAGTAACCAGCGGGCCGCTCGAGGAAGAAAGAAAAGACAAGAATGCGAAATAAGCACATACAGAGATGCACGCGTTCCGAGTGGCGTTCGCGCCCGTTCGAGGTTCCAGGTCCGCGGACACGGAGCGCGGAGATGCCCCAGACAGCGCGGCTCTGCTGGCTGCGGGCTTGTTACTGCGTCCGCGCTCCAGACAGGCGACGGGAACTGTGCGAGCAGAGGCCGCACGGGCTGGGTACGCCTGAGCAGTGCCAGGGGCTGCTAATCCCAGAGGGAGCGTGGTTGGGAGGGACCAAGCTGATCTCAGTCTCCTCTCCATCTGCTGGCGGCAGAATTCCCTCCCTCAGCATCTTTCAAAAATCGGACTCCTGCGGTTAAACTGGCCCCTGTAAAGTGCCAATAGTACTCTGCACAGAGAAGAGTGCCTCTCCAATGAGGGAGAGACTATTTTGCCCTGGGTCAGGGAAAGCGAGAGAAGCCAGACTTGATTTTCGAGTTCAGGTTTCCCCTCCAACCTCAAGGGCAAATTCTAGGAAGAGGGAGGAATGCAGAAGGGGAGAGGAGGAGGCTAATAATCTGCCCTTGTGTAGAGCAAAACTTTAGGTCCCTTGGGCCTCATCAGAATTCCTTGAAAATAACTGCATTCAGAAATGATTACTAAAGGCCTACTTGTGCATGACACCAGTCACAAGTCTTGTAAGGAAGAAACTACCAAGTACTTTCAGGATCCATAGTTTTATATGAGCAGTCTGGATCATGGTCATGGATATTGTATTCCCATTTTAAAGATGGCACTGAAGGACCTGGATGAGTTCACCCTGAAAGGTGGTGGCTGAAATCAGAATTGCATCCCTGTAGGCATCGTTTTCCCTGTTCAGAGCTTATCCTCACTAACTTCTCACACGTAAAACCAGAATTTACTATTGCTTGCATGCTCTTGTCCTTTCCTTACCTCCATGTCCAAAGCTTGGGTCCCTATGGGTATATTTAAAATCTCTCCCAATCTCCACCCCTCCGGGGTGTGTGTGTGCGTGCGTGTGTGTGTCTGTGTGTGTGTGTGTGTGTCTGTGTGTGTGTGAAAGGAAGCCTTAAGAGCAGCTTTGGGTCCAACTCAAAGCCTTCTTGAGTCTCTAAAAAGGCCTTCTCTGCTCCTTGTTTTTAATTTAAAAAGGGAAAATGCCTAGAATTTTTAGGTCAGCCTAAATTATGTGATAACCATGTAACCTACTACTCTACAATTGGAAATGAAAATAAACATATATATAGGCTGTGAGGAGCAGTTCACCTATTTACAACCAGTCAACGTGGTGATTAAATGCTAGGACTTGGGCATCCGACTGCCTGGGTTTGATTTAAGCTCTTAGTTATAAGCTAGCGGGGCCTTTCTAGGACAGTTACTTAACCTCAGGAGGCAGTATTGGTAGTGGCTCTGGAGTCAGACAGCCTGCACCGCAACCCACCATTTCCCACCTGTGAACCTGGGCAAACAGCAGGAATTTAAAGATCCTCATCTGTCAATGGGGGTGCCAGAATCTATTGATGAGTTGTTGTGAGGATGAGTGATTGCATGCAGTGTGGCCCTTAGACGTGTAATGAGCTGGGGGAGATACAGACATGAGATTACATACATGGATAGTATTTGGTGTGTGTTAAGCTCTCATAAATTGTAGCTTCTGTGTTACAGCAGAATATCGTTGGGAGAATTTAAAAAGAGTTTGAAATTAAATTTAAAGGTGAGCTGGGGGTTAAAAATAAGAATTTCCTGCCCAAATTAAAAAAACTGTCCCATTTTTTAAAAGCAAACAGAGGAGGGTCCCTTCACTTCACCTCCTTGTGCTCGTATAGAAAACATATATGCATTTTCCACTTTAATGTTCACTGCCTTGGTGATTACATGATATGTTTGCATCTGCTTGCTTTTATTAAATCTGATAAGTTGCTTCCTACCTTGCTATATAGTTTTGCATGGGGCTTAAGTTAGTTGTTATATTAAATATATCCTTGGGTTCCGGAGGTAACCTCTAAACGGCCAACTTTGGGGCATGAAGTTTCCTTTTAATAATATGCTTCTGTTTTGACCCGAATGTGTAAAGAAAGAGCGATTACTGCCGATGACTTTGGGTCAGTTTCTTATCTCTCACCACTCTTTGGGGAGAACTTCCTTAGAGAAAGTGAATATTTGAAATGGTATCTTAAGATTTCAATTTCACACACAGTAGTTGTAAGAAATAACTGCCTACCGGTGGGATTTCATTTCTATTCAATGGGCAATTAAATTGCTCAAATTTAAGTTTAACATTTAGAATCGAGTCTCAAAATGTGTTTTCATTATGACTAATTTTAAAGCAATCATGACCTTATTGTATCCTTCCATAGCAACCTTATGCCTTATGCAGAAGAGGGACTCAGTACCTATGAGGCAATTTGAACATGTAAAATGGTTCTTGAGAGTTGGGGAAATCTATACTTGATCCCTATCCAGTGGGATTGTCATTTAATTCCTTTTGCCCTCCCCCAACTCCTTGCAGATCTTAAATACCCTAAAATTTAGAAAATTTCCAAGTTTTCCGTCCTGAATGTGAATGTCAGAGGAAGACTGAATGAGTTGGCATGATGAATCTGACCCTAGGTGGATTACTTTCTTCCTGTTGGCATTTTCTATTCTTTTTTTGCTTATTACATCTACAATTGTCTTCTCCGGAAGAGCAGTTTAAGTGACTAAGGCTACATTTCTTTGTTAAAATGGACTTCCAATAGAAAGGAAAATGCAAATGTCATTGGGAAAATGTCAAGAATGACAATTTACCTCTTTTATTTTTTTCCAACCATTAGAAGCCAACTTGCGTCATATACCTGTTAGTTGTGACATTCACATACAGGAACAAAAATAAAGGTTTATTTTATTATGGCTTCAGCTCCCATGCAAACTTCTTTAAACTACTCAATTGTCACAAGTATCTGGCTCCCAAACACATTTCAGAACATTTCAGGGCATGTTGATGGGTATGTTTCCAGAATGTTAGACCTATTAGTGACCTTAGTGATAAATAAACCAGATTTCCTATATAGTAGAAAAGAGCTCCAAAAATCTAAAAAAAAAATCTTTATCAACTGAGTTTAGGAGATGAGCATAGGTGTCAGAAGGCATAGCTCAGCTGTTTACTAGCTGTGTGACTTGGAGGAAGTTACTTCACCTCTCTGAACCTCAGTTTCTATATTTGTCAAATGGAGGCAATAGTAACACTCAGCAGGGCTGGGACTAGGGTGAGGCCATAGGGATGCCTGCTTACTTCACAGGAATTTTAAGAGGATTTAATAGGATAAAGTGTGTAAAAATGCTTTGTACAGTGATGGTGCATAATATATGCTCAGAAATGATACCTGTTGTTCTTACCCTATCTTTCAGAAGTCATCACCACCGTATTAGGTAGCAACAATCTCCCAGCTAGTCAGGACATCCGGCAAAGAATGCTGCGACTGGGGTGCTGTAGAAAGAGCTGAAGTGTGCCTGAGACATCAGCAGGCTTCAGGCTTGGGGAGCCCCCATATTTCAACCGAAATTCAGGATTGTGCCCATTTAGGTCCTGGGTAGGCTGCTGACAGCTTCACTGCTTCCCTACCACATTGCCTGTTTCAGCCACATCCCTGATTTTATTCATCTGCTTTTCCCCTTTCCAACAACTTCTAAATCACCTTTTACAACGAAGAGGCAAAATCAAGTGCTAAAGTAACTGCCCCCAAATGTCACAGCTCCACAGCTAGGTCTTAGCAGAGTTAACCTCACAGCATGTCCTAGTAGAAGGAGCCTCTGAAATGTGATTTCCCAGCTTGCTCCTTGGAGCAGCAGGGGTTCTGAAGTGCTTCCCTAGTGGGCTCCACCGCCCCTGCTCCAACTGTAGCAGCTCTGCACTTATTGACATGTTGCTCAGCCTCTCTGGACTTTAGCTTCTGCATCTGTAAAGTGGGCATATTCAGAGTACCTCTCTTATGGAGCTGCTATAACAATTCTGTGAAATGAAACATATAAGGTGCTTGGAAAGGAGAGTGGCACATAGTAAGCTTCTGTGGAAGATTTTGCTTATACAGAGAGATTCCAACTTTAAAATATTTGAACAACCATTGGTGATTCAGAGCCCCTTTGATGGACAAGGCAAATGAGACATGGAGTCAACAGCTCCTTCTTCCACCTCTGCCCGCATCAAATCCTCCCCCACGTTCTCTCTTTGGGTACCAGACCTGAACTTATCTGCTGCTCTGTGTTCAAGGGGGAGTCAGAGCTGGGTGAGCTAGCTGACTCGCGGAGCTGTCCCAGGGCCCTTTGCTCACATGCTCCATTTCCTCTCTTTAGCTGCTCAGAGGCAGCCCCACCCGGCTGACACACCACAGTGCCTGGGACCCTGCAACAGCACATTTGAGATCCAAGCTCCTTTATGTGGCCTAGAAAGCTTTATACTATCTGGCCCCTACTGCTCTTTTCCATCACAACCCCCTCACTCTCTCTGCTTGAACCACACTGACCTTTTCTCTAGTCCTTAAAACAAACCAAGCCAACTCCTATTGGAGGGCTTTTGCACCTGCTCCTCCCTCTGTCTGAGATGCTCTTCCTCTAGATCATCCCATAGCTCCCATGTACTTCACTCAGGTTCAAATGTTTACCCTCATAAGAGCCTTTTAAAACCCCATTTCTCGTCATTCTCCATCTCCTCACCCTGCTTTATTTTTCTTCCTAGTGTCATCATTACTTATACTTTACACATGTATTTGTAGTTTTTTATGGGTTTGGTTTTGGCTTTTCTTCCCAGCTAGAATGTAAACTCCATGAGAATAGAAATTCTTTATGACTTGTTTCCAGTTGTGTCCTCAGGACCTAGAATGTGCCTAGCACACAGTAGGCCCTCAATAACTATTCAATGAATGAATGTACAAATGGTAGCCTTCCCCTTTGGCCAAAGCATGCCTGCATTATGCTTTCTGGGTAAAAGTTAAGAAGGAACTTGAAGATCCCTTGTCTTCCTTGAGCATCGCTTTTGGGAGACGATAAGGGCCCAGATACCATTCAGATGCAGACCCAAGAGTTTGGTTTGGGAACTGAGATCAAGCTCTTGGCTGCTAGGAACACGCAGATACAGGTGTTTTCAGGAAGCCACAAGGCCCCACTTTGAAGCTTGATTCTCCACTGCAGGGCCCCCATACCCACAAGGAGATGTGGCTACAGTGGACCAATGTGTAGGATGCAGTCAATTACATGGGTAAAGGCACAGGCTTTGGAGATAGACAGGCTTATGTCTGAGTCCTGGCTCTTTCAGCTACGTGATTTTAGGCAAATTATTTGACAGTCTGAGCCTCAGTTCTGTCACGTGTAGAATAGGGATAATTATATCTTCATCACAGGGCTGGAGGAATAAAACGAGACCATGCATGTCAAATGCTTAGTACAGTGCTCAATGGACGGCAGCTATTATTAGAATTAATTAAGCAAAGAGAACCTCAGAGGAGGATAGTCAACCAGGGCGGGCCTTTCTCGACACAGAGGTGGATAACTGGAGTTCTGCCACAATGAGGGCTCAGCCCAAGCAGGTGGGGTCAGCCTCCTTGCCTGGGGGACTCTTGCCTAATCTTACCTTCTCTGGCAACCCCCAACCCCCACGGGGCAGATGGGTTAGGCTTGCAGACACCTGGTCTAGCTTCATGGTCAGGAAGGCGACATAAAGAGATGGTGTCAGGAGCCTGTCCTGGTCACTGGCTCTTCAGGGTTGGGGGTCTCTGGTCTGAGACACTGCACTCCAAACACACCTTCCATTGGAGGAGAGGCCAGGCTGCTTCCGGGGAAGTGGTGTTTTCTGGCACTCGTGTCTAGCTGAGGGCACTGAGCCTGGCAGGGGAAGAAGATTCTGGCCTTCCTGATGACACTTGACTTCCTAAGCTTAAACCTCAGCGGAAAGGAGTCTTGTGTGTGACGCTCCTAGAAATACCAATTGCTGAGGGAGGTAGCTTTCAGCCAAAACGAGAGAAAGAGCTGCTTGCTTCTTCCTGCCAGTTTTCTCTGCTTCCCTTCAGCTGCCCGTCATGTATCTGACTGCCAGACTAACCCATCTGGAATACTGTTTTCTCCACTGTTACCACCCTGCTCAAGAATTTGCAATGGCTCCCTGTTTCCTCTGATTATTGGCAAGTAGCTTAACCTCTTGGGACCTCGATGTTCTCATTTTATAGAGGAAAGAGGTTGACTGGAAGGTTAGAGCTGCAGCTCTGTGTGTGATTCTGTCCTTCTAGCAAATCAAGACCAAACTCCCCATGATTCCATTAAAGGTGCCTGTGATCCTGCCCACGCCATCAAATGAACTTCATACCCCAAAGCCCTAGAGCCTGAACCTTCCCACCAGGCAGGCTGCTCCTCTTTGACCTCAAACATCCTGCTCATGACCATTTCTGCGCACTGTCTTATTCTGTTCTTCCTATCTGGAATGTCTGCTTTGTCTGTGCTTCAAAACTTTGGTGCTAGAAGAGCAGAGGGGTTAAGAATAGAGATAAACCTGGTTTCTAGGCTCCACTTTACAACTTACTATCTGGATAATTAATCTTAGGCAAATCTCTGTGCTTCAGTGCTTGCAGTGATAAACTAGAGGCAATGATAAACATAGGGTGAGGAGGCAGAGCTGAGATAATGTGTGCAGCAGTCAGAGCACAGAGCCTGGCACAGGGTGAGCGCTCGGTAAATGGCAGTCATTACTGCAGTTAGTCCAAAAGCCTCCGACTCCTCTCTGCCTCTCCAAATCGTGTCCATCAGCCTGGACCCCACTCAAGCCACATCTTTGCACTGAAGGTTTTTCTGTCCCCTGACCTCAACTCCTTCCAGCTCTTGGCTCTAGGGCCTGGTTAGGTGCTCATTAGACTGCCTTGCAGTGCCATAATGTTATGTGTGCATACCATCTTGCCACCTTGTTAAGTGGCTTACGTTCTTAGAGAAGAGAGGCCATGATTTTCATTTTTACTAGTTCCCAGGGTATTGATATAAATTTGGAGATCCTCAATAATTCCTTTTGAATTAAAGGCTTCAGATATCACATCCATGTTATCAATTTCCCAATTCCTAGCTTCACATTCGTCAAGACCTGAGGATCTCCCCAGAATCGGTATTGAGGATGGCCCCATGCATTGTCAGTCATAGACTTCTTAAAAACCTGGCAACTCGAAACTATAAAACTCTTAGAAGAAAACATAGGGTAAAAACTACATGACATTGAATTTGGCAATGATTTCTTGACTATGACACTAAAAACACAGGCTACAAAATTAAAAACAAATAAATTGGACTGCAATCAAAGTTAAAAACTTGTGTGCATCAAAGGACAGTATCAAGAGACTAAAAAGGCAACCCATGGAACGGGAGAAAATATTTGCAAATTATATATCTAATAAAAGGTTAATATCCAGAATATTTAAAGAACTCTTGCAATTCAACAGCAAACCCCCCCCAAAACCCAATTAAAAAGTAGACAAGGACTTCCCTGGTGGCGCAGTGGTTAAGAATCTGCCTGCCAATGCAGAGGACACGGGTTCGAGCCCTGGTCCTGGAAGTTCCCACATGCTGCAGAGCAACTAAGCCCATGCGCCACAACTACTGAGACTGCTCTCTAGAGCCCTCGAGCCACCACTACTGAGATCGTGTGCCACAACTACTGAAGCCCGCATGCCTACAGCCCATGCTCTGCAACAAGAGAAGCCACTTCAATGAGAAGCCTGCGCACCACAACGAAGAGTAGCTCCCACTCACCGCAACTAGAGAAAGCCCGCGTGCAGCAACAAAGACCCAACGCAGCCAGAATTAAATAAAATTTTAAAAAATACAAGGAAGAGAACTAAAAAATTGTTTTTTTAAAAAAAAGTAGGCAAAAGACTTGGAGTGATATTTCTCTAAAGAAGATATACAGGGGCTTCCCTGGTGGCACAGTGGTTAAGAATCCACCTGCCAATGCAGGGTACACGGGTTTGAGCCCTGGTCCTGGAAGTTCCCACATGCTGCAGAGCAACTAAGCCCGTGCGCCACAACTACTGAGACTGCACTCTAGAGCTCATGAGCCACAACTACTGAAGCCCTCATGCCTAGAGCCTGTGCTCCACAACAAGAGAAGCCACCGCAATGAGAGGCCCGTGCACCACAACAAAGAGTAGTCCCCGCTCGCCGCAACTAGAGAAAACCCGCACACAGCAACGAAGACCCAATGCAGCGAAAAATAAATTAAATTAAATTTAATTTAAAAAAAGAAGATATACAGATGGCCAATAAGCATATAGAAAGATGTTCAACATCACTAATCACTAGAGAAATGCAAAACAAAACCACAATAAAGCACTACTTCACACCCATTAGGACGGCTATTATCCCCTAAACAGAAAATAACAAGTGTTGGCAAAGATGTGGGCAAATTGGAAATTCTGTGCTCTGCTGGTGGGAATATAAAATGGTGCATGCAGGTTCCACAAAAAATTAAAAAAATAATTACTATATGAGTCATCAGTTCTACTTCTGGGTATATACCCAATAAATAAATATGCATACGATGGAATATTATTCTGCCTTAAAAAAGAAGTCCTGTCACGTGCTACAATATGGATGAGACTTGAGGACATTATGCTAAGCGAAACAAGCCAGTCACAAAAGGACAAAGACTGTATGATTCCACTCATAGGAAGTACCTAGAGTAGTCAAATTCACAGAGACAGAGAGTAGAATGGGGGTTGCCAGGGGCTGGGGGGAGGGGAGAGTTATTTTTTAATGGATATAGTGTTTCAGTTTGGGAAGAATTAAAAAAGTCCTGGGCTTCCCTGGTGGCGCAGTGGTTGGGAGTCCACCTGCCGATGCGGGGGACGCGGGTTTGTGCCCCGGTCCGGGAGGGTCCCGCGTGCCACGGAGCGGCTGGGCCCGTGAGCCATGGCCGCTGGGCCTGCGCGTCCGGAGCCTGTGCTCTGCAACGGGAGAGGCCACAGCGGTGAGAGGCCCGTGTACCGCAAAAAAAAAAAAAAAGAAAAAGTCCTGGAGATGGATGGTGGGTGATAGTTGCACAACAATGTAAATATGCTTAATGCCACTCAACTATATACAGAGGAGTGGTTAAAATGGTCAGTGTTATGCCCATGTATATTTTTACCACACACACACACACACACACATACAAAATCTAAAAGTTTTTAGATAAAATTTAAAGACGTTTCCCTAGGTGCAGAGCTGTCCAAGGTGCAGAATTTTACCTTTCATTTCAGGGAGCTCACAACATTCTCAGGTTCATCAATGGACCAATTTAACAACCCCAATGTATGGTGAAGTCAGTCCCGTGAGCTCTGAGACATTCTTCAGGTCCCCAATGGCAATTCCTGCTCACTTATGCCCCCATCAGCAGCACTGGTCCCTGACTTCTAGGTGACCTTCTTTGCAGGAGCCCACTAGGCCCCAAGGACAGGGGAAAAGGGGGCAGCTTGTTATTAATAAGTACAGCCACATCCTTAAAGGGACTCATGCTCTTGTAGATTCCTATCTGCCCTCTCCTCTGAGAAGCCGAGGGTTAGAGTATAGCAGGCACAGGTTCCATTTGGGGTGGGGATGGCTGGAGTAGGGGTCTCATGTAAGTAGAGCATCTTTAATGCTCCCTTCAGGCCACAGCCCCTCTCCAAAGGCCCCCAGGATGCTCGTGGGCCAGTTCAGCTCCTCCTATGGTAGCAGGCTACAGTGCCTCCCATCGCATTGCAAAAAGCTGCCTTGGGTCGTAGCTTGCAAAGGAAGAGCTATTAAAACCTTTTCCATTTGTATTTCCTGCGTGGCCCTCCATCTGGAAATATCTTTTATCTGGCAACTTTTACAAAGCTGAATCTTGAAGGAGGTCCTGGCAGGTTTATGCTGGCCTCTCTATCACTCCAATAAGATATTTCCATCCTAACCTTCACCAGGGTCAAGGAATCATGACTTGGTCTTCAAAACAGGACTGGCATGGCATGGCAGCGATTCTTTCTGGCCCTGAGGCATCTTTTTAACCCTGAAAACACCCACTTGGAGGGCAAGAGCGAAATCTAGAAGATTACTATACGCACTCTCTCTCAGCTCAAATGTTACTTCTGCAGGGAAGCCTCCAGCCTCTCATGACTAGATTAGAACCCATCATTATATGATCTCACTCCCAGGTTTTTTTAAATTGTTTTTTTCCCTTTTTTTTCTTTTTACTTATTTATTTAAGTATAGTTGATTTACAATGCCGTGTTAGTTTCTGGTATATAGCAAAGTGATTCAGTTATTTTTTTTCAGATTGTTTTCCATTATAGGTTATTACAAGATATTGAATATAGTTCCCTGCGCTATACAGTAGGACCTTGCTGTTTATCTACTCACTCCCAGTTTGGATCACAATTGATAATTCTATGTTTTGTGGTTGTGAAGTTCTGTTGAGCTCCCCCAAAGACTGCAAGCTCCTTCTGCTTGGAATTGAATCCAAGAGCCTAGCCCAGCACATAGGAAGTACCCAATAATTATTTATTGAAGGAATGAATGAATAAAACTCATCTTACCTGCCTCTCCACCAGTTACTTCAAGTCCAGGTTGAAAAATATCTTCTTTTCAGAACTGGTGTTACTGAAAGAAAAAGAGAAACTCTCTGGTAGGTAGCTAGAAGTAGAACGGGGGTGGGGAGGAAGAGTCCTTTATCTTCAGTTAGAGAAATGTTTCCACAGGTCCCTGATAAACTAGGGACAAATACCTCCAGGGCTCTGCGATAGCCTGAGTGTCCTCGATAGTGTAGCTGGGTGGTGCAGGCCGAGCTTTGGCATCAGGGCAAAGGGATGGATTCTAACGGTTTCTTCACTGGTTGAAAAGGCTGCTTCCTGCCCAACTTTTTTTTTCTTCCTTATGTACCAGCTCAGCTTATAACGTGAGGGAGCAGCCCCCTTCTCCAAATGAGTGGAGGCCAGTAGAGCAGGAGCGTGCTTATAGCTGCTGTTGGGCCCTTCAGTTGGATGGGCTGGCTGCTCTGAGAAGGCGAGTGTCCTGTTTGTGCCTTACACTTTGCAAATCTCACATCCCTTTAGGTCTCAGAAATATGTCCCCCCCCCCACTGCCCACTGAATTAGAAAGGGCAAGTAGCCAGGCTCCCTTTTGATAGGAAGGAAATTAGGCCAAAGCCCTTCCAAACCTGAAACCTGCCTAAACTAGAGTGCCGTAGGACATACATTCATTGGACTCTGGCATTCCTGCTCACAAGAAGGTCTTTTGAGAATTTATTTTTCAAGAGGAAGAGTTTTATTGGGCAAAAATCAACTTAGAGGCTATATTAACTGCCTACTAAGTGGTACTTGTTGGGTCTGTCTTTCGAGTAATTCAAACAGAAGATTATAGTTAGGAGTAGATGGGCCTATTGTTGTAAGTAATTGCTGCCTTTTATTGAGCACGTACTATGTGCCAGGGATCTTAAATCTTGTTTTTTGTCTTATTTTAATCCTAATATAACCTTCTGATATGAGTAGTAGTATTATTCCAATTTTACAGATAAGGCAACTGAGGGTCACAGAAGTTCAATAACTTGCTCGGGTCACACAACTACGTAAGTGTAGGAAACGGGATGTGAACCTAGGTCTTCTGACCCTGTACCCTCACTCTTACTCACCGTGTCAGCCTTTCCCAAATTTCCTGCATTTGCTTGTTAACAACACATATTCTGGAGCCCACACAAAATCTACCAGATCAAAATCTCCAGGGGCTTCAGAAAGTCCCTGGACACCCAATCTAAAGTAGCCTTTTCCCCAGGCACTAACACAGCACTATTTTATTTTCATCACTGTACTGATCACTATCTGATATTTCCTCATTTATGAATTTACATATTGTTTTTCTTCCTCACTAAGTGACAAGTTCCATAAGTGCAGCGACAGGACGCCCAAAGTTTTATCTCCAGGATACTAAATGGGAAGTAGTACCTAGTAAGTACTCAATACATATTTATTGAATACATTACTAGACATCGTCCAAAGCACTGTGTTAAGAAGGATTCTGAGTCTGGACCAAGGTTCGGGGGAAGAGAATTATTATTGGGTACTAGTGTCTCCCAAGGCCATGGGGTAGGGAGGTGTTGGTACACATGCCATGTAATTGCCATTCCAGGGAAAGAAACTCAATCCTAAGAAAATTATGTGCAAGATGACACAGCAAGTCAGTAGGAGAGCCAGGTATAATGTTGTCTCTTCCTTCATGGACCTTTATCTCTTACTTGGGAAGGTCAAAGTGAACGCATAAGTAATGGAGAACAGACAGACGGTCAACAGCAAGGTGCTGAACAGAAATGCAATCAGACTGGTCGGATTAAGGATAAGCTGAAGTGGGAATAGGTATGGAAGTTTTTCTGGAGGAAGTAGAAATTGAGTTGCCTCTAAATGAGTAAATACCTAGGTATTTCCTTTGTGTCCGACTTGTACTGTGAGCTTTACCTAGAGTGGGGTTTTTCATACCCCTTACAACACCCTAATGGAGTAAGTACTGTGTTCATAACTTTATGGATGGGGAAAGTGAGTCACAGAAAGGCTAAGGAACTTGTTCCAGGTCACAGAGCTTAGAAGTGAGTAGGGATTAACAGCCAGTGGTTTCAAAGCCACTTCTCCTAAACACCTGGTGAGTGAAGCAGGTGTGGCTGGCAGGAAAAAGCCTGAGCAAGGGTCTGGGTGTGGGATCAGGAGTCTGAGGTGCTGTTCTGGGGCAGTGATGGAATAAAGACATGTTCAAGTTGCTTTTTCCGGGAATATTGTTATAATGCAACTCAACGACCAGTCTGCCATTCCCTCCTGTTTAAAGGCATTACATGTCCAAACACACCACCCCTGCCATGATCACAAGTGACTCAAAGGTTTATTACCGACTCAGACATTGGCTAAGTGAGGGAAATCCCAGGCGAGGGGCCCACTGAAAAGAGGGCTCCCCATCATCTTCAGAGGGAGAACGCATGGTCCTGGGGACACAGATACAGGACAGGAACCCACCTGTTGCAGAATGCTGGGAGGTGGTAGAGGGGAGAGATTAATTATCTCTTATTAACATACTTGGCTGTGGGCTGTACTGGTTTTTCGTGGCCAGTTCAGCACGTAAAGTCCACTTTCTGGCAGAAGGGTCCCTGTAACAAGGTCACCCCAGGATGCAGGGGATATCCAGGAACTAGGGACTTCAGGGTGCTTTGTATAAAATTTGGTTTTCGTTTGGTGGTGCATCTGTTGGGCTATTTAGATTACTTTTCCTGCATTGTTTATCCACACAAAATGTGAAATTCCCTGGAGGGCACATACTCCTCTTGGGCAGTCAGGACATCATTTGGAGCTTGTCTGTTATCTGCCACCCTGGCCCCTGGCAGTTAGGCTTTTTGCCCTTCAGTGAAAGCCTCAAGTGCTGCCACTGTTTACGTTACACTGTGAATGTCACAAGGTTCTGATAGAATCTTGGACATTTCCTCTGCTGCATCTGCTATTTTCCTTGTGTAACCGAGCCTTTAGTCCCACTCCTCCAGCCCAAATGTCACTCTTATGCCTAGGGCGATGGGTAGGGAAATGCTTAGCACCTTTGCCTGGGGACTGTGAACAGCAGGAGCCCATCATGGGGTGGCTGGAAAATGTTAAGAAGGTCAGTGGAGTTAGCAGAGTGTGCGTGTGAGTTTAAGGAGTTGGGACATCTGGAGGGCGTCATCTAGGGTAGGGCACCGGTGAACCAGGTTCCTTCTGGGTCTTCTGATCATTCATGTTCCTTTACTCTCTGGGCCAGCGGAGGGTTATGCCTCCCGTCATGCTGTGAGGGCCTAGGAAGGTATCAACATAGGCCTGTGGATTTGGATAGATGCATGATCTGGACTCATGGGCCAGGGACCAGACTCGACAACCTCAGTCAATGTCCTGTCCATCAGGTCCTGGATAAGACAGGGCAAGACCCAGGAGCCTAGACCAGTAGCATTAGTGTTGGTGGTTTTGTGGGCCTTTTTCATGAGCCTTGGGTCATCTGGCATGCTGTGAATAAGGAGGTGGCTTGCTCATGGGGGCTGAGTGCACCCAGTGGCTGGGCCTCTGGGATGCAGTCTTGACGTACATACAGACTAGCCTGGGGATGGCCTTAAGCAGGAGGTTTGCTTTAGGAAGTCCAGGAGGGGAAGTTTTAGCCACAGCGGTAATGGGCTTTATTGTGCGCAGCGGGGAAGGTGGGGAGGAGAGAGGTTATGAGTCTGGAGGTCTGTGGTGTTCACTCTTTTGGGTGTGTGGTACATGCTGAGTGGGGGAATCCCCTGAGGGGAAGATGCCTGTGTTCTGGCAGGGGGCACCTTGGTAGATGATGTGGGTAGCCGGGTAGTCATCTTCTGAGATGGAGTGGTTGTCTGGGCCGCGGTCATCACCTGTAATGAGGTGGTTGGCTCCCTGAGCCAGGCCTCAGAGGCATAGATTGACATTGGCAAGGCTGTCACAAAGATGTGCAAGGTGGAAGGAGTGGTCGAAGTCACATGTAGCTATGTGCTGGGCAGCCGGTTGGGCATCATAACTATGGTGGAGGTAGCCTTTGGGGGGCACTAGAATGCAGGACCACATTCCTGTTTGTTTCTCCTGATGGCTGCTCAGGATGATGTAATACGTTTGGCCTATGGTATTGTGGAAGAAGAGTGGTACACTCCAAACATAGGGACGACAGTGTGGGTGCAATATTGCCCAGGTGTCCTGGCATTGAGTAGGAAAACTGTGTCCCAGACCACGGCTATATCAACCATAACAAGCATAGCCAGCTAATGATAACCTAAAGGTTCAAAAATAACATTTTTTTTTTTTTGGCGGTACGCGGGCTCCTCACCGCTGTGGCCTCTCCCACCGTGGAGCGCAAGCTCCGGACACGCAGGCTCAGCGGCCATGGCTCACGGGCCCAGCCGCTCCGCGGCATGTGGGATCTTCCCAGACCGGGGCACGAACCTGCATCCCCTGCATCGGCAGGCGGACTCTCAACCACTGCGCCACCAGGGAAGCCCAACAATAACATTTTCAGGTTTGTAGGCTCTACAGTGGTATCTAAGATTGCCCATTTATAATGCTAGGGGGCATCCGTATCCCACAGCTACGAGTGCCTGTCCTTGCTTCAGCATCATGTGGTGGGGAACAGAAAGCCTCAGGAATACTATTTTAGAATATCGGTGTTGGGGCCCAGGATCTCTTTTGCTTTTCTCCAAGATCCACATGGTGGTAGGTGTCAGTCCAAGGGCCTTCCCTGGGAGAAGGACCTGAAATTAGCCAGCCTATAAATTCATCATAAATTCCACCATGGGGGATGTTTTAGGGGATGGTGGTGCCTGTTCGTCAGGCTGGAAGAAGCACAGTATCAGGGATTTTGCTGTTCCGTGTAGCGCCAGCGGGTCCCAGTTTATGATCTGCCCTCAGACCAGGCACCAGTCCTTTGTGGACTGAGCGCAGATTGAAAGGGGATAGAAGAATGGGGGATGGAGAGATCTTGGGACAGAGAGTTGGATGTAGGAATTCATGACTTGAGCCTGGATCTCCCATTAGAACCAGCAAAGTCAAAATAAGGACATTTTGTTATGGGTGAGGGGCCTATAGGGGCAGGTATCAGGGGAGATAAGAGCAGTGAAAGAAAAGTGATTTGGGAAACCATATGCCATTTTGTAGCTTTAAGAGAAGTCCCATTATCACGGAGTTCATGATATTGTAGCATGGTGGGAGGGGTGAACCAGTAATAGACAGGTGTCATGTCCACCGTGGCTGGAGCATACAATGGCTCAGGGAATCTGGGGTAAGGTTCCACTGCAGTCAATTTGTCTTTGGGAGTGTGGTTAGGCTTCTCAGTCATTCTGCTGGGAGTGACAGAGTGCACCTGACTCTCTCCCTTAGTATTTAATATTTCTGGGAGAGCAGTAGAATATGGGTGGGAAAGGTAAATGTGGCATCATACTGGAGATGGTCTTGAATATCAGCGTCTAAGAATGTGAACTTAATGAGCCGTTAGTCCTTTGCAGACTTTTGAGCAGGGAAGGGGTGTGACTGGATTGTACTGGGGCTGGATTGGGTTGGGAGAGGCAGGAGGTGCCTTTGCTCTTTCCCTCTCCCTGGAATCTTATTCTCCAGATGGAGGTTCTCCTTATTAGAAAGGCCTTCCTTCATCCCCTGAATAAGACACTGACACCCTGACTGCCCACTTCCTTCTACACAGCTCATACACCATCCAACACCCTGTTTACTGGCTTATTTGTTTAGTGTCTATCTCTCCCTCTCTAGTTTGCAGGTGCCATTCAGACAAGAGCAATGTCTGTTTTGTTCACATCTACGTATCTCTAGGGCCTAGAACAGTTCCCACCATGTCTTAGGGGCCCAATAAACACTTACTGAAAGGATGAATAGAGTGTATTGTCATCCTCCTT
This sequence comes from Leucopleurus acutus, assembly GCF_964270905.1. Taxonomy (NCBI): domain Eukaryota; kingdom Metazoa; phylum Chordata; class Mammalia; order Artiodactyla; family Delphinidae; genus Leucopleurus; species Leucopleurus acutus. The sequence goes on from NC_139151.1 coordinate 85,030,941, forward strand.
TGATGAAAGGGGAAACTAACGCTCAAGAGGGGTAAGCAACTCATCCAGACAGGGCAGCCAGTGGTTGCCAAAGCCAGGATTCGAGCCCAGAAAAGCCTGACTACAATGACTGCTCTTTCCATTAGGGTACAATACTCCTGAGGAGACTTAGACCTTTGTAACTGAGAAGAAGGGTCTTTAATAAACAGAAATGGGAACCTCTCTGGAAGAAGAGGGTTAGGTGGTGATGGAAGAGAGATGACAAATCCATTTTGGACTCTGTGCTCCTTGGAGTCCAAGAGGACATGAGAGTCCCCGTATAGCCATCTGAGCATGTCCTGTGTGCCAGGTGCGGTGCTGGACACCAAGGATTTAAAGGTGAACAAGGCATGGTCTCCACCTCGAGGAGCTCACCCTGTAGAGGTGGTGTGTCAAGGGCCTTACTGAATTCAGGGAGGAGGAGGGGCCCCCGCCCCCCGGAGCATGAGACAGGCGTGCAGCTGCACTCCCTCGGCCGGGCACTGGCTCAGTAGCAGCAGCTCATGGTCCTGTTCATCTGTTCAACAGAGTCACCGAACACGTGGGTTGTGCGAGATGAAGTGGTGACGTTAGAAATACAGAAGCGGGTCAGACAAGAGCCCATCCTCAGGGGCACACAGAAGTGAGAGCACACAAATCCTTCACTGTTATTCATTCATTCACCAGCTAGAAAAGGAGTGCTTCCCATGTGCCAAATACTCCTAGACTCTGGGTATAAAACAATGAACCGAGTAAGCATCATCCCTATATTCAAGGAACTTACATCAAGTGGTAAGTAATTATATGGGGTATTATTGTTACTGTTATTAATAACAACAACGACGGCTGACAAGGGCTAAGTGCCAGCCACTGTCGAAGCACTTCCATGATTTATTTCATTTCTTCCTCACAATGACCCTATGGTCACCCCAATATGACAGATGAGGAAACTGAGGCTGCCATCTCCCTAAAGTCTATGATTTTCTGGGAGCACGAAGGAGAGTATAACTAATTTTACTGATAAAGTCAGAAAAGGCTTTACAGAATTTTTCAGAGGGCACCTAAGGAAGTATGGGTTTCCCCTAAGCAAAAACAGTGGGGCAAGAATCTGGAACAATGAAAGCATAACACCTGCTTCAAAGGGTAGTTGGAAGAAGCCAACAAGATACATAAAACCCGGGCAAGAAGTACATACTCTCAAACGTTTGCCCCCTTTCCCCATCCCCTGTGGTGGTAGGAACACGTGACAACTTTCTCCATGCACCTGGGTTTTTAGAAGAATACAGGTCATCATCCCCGTGGAGGCCACTCCGTGCCGATCCCTGCTCTCAATTCAGAGTTGAAATGTGTTTGTAAATGTTGGACAGGGCAGCGGCCCCACCTCTTCATTGTGTAAGGTCGTTATGCAAATACGTATATGTATGTGTGTGCGTATTCGCGCACGCGCGCACACACACACACACACACACACACACACACACGGGGTTGCTGGGGAGTTCGTGGTAAATACCAGCCTCTCTTTGGGATCAAAATAACTGAGCAGTCTTCTTGTGGCTGGTGTAGAGGAACACATTACATGAGTAAATTAGCAGTTCCTCACGACATTGTAATCACGGGGCACACACACAGAGCGCCTGACTCACCGTGGGACCCTTCCAAGTCACAGCCCATGAGCAGACGCTCTTCCTTCCTCGCGGAGAGAAGCCAGAGTGCCAAGTACACCCGGGGAAGCTTGAGGGCTCGTGCTCCCTTCAGAATAGTTTTATTTTAAAAGCCAAATCTAATGATCACTTCATCTGGCTCCTCGAAGAAGAGAAAAGTTCCCTTGCAACACTCCATGCATCGGAGAGTTAATCAGGCCTACTCACCCGCAGAGGATGTAACCCTGGTGGCTCCCCCAGTCAGGTCTAGGCCGCCTGCCCCCCGGACGCCTTCTCAGCTAATTGCCCTGCTTCGCACCTGTTCCTTCTTGGGAGGCCCTGGCAACCTAGGGCCTGGTGCCTGTGCCACCTCCTCTCTCTGCCAGGACACCGGCAGGCCCTGTGGACAGCCAGGCCCCCCTCCACGCCCTGGGGCTGAGGAGGGGTTTCCTTTGCCCTTCTGCTCGAGGCCAGTTGCTGTTCTTCGGGGGTGTTGCAAGCCCATGGCTCGGAGGCTGGGCCTGTGGGCCGCCTGGGTGTCTGTCTGCCAGGGTGGAGCATGGTTCCTGCAGTGAGCTCTCACACCACATGTGCTCTGTGTGGCTCCCCTGCAACTGCAGGGCAGGGTCACTCTGCTGCACAGACAGCAACTGCTGGAGGGCCCAAGTCCTAACTCAGGCCCTCCTTCTCTGGCTCAGAAAGTGGAGAAGACTTATGGTCTACAGCTTTGACCCAGCTCCAACAGACCCTCCGATTCCAAGAAGCCATCCTTGACCCTGTGCATGCATAGCGCCCTCTCCTCTACTAGGGCTCCTCCCTTTGAACTTCTCCCTGCACTTTCGGCCCGTAAGTATCTACTTTTCCCTCTTGCTCAATGCGGCACCATATTATTCCAGTACAGGGATGCTGCAGGCTATACTAGAAAGTTCAGAGGCTCACACAGACTTGGATCTGAATCCTGGCTCAGCCACTTACTAGCTGGCTCAGAACCTCAGCACCCTCATTTCTAAAACCGGGACAAGAGTACCCACCTTGCAGGGTTGTTGGGTGGCTTCAATGAGATAAGGCAAGGAAACCGCTTGTGTCAATTGAGGCGCGTGCCAATATTGCATGACCCATTGCAGTATTGTCTTACCCAGCAGTAATTTCAGGGTATGGATTTGATCATCTCTTAATTGGATGTGTAATTCTAACTTGGTTCTTGCTTTGAACCCCTCAGGGCCTGGAACAGCTATAGGCATACAGAAGTCACTCATAAGTAGTTGTTTCTGTATTGGCTGAATAAAAGAGACTCCTGACTCCTGTCTCTCCATCCTTTATCTTCACCACAAGGCTGCTATCAGCAGCTCTCCTGGCCCGGCCTCTTTGATCCTGGGCTTTGGGGTCACACTAGGCTCTCCCTTCTTTGTGCCCCAACCCCTAGTGAGCTCACCAGCTCCTGAGGTCCTGGCTTCCATGCTATTGTTGCTGTCCCCTGAAATGGCTGCTTCCCCACAAGGGCCTTGTCTGTCACCTGCTTCCCCCGCCTGCATTGTCTATCTGCTGGGCCAGGCCCTACCCCAGGGTGACAGCTCACTAGGCCTCACCCCCAAGTCTTTTCCAAGCATTAGCAGCCCACCCTGGTCCAAAGATATCTTTCCTAGCTGATCTCTCACAGTACCTCCTACCTTACAATTGGGAGCTTGTCAACACCCCGGCCATCATTCTTGCTGCAGCAGCTGACAACACAGGTGCCTGCCGAGGCTGCTCTGGGAGAGGGAAGCAAAATTATTTTAGTGGTGCAGGTGGTGTTGAGCACAGGAGTTGGAATCTAGGTGAATCTGAATCTAGTCCAGCTTCCTGGTTCTGTAAGCAGGTGCCTCATCCTCTTTGGATCTGCAGCAACAAGCACAGCGCTTGGCATACAGTAGGTACTCAATAAATGAACACACGTGAATTGAAAAGGCCAAGGACACGTTTTTTTAAGCTAGCAGATTCCCTTTCTCAATGCCTGTTGATGTCCAATTCATTTCTTTCTCTTGCAAATAAGAAATTTCTCTTGCAAACAAAGTTAGTTCATGACTAATC